>NC_081415.1:347220391-347901153 GCF_030272615.1 Cryptomeria japonica | reverse complement strand
TGGTTTCCTCTTCCTAACTTTTACCAGGGATGAATGTGCCAAAGTGCGTGCTTTCTTGGCCAATGGTGGTTGAAGCAACTTTTGAAGTTTGCCATAAGTTCTAAGGGAGGTGAGTAATTGCCCAGCACAAAAGAGCTAGCTAAGATTATATTCCCGAGGACCTTCCTCAGTCATTTTCATTTTAAACTTCTCTTGCTTTGGTATAGGGTGATTGAACTGGAAAGAGAGGCTGGATTAACATATGATGTGGAAGGGATGGCTTCTCTATTGTTAGGTATGGTGATCTCTGATTGATGGTTAATATTGTTACAATATGCAAATGGATTTCCATTGCCAAGGATTGTGATTTCTACACCGTTATGGGGAAACTTGATACATTGATGATAGGTAGATGGAATGGATTGCATGGCATGTATCCAAGGTCTTCCTAACAAAAGATTATATGGAAAAGGAAGGTCCAGAACTTGGAAGACTATATGTTTCACCACTGGCCCCACTCTGATAGGTAATACAACAACTCCTTTGGAAGAACACTCTGCATCGTCATAGACCTTAATGGTTATATTTTTATTGGCATCCACTGATTCTACCACATACCCCAATGCTGTGAGCAACAACAAGGTGCATATATTCAAGCTGACTCCATTGTCAATCAAGACTCACTTGATTCTATGTTGGTTTACAAATCCTTCAATGTGAAGGGATGCGTTATGTGGTTGTTGGAATGAAGCATTGTCACTTTCAGAAAAAGTGAGGCATGGTGATGACCTGAGACTACCAACCATGGCTTGAAATTGATCCATGTTGAGGTTGGCGAGGACTGACGCTTCTTGGAGAGCTTGATCCAAGATTTTTTAGTGTGAAGGGGATAAGCGTAAAATCTCTAATATGGATATGAGTGCGGGTGTTTTATCCAATTGTTCCACAAGATTATATTGCTTGGGGAGGGGTGTCATTCCTTGTGGTGCTGCTCGAATGGTAATTTTGCTACGATGCGTAACAACATTGCATGCAGGATTTGGACCATTGATGGTGAGAGTTGCAACTTGTTCATTAGTGTCATAGAGGTGAATCATAGTGTAATTATATGCAGCTTGTGTATAATTAGTTGTAGTATCTGTGTTTTGACCTAAGGTGGAAGGACCCCTTTGATCATGTGATGGAAGTGGATTCTTGAACATTAGATGATCAACATTGGATGTTTTAGGGTCATGTCCTTCTATTTCAATTTCTCCTCTGTCAATAAGATCTTGAACAAGATATTTCAGTTGATGGCAATTGCTCATCTTATGCCCTTTTCCCTGGTGGAACTCACAATGTTCATTATCTCTCCACCATGGAGGTTTGACCTAAGGTTCATAGTTAGATGTTTTCGGTAAGGTCACAATATTGGAAGAGACTAATTGATGCAATATTGTTTTGATGGGTTCCTCTAAGGGTGTGTACATGCATTTTGGTTTGTAGTTATGTTGCCTTTGTCTTGGTTCCTCTTGTGGCACATTGCGACCTTGATTTTGTGGATGAGTGATGGTGTTGTTTTTAGGAGGGGGATTTTGTCTTGCAAACCTAATCACAGGTTGTGCAATTTTTACTGTTCGTGCATCCACTATCCCATCATTGACAACGTTCTTGTTCTTGTTCCAAAAATTGGGTTTATCACTATTATAACGTGGATGAGGGCCATCTTTGGGTTCATTGTAGATTTTGATAAGTCCTTTTTTGATAAAGGGCTCGTTCACATTTTAATCCTTGAGTGATCATCTCTTCAAAGGATTTTGTACCCTTCATGTCTAAATGGAATTCCATCTCGTCATTCAAGTTGGAAATGAATATTTCCACTAGTTCTTGTTTAGGCAAATGAAGAGAACATCTACTAGATAGTTGCCTCCACCATTGCAAGAAAGCTGAGAACAAATCCCTTAGTTTTTGTTTGGTGTTGCATAAATCTGCCACGGTAACATCTCATTCTATGTTTTGATAGATTGAAAAATAGGTTTTAAGGACCCGAAACCATTACAACATAGTTAAATAGAAAGCTGAGAAAATAGAGTCCACATACAAAGCGACTGGTCAAAAAACCAGCGAACAGAAAAAATAGCTAAACAACAAAAAACAACAAAGAACCTAAGGAGACACTATATAGTAATTTTCTTCAGCAGATCCTCTGCCTTAGTCACCAGCTCATCATAGGTCACCCCAACTGCTTTTAGCTCCTCCAGGTCCTTATTCACTTTCTTTTCCTTCCTCTTTCCACGGGTGCGGGTTCTGGGACCTTGGACTTCCCCGGTTCCTTCTGCATCCAAGTCAATTTCCTGGGTTTCCTTTTCATCATCAAGCTTGCTGATGAGGGTATGGGTGTTGTTGGCTGAGATTTTCAGAATGTTGAGACTCTGCTCCGCAATGTTCTTGAGGCACTCCTCTATCTTGTCCACTTTGGCAACTGTATCCGAGAGCGTTTTTTCACTAGTTTCCTCCAGGGTTTTTCTATCCTGTATCTCCTTTTCAATTTTCTCAAACCGGAGATTAGAGGCATCTCTGATGTCTTCCGCTTTGGCAATTGTGTTCTTCAGATCTTCGATATAATCGGCCATAGTGTTCCCCTCTCCAATGTTAATGGTCTTCAGGATCATGACTCTGTTGCAGAGTTTTTTGTATTCATCCGCAGTATTCTTATTCCCATCAATAAGCCATTCAATGGTTTTCATAAAACCCTTCAAGGCCTCAGGGTGAGGACCAGGAGAAGGAGTAACTTTACCAGGGGTTATCTGTTCATCTTTAGCAATATGGAGGGAAGAAATAGTGTCGGCGGCCCAAAGGGTCTCCTCCATAGTCTCCATCTCTAGGCTTTGTTCAGCTTCCAAGGTTCTTGTTTGCTTGTCCTCTTCCGGTTCCTTGCCAGTCTCCTCTGGATCTTTGCCAGTCTCCTCTGTTTTCTTTTGCTTCTTCCTGTGTTGGGCTTTTTTCTTACTTTTTTCCTTCAGCACTCCCTTAGGGTTCTTCTTCTCCTCAGGGAAATCAGAGTCCTCTTCTTCTGAAGAATTACTAATCAAGGGTTTGCTTTGGGGTTTTTTGCTCTTAGAAGAAGAGGGTTTTGGTTTCCTCTTCTTGCTCCTCTCATACTCTGAGTCGTCAGAGCTTTCCTCATTATCAATCGAGGAATCATTATCTAAATCCTCCTCCTCTGAGAAATCAGAATCAGACATTTCTTCTTCCGAATCCATAGAGAGCTGCATTTGGTTGATTTTACTAGCCTTTAAATGATCATAAATGAGGACCATAAGTCCCTGGTGCATTGCAGTGTCACCCCGAGGATTTTCTTTATATGCTTTTAGGGATGCATTCATAGAACAGAGCAAGAAGTATGGGAAATTCACCTTATCATTATGCCTAAAATGATTTAAGAGGACAAAGTGATATCCATATACTTTCATAAACCTGCCATCTAGAGTTATATACCTCATTAAAACAAAGAGAATTTCCTGCCAGGGTTTTGCAAAAGCCCTAGGTGGGTAATAGGTTTTACTCAACTTTACCAGTCTTTTCTTCTCTTTCTCTGTGACCAGGTACCTTTCAATGGCTTCCCTGCTAACCTTCCTATCTCTGTAGAAGTTGCAACCCTCCCTTTTGAGTCCCGTAGCTTTAGCTATTAACTCTTCGTCAATTTCCACCAGTTGGTCGCCCATTTTAAGCATGCCCTTCTTCCAATTTTTGCAGAAGAAGCTGGTAATCTTTCCATCATGGCCATGGAGTCTCTCAATGAAGCTCGAAAGACCACCCTTCTGCAAAATTTCCCACACCTCTTCTTTCTGTTTCCACTCCTTACAACTTCCTGGCTCATATCTTCTCCTATTTCCGCCCATGGTGTTGTTTCTCACAGTCAAGTTTAGGTTACAGAGCTGGTGAAACAGAAAGCTTTTCGAAGTTAAAACAAAAACCCAGAAAGCGTGCGTAGCATTAGTGATTTGACAGGTTATAATGCACGTTCTGCTAGCTTTGATGTTATAATGAGTAATTCCCTCATTATCGAAGTAACTCGAAGTGCTTACTTTAGTACATATCATAATTGTCCTGTCAATCAAGATACTTTGGGGTACTTCGATATCTTTCATTTATTATGATTTGTCTTACATCTCCGGGAAGACCACTCTCACCTGTCCACGTGGTAATGGTCTCATTCTTCACCGCCACGTTTGCAGCCCAATCAGCAGAACAATTGGCCTCCCGATATATATGGGATATGTGGCATTTTTTGAAGGTTCTGATGATGTCAATAGCAGAAAAAATTATATTGTGAATCGACCAAGAGGGCTTAGAGGTCCCATTGAGACACTTAATAATATTATTGGAATCCCCTTCGATCCAGAGATGGGTACAGTTCCATTTTTTGGCTAGAATAATGCCTTGAAGGGCTGCCATAGCTTCCGCCTTATGATTGGTTTGAATGCCAATAGGGACAACAATCATACCTTTGCAAATGCCTCTGTCATCTTTGAGAATAGCTCCACAGCTTGAAGGACCTGGATTTCCTTTGGCTGCTCCATCAAAATTGATTTTAAGCCAACCATGGGGAGGGGTTTGCCATTTAACTTTAAGCCTTTTATTGTAGCTGATATTATGACCATCAGTGATCTTCATATTCCAGGCTCTTAAGATATTTAACTCCAAAGAGTTGTTTGAGTAACAAGAGACCTCCATAGTTCCCATATTTTCCTGAATAGCCCTTTGAATTTTCTAAAAAACAATGTCTTGATTTAAGGACACATCCTTGAAAATTTAGTTGTTTCTTTCCTTCCAAAGACCCCACAAAATGTGAGGAAGAGAGAGCTGCCACATACACCTCAGAAAAGAGTTGGTCCAATGAATTTACCAGGAAGAGAACAAATCTCCAATGAATTTGCCAGGAAGAGAACATCTCATTCTATGTTATGTGCATAATGAACGATGAATTTTTGAACTAGTTCCTCAAATATTCTAATGCCACTTGGTAATCAGGAAAATTATTGTGTGGTTGTGCCTCCCAAACTTTGAGGAAAAAGGCGCATTAGATAGGTGTCCTCATAGGCCACCTCTAAACAAGATGAGTGAAATTCTCGTACATGATCTCTAGGGTCTCCTTTTCCCCTGTACTTTTCAAACTTAGGTGTTTCAAACCCTTGCCGAAAAGGTGGCATATGCATGTTCCTATCAAAAGGATAGGGACAAATATCGTTAAGTGAAAACCGAGTAGTCTTCACACCACTATTGAGTTGTTGAGCGAGATTTTCTACTTGTTGCCTTAATATGTCTATTTCTGAAGGAGGAGGAGGTGGGGGATTCCCTTGATGATTAAGGTCATAGCCGAAGTAATCTCTACCTCTTCCCCCATTGTTACGACTATATTGTTTAGATGTCTGCTGTATCCGTGCAGTATCAAAGTCAGAGGGTAGTTTGGCACCCTCTTGAGTAAGTATTAGAAAATGAGCATCTGCGTTGTTTCTAAGGATTTCGTCAAAGAGTCTATTGAACTTGGGATTGTGTTGTGCTCTTTCTATATCTTCAGGAGTTGGAGTGCTAGGATCTTCATCATTTGTGCCTCCTCCAATGATCTCATGGAAATGGTTGAGGTTTTCTTCCTCGTCTTCAATCTCTGGTTGTTGGTTTCTCATTGATCTTGTTTGAGCCATGTTGTTGAAAGTTTGAGGTTGGTGAAAGCAATTATGAGGTGGTGATGAAATGTTTGATGGAAGATAAGTGTTTGTGAAATGTTTAGAAGATGAATCTCTAACATTGAAGGTTGGATGTTACCAAAGTTCTTTGTGAATTGCTCTTGTGTTTTCAACAATTTTAATGTGATAAGGTATAGCAAGGTTTGAGATGTGTTACAAACCAAGCTACCTAGCAATGAGAGGATGCACTCATAAAATACTTTTAACCTATGTAGAAATGCCTCTTAGGATGATTGATCCTAGCTACAGAGACAGCCTAAAAGTGATTTGTTGGTTTGATTTAAGAAATATTTAAAAGAACTTAGGACAAGAACTTTTTGTGTTTTGAGAGTTGAATGGTTTGGTGATGTGTGAAGGTGAAAGTGGATAGAATATGGACCTCAATAAAAACTTTCTATTACAAAGGGGGTTTCTACTTCTTCCTCTCTTTCAGGGGTTGGTGGTTCCCATCGAGCTACGTTGTAGGTGATACAAATTTTTGGAAAGAAAGAAGGGTTGATGTTACCTCCTTTGTTTTTGTGATAATCCAAGGCTCTATATTGAGTAAAAGCTCTATTTTTCAAAGGCTCTTTGTCGAATTCATTGGATTTGCCTTGAAGATATAAGTGCATATGGTGCAAGAAGGCTCTGTGTGAGAGAAAAATTTGTCTATTGATAAGGAAAAACTTCCTTCTTTTGATAAGAGATTTTTAACTCAATTGTCTCTTTTTCAATGCGGTCTTTTGATGAAGACTCCTTTTTCTCAATATGTGAGTGACGGTCATACAAACTTGATACTTGTTTCACTTGTTGATGTTGTTTTGTTTACCAATGATGGATGTAAATTTGTTGGATGAATACTTGGTTTAAAAGTATTTTGAATTTCTTTGACAAGAAAATACGACAAGCACACAAGCACAATAACCTTGACCCTTTTCAACAAAAGGCAAAAATAGGTGTGGGTCTAAATCAACCCAATCATGAACTTTCTTGACCCTTTTTACAAATGTATTTTATGTTTCCCAAAGCTTGAAGTCGGCTTAAATTGTTACTGGTCTGATACAAGATGAATACAACTCAAACACACTTTATCCCTAAGGTCAATGGCTAGTTGCGATATTTTCAGCCCACATCTTGATATTTCTTTGAATTTGGTACTGCATACCTTATGAATCCCACTGTGGTAGGTAAGGATGTGATATACTAAGTCTTGCGCAAGCATAACAGATAGATGATCCCTATGATGGGGGAGTCACCACTTTTATCAAGCTACAAGTAGCCTTTCAAAAAACCCCATTTCTACTCAAGGAAATATGTATGGTGAGTATCTTGGGAGCAACACCATCTATGCTCTTGCACTGAACTTTTCACAAATATCCTCAATCAATAGAATAGGTGGGCTTCTATAATAAAAGGTGTTTAGTAATGTTCGATGTCTTTGGACGTAAGTTCATTCTGTAGTGACTCACTTAAGAGCCTTGTAACTTGTGGTGGGGCCCATATGTCCTTTCGACAAGTCACACTATAGGAACAACTACACCCAAGGCTACAACTTTTGCTCTCACCTGATTTCTATAGCGGTTCAAAGGATTTACTGCGCAAGGTCGTTCCCAAGAGTGATATGTCTCTTGGTAGGCCTCTCTTAAAAATGAAAATTTTGAGCGTTACTGACACTTTTCTCTTGCACCTAGGACCATTAGATCCAAGGGAGAGGATAGTGTGTGTTGGAAGTGGGACCACTCTATAGATTTTTGCACAAGTGTGCCAGACACTGAAAACACTTGTTCTTTTAACTGGTTTATTGTAATGTGATTTATATGCTATTTTGAGAGTTTGCTCCAACAACTATGGTGTTCTTTTCAACTTCACAAGGCAATTTGTTTTCTAACTAGGAAATTGAAAATCTTGGTCAACATAATTGAAAGCACGCTGGTCAAAGTAAAAGTGAGTTTGTAACAAAAAGGGACAAGTTTGTTCTTTTTAACTTGCAAAATAAAAAGTTGATTGTGAATTTTTAACCTTGCAAGAAATAAATTTGTTTGTTTGTTTTAAATCCAAAATGAAAGTGTGTCCCTAATTTGCAAGAAAACAAATTTGTTTGTTTGATTTTGTGGTTCTTTTTAACTTTGCAAAGTGAAATTCCTTTTAAGCCCAAATTGAAAATTTTATTTATTTTAGTTCAAAAGGAAAAATGAAGTTGATTTTAGTCCAAAAAGGGAAAGTGAATTCTTTTTAACTTAACTTTAAAAGTAAAGCTTAGAAAAAAGGAAATAAACTTTCTAAGTCTGTAACTCCTCGAATCCTGCAACAAGAAGTTAGAAAACCTGCACAAGAAAAAATGAAAATAGTTAGTGAAAAAGAACATTTTTTTGGTGGGCTTCTACAAGCCTAAAATTTTGATTTTTTGGTTACAATATTATTTTTTTCAACTCTTTGTTACAAAAGCGCTACTCTGTGTAAACATAGAAGGACTACTTTAATACAAATGTGTTGAAAGACTGACAAACATGCTAAAATAACAACAACATCGCTACTATATGAACATACGCACTACTTAAAACTGTCAAACAAAATTAAATCTCTGTCAGATAGAGAGTACAATCACGCTAAAAGAGTTACAATAGTGCTATTTAACTAACAATAGCGCTATAACTCAGACAAAGGCGCTACTTCTCTGATAGAAGCGCCAAAACTCTGACAAAAGTGCTAAATCCTGAGCTATCAAAGGTGCTAAAACACGTTCAATAGCGCTAAAGCGCAACTTGTGTGTGACAATTTGGCAATTTTACAAAAAAGTTAGTTTGTTTTAATCAGAAGGTTGCGTGTTCGATTCACGTCAGGTTCACCAAATGATGCACTACAAAAAGGATGTTAGGAACACAAGACAAGTCAAATGTTAGTGTTAGTAGTATCAATCAACATTGAAAGATGAAAGAAACTACAATTCTAAGTATGCATATCAAGAGAGATATCAAACATATTATAAAAAACAAACAAAAATGGAGAAAGGACACTAAACCCTCCCAAATGCTCTCCAAAATGTTCATAGCTACTCCTCCCTTTTTCCTCTCCTCTCCAAGTTCCACATGAGTATAGCCCTCAACTTTTTGCACTACTATGGATGTCTTATGGAGATTCAAGATTTATGAATAATGAAGATAAAAGACTATGCAAATGCAAACAAACTAGATATGAGAAAATACCTAATTAATCTATATTGATTTTAGCCAAAGTAACAAACTAGATATGATTTTGCTTCTAAATGCTCTCTCAATTTTACTATAGGTTAGATGCATACACGATTTCTGGATCTAGATATGAAGGAAATGGGCTCCACGTGAGGGCTTTCAACCCAACTCCAGTATCACAAATGTCATCATGAGATGGCTTGAGAGGAGAGGGAAGAAGCATTAAATTCTTGAAATGACTTGAAGGTTACCTTAGGAGGTAAGGTTAGGCTTGAGTTGAAAGAATAAAGCCTTTATTCAATGAATAATGTTTTTATCCAATGGACAAACTATTGTGCAAGAGTTAGTGGGGATAACCATGGTCAAAGCAATGAATGCTTTAAGAGACACATGAGTTAAATGGAGATTGAGTTAGATGGAAAGTCTCTAACCATGTGGGTGAGTTGAGTTAACCATTAATGGTTATGTAAGAGCCATTAATGGTTTGGAAGACTTTAGGGGTTAGCTTGTTGGAGACATAAAGAATTTAATGCTTTTCAAAGACTTTGGAGGCTTTGAGAAGTGACTCCAAGTTGCTTAGGAATGTGACAATAATTAGGGAGAGTGATTAGGATAATTAGGAATGGTTTAGAAGAATCTACAATGAGTTAGAAGAGTCTAGTGGGTTTGGTGGGTGAGAGAAAATAGGATTTTAATAAAAAAAAATTCATTTATTTCAACCAAATAGGTGCAACTTGCATTTGTAGGAGAATGCAAGTGGGGGAGGGGTAGTTTATGGATTAAATAAATATTTTATTTATTTATTTAAAGGAGAAAAAGGGGTTAAATTAAATAAATGTGCTTTATTCATTTAATTTGGTTGTTAGAGTGTGGCTTAATGAATTAATTTAAATAAATTGAATGATTTATTTAATTAATAGGAGAAGAGGTTGACGATGAATTAAATTAAATATTAATTTAATTAACTGATTATTGATGGTTAAATAATCAAATAAATAGTAAATATTCATTTAATTAAGTGGACAAATTTATGTGACTACAGAAGGCAACCAAGTTCATAATGCATCTAATGAAAAAGATAAGTTTTGGTCCAAAAATAAGAATGTCACAAATGATGGTGTAGTGGATGCTAAAGTTATCAGTCGGGCCCCACCTATACTTTGTCTCCAGGTTCTTAACACTACAAGCATTTTCGCTCCTAATAAGAGTCAACTAATTTATAACAATAGTTCAACTAATGCATCTCAACTAAATCCACAATGTACACAAAGGATTAACAGTCCAAGGTGAATTTATACTCCACTTGGAGAACCCATTGAGTCCAAACTCAAGAAGCTAATTCAATCGAATGTATTAATGTTACCCAAGGTCAAAACATACAAACCTAGTCCTTTCAAGCCAACTTGGTGGAATGACAATGATTTTTGTGAATACCATAGAGTCAAAGGTCATAAGATCTCGAATTATTGCAAGATTAAAAATCTTATACAAGATCTCATCAATTAGGGTGATATATCTGTTGAAAATCCCAAAGAAACATTTGATAATGATCAATTTTTTTTTTTAAAATACTTTCCACAATCATGATAGGGGTAAAGCTTCAACTTAGGGTCTCAAAATAACAAGGCTAATTATACCAGTGCATTGCATGAGTATACCATTAATCACATCAACCTAGCTAATGAAATAGTTGCTACTATCACTATCAAAAGGAAAAATTTGGATTGCATAGTAGCCATACGTTTCTCCAAATTGACCCTTCAAGGAGCACCATTCAACACCCATCCAACACGTCAATATAACCTAGTTGATCATCTCAAGACAACCTCTTCTCAGATCTCAATTTTTTAAGCTCCTTTGCATTTCATCTAATCATAAAGTAGTCTTGGACAAAACCTTGCAAGAATCTCTAGTACCTAGTGACATTGATGTCAATACATTTCAAGGCATGGTTGGTAATCTTTTCACTACACCCCATGTTGCTTTCACCCAACATGATGTACCAGCACATAAACCTTCACACAATGATCCACTCCACCTTGAAGTATATGTCCATTGACATAAGATTAGAAGGGTCCTATTAGATGGTGGATCTGGTCTTAACATTTGTACATTAATTTTTTTTAAAGCATTGAGGTCCTTTGAGCACAGTGTGGATGCTTGTAAGAAAATCATTATCAAAGCCTATGACAATGTGAAGCATCCATTTAAGGGAATAATTACTCTACCAATGAGAATCGGTCTAGTGACTAAAGAAACAATGTTTTAGGTTTCAGACCTTGAGATTGGTTACACCATGCTCTTTGGTCACCCTTGGATTCATGCTATGAGAGCAGTCCCATCCACTTATCATCAATGTGTGAAGTTTCTACACAATGGAATATATATTACAATAATAGGAGATCCCAATCAATTCCAATACTATAATAACCCGAGGGCAAATACTAATAATCAAGTGCTAATCAATCAAGAAGTTTTGCTCACATCCCATTTTGAATCTTTTTCACTTTTAGACACATTGACTCCTTCCACTTCCTGACCTTATATAAAACTCTGCATAAATAACAAGGGATGTGGAGAATATTCCTACACAGAAGCCTTTTGCATCGAAAAGTTTCCCATATTACCAAAATCCTTTGGGAGGCCATAACCAAATAATAATGATCAGTGCAAAGATAAATCCATAGTCCAATACCACCTTATACCTCTTTTATCAAATGGGGTGAGTTGAATGATGAATCCCTTAAGGAAGACATTTACAAATGGCTATATAAAGATGAGGAAGATATACCACCAGTCCAACTTCCCCTAGAGCAGTATTAGGGATGTTTCACAATATTACAAAGACATAGATATGATGATACTACTGGTCTCGGAGCACAAGGACAAGGAGTGATAGAACTAATTTCTCCTAAAAAATAACCTTAGAAATCAAGGATTGAGATATGGGCAAATGGAAGAAGGATCTACAAGACAAAGCAATATACCATTAGTAGTGGGAGCCACAAATACCTAGTTTTGTCCCTTTGAAGAAGTTAGTGTGACTACTGATGAAGAGTTTGAAGAGGAGATATAATTCATGACTGATTCTAATGATTATGAATGGGATTCCCTGCATAGAAATAGTACTTATGTCATTCATAGATCATATGATCACCATTAAATTATTGGTTACAATATTATCGATGAGGAAAAATAAATTGACCATAATTCTTGGAGACACTACTTTGATACCTATACCTATACATTGACCTCATCCCTTATCACCTATTTTGACAACAAGGATGACATCTTATTTATATATCCCTAGATTATTGACTGGAATCAACAAAATCCACCTCATTTGGATTGGTTTAAAAATGATGAAGCAATTATCAAATTCTTAGGAGTTCGAGAAGGAATAGCACTGGGGACCATAAAGTTGGATTTGCTATAGATTTCAAAAAAGAAACATATTTTGGGGAAGCTAGTCCTCCTTCTAGTCATGGAAATAAAAATGAAAATCAAGAAGAAATTAAAAATACTTGGTGTCAAGGTGAAAACTGAAAGGCACTCTTTGACCGTAAAATAGTTAAAATAAAAGATGCATCCAATGGGGAAAACCTTTCTAAGTCGCTAGTGGATGGAAGGATGGAAAACCTCCCTATTAACCAAGAAAGATCATCATTTCTAGTTGAACAATTAGAGGAAGTAAACTTGGGTGATGCTGAAAATGGTAGGAAGGTCAATTTTGCACAATCTCTTAAGCCTGAAGAAAACAAAAAAAATATTATTATTTTCAAAGAAAGACAAATCAACTTCGCATGGTCCTATGCAGACATGTCAACTCTAGATATTGAACTAGTTCTACACCACTTACCTTCTTCCAAGAGCAAAACCATATAAGAAAAAAATAAGAAAGATGCATCCTCAAATCACTTTATTGGTCAAAGTTGAATTGGAAAAGCTACCAGATGTGGGTTTCATCGGACCTATAGACTATGCTTAGTGGATATCAAATATGGTACCAGTACCAAAACCAAATGGAGGCATCATAATTTGCAATGATTTTAGAGACTTGAAAAAGGCTTGTCCAAAAGATGACTTCCCACTGCCTAATATTGACACGATTGTGGACCTCATAGTTGGACATTAAATTCTCTCATTGATGGATGGATTTTCCAGATATAACCAAATAAGTTTACACTAGAAGACCAACATAAAACTGATTTCACTTGCCCATAGAGAACCTACTATTGGAATGTAATGACGTTTGGACTCAGAACCATGACAACACAGTTTTATGACATGATACATAACATCATGGAAGACTATGTGGATAATCTATTGGCTAAGTCAACTATAAGAGAAAATCATCTTGTTGTTCTAGCCTGAATCTTTGACAAATTAGAACAATATAAGGTCCACCCAAATCTAAAGAAATGTGTGTTTGGTGTTACATCAAGAAAATTGTTGGATTCATTGTATCAAACAAAGGAATCAAGGTATACCTAACCAAAGTGAAAGCTATTCTTGAAATGCCTCCTTCGTAAAATCTAAAGCAGTTAAAAAGCCTATAAGAGAAGTTACAGTTAATCAAGATATTCATTTCCCAATTGGTAGATAAATGTAAACCCTTTCAACATTTACTCAAGAAAGGAGTACCCTTTAGATGGACAAATGAATGTCAAGATGCCTTTTAAGCACTAAAGGATTATCTTCTTACCACCAGTATTAGTACCACCCACTCCTGAAAGACCTTTGTTGTTATATATCTTAGCTACCAATTCATCTCTATGAGCACTCTTGGCACAACATGATGTTCAAGGAAGAGAGTGAGCAATTTAGTATATCAATAGAACATTGGTGGGTTTTGAGTTGAATTACACTTAAATTGAACATGTATTCCTTACCATCATCTTTGCATCACAAAAACTGTGACATTACATGTTATGCCACAAAACAAAGCTCATTGCACAAATAGATCCACTGAAGTAACTCCTGAACAAAGTAGCCCTTGCTGACATACTAACTAAGTGGGTGATGATCCCCAATGAGTTTGATATAGAATATGTGGACAAAAAGGAATTTGAAGGGTAGATAATTGTAGACCAACTAGCAGAAGCACCAATTCAAGTAGATCACCCTATACTGGTTGATTTTATTGATGAATCGGTATTCACCATAGATGCCTCCACAAAATGAAAATTGTACTTTGATGAATCCTATACTAATCATGGAGTGGGGGCAAGAATCTTATTCATAACATCACAAGGGCATGCAATTCCAAAGTTATATAGAATCAATTTCCCTTACACAAATAACATGGCAGAATACAAAGCTCTTATCACTGGGCTTCGTACAACAATGAAGTGGAAGATTAAATATATTCATGTGTATGACGACTCTAAGCTAGTAATAAAGCAAGTCAATAATGACTACTTAACCAAAGATGACAAGATTTTTCCATACAAACATATGGTAGATGATTTTAAGCAATACTTTGACCATGTTATCTTTGATCAAGTTACTCATATTCAAAAAAAGGTAGTAGATGCAATCTCAATGGTGGGGTCTTTACTTGACATGCAAAACAATTGGACATATTTCAAGTTCTTAGTAGAGCAGCTCATGGTCCTTGGTTATGATATTCCATAATCTAAATGCGTGTGTCATTCATGCACTAGCATATGATCTACAACCAATAACATATCCATGGACCTTTTCCTAGTGGGGAGTCAACCTTGTGGGGAAGATCAACCCAATCTCCTCTAACAAACACAAACTGATACTCACTACAATCAAGTGCTTCACCAAATCGGTAGAAGCAATTCCACTTACCTACACAATTGGTAAACAAATAGCTAAATTCCTCCTCAACTACATCATATGCCGGTATGGAGTACCTCAGTCCATTGTCACAAATAATGGTTGTCCCATAAAAAATCAGGACATCCATGAACTTTGTGACCAATTCCACATCCAACATTGATTGGAAAATCCATACTATATACAAAGTAATGGTCAAGCTAATGTAAATAACAAAACCATTTGGAAATATTTAGAAAAGTTGTCAATGATGTTGGCCATGACTAGCACCTACAACTTAATCTCGCCCTCTAGTATTATCGAACCTGTGTTCGGACTCCTATAGGTGCTACTCCCTTTTCCCTTATATATGGATTAGAGTCCATACTCCCCATTGAGGTTGAGCTACCTTCACTCTGAGTTTCACTACAACATCTCATCCCAAATGAAGAGTACTAAGTCACTAGACTACATTAGCTAGAAATGCTTCTTGAAAAATGACATAATGCTCTCAATCATCTTTTAGCATATCAAAACCATCTAAGGAGAAGCTACAATAAGAGGGTATGAGTTTGCTACTTTTAGATTGAAGACTTGGTCCTAAAAGAAAATCAGAGGAACCTTGCAGAAAGAGAAAGACCAAGAAAGTTTGAGCCTAATTGGTTGAGACCCTATATCATTACAAAAGCTTATGAAAATGGGGCTTATCAGTTATCAACTACAAAGACAAATGACTACTTGATCCTATCAATATCATGCACCTAAAAAGTATTACACTTAATGCTTGAAGGATCCTAGTGTTGGAAAAAGTTAAAAATTTCAAAAAAGAAAGAAAGAAAAATACCAAAAGAACAAAAAAATCATAAAATGACAAAAAAAATAGGCACCTTGATAAAAACTTGGCAAATAGGCATCTTGAGTGACCACCAAAAAAATAAAAAATATAAAAAAACTAAAGAGAAATAATTCACCCTATAGTGAAAATTTTGGTAAATAGGCACTTTAGGTAAGTACCATGGTGAAAAACTGACAAACAGGTGCCATGTGTAAAATTCATAACTTCACCATCTATTATTATTTCATCTGGTGATTGCTATCCATGTCCCATTATCATCTTACCATCTACAATAAAACCTAGCAACATATCCCTCATGGCATGAGGTGCATTGACTTTGATGTCGGAAACCAATTGCCATATTGAGAAAGTCCAAACCCCCATCGCTATGCTACATCATCCTAGTCCTAACTAGGGGCAAAACCCTTAATCATTATATAAAAATCCATAAAATTCATATAATGTCCTGAAAAATTCCATAAAAATCAAATAATGTCTAGAAAAAAACCAATAAAAACTAGATAATGCCCTTAAAATTCATAAAAAATCATATAATGTCCTAAAAAAATTTCATAAAAAATCATATAATGTCATAAAAAATCTATAAAAATCATATAATATCTAGAAAAATCTATAAAAAAACATATAATGTCTTGAAAAAATCTATGAAAAATCATATAATGTCCTAAAAAATCAAAGAATGTCCTGAAAAGAATCCATAAAAAATCAAATAATGTCCTAAAAAAATCCATAACAAATCAGATAATGTTCTGAAAAAATCTTAAAAAGAGTAAAAAGTCCTCTAAAAAAGACTTAAAAATCAAATAACTAATTAGGAAATCCAAAGCAATAAACTATCCCTTGCAATGACAAATGTATACGCCGATATGCAACAAGTTGAGAATTCCTATCAAATCAAGCAATTACAGACAAACTATCAATCAAGTTTGCAATCAAACCGATCTCACATCTTGTTAATCAATCAATCAATTCATATCAATCAATTATCAACTTGTCTTATATAGGGAAGGGTACACTTGAATTAGACAGATCAAACGTCTACCTGATATTAAATCTTTGGAACTATACATCTCTGTCTTCATCACTATCAATCATCACATCAACCGATCAACAATGATAAAGATCAGTATGGCTGTTGGCTTGTTTGTCTAGTTAGTCTTATCTTTTATCGATTTGTATTAGGTCATGTTCTTATGCTACTCAAGGACGTCCACAAGTAACTAGAGGAGCCGAGATGGTTCATGATCCTTTTTATTTTTTTGTTATTTGTGGTGTGTTTCTCTGAAGTTTTGAGGCATAGGTATTTTGGGTGTTTGTGTTGGTACGTTCATTCGGCAAGTATCTTATGTAAAACTAAAGTTAGGGATAACTATGCTTGTGACTATTGCACACACCTCGACCCTCAATACAACAACCCTAGAATGGATATATACACTCCTTGCTTGCTACATTTCTATTACTGCAATGGGAAATCATCAACACCTGGGTCTTTCATACCTTGGTGTATAAACCTCCATTGATACATAATAAGGGTCAATGATAAAATTGTTACACTACCTAAGAAGCACAAGAATTCATCATAGTTCATCTCCTCATATCACCTATTCTATCCATCAATCAATCCCATTATTTGATCATTGCTCATTTCTTACTAATTCATTTTCCTCACTAACTATTCTTCCAATCAAACTACATAGTCATGTTGGCATAGTACTTTGACATACAAAAATAATCTAATCTTGCATCTAGACACATGTTAGACTATAAGCATATCAAAATAACATCGTAGAATAACATTTGCATTGCATTTCATCACATTATCATATATATAAATAAAATCAATAAAAAGATATCATATTGCATATATAATCATGTTAGTACGCAACATCTATCACATATCATCCATGCATATAATGATCAACATCCATCATAAAATTCTAAGACATCTACAATATAGATTGCATATCATATAGAAGCATGAGCATAAAACATCATAGAATACATACATCCATCATAAAACATATAAAGCATCACATAGTTATCATAACTCATCCATCACATAATAAAAATTATAAAGAGAACTATCATCTATATAGGAAACATCAAACACATCATATATGATAATTGCCAAAACTACATCTCATATAGCTTTAGATTGAGTCTAAATCTATGACTAGCCCAAAGATTGGAAAGCCCTATAACTTAGTGCCCTTTGATCGCTGGGTACCATGCTCTCATAAAATCTCCTCCAATAAGAAACCTTCTATATAGACTCATTGATGTAGAGCTCTCCTTGTGACCTGCCAAACACCTCAAAATGTAAGACACTGACCCCTCAAAATAATAATGGGATCCTATCAAGACAAGGCACTACAACATTAGTTCAATCCCTTCACCATCTTCAAGACTCATACCTACTCAACTTGGTTAAATGGCTCCAACATACACTTTGAGACCTCCAAGGATTATGGAACATTAACACACTTGTTTTGGGTCAAACATGACTCACTTGAACCAGATCCAACACTTGTTTTGAGGACTCAACCCTATTCCCCATAGTGCCCTCACAATTAGGCCTATTTGCTTGTAGCCCTTTTTAGCGGGTAAAGGGGCCTTAAGTTCAAAATTTCTAAAACAACCTGGAAAAAAATTTATGGATTCAAGTACCCTTTTGGAAGTTACAAAATTCCCCAAAAGGAAGGGTCTAGATCTGATAAACAAAGGTTTGAACTAGTAGGATGTTGACTATCCTAAAGGGCTAATTAGGCCTCCATTTGTGAAGCACCTATATCCATATGAGTAAAATGGGAAATTACAACCCCATGGGTATGTGGGGAACCATAAACCATAAAGGATTCCAGGATTAAACGCCTAGAACCATCACCATTTGCGCCCAAGGGTAACTTTGTTGTTCAAGGTCTAGGTAGCCACATAGAGATGTCTACCTAGGGTCGCTTCAAACTTTTGGAATCCTAGAATAAACTGACCATACTTTCCTTTCACCAAATCCCATGGGTCTCAGATTGATAAAGTGGAAGTTATGGCCATGGAGGAGGAAAAACCCAAGGTAAACCTTGGTTTTCCGGGCACCTACAGTAAAATTTGAATATCAGGAGAAAAACACAACTAGAACTCCAAACGAAAGACAAAAAAAAGATAACTCTCTTTTCTAACCAATTGAAATCATTGGGGATTGATCCCAATCCATACAGTACCGTACCCCGTACCTAAACTCCAGAATTGCAGGAAAAACTCAGAATTCTATTAGTATTCTATCACCAAAACTTTCCTCCGTATAGTCTCTCCTTGGGAATTGGATCCACAAGGTGTATAAACCACTCCAAAACTGCTCTTAACCGAAACCAAGAGGTTAGAGCCATTGGAGGAGTTCAAATAAACAAAAAATGCAAAAAGTGCATAAAAGTTGCTCATGACAACTTTTGACAACTTTTGCAAAAGTTGTCAAAATGTCATCTTTCGCCTCCTAATGCCTTGGGTCAAGTCTAACCCCTCCTAAATCATCCTGAAAGTGCTAAAACCACTAGGGTAGCTATTTATTACACACATTTGATCCCCTATTGTCCAAAAGTCCTAATTGGCTTGTAGAAATGCCAAAATAGGAGTTTGGCTCACAAGATGGGGTTCTTTATTACAAACACACAATGCAAGATTGAAACATATACAAAACATTCTAAAGACATGTTTGATGTCTTATCCTCTCTCCTCTGAGTCTGACTTATCATCTTGAAGGGGTGCTCCTGCACCACTCATAAAGATGATCAACCATAACTCTCATGTTAAGTTATGATCCGTCTACAAAATGACTCTAATAAGCATCAAGCGGTCTGCTAAGCTTTGGATACTGCATCATCTTGCTCCATTTGTAGCCTATCCCTCTCTTCCTACCACTCACCCTACATATGAATCCACAAGGCCCTATCCTTAGCCTTTCCCCTGTATGTTGCAGCTATTTGTGCTTGCAAATCCACAACCTAATCCTATAAAGTATGTAGTTGTGCTCTAAAAACCCGAGGGTCTAGAATCTGCATGACATCGTCACCCCACCCATAGGTATTGTAACTTAACATCATGAGCCTCTATATTAGACATGGACTCCTCACCTTGATCCTGATCATCATCATCACTAGAGTCAGAGCTATTAGAACTAGAAAAATCTAAAGAGGTATCATTGTTATCACATGTCTCCTCCTCTATATCCTCCACCTCCTCTACATCAACATCCATTCCGTCATCCCCTCTCGTTGCTGCTGTGGGTCAATAAATAGGGCAACTTGTTGTCTTTCATCCCCTCTTGCTACCTATGGCAGTTCTATCACCACCTCCCCTCCCTTTCCTACCTCTCCTTCTCCCTCTCCCTCTCCCTCTATCCCCCCATCCTCCACTATCGCCATCATCCTCGCCTTCATCTTTGTCATCCCCCTCATTTTCCCCATCTTGTCTTTATCTCATTTGTCACCCAATCCTGCCAATAATAGGAATTGTTAGGTCTATCAATAGAGTAGGCCTGCGAGTCATCTACCATAGATCATACTATAGATTAGTCCATACATCAATAATTGTTGCCCCCCATCCCCATTGCATTATATGCAGACTGTCAAGAAGCATAGGCAAACTATGGGCTAATGCAAGGCCCCCAATCTGAAACCTCCATGGAAAATTGAGCAAAGAAATTTTTACTCTATGGTACTCCTTGTACCTCCCTAAATTGTCTAATTATCCAATCTAGTAGTTCTGCATCTATAATCCTCTATGATCTAACAATTTGACCAATCAAGTACCTTTGCTACCTACAATATGGCAGATGTTGCACGTCATTGTCCCATCTAGGATAATCTTTGTATGGTCTCCAAATAAAATATTGTATAATATTGATCTCATGCCACTATTATAGGGTGTGACCCATATGTCTTTGATAGATTGCACCTAAATACCTATTTGGATAAGTTTGTCCATCTTGTAACTGTACATGCACAACTGATCTAAATACTGCTATGTGCTCCCAAGCCCATACCTAGAGGAGCATAATGCCATAATTGAAAGACTGTGACCCTAGATATACTACATAATATAGCTGATAGTACGACATAGCCAATACACATCATCCCCAAGCATAAACTCAGCTGCCATAAACCATGCCATTCAATACTCAACCCCAACCGATAGGAAATCCATGATTCTGTCTATCCAAAACCAAAGTACCAACAATCAAACTACAAAGAATTACACTAAATCTATCAGATGATCTCACCACAACTCCCCCAAATGATCTCATATAGATCCTTTATGCCTAGCTCATCTAAATCACACTCATATAACTGACACAGTGCTACAATCCCATAGCGACGATCATATGCCATTATCTCACCATGGATCAAAATATGTAAAATGCACCACACATGCTCTAGAGTCATGGATACCTCATGGGTTGGTAAATGAAAGGAGCTAGTCTCATAATGCCATCTTAATCAAGCCCCTATTGGTTGTAACCTCGGGCATGCAATAAATGTGATACATACTAATGTGATGAAGGTAATCTTGCTGCTCGTCATCTAGCTAGTGACGCCGCCAAGACCCTTAGGCCTATTCTCTCGCACACTAAGGATAGGGAGAACGACTTGAAAATCAATCCTAATGCCAAGATAGATCTATCACAGTCCCTAATCAGCCAGTGAAAATGCCAATCACAATCACAAAATATTAAAATTCCCTAATAAAAACAATTGCGAAAGTCTACACTCTCAAATGTGAAACTTTTATTCAAATGTGGAACCCAAAATACAAGTGTAAAATGAAGTTAATAGTTGTGAAGCTAATTTCATAATTATAAAATTATAAATAGTCAATTGGAGAAATTAATAGCCAAATGTGACATTCTTAACATATGCAAAAATGAAGACGCAAATGCGAAAAGTTATTATGAATGCAAAAATTTCGTAAAACAAATGTGAAACATTTAAAAAAATTACTTTAGGCAACAATTTTTTAAAGTGTAATTAATACAAAAAATTAAGAAGTACGGACAATGTACTTACCTTGTCGCCTGAGCTAGTTGGTCTGCCAAATGATATGATTCACTTTGACATGTGTTGCCTCTGTTTGATGCCTTCCATCACTCCTCAAGTTCACAAGCTTTTATCCAAATTCACTCTAAAATATCTAAGCTTGAAGAGTGAAAATGGTCAAAATGAAGCCCTAATTTTTATTTATAGCCAAAATGGAGCCCTAATTAGGGTTTCCTAACCTATTGGTCGCAGTCATTTTCAACTTCAAATGCCTTGTAGGTCACCCATATGAGCTCGAAACTTCTCGAAACAACATATTTGAGATCTTAATCACATTATTGTCGAATTGGTCTTCACATCATAATTTTTTGACCAATTTCTCGAGTAGGCACCATTATACCCTATTATCATTGGTGATGAGCCTAAATAATGGGTCTATCTTGATAGATTTTTGATACAATACTCCTGCCTAGGTCTTATGATTAGATGGCATTTGGATTACAATACTCTTTTAAGTTGATACCTTTTAAGTGTTTCTGAAATTGGTTTAACTTATACCTAAGGATGTCATGTAATGATCTATCTATGCAAATATCTAAAAATAATTATTAATATAGTTTTTATTATGTCATGTTAGCATTAGTATAGACACATGTTTCTTGTGCATTAATATCATGATGCAGGGTCAACAAAGGCAAAGTAAGGACAAATGGCGGTTCAAAAGATCATCAAATACATAACCGCAACATGGACCCAGCCAGAGAAATGCAGTAGTTATCAGAACCACTTGACCGGTTCTTCAGTAGATTGATTTATGAACATTTACAACTATTCTTGGTGGAGCTTATATCTAGGAGGCTAGTCATGCTATATTTTCTCAGCTGTAGGACAGATGTTGTTCTATTGTCCTGCGCTAACTTCTTCTCTTGTTAATAAATCTTGTTCACCTATTTCGTAGGGATGTGGTCTATCAGTTAGAAGTTTGTTATAATTTTTCCTATAAATAAAGGGATCTCTCTCCTCTCGGGGATAGCAAAGAACGACCTTAGTATCTTGTAATACACAGTCTTTTGGTACTATTTTATGTATTTTTCTAGTTAAGATGAAATAAAAAGATCAATGTGATTTTGAATGATTAGATAATTGTGATATGAAGTTATTAAGACACTCACTCAAGAGGGCCCACTTGGTGAGTAATCCTTTGTATGTTTCAGTTAATTTGTACTTCTGTAGTAGTTGTTTCTACAGTTGTTTGTTCCTGCAGCCATAGGAAATAGTTCCTGTGTCTATTCCTGCAACCACAATAGAAGAGTAGTTCCTGCTACTTGTCAGAACTTTATCATTTAATAAGTAGTTGTTTAAAGTAATTTCTAGTTGTAAGATTAAAGTATTAGTTTATTTGAAATTCTGTGTGTTTACTTTAAGAAGAATTTCCTTTCCTGCAGTAATATAGGATGGTTGCAATATGAACTTGGTGCACATATAGTGCTGGCCCGTTTCAAGTTTATGTCCCTGGTTGATAACTAAATGAGCCTTTGCCACATGAAAAGTTAGCTATTTAAGAATATTCAATCTCTGAATTGTGATTTATTACCTAGTTACCATTCCAGTTGCGAGGACAACCATTTTTGGCACCATTGCTGGGGATGGTGCCAAGCTAAGAATCTGTTGTAAACCATTAGTTTTAAGTTTTCTTAATTAGCTCTTTGAATTTCCTTCATTCATCTGCATGCATAGGAGGAGAAGAGATGCATTAGGAATATTTCTTTCCTCACATTTAACTCAAGATATAAGATTAGTTCAAGGACCTAAAGTAAACCCTTTTGTAGAAACTTATGTGCTAATTGTAGTGTCTTTAATTTGTCAGAAGGAGACCTAGACTTCCTAAACAAATCCCCTGAACAAAACATTTTGCCTCTTGTTATTTATCAGGGACCAATGGCTGCAAATCCTCCACCTCCACCTGTATATCCAACATTTGAGTTCCCCATTCATGATCTGTATGATAATGCAAATTTGAAAAACATACCAGCCTCTTCACTTCCAAAATTTCATGGGTTGGTAACAGAGGATCAAGACACCTTTCTGTTTGAATTTGATATCCGTTTTAGAAGTTATGATTATACCACTGATGCTCAGAAACTCAAGTTATTCCCCGCTACTTTGAAAGAAGCTGCCTTGAGATGGTTTATGAGTTTAGGAAGAAATGTAATCACTACCTGGGAGGTAATGAAAATAAATTTCGTAGATAAGTATAAATACTATTGCAGGGGAATGGACCGACATGGTGATGATATATTCAGAATGACACAAAAAGAAGATGAGAGCCTGGAAGACTATTTGGGAACGTTTTTATTTAGTGTCAGCAAATCCAAACATAATAATCTAAGTGAAGATTTTATGAAGTTGATTTTTCTGAGGGGCATCAATGATGACTGTGTTGACTCTTTAGATCTAATGGGGGGAGGAGATATTACTCAAGTTCAATGAGATGATATCAGACAAATCTGTCAAAAGTATTCAAGAGCTGCAACAAAAAGGGGAAGACACAATAGGCCTGGTTCTTCAATTGCCAAGTCATCTTTAACAGTCTCAAGAATGGAAATAACTCATCTGTTGAAGGATTTTAAAGAAGATATAATTAATAATATGGCTACCCAATTGGATACACAACATGCAAATAAGAAGCATGAGGAGGCCGAGGCTATGCTTGCTAAAGTTTGTCCTCATTGTCGACAAAAGAAGAAGGGTTGTAGATGCAAAATATTAGCTAAAATTGATAGCCAACAAAGTTCCCCAGATTTCAAGCCTATTTATGGAGATGATGAACAAATTTTTTATGTTGCACAATGAAGGCCTTGGCCTCCAAGACAAGGTATGCCATAGGATCCATTGTCATTTTCTAATCCTTATATGAACTTCAATGCACAAAACAATCAGTGACAACCACCATATTCCCAAAATTTTGGAAATTATACTCCTCAGTCTTGGAATAACTCTCAGAATCCTTGGCCTAATTATCAGAATTCCTCATCTCAATGGCAAAAGCCACAATGAAATTGGTCTCCCCCTCAAGGTAACTGGTAGCAGTCACCACAATGGAGGGGAGGACAACAATGGGCAAACCAGTCATCAGGTTTCCTGTAGCCACAACAACAGTCCCAATAGCTAGCTTTAATGCCACCAGCTCCTACTACCACTTCATCCAAGACAACCCAACTGCCAACTTAGCCTCTTCCAAATCCAAATAATAAACCACAACAACAACAACAAGTTTTTTTAACTAATCCTAATAACTATCCTGCATACTCTCTCAATATAAGTGATATTCATTTGAGATCAGGGACAACGTTGCCTACTCCATCTCCTCCTGTTATAACAGAGTCACCAACAGAGGAGACTACTCAGGAAAGTATACCTGATAAATATAGAAACCCTGAGAAGGTTCAATAGTCTGAAACTTCAGATATACCTGTAAGAACACCCCCGTTTCCTTAGAGATTGCAGGTAGACATATCTAGGCAACAAAATGATATAGCTTTTGATCTTATTGATCAGTTAAAACATACATGTGTTAAAATTCCACTGTTTCAAGCTATTAAAGATATTACCATATATGGAAAAGCTATTAAGGAGACATGTCTGAAGAAACCAGGGAGGAAGAAAAAAGATCCAAAAACAGTGCATGTGGTAGGGCAGTTGGCTGATATTGTTAGGAAAAATAACAGTCCCTAAATACTTTGACCCAGGTAGCCCTATTGTCAAGGTAGTTATTAATGGAACTCAAATAAAAAATGCCTTGATAGACCTAGGAGCAACAATAAATGTGATGACTAAGGATGTCATGCAGCAACGCAACATTACTAGTCTAAGATCAACTCCAATGGTCCTGCAGCTTGCTGATAGCTCAACTGTTCGGCCTGAAGGAATGGTTGAAGGTATTGTTGTCACATTAGATTCTTGGGAATATCTTCCTGACTTCATAATCCTCTCTCCCAAGGCAACATTAGGAGGATATCCAATTATTTTGGGGAGACCTTGGCAGGCAACAACTTATGCATATATAGGTTGCAGATCTGGAGATATGACAATTTCAGATGGTATTACTACTAAAACATTTGCACTCTATTCTCCAGCACAACCACAACTTGATCAAGAACGAGTAGTGTGGCTAGACATAGGAGAAGAAGCAGAGAAAATCAACTCTGTTCAACAACTAATATAGTTATCAAGGGACCTATTCATAGCACTTCAAGAGGATGATACAATACTCTCTGACCTCATAAAGAATCATTATGGAGAAACTCAATAGTCAGTAGGTATATCGGTAAGTCCTTAGCATACCCTTCTTCCATTTGCAAGCTTAGTAAATTCTCCTGTAGCCACAAATATGTTTCACACATTGCTACCACAAGAGATTCAAACCTTTTGCCTGAGTGAAATATCTAATGCAGAATCAATAATTCAAATAGAAGTTGTTGCAGGGAGAAATTTGAATATAAATAATCAATTGACAACAGATCAAAGATTATCATTAATAGAATTACTCAAAGCCCAACAACAAGCTTTTGCATGGGATTATCAGGACATGAAAAGATTAAATCCTACATTGTGTACCCATAAAATTTATATCAAAGAGGATTGTAAACCAATTAGACAACCTCAGTGAAGGATTAATCCCGCTTTAAGGGAAATAGTTAAAGAGGAACTGCAAAAATTTCTTCATGCAGGATTCATCTACCCTATTTCAGATAGTCTATGGGTTTCTCCCCTGGTTATAGTTTCAAAGAAAGGAGGAAAATTGAGAGTTTGTGTGGAATATAGGGAGCTCAACACTGCTACTAAAAAGGATCATTTCCCACTTCCATTTATAGATCAAGTGTTAGAATCTCTAGCAGGTAAGCAATACTTCTCATTTTTGGATGGGCTTAGTGGTTATAATAAAATTAGAATAGCTCCAGAAGATCGAGAAAAGACTACCTTTAGCTACCCTTG
Source organism: Cryptomeria japonica (assembly GCF_030272615.1). Lineage (NCBI taxonomy): Eukaryota > Viridiplantae > Streptophyta > Pinopsida > Cupressales > Cupressaceae > Cryptomeria > Cryptomeria japonica. Next base: position 347,874,620 of record NC_081415.1, on the reverse strand, counting down.
GGGCACATATTCCTATTCAGTCCTTCCTTTTGGTTTATGTAATGCCCCTGCAACCTTTCAAAGGGCTGTCCTTAGTATATTTTTAGACATATCTCATGATTGTATGGAGATCTACATGGATGAATTTACTACTTATGGAACTACATTTAAGGAGGCATTACAAAATCTGACAAAAGTATTGCAGCACTGTGAAGATCACAATTTATCCTTAAATAGTGAAATTTTTTTTATGATGATAAAAGAAGGTATAGTGTTGGGGCATCGAATTTCTCAATCAGGTATTCAAGTGGATCCAAATAAAATAGAAGTAATACTTGATCTTCCTGCCCCTGTTAAACAAAAGAATGTGAGAAGTTTTCTAGGTCATGCAGGGCACTATAGAAGATTTGTCAAGGACTTTAGTAAAAAAGAAAGGCCATTATATTCTTTATTGACAAAGGAAGTTGAGTTTGAATGGACAGTTGCATGTGAAAAATCATTTTCTCAACTAAAAGAAGCCTTAACCTAGGCCCCTGTGCTTAAAGGACCTGATTGGTCAATTCCTTTTCACATTCATACAGATGCATCCGATTTTGCAATAGGAGCAGTTCTGGGGAAGAAACAAGGAGTCTTGGAAAATGCAATTTATTACATCAGTACAAATTTGCAAGGACCAAAACTGAATTACACTATTATTGAAAAGGAGATGTTAGCTGTCATCTATGCCCTTAATAAGTTTAGACACTATATAACTAGATATCAAATCTTTGTACATACTGATCATGTAGCCATCAAGTACCTCATAAACAAAAGCTCCATTATAGGTAGATTGGCAAGGTGGTTATTATTAATGCAAGAATTTGACATTACTATCATTGATAAACCAGGAAAAGCAAATGTAGTGGTAGATTTTCTGTCAAGGATTCATACACCAGACAATAAGGTCATTAATGATTCCTTTCCAGATGAGCATTTGTTCTCCATCATTTTAAATAGTCCATGGTATGCTGATATAGCCAACTACCTAGCAGCTAACAAGACACCCCCACATTTCTCACCCAAAGAGAAAAGAATGCTAGTAGAAAAAAGTTTCAACTTCTCATGGATAGCAGATTGCTTATTTTATACAAGGCCAGATCAAGTGCTAAGGCGCTGTGTAAGGAAAGATGAGACATATGATGATGAACCTTGTGGAGGTCATTTTGCAGCCAAAAGAACAGCTCTCAAGATATTAACTGCAGGATACTACTGGCCAACCTTACACAAGGATACAGTTAAATACACCAAGAAATGTGACAGATGTCAAAGAATGGGTAGACCAACTCAGTCTGATGAAATGCCTCTCCACCCTCGGGGGGTTGTTAAACTATTTGACAAATGGGGTCTAGACTTTGTTGGGCCAATTGATCCACCATCAAATGGTCGCTCTTACATTCTTGTTTGTACTGACTATGTTACTAAATGGGTGGAGGTCAAAGCCTTCAAGAATGCCAGAGACAATAAGGTGGCATAATTCTTATATGAAGAAATATTCACTCGGTATGGAGTTCCTAGAGAAATAGTGACAGATCAAAGATCACAGTTCACTTCCACTCTGATCACAACCTTAGTTAATGAATATAATGTCAGGCATAGGAAATCCACTCTATCATCCACAGGCTAATGATCAAGCATAGGCTACTAACAGAGAGCTTGAATCAATCTTGACCAAAATAGTAGCACTCAACATGAAAGATTGGTCTAGCAGATTATTTGAAGCTGTATGGGCTTATAGAACCACCTGGAAAACTACAATAGGGTTTACACCATTTGAAATGGTATATGAGACAAAATCAATGATGCCTGTTGAGTTTGAACATAAAACTTTGAGAACAACTATTTATTTAGATATGACTCTATCTGCAGCATAAGAAGAAAGGCTCCTCCAACTTAATGCTTTAGATGAGATAAGGAAGTCCGCCCTGCAGCATACTGAATCTTTTCAAAACCAGCGCATGAAGTGGCATGATCGCTATATAAAGGACAAATCATTCTAGCCATGAGATTGGGCTCTACTCTATGATTCCAGGTATAAAGATAATTTGGGAAAATCACAGACATGGTGGTTAGGACCTTATGAAATAATTGAAACATTTTCTAATGGTGCTGTCAAATTATCTACCATAGATCCTGTTATGTTTAAATTGTTAGTTAACGGTCATCGGTTGCGTCTATACCATAAACCTCTGAGCAAAGATGACTTCCTACGACAGTTTTCCATTGCCAAGCATATCAAAATTCCTACAACCACTGCGGATGACTTTGCCGTCACCACTCCATCCTTATATCCTTGCTACACGATCATAATAAATACTTCCCCATCTGGCGGAGTACTTTTCTGCATAATAAATATTCCCTTCTGTATTCACTCATTTCTTTCCTTTCACTCCATCCATTTCTGCATCATTTTCAATGCATGACGGCTCAAATATCTTCAAGCTATAGTCATTCTCGTGTGATGTCAGGTACACTCGTGTGTATTTATTCTTGTTGCATGTATATAATTAAACCATATTAACTCTAATTATGATATTTTGCATACTGTCCTTTCTCCGTCCTCCTCCGCATGTTTGGAAACCTAACAAACCTTAGGTTGGGGGGGGGGGAGTACACTGATAATTACTCTAGAAGATAATTTTGATGTCCTCTTGGATTGCGTTTTATTTTATTTTTTATTTTTTTCAAATTTCTCATTTGAGGTGGTATCTTGCATTCTGCTTGTCTGTTTGCTTAGAGTTATTTTTAGACTTTTTCTAGGTTCTAACCAAGTAAAGACATTGAGTATGCTATAGTGTAGAACATAGTGCGAAAACTGAGCAGATTTACGCCATTATAAAGTTGAAAGTGTTATTGCTGTAATGAGTGGTCCACCTATTCGACATGAGCCGACAATTCATGAAATTCTCCTTTAGGACTAGGATTGTGAACCAATATATAGGAAAAGTGGATGGTTGGATTATTTCTTAAATTTGATGGTGTTTAATGAAGAAATTTCTAGGGAATTTACCCGCACACTGTCAAATGGAGAGGCTCAGGTAAAAGGTTTAAGAGTCGTGGTTACAGAGGAAAGGATAGCAGAGGTAACTAGGCTACCAATAGATGGGGAGAAGTACTCAGAGTCCAAGAATGTACGCAGTGCAAGAGCATAATTTACACATCCAAGAGACCCCCCATTAGTGGTAGATAGACAAGGAGCTAGGAAAGAATCCCTTCCGCCTGAATGGAAATCAATAGCATTGTATGTTTGAAAATATTTAACCTGTGAAGGAAGGCTTTCATGTCTGCATTCTCATCATTTCAAGCTCCTAAGTCATCTACACCATGAAAGATAGATGAACATTCCAAAACTATTGTACAACCTTCTTTCTATAAGTGCAACAAAGACCCAAAAAGGTAGGCCTCACTCTGTTTCTTACCATTGTCTAATTAAGCTTTTAGTTGAAAAATCCTTGAGAGATGTTTCTCCAATGCTTTGGAATGAATTTGTTGAAACTAGAATGTTTAGGGTTGAGAACTTAGTTATAGAGAAACCACTTCCATCTCAGGAACAAGAAAACCTTGTAGAACTTGGTTCCCATCTTGAACCCTCATCCTCGTTGAAATCCTCAGAACAAAATCTTCTTGTAGCAGAGGAACCCTTACAAAAAGAAGCTACAATAGGGGTTCCTCCTCAAGGTTCAAGAAAAACTAGGGTTGCCACATGAAAGGAAAAGGGCAAATAAAAACAAGTTGATATAGAGCATAAGGACAAGAGAAGTAAAAATAAGAATGTACCCCCTCCTGCGGCCAAGAAGAGAAAAATTGTAAAACCAGTTCCTGCAGTAATTGCTGAAGTAGTTGAAGAATTGACTATAGGAAGTAGTCTTGCAGTTGAAAAAGGAAAATCTCGAAGAAGTAGTGGTAGGCTTCGTGAAAAGTTTAAAAGCTAAGACCAACCCACATAGCCACATATTACAATCCTGATTGACTCCCCAAAACAAGAACAACATAGTCCACTCCATGATGAATCCCTCCTTCTCCACCAAATGAACCTAAGAGAGACCATGAAGAAGAAGAAGAACTGCAAAAATATTGAGGAAGAACATGAATTACAGCTTTAGGAAGAAGGGGAACTCCAGGATATTGAGCAGCCTCAGAAGGAAGTAGGTTTTGAAAGACTGGACAACTTAGCATTTGCTGTAGAGCAGGTCATTGAAGCAGGGGGCAAAGTAGAAAGTAAGAAACCTAAAGCACCTGTTCATAGGCCACCTACTTTCCTTACTATTCATGCAGTAGGACTTTCTCTTTATGAGGATTGAGAACTAGAAAAGGTAAAAATGCAAATGATAATTGATTACCAAAAAAAAGTTATTGAGCAAAAGGACGAGGAAATATCCCAGCTTAAAGCTAAGGTGGAAACAGTAGCCACCATGGTACCACAACTGATGCAATGCCGAGCTCCTCCTTGTGTTTACTCTCTATCCTTAAAAGAACAACACATTAGCTTACAAATGATGAGGATTGTTAGAGATTTAAGTCCCTCATTACAAAAACCAGAAGAATTTTACAGTGCTTTTCAGACATCTCCTACAACAATCAAGAATCTACTCTGTGAACTATATGTGCATAATTATGCTGTTCCTGATGATGTTGATTGGAACCCTCTCCTTTACATTGGAGATATCCAATTGACGACTCTTATGTCGTGGATGCAGAATGAGATATCAAGGGGAGAACAGTTTCAGGAACATCACAAGGAAGAGCTTGAGCTTTCATTACCCTTAAAGTTTGAATCAAGGGAACCTAGGTGGCTTTACTTTGATTGGCAGATGATTGTATACGAACCAGATTATGCAAAGGAAATCCTACCCTTAAGGGAATAAGTGTATGGAGAATATGAACAAATGGCTCCAAGGGAATGACAAGAGGCAATAAGACATGTAGTCTAGCACTGGAACAACCTAACAAATGAGTTGAAACAATTTGAGCCACACTTTTCACAAAATTACCATGAAACATTAAACAAAGCACCCAAGTATATGCACTTGGGAAGAACAAAGGGACAACATTGGTGCCTCTCAACTTTCAGCCTCCAATCCTCCTATGGCCATTAATGGGATGCATGGACAATGATCCACCATTGAAGAAAATGAAAGGATTCTACTGGATCTTATCTACATGCGGTTCTAGACAGGTTACCCCAGGCAATTTACGAATCAATGCTAGAATCCAAAATTTTCCTGTTGTTGGAGGATCAACAAGAAGTTAGGTTAGGGGGAGATGATGAGCCTAAATAATGACACTATCTTGATAGATTTTTGATACAATACTCCTGCCTAGGTCTTATGATTAGATGAGATTTGGATTATAATACTCTTTTAAGTTGATACCTTTTAAGTGTTTTTGAAACTGGTTTAACTTATACCTAAGGATGTCATGTAATGATCTATCTATGCAAATATCTAAAAATAATTATTAATATGGTTTACATTATGTCATGTTAGCATTAGTATATACACATGTTTGTTGTGCATTAATATCATGATGCAGGGTCAGCAAAGGCGAAGTAAGGACAAATGGCAGTTCAAAAGATCATCAAATACATAACCGCAACACAGACCCAGCCAAAGAAATGCAATAATGATCAGAACCACTTGATCGGTTCTTCAACAGATTGATTTATGAACATTTACAACTATTCTTAGTGGAGCTTATATCTAGGAGGCTAGTCATGCTATATTTTCTTAGCTGCAGGACAAATGTTGTTCTATTGTCCTATGCTGACTTCTTCTCTTGTTAATAAATCTTGTTCACCTATTTTGTAGGGATGTGGTTGATCAGTTAGAAGTTTGTTATATTTTTTCCTATAAATAAAGGGATCTCTCTCCTCTCGGGGATAATAGAGAACGACCTTAGTATCTTGTAATACACTATCTTTTGGTACTGTTTTATGTATTTTTCCAATTAAGATGAAATAAAAAGATCAATGCGATTTTGAATTATTAGATAATTGTAATCTGAAGCTCTTGAGATACTCACTCAAGGGGGCCCACTTGGTGAGTAATCCTTTGTATGTTTCAGTTAATTTATACTTCTGTAGTAGTTGTTTCTACAGCTGTCTATTCCTGCAACCACAACAACAGAGTAGTTCCTGCTACCTGTCAGAACTTTATTATTTATTAAGTAGTTGTTTAAAGTAATTTCCACTTGTAAGATTAAAGTATTAGTTTACTTGAAATTCTGTGTGTTTACCTTAAGAAGAATTTCCTTTCCTGTAGTAATATAGGATGGCTGCAATATGAACTTGGTGCACACATAGTGCTGGCCCGTTTCAAGTTTACGTCCTTGGTTGATAACTAAATGAGCCTTTGCCACAGGAAAAGTTAGCTATTTAAGAATATTCAATCTCTGAATTATGATTTATTACCTAGTTACCATTCCAGTTGTGAGGACAACCAATTGGGGCATACTAGGGCATAATTTTTTGTATTATTCTTTGAAACAATGCCTAAAAATGCATTGTCTTAAATAATTACCATTAATAGATGGGTAAAAATACAAGACTTCAACTTTAAAGAATTTTCGACACTTCATCTTCAAAGAATTTGAACACTACAACTCACCTTGTGTGGGGGAAAAAGCGAGACTAGGTTATCATGCCCTAATCCTACCTTTTGTCACACGTTACGGAATACGAAAGAGCCTAGAGGTATCACACAATTGGCTACTTCTTTTTGTGAAAGAGAGAGCCACGGGCTACCTATTAGGATTTCTATTCCTTTGTTGTAATTGAAAGGTAAGATTATGCAAGTTCAATTTCCTAACCCTAAAATGCAAGTATGAACTAATAATAAGATTGCAGAATTGAACTTTAGACAATGGAAAGCTGAAAACACAAGGATAGAATAAGAATGCAGATGCGTACCCGGAGTCAAAATCTGACTGAAAATGTTCAGGACGGGGGTGCGGGCGCCATTGTCCTGATTCTGCACCTGAAACTGCACCTGAAACTGCCGTTTTGCACTCTGGAAACTGTCTGAAATGCTGTCTGTCAGGAGGACCAGGGCGCCCAGCGCCTCTGTCCCAGGGACCAGGGCGTCCCACGCCCCTGTCCTGGTATCTTGCTTTGCAATTTGATGTGGGGTGCTGTCTCGACCTGCTTTTTCTGGATCTGCAACCTGCGGTGTCGTCCGAGTCTCGAAACCTGCACTTATATCTGAAAAGGGTGTTTGGGCAGCTATATAGGGTTTTGCCTTAGTCAAACCCCCGCTTCGGTGATTTCCACCTCCACGAATAGCCAAGTTGTATTGTAAAAGTAATGTGTGTGCAGACCTTGTGTGTGTGCAAGATCTAAAATGCAAGTAAGCAAACTAGAGCAACCTAGAAAGTAAACCCTAATTGCTTGTTAATGATAATGTGAATGCTCTAAATCAAGATGCAAAGTGATCTAAAGCATGAATAAATGAGATATTGAAGCTTATGTAAAGACAGGAAAACAACATGAAATCATACCCAACCCTCAAGGGAGGAGTACAAGCCAATCTTCAGTCGGTGACCTCCTATTGTTCTTCAATGTCTTCCAAGCCCTAAATGAATGAATGGAATTGATAAATGCTTGATAGAGGGATGTTGAATGTTGTTGAAGTCTTCAAAGATCTGCTCTTTCGCTGCATATGAGGTTCCTGAAAACAAAATTCGGATCCCTTCAAATGAAGAAAGAGGGCTCTTATGTATGAAACCCTAGGTGTCAATTCCAATTTTTGGCCGACCTAGAGATTGAATATCCCGTCAATTTCTTGGGGTTAAGCTTTATTTTATGATTGGATCGCGCTCCTAAAATTTCGAGAAAAATGTCTGGGACCGTGTGCACTCTGGGCGCCACGGTCCCGACAACTTTTCACCAAATTTTCAGGGCCGTCAGATATGATGATTTTAGAGAGAATCCCGAAGTTACAGGTGATTTCGAGATGTTTTGACCCCCGAAATCAAGCCCCCAAGCTCAGAATAGGGCCTAATTAGGGTTTTTGATTAAGTAGTGTATTGGAAGAATAAAATGAAAGGGGCACGCTTTAATGAAAGGGCCCGACTTTATGATGTGGAAAATGATGAAATAGAACCTTTAGACCTAATTAATTTGATTAATTAAGTGCTAAAGGGGAAATGAAATGCAAAATGCAACTGCACCAAGGCGGGTGCTAAACTAGGTATTAAATTGTACTACTTTAGCAAGTGCATACAATTTATGACGTTACATTTAGCCCCCACTTTAGCGGTCATATGAGTACTACGTGCATATGCAAGCTAAAGTACAGAAAAGTAAACATTATTTGAAAAAGGATATATCCATAAGTTGTCGGACGAAGCCCCCAGCGGTATCTGCAGTACACAGTTAGGAACCACACCCTACAAAACACATGTTAGATCACAAAATCACCTAATGCTTACTAAGGAAGGTGTTGAAATTTGCGAGTAGCTATATGCCCCCCCCTGTTTCGACTTGCTTATTAGGGAGGTGAAACAGGGTAGCATGTTTACTTACGACAAATTGTGTAAGAGAGTATTGATGAGGGATGTTCACTGAAAAGGATTCATCAGAGAACTTTTTGGAACATCCCGAGAGTAGGGGAACGAAAATACGATTCCTACGCAACAAACGGTTCGAAAATTGCATCTCCCAAACTCAAGTTATGATGAAATGAGTGAAAGAGGAAAATTAGGGTTTTGAAAGTAAATGTAAAGGAATGAACGTATATACCTTGAAAGAGACATTTGCATTTGTCACTTTGTTGATTCTGAGTACTATTCATTGCAGCGGAGCCCACATAGCCATCATCATGCCTTCACGACGATCGGAGCGTCCCACGAGGATTGAGATCATGCGACAGGCCGTGATCGACGACGAGCCACTGGATGAGGTGAGTTGACTGAACGTTGACTTTTGATTTTCTGCATTTGACTTTCTGTGATCGTTTGCGGGCCCTGGAACCCGACCGTGGGTCCCAGACAGGGTGCCATGGTCCCTGTGGGGTGCCATGGTCCCCAGAGGGCGCCATGGTCCCTGACAGGGCACCATGGTCCCTTCAGGGCGCCATGGTCCCTTCAGGGTGCCATGGTCCCTGACAAGGCACCATGGCCCCAATCAGGACTTGGCGAGAGATGCCAGGGTTAGCATACGATGTTTGACAGTTTTGCATGAATGATTTTTGATGATTGAGTACTGATTATAGTTATGTTTTTGTGATGCAGGGTCTCCCGTATATGAGAGAGCACATGGCGGGACAAATTCTACGCAGTTTGCGAGATCAGATTCCCCGACTCACTCAGGCAGAGAGAGACACATTGTCGATAGTAGGTTTGTGGTCTATGATTCTTATGCCAGCCATCCGATTTCATCCCATGATGCTGATGGCATTCATGGAGCGATGGGATCCTGACACATGCACGTTCCATCTTCCAGTAGGGGAGATGATGGTGACACTTGAGGATGTGTACCGCATTCTTCGCCTACCGATCAGAGGAGCTACCGTGACATATGCGACCGATTGGTCAGTAGAGGATCATCAGAGGGAGCAGGTATATTGCATAGGGAGAGTCATGCCGAGTGAGATGAGAGGTCGTATCATGGTCAGCTGGCTCTTACATCCTACAGGAGAGGTGCCCCTCATGAGACGTCTTATGATAGCCATCATTGCACTAGCTGTCTGCCCTAATGGGTGAGGTACACATGTGCATGGGGGTCTCACGTGGTGCATCAGGGCTATGGAGAGACACAGGAGAGTATATGCCTGGGGTCGGAGTATGCTTGCACATCTCTATCATGACCTCGAGGAGTATGTTTTTGGACAGGGTTGCAGCTTGATGACATGCACACTTCTGCAGGTGTGGATATTTGAGCACTTTACATGCACCAGGCCTGTCGGCTATCCGATGAGTACGGCTAGCGAGCGACCTAGGGTATTTTCTTATCCACTTACCAGCGAGTGGAGATTTGGAGATCTATTGTATTGGAGAGTGATAGTTGACAGATTGACAGCCGAGGTGACTGTGTGGAGACCATATCTGCGGATGCACAGATGGGATGGGATGGAGAGACAGTTAGCATGCTTACAGAGGAACTGCCTACTGAGAGGACGATATCCACACATCACAGTCCCATTCTACTTCGACCGAGTACGGAGGTAGTTCGGGCTAGAGCAATGTGTCCCAGCCGATGTGCCCATCTACACTCGACACTCGCGAGTCCTTCCTAGACCTAAAGTAGTAGCGAGACCGACAATAGATGATATCGAGATCACAGATATAGAGGGGTTCGATCAGGATGTGGTCACTGATTATGCTGCAGACCCCGGGGCATAGCGTAGGTATCATTCCTAGTTTGTGAGATCTTACCCAGGGCCTATCTTTCCACCAGATCACCCGACAGGCCATCCAGGTCCATGGAGGCATGGAGACCGAGATGAGGATCAGGGATCCAGGTCAGAGGAGCTAGAGGAGGGAGAGGGTCATGAGGAGGTAGGAGGTCCTGATCCACCTATAGGAGATCAGCCTAGTGCCGAGGAGGAGGAGGACGAGGATGACGATGAGGAGGAGAGAGATGATGATGAGGAGAATGAGGATGCAGATGAGGATGAGGATGACGAGGAGGAGGAGGATAGAGAGGAGGAGGAGGATAGAGATGATGAGGAGGAGTCAGATGCAGCTCCTCACCATTTAGGGGATGATACCGTAGCCTTAGATCCTCCCGTTATTCCCCAAGAGGGGGAACACGAGGCGCTACGAAGACCTGCACCTATCGCGCACAGATCGTTCGAGCGTGGGGAGCCTAGTAGTTCCCAGTCACAGATGCTACCATATCACGATCCCTACTGGCGTGAGGGAGATCCAGGTATAGTAGGTTTATATTGATTGATTGATGTTTTGATGATATAAAATGGTACTAACACAAAATCTGTTCTACTGCTACAGCTAATGTGCAGGAGTGGCGCTCCTTGATCTAGCAAGTAGTGACAGATATCTCTACGACAGCGTAGATCCCTAGTTCCTCACAGGTTGCTTATAGTTCTCAAGGGAACGCGGGTCGGCATGATGATTTGTTTTCCCCATTTCGAGTACAGGTAGAGATATGGAGGGAGAGAGAGCGGGCTCTATCAGAGGACCTTCAGCGAGCACAACGTGATCTAGCAGCAGCTCAGGCCAAGGCTACCTCGTATCGCGCTATCCTTATGGATAGGGATTGTAGGAGTTCCTCTCGGAGCCATTCATGATCTATATCACGGTATACCCCCATGGGTCCACCTGCACGGCCGGATCAAGAGGGAGCATCTAGTTGTCACTCTCCAGCCACCAGCCCGAGGGATAGGAGATGATTTTATGATGTAGGGTAGGTCACATTTTGGATGTGTAGTGACCGACCTTTGTATATTGATCCACACACACACATATATATATATACATGCTTCTTTGTTTCAAATGTGTTATCTTTAATGCCTAAACAATGTGTATTGTGATTAAAGTTAATACATTTGGTAGATGTACATGTATGTTCTGAATTTAATTTCCATGTGATTGATTTCTCAATGCTCCATGATTAAATTGATACATGTGTGACTTAATTAAAATATTTAATCAAGTACTACATTGATGATAAGGAAGAAAGTATGTATTAAGCCTACGAATCATATAACCAATGTGATTTAATTTGAATTTAAACACAACATGACATGATTGAACTTAACACATAAAAAAACATTGCATAATATGTCAACATAATGAAAATGTAAATCTTTTGTAATTTACATAAATGAATTCAAGACAAACCATAAAGTAAAGACACATGCTTGTCAGGAATGAAGCAATATAGATTAAACAAAACATCATTTAATTCTACTTGCTCTAACAAAGATATGTTAACATATTATCCAATTTTGAAGAAGTGAGAAAGGAAATAGATAAATGATAAGGAATGAGGAATTAAGCATAGTATCTACGCAAGTGCATAGCGTTTATAGGGTCTTTAAGAGGCATACCGTCTACATCCGCTATTTTGTAAGCACCTGATCCATAATCTTCAATAACGATATATGGTCCAAGCCAATTAGGACTGAATTTTCCCTTTTCTTCAGGTAAGGCATTCACATTGCGCTGATTCTCATAGAGCACTAAGTCACCCACTGAGAAGGAACGTTGAATAACCTTATCATTATAGTTTCGTTGTAGAGTTTTGTGATACGCTTGAATATGCTCAAGAGCATTTATACGCTGTTCATCAAGCATCTCAAGCTGTTGAAGTCTTTGTTCTCTATAGGAGTCATCATCTATTATACCTTTGAGAGAAACTCTAAGTGATGGAATCTCTAATTCTAAAGGCATAATAGCATCAGCACCATAAACAGGATTATAAGGAGTAGTTCCCGTGGAAATTCGTACACTCGTTCGGTAGGCCCAAAGAGAATAGATTAGCTGAGTACTCCAATCCTTACCATGCTTATTCACGGTTTTGCGAAGAATTTGTTTGATTATTTTATTGGATGATTCGGCTTGACCATTTGATTGAGGATAGTATGGTGTAGAAAATCGATGTTTGATATGATATTTCTCGAGGAATTGCTTCACATCTTTAGTCTTAAATGATGTCCCATTATCAGAGATTATAGTGGAAGGTATCCCAAATCAAGAAATAATGTTTTCTAGAAGAAATCGACAAATCACTTCAGCTGTAGTGGAGCGAAGAGGAACAACTTCTACCCACTTTGTAAAGTAATCTGTTGTGGTTATAATGAAAACATGTCCTTGAGATGAAGGAGGAGAGATTTTACCGATGAGATCCAACCCCCATGCAGAGAAAGGCCAAGAAGCTACCTGAGAACGAATTTCTTGGGCAGGAGCATGAATCAAATTATTGTGTTGTTGGCATTGGTGACATTTCTTAACAAATGAAAAAGAATCCTGCTGCATAGTTTGCCAATAATATCCCATACGAAGTAATCTTTGAACCAAGGATTTACCTCCAAAATTCCCCCCACAGGCACCTGAATGCGCCTCTTCAAGAGCAATAGGGATTTCTGATTTGTTAAGACAGCGAAGGAGAAGACCGTTATAACCCCTTCGGTAAAGAACATTAGAAAGAATGATATACCTAGCAGACAACTTGCGAACTCTAGCCCTGGTGTTCCTATTGGCGGAATCAGGAAAGGTACCATCAGTCAAGTATCTTACGATATGCGAGTACCATTCATCTGAGTCTATGAAGTCACAACATGTCACCAGGCTGGAATCATCTACAATAGCTGGAGAAGTAAGGTTGTGAATAACAAATTTAAGATCAACCACGGGGTCCTCTAAAGATACAAGAGAAGCCACACATGCCATTGCGTCCGCATGTCGATTATCTTTTCGAGGAACAGGTTCTATGGTGTAAGAATCAAATTTTTGTAACAAAGAGATAGCAAGGTCTTTATATTGTGATAACTTGTCTTGTTTCGCTTGATACAGTTCTGTTACTTGTCTTATAATCAGTTGAGAATCTCCAAAAATATGTATGTGTTTTATATTCAAAGCTAAGGCTGCCTTTATTCCTGCTATAAGAGCCTCATACTCAGCAATGTTATTGGTACATAGGAAATTGAGACGGTAAGATAAGGGAATGGACTTCTTTGTAGGAGAAATCAGAACAACACCTGCCCCCGATCCCGTATGACACTTAGAGCCATCAAAGTATAACTCCCAAGTTTCATCTTTTTTTGTACAAAGGATGAAATCGTCAGGAAAAGACTCAGGGTTAGGGAGGGAAAAAGGTGAAGGGGCCTCAACTAAGTGATCAGTCAATGCTTGCCCTTTAATTGCTCTTTGTGAAACAAATTTAAGGTCAAATTCAGTTAACATCATAACCCACTTAGCTAGGCGTCCTGATAAATCAGTTTTAGAGAAAAGATGCTTCAACGGATCAAAATTTACCATGACGTGGACTTCTGAATTTAAGAGATAATGTCTCAATTTTTGAGTTGCAAACACCAAGGCCAAGCATTGTCTTTCTATCGCAGAATATCGGGTCTCATAATCGAGTAAGGTATGACTTATATAATAAACCGGACACTCCTTACCATCTTTATCATGTTGTGCCAATAATGCTGCAAGAGCATGAGCGGAAGCCGCTGTATAAAGAAGGAAGGGTTTAGAAGGTTCGGCCGGTCGAAGGATAGGAGGATTAGCTAAATACATTTTTAAATCTTCAAATGCTTGCTGACCATCCTCATTCCATTGAGAAGTGATATTCTTTTTGAGAAGTTGAGTGAAAGGAAAAGTACGATCCGCAAGTTGAGATACAAACCTACGAATAGCTTGAATTTTTCCTTGTAAGCTTTTGAGTTGAGACGCATTTCTAGGGGGTGGCATGTTGACAATAGCATCTATTTTCTTAGTATCCACCTCAATCCCACGATGCGAAACTATGAATCCTAATAGTTTTCCACTATCCACACCAAAAACATATTTTCGGGGATTCAAGCGCATGTGATATTTACGAATCCTTTCAAAGATTTGATGAAGGATCTTAATATGATCTATGCGAAGAATGGATTTGGCTAAAACATCATCAACATAGTCTTCTAGAGTCTTATGCATGTAATCGTGAAAGATAAGGGTCATCGCTCGTTGATAAGTTGTACCGGCATTTTTAAGTCCGAAAGGCATCATTATCCAACAAAACGTACCCCAAGGAGTGGTGAAAGCAGTTTTGAATTGATCTTGAGGGTTAATGAAAATTTGATTGTATCCTGAAAAACCATCCATGAAGGATAATAAGGCATGTCCTGCTGTAGAATCAACTATCATGTCAATGTTCGGAAGAGGGAAATCATGTTTTAAAGAAGCCTTATTTAAATCCCGGAAATCGGTACACATTCTTATTTTATTATCTGGTTTAGCCACAACAACAATATTTGAAATCCATGGGGAATAATCAATAGGGCGGATAAATCCAGCCTCCAATAACTTTTCAATCTCAGCCTTAACAAGCAGAGCCACCTTAGGATTCATTTTTCGAATCTTTTGTTTCACGAGCTTAGCATCAGGGACTAAGACAATATTGTGGGTAACAATCTTAGGATCTATACTAGGCATGTCAGAGTATGTCCAAGCAAAGATCTCGGGGAATTCATGCAATAAATCATGATATTGTTTTTGTTCCTCTTCGTCCAGACATTTTCCAATTTTAATAACTTTTTCTTCATTGCAAGGATCCATCTCAACATTAGTGGTGTCACTTATGAGAAGATTACTTTGTTGAGGAGTATCCTTTAGTTGAGGGAATTCTTTCACAATCTCATCGTTATCCGTCCCTTTTCCAAAATAGGCTTCAATGTTCAAACAATAAGGGAGTCCCCTATTGTGATGATAATGAGGAAGAGTATCATATGCTCTTAAAAATTCAGCTAAAGCATCATCGGTAGGGAAAACATCAAAAGCACAAGCACACGAAGGATCCTCATCAATGTACTCGGGGTGTTGCATTGATAGAGAGGTAGAAATAGCATTAACACTAATACAGGGTCTTCTAGAAGCTTTAGTGCGCTTACAGGGATTATAGCCAAGTCCAAAGGCATGGTTGTGAAGATTATTCTCTAGAGGAACCTTTATTCCTTGTTCATGAGCGCCACAACCATTTCCATGATACCCATGCTTAGCAAAAATGTGAAAACCACGACCATGACGATCAACCATTTCAGACAGAGAAGGTGGTCTTTCATAAGACAAAGAATCAAACTCTTCAGAATTAGAGGTGCGAGGAGAAGAAGTTTGAGAAGCGGTCACAAAGTTATTACTCATAGGCTCAGCTAATGTTGATTGATTTTTAGCTTCTTCCTTCTTTTCAACTTTAAGCTCTCTAGAAGGAACCTTATATTCACCTACAAAGGTGGAATTAAAATCAAGGGATCCCCAATCGTCGTCTGCGAGAATCTTCTCAAGATCAAAATCCTTCTTATGTGTAGTTTCAAGTCGAGAAGAGTCTTCTTCAGGAGCTCCAGACTCATCCAAAGAATTTTGATCATCAGAGAGTGAGGATTTACCGATAGGTATCTTGTTTAAAGAGTCACCACTAGACGAGGGCGGCTTAGAGGCACCCCCTTTGGAAGTAGATGTTTGCAAACAAGCTTAAAAATTGGTATCACCTATCAAGGTATATGTCTTATTGTTGTAGATAAACTTAACTTGTCTGTGCAATGTAGAGGGGACAGCTTGCATACTGTGAATCCAAGGTCTCCCTAATAACAAGTTGTATGTTAGATTTCCCGACATAACATGGATAGGAGTAGGCAAAGTAACAGGCCCCACTGTGATGGGTAAGGTGATAGTACCTAATGAAGTTTTAGCCACATTATCAAAGCCTCGAATAGGACGAGAGTCCGGCTCAATTAGAGATGTATCCACATTCATCTTATGCAAAAGATTAATGCTACACACATTAAGACCAGAGCCGTTATCTACTAGTGTTCGTCTTATAGCAGTGTCTTTCATGATAACCACAATCATCAAGGGATCATATTGATGTTGGATTTCACTAGTAGGCAACTCATCTTGGGTAAACACAATTTGAGCTTTAGGATTCATCACAGAGTTAACCAAAGATGCTATATTACTAGATATATTCGGTGGAGGAACATTCAAATCTTTCAAGGCATCCTGTAACATTCCATGATGAGCGGAAGAAGTTTGAATCAAATCCCAAAGGGATATCTTAGCAGGGGTAGCTTTAAGTTGTTCTATGAGATCATATTCCTTGCCAAGAACTTGTGAAATACGCGGAGCTTGCGGAAGAATTGGTTGAGGATTCGGAAGAGAAACTGGAATAACAGGAGGAGGACTAGGCTGCCTATTATTTCTGGTATGATAAGTATGGGCAACCGCATGATAACTCTCTCTAGTTATTTGCTTGGCATAACTATAAGGACTTATAGGTTTTCTTCCTTGCATAGTGATGATTGGTTTATTCGGAGTACGAAAGGAATCATGATCATACCCTCCTTGGACAGTAAGGAGAGGTGATTTAGGACCTTGAAAGGTGGGAGAAGGATAAGCACCTTGGACTTCAAAGAGAGGCTTTTTATGCTCATTCAAGTTTATCATGTTAACCAATTTAGAGGTTTTGTTTTTGTTTAGAGATTTCGATAAAGCCACAAAGTCATCAAGAGCATCATCCAACAAAGCATGATCATATTTATTAAAAGGTTTATCTTTTGATTCAAAAGGAGACATCTCCTCATAGAGGGGATTGTTGAAAATAACCATGTTACTAGATTTGGTGGAAGAGTTGATAGGAATGTACCCTTGAGAGGACTCATTCAACTTATCTTTCTCATCACAACGAAATTGCATAGTAACAAGGTTTATGAGTTTTTGGTAAAATGAAGGTTTGACATCTTTAGGGTTCAAAAACTCATCTAAAGCCTCATCTAATTCATCTTGGCTATACTCATAATAATCATCATAAGCATGAACATTTTGCAAATAAAAGTCGGACATTTTGAAATAAAAATTGCATGAACTTTAAACACACAATGCAAAGAAACACACTCTTTTTTTTTTCTTTTTAATAAAAATGAAATGAAAACACACTAGATCTAGATCTAGATCTAACAAATGCAATGCAAGAAGAAACAATGATAGATTCACGTCGGGTTCACCAAAATGTGTGGGGGAAAAAGCGAGACTAGGTTATCATGCCCTAATCCTACATTTTGTCACACATTACGGAATACGAAAGAGCCTAGAGGTATCACACAATTGGCTACTTCTTTTTGTGAAAGAGAGAGCCATGGGCTACCTATTAGGATTTCTTTTCCTTTGTTGTAATTGAAAGGTAAGATTATGCAAGTTCAATTTCCTAACCCTAAAATGCAAGTATGAACTAATAATAAGATTGCAGAATTGAACTTTAGACAATGGAAAGCTGAAAACACAAGGACAGAATAAGAATGCAGATGCATACCTAGAGTCAAAATCTGACTGAAAATGTTCAGGACGGGGGCGCGGGCGCCATTGTCCTGATTCTGCACCTGAAACTGCACCTGAAACTGCCGTTTTGCACTCTGGAAACTGTCTGAAATGCTGTCTGTCAGGAGGACCAGGGCGCCCAGCGCCTCTGTCCCAGGGACCAGGGCGTCCCATGCCCCTGTCCTGGTATCTTGCTCTGCAATTTGATGTGGGGTGCTGTCTCGACCTGCTTTTTCTGGATCTGCAACCTGCGGCGTCGTCCGAGTCTCGAAACCTGCACTTATATCTGAAAAGGGTGTTTGGGCAGCTATATAGGGTTTTGCCTTAGTCAAACCCCCGCTTCGGTGATTTCCACCTCCACGAATAGCCAAGTTGTATTGTAAAAGTAATGTGTGTGCAGACCTTGTGTGTGTGCAAGATCTAAAATGCAAGTAAGCAAACTAGAGCAACCTAGAAAGTAAACCCTAATTGCTTGTTAATGATAATGTGAATGCTCTAAATCAAGATGCAAAGTGATCTAAAGCATGAATAAATGAGATATTGAAGCTTATGTAAAGACAAGAAAACAACATGAAATCATACCCAACCCTCAAGGGAGGAGTACAAGCCAATCTTCAGTCGGTGACCTCCTATTGTTCTTCAATGTCTTCCAAGCCCTAAATGAATGAATGGAATTGATAAATGCTTGATAGAGGGATGTTGAATGTTGTTGAAGTCTTCAAAGATCTGCTCTTTCGCTGCATATGAGGTTCCTGAAAACAAAATTCGGATCCCTTCAAATGAAGAAAGAGGGCTCTTATGTATGAAACCCTAGGTGTCAATTCCAATTTTTGGCCGACCTAGAGATTGAATATCCCGTCAATTTATTGGGGTTAAGCTTTATTTTATGATTGGATCGCGCTCCTAAAATTTCAGGAAAAATGTCCGGGACCGTGTGCACTCCGGGCGCCATGGTCCTGACAACTTTTCACCAAATTTTCAGGGCCATCGGATATGATGATTTTAGAGAGAATCCCGAAGTTACAGGTGATTTTGAGATGTTTTGACCCCCGAAATCAAGCCCCCAAGCTCAGAATAGGGCCTAATTAGGGTTTTTGATTAAGTAGTGTATTGGAAGAATAAAATGAAAGGGGCACGCTTTAATGAAAGGGCCCGACTTTATGATGTGGAAAATGATGAAATAGAACCTTTAGACCTAATTAATTTGATTAATTAAGTGCTAAAGGGGAAATGAAATGCAAAATGCAACTGCGCCAAGGTGGGTGCTAAACTAGGTATTAAATTGTACTGCTTTAGCAAGTGCGTACAATTTATGACGTTACACACCTCAATTGGCTTTACATAACTATCAAATGTGGAAGATGAAGTAGTTCAAGTGTTGTATCGACATTACAAAATTTTCTTGACAAATTGGCATCGACATTACATGTTTTAGTTCATTGTATCTGTGAACTTTAAGAATTTCAATGAGTATAATCTATTTTGTCTCAAGTCAATGTCCACATATTTTGCATGCACGTCTACCAATATTGTTGGTGTACTACATTATTCAAGTAATATTATATTTAATAACTAAAAAAAAATATATGTATACTTTTAAAAACCTTTAAAAAACTACTATGATGTATAAAAATACCATAGAGACTTACTTTTTTACAATATACATTTAATTTTTATTTAAAATGTAAATTAAATTTAAGCCTTTAAGGCTGTTTTTTCAACAAACTATATAATATTTTTAATTAAAAATATACTTCTTAATATTTACATTGGGAGACATTCTTATACACTCACAACATGCCTGTGTACATAAAAAAACAACAATTACAAAAGTATGGTGGTTACAATCGCATATTATTCAAAATTTAAAATGTGGAAGATGAAGCAGTTCAAGTGTTGTATCAACATTACAAAATTGTCTTAGCAAATTGGTATCGACATTGCATGTTTGAGTTCATTATTTCTGTGAACTATAAGAATTTCAATGAGTATAATCTATTTTGCCTTGTCAATGTCCACACATTTTACATGCATGTCTACCAATATTGTTGTTGTACTACATTATTCAAGTAATATTATATTTATGTTTTGATGGATGTCGATGCATTAATGCCGACCAGTGGAGGGAAGGAAGGATTGCATTTTGGAGATCCTCATTTAGAACTTGTGTAAGTACAATATATTTTCCATCATTCTTTGAAAGATTTGCCAATTTATTGTTTAAGAATGTATTGTATTACTTGTGGGACCACTTTTATCCTACTGGATCTCTATTTTTGGTCCCAATAGGTACAAAGAAATAGCATCTGATTCTAGGGTCATGTCCAAACTTTCATTTATTATGTGGTAATGGGGGGTTTTGGTATCTGTAAGATGATGGCACAAAGTTTAACTCACTTAACATACCCTGTAGTTGTAAATTTTAATCAAAATTATTGATCTTTTACACATTTAATTAGGATAAAAATACACAATATAAGAAAATCATAGATTTGATTTGTGTCAGCTAATGGGGCATATTTTAATTTACAGCTATGGCTGAAACCCAAACATGGACAAGGCAAGACAATAATCCCAATCTTCTTGAAAAAGAAGTGATTTAGAACCTCCTACTTCAACAAGAGAAGGGAAGCATGGTGCATTTATAATCTCTCAGACTTTTAGGGCTACACTCATTATTACAGCTTGGTACTTTTCCAATATTGGTGTATGATTGCTTTAGAAGTACCTTCTTAGTTTCTTTGTTCCTCTAATACGCTAAAAATGGTCATCTAAACCATGGGCCCCTAATACCCTAAAAATGGTCATCTAAACCATGGGCCCCTAATCTCGACAACATCACCAAGGTCCTAACCAAAGGCAATTAAATCAACTTTGAGCACACAATTAATTAATTCTTCAATCATTAAATGTCACATGGCAAGTGAATTATTCTGTATTAATTAAATATTTATTTAATTAATTAAATCATTCCATGTAAATCATTTTGATCAATTATCCTATTTAATTTATTAAATATCCTAGCATATTTAATTAATTAATAAATTTGCCATTAATCATAAAAAAAGGAATTAATTTATTACAAAAGAGGAATTAATCACAAAGCAAGAGTTAAATTGAAAATAAAATAAAAGAATTGAATTGAAAGAGAAATCAAACTTGAGATATCATTTCTTCTTCTAAATTGATATAACTTGAAATCAGAAAAGCAATTAAATGAATTATTAATCATTTTTTAAAATTGGAACTCAGAGCTTTTGAGAAAAGAAGTTTAGTTGCATTGAAAAGACTCTTTTCTTGAATAAACCAAAGAAATCGCACGGAATTACCTATTTTTATCTCAAGTGCATAGAATTAATTGAATTTTATCTCCAATGCAAACTCGAACTTATAATCTGAATGCATTTCAATCAAACTATAATTGGAATCTATCTCAAGGTTAACTAAATATGATCTCTCAATTATTTTAATTATCTTAAATTATGCTTTTTCTTGAATAATCTCAATTGCTCGTTGCTAATTAATCTTGACCGTTGGTCTCTCTTGTGATTCTCTATAAATTCAGCCTTCATCTCTCATTCAAAACACCCTGGAGATTTATTGTTATTATACAGTTTTTGCTATGGAGTCATTGAAGATATTGTGCTTGCTTTTTTGAAATTATTACATCTTAGTTTAGCTTTTTGCATAGAGTTCAATCATGATTTCTTGAATTCATATAGCTTACTATTCACCCATCTAGCATAATCTTGCATCCATTT
This sequence comes from Cryptomeria japonica, assembly GCF_030272615.1. NCBI lineage: Eukaryota > Viridiplantae > Streptophyta > Pinopsida > Cupressales > Cupressaceae > Cryptomeria > Cryptomeria japonica. The sequence goes on along the minus strand of NC_081415.1, from coordinate 347,852,874 downwards.
AGCTTAATATCATGCTCATATAGATTAAATCCTTCGTCTTGGTGTAGTCTCATCACTGGTATTGCTTATACAAATATGAGAGCAAGTCTCTACTCGCATCTTTTAGAAGGCAATTGGTTGATTTGTTATGGTTTTATTATTCATGCTTATATCTGTCTAACCATACATGTAATGACTTAATTGAAGTGTTGTGTCTTATAGCTTGTAGATACTTATTCCACTTTTCACACACACAGCCTCCAGTATGCATACTATATTTAATGGTCCAGTCATACTTACTGATAATGAAGGGACAAAACCACAATAGGGTTTTATTGGAATATTTTCATAAACTGCTCTTTATCATCCTCTATTTTTACCTCGCTTCGCTCTGAGATTTGCGAATTGGCTCATGCTCTTTCCCAATTTTGGAAATGTGACCTTGCTTCTTAATGCTTATTTATCTAGATCACATGCTCCTGAGACTTGATAGTCTTCTCTACTAATCCTCTTGACTGTGAATAGCCTATATCATGAACTATAAATGCTGCTCTTATATGATTGAGAACCTTTCATTGATGCCCTTTTGTGATCTTGAGATGGAACAAATTTGAAGGGTATTCTTCAATGCGAATATGAATGCAAATATATGTATCCTATTCTCTTTTCTTGGAGATCTACTCATTAACTGTTTTACATGCGTGATTTGGAACTATAAATTTCTTATGAGCAGATAAATAATAATTAAATCAAGAATATTTGAAATGCTTTTTCTTACTATATCTTAAATTATGGAAGTTTAATCATACAACACATTCACCTTTTAGTATATTAGATTTTCATGATAATAGACTCTTCTAAGACTATCAGGAACTGGAGAATACAAAGAGCTCAAACTCTACATTGAGGTGCAACATGACCTTGTTTCAGCTATGAGAAAGAGGGGAATAAAAGAGTGAGTAGGAATTACAAGAATATCCATGTCTTTTAGCTACCTCTACATCTCTTGGCGGTGTCATAGGCTTTTTTTTGCATGCGAAATTATGAGATAACCTTTTGCATGCTCTTAAAACCGGAGATGTACTGAATGAAAACCCTCTTGTTTAAATATATCCTGAAGATGTATGCATTAATTAAGGCTAAGAATTCTCTTGAACTTCTGTTAGAGGTCTCGAACAATCATGGGGACTATTAATAGATCTGCAAACTAGAGTTTACTCACGAAAACTAGGGTTTTCATGCTTTCCACGCAACAATTTACTCTTTTGTTTATCTTTAATTTCTTATTCCTTGGCTCGTGGTAAAAAAAATTTCCCACCAAAAGCTAATTCAATGTGCTTTGGGATTGAAAGGTTATTGCATGAATGAAATTACTTTACTTTAAACTTTCCCTTCTATCTAGCTTTTAATTTCCCTCCTTTACTTTGGCAAAATTGACTTTTGGAAAATAAAGAATATATCATTAAAGCAAAGTGTTTATCTTTCCCCTCTTCCTCTTATTAGGATATTGACTTCTAATAAAGGCAATTATAACTGTCAATACCCCTTTTAATTTCTTTTACAAGAAGGCATCTAATTACACAAAGATTCCAAAGACACCCTTAATGTGAAAATTTGATTCCAAATGTGAAAATTTGACTATAGGTACAATATAAAAAAAGATGCTATATCTATGCATATCTATCCATCCCACAAAAATCTATATACAAAATGCTAAGACAACTAACACCCCAACTAACTACAAACAACATAAAATATATATTTTTCAATCATTCAAGAAGGCCTCCAACTACCTGAGATAGATATACATAATATTTACCAAAATAAACAAAAAAGAAGCATAAGTTGTTATCAAATTACTTTCGGCTTCTTGGTTTGTTTCTTTTCCCACAAGTCATTGTCCTTGAAGTGTCTCTGCGATTCTTCATTGGAATCAACCTCACACTGCTCTGCCTCCCATTTTTTAATGCACCCCACCCCACCAATTCCTCTACTTTCCTATCCTCCTCGTCGAAAGAATCTCGCTAGAAGAAAAATGGGTGCAAGGACGGTGTGAACGCTGGCATGTCCATCTAGCTGCCACTATTGGCTCAAAACCCTTCCCTAGGAATTGAGATGACAAAGAATACATTTACTCATCACACACATAAGACTCCATTATCTACCTCGCATCATCCTTCACACCCAATTCTAAACACTATGCCAGAAACATTGATGCCATCTCCGTGTTCATCCTAAAAATACTCATCAACCAAAAACATTCTCATAATTTAAAAAAATATTTAATCAAATATGAAAATTTTCCTCAAACGTTCCTCAATGGCTTTCCACCAGAATGACATTTGCTGCTTTTTTTTTTTTTTTCTCACACTGGATTTTGCTTTTATGGTGGATTGTTTGTCTGCCTATCGATCTCTTGCAAATTATCTAGAGAGAAATGAATCTAAAATGATACCTACCACCACAACCACCACATAATGTAGAGATGAAATGGATATGATAAAATGTTGTTTGTCATATTTTCTCACACACTTCAAATCTATTGAAAAACCCACTTCATTTAATTACTTCAAAATTCATTTACTCTAGCTTGATATCGTAACCACTAATCTGGAACATCAATCTCTCGAAAATCCTTAATGACAGTATTATCATTATCCCTCATAAATGATGTTGCCCATTTAGAGAGGGTATCTTCCATAGAGTTCCCCTCTCTAAAAGTGTGAGCAATTTTTAAATTTTTGAAAGTACTTAATTTATTTCAAATAATTTTAATGAATTTATTAATTTTCTAGGCTTGGGATTTCTCGTTCATAATGGCATTAATAATAATTTGTGAATATCCAAGGTGTAGTTGCTCTACATTTAACTTATTAGATAGAATTAAAGCAAGTAGAGCTACCTTTGCTACGACATCACCATTCATTCCATCTTTGAGCTTTTGTACTACCAGAGCCAATATGTTTCCCTTCTAGTCACAAGCCACACAGAGAGTTCCAGAAGCGCCCAAATTACCTTTCAGAGCCCTATTGAAATTGACATTGTTCCATCCCTCTCCTAGATACTCCCATTTTACATTCATCACTTTGGATGGAGTTGGATGAACCCAAAAATGCCCATAAACAGGCAAACATACTATATAATATTATTATATATTGTTATTATTATATTATTAGTATATACTATTATTTCATTATATTATAATAATATTATGTTATGTTATATTATTATATATAGTAAATATTAATTAAAAATACTAGTTATAATATAATAATAATATAAGATAATATAATAATAATGTAATATTAATTATTATACAATAAAATATAATTCCATAAATAGTTTAAATATACTATTAATACGATCTTTAATATAATATACTACATTAATAATACTAATTAGGGTTAGGCTAGTGTGCAATAGTAATATTATATTATGTTATCTTTATATTAGATGTGTAGTAACATATATTGTTTTTATATAATTACAATGTAATAAGCATATGATATAGTATAATTATAGTTATAATTATAATAACCATATTCAATTAGGTTAAAGTTAGGGTTCAATTTGGTTTAGTGTTAGGGTCAATATTAAATATAGAATTAGATTTAGGTTTGGGATTAAAACACTAACCCTAATTTAATAAGGGTTAGGGTCCAATTTCATTTGGCATTAGGGTTAGGGCTCAATTTGGTTTATTTTTTGTTAGGATAAGTGTTAGGCTTTGATTTGGTTTAGATTTAGGGTTCAATTTGGTTTAGTGTTATGTTTATGGTAGACATTGGTTTAGGTTTAAGTTTAGTATTCAATTTGATTTAATGTTGAATTAGGTTTAGGGTTAGGGTTCAAATTGGTATAGTGTTCAATTAGGTTTAGGGTTAGGGTTTATTTTGGTTTGGAGTTGGGGTTAGAAATTGATTTGATTTAATGTCCAATTAGGTTTAGGGTTAAGGTTTGATTTGGTTTTGAGTTAGGGTTAGGGTTTGATTTGGTATATGGTAAGGTTTTTAATTAGTTTCTTGTTAGGGTTAGGGTTCAATTTGGTTTAATATTAAATTAAGTTTAGGTTTTGGGTCAATTCCATTTAGGGTTAGGGTTACAATTCAAGTTCATTAAAGGTTAGGGTTAATGTTCAATTTGATTTAGTGTTAGACTTTATCTTGGTTTATAATGCTTCATGATGTTAAATAGTTGCTCTTCAAAATTATTAGGTTGCTTGTCAAGATATAAATTAAAATATTAACTATTGAGGAAATAAGTTTATGCCTTTTACCTATGCTTGAGTTTACCTAGGCATCCAACATTATTTACTAGTTATTAGTGCATATAATAATTGTTGTTGATAGTTGAATGGTTGTTTTACCTACCTCATCACACCTCCACTTTATAAGCAAGGCTTATGTACATTATTCTACATCTCAATATAATTATCTACATTCTAGTGAAATAGCCTCGCTTCACTCATCTCTTGTGTTTGCAAAGGTTGTATTTGTAGTTTGTTGATTTCTCCAACATTAATTATTGCTTGAAAAATTGCACATTGAACATCGATTTTCACCTTAAATATAAATTTACAATATATATTTTAAGAACATAATAAATAGTTCTGTATATTAAATAGAATGTATACTGCTTAATATTTTAATATAAAATAAAATAAAATTTATTTATTAGCATATAAATCATAAATTTCATTTCATTTTATTTAGATATTGAATACATGTTAGTAAAAGGAAATAAAAGAAATAATAATTGTGAGATTTATATAATATCTTTCTACACTTACTCATAAAAACACATTCGCTCATCCTTCTTGAATTGGCAAACATAATTAATAAATTATTCTAATCGATTATTTATATATTATAATAATTAAAAATTAATATTATAATATTCTATTAATAATTTCTTAATAGTGAATTGAATAGTAAAAAAGTATTTTTTATTAATATCAAACAAACTATTCCTCTAGATGATGGTGAGGAAAATGCAATTGTCTCAGATGAGCCTTCAGATGTGGGGCGTAGAAATTGGTATCTTAGGCCCTGTTGATGATCTTCTCAAAAAAAATTGTATTAGGGTTTTTCTATCTGGATGTAATTGTAAATTTTTGCCGAGTACCCCTATTTTGGGACTCATACTTGGGTCTTTTTGGAGGGGTTAAATTCCGGTAGGAATTTTACTCTATCTCTCCTATATAGCCAGGATTGAGTTCCATGATACATTTAGTTTATGTAAATTTTCTTAATATTAATATAATTATTTAGCAGCTCTGCCACTTTTATAAATTAAAAAAAAAAGGAAAAAAGAAAAAAAAAGTTATTAATATCTATATATAATATAATATTAATTATAATAATCCTATGTTAATGCCTACTAATGGGATTTTGAGTGCTTATCCTCCTAGGGCTGTTGAAAAAAGTCATGTGTGGATGCCGCCAAACAGGGGATGGATCAAAATCAACTTTGACGGGGCATCCAGGGGGAATCCCGAGATCTCCAGTGTAGGGGTCATTGCTCGAGATGAGAAATGTAGTATTTTAGCATTTGGAGCAAAGAGATTGGGGGATGGCACTAACAATGAAGCTGAGTGTCAGGCGACAATTGAAGCAATTCTTATGGCGAAAAAATTGGAGGTGAAAAAACTACACCTTGAAGGGGACTCCCAGATAGTGGTGAATGGCATCGCTAGGGGTAGGATGGATGCTTGGCACCTAGATAAACATATCAGAAGAATACATGACCTTCTAAATGGGTTAGAGGACTTTAAAGTATCGCATGTTCTAAGGGAAGTAAATGCAGAAGCTGATGTGCTCTCGAATGTAGGTGCAAATGGTTCCTTGGCTGAACATTGTAATTTCTTTAAAGACTTAAGGAATTTGGATCCCTTAGAATTTGTATGAAGAAGCATTGAGTATGAAAGGGGAAGATGAGAAGTTGTGAAAAGATATGTGTGAACCCATTTTAGATATGCATGTTGAGGGGTGGGGAAGGCTTATGTGGATTGAGTACACTGCAATGGCAGCAAGTAGAGAAAATGGTGACATAGGTGCAATTATGACAGTGAATGGAACTTTGGATTTGTTGGCGATGTGTGGTGTGAGGTGGTGCGTGCGGTGTAATAAATGGAAGGGGTGGCAGCATTTTGTGACATTATGGTCCTTGGTTTTTGGCCTTGGTTTTTGGCATTTCGAAGAGGGATTGCAATTTCCTTTGCGAGCACTGTTTCTTGACTGTGTGGCAGGGGAACGATGGAAGCGAATTTCTCACTGCTCACTCTGGGTCAAATGCCTGCCTTTCAAGGCCCTATTTCAAGCCATTGTCTGAAGAATGTATTTAGGGTGGACGAGGAAGAATTTTGGAAGGTTGTTTGTTTGATGTTTGGAGATGAATTCCTGGACACTGACTGTCGCCCGCGAATTAATTTGGACGTATCGTCCCTATTTGTGGCACTGGCGCTGATGGTGGGAAGTTCAAGGGAGGAGGTGACGCAGGTGGTGTCTCTAGTTCTAAGACCAAAATGGTCGGTTGGCTTGGCAAAGTTGGTGGAACGTGCAAAGTTTGGTGTGGGTTTGCGAATGGAGCAAGGACCATGGAGGCGCTTAGCCGGTCATAATGATGCAGTGCAACCTCTAATGGTGTTGTCGGCCTCTCACTCAGTTGAAACCCAATTGGAGGATGCAAGGAAAGGGTGGCGGGATCTGCTAGACTTTGTGTAGAAGATGGTTCCGACGGAGCGGGTGAAATTGTGCGGCAAGCAGACCCTGGTGAATTCGCAAACTCTGATTGGTGAGGATGGGCGACCGATGGTGCGAAATCAAATCCCACAGAAGATTGTGAAGATCGTGGAACACAACGAGTTGCGAGCAGGACGACCGGGAACCATGACCAGTGCTGGGACGACGCAGTCTAATGCAGGACCTAGTCATGCCATCCCCAATTTCTCCAAGGAGGAAGCCCTTGGCTAGTTTCGGTAGGATGGTTTCGTGAGGAATTTTTTGTTAGTAGGCCATTGGTTTTTTTGGTGGTTTTTCACTAATGTAAGGAATGTAACCTTAGTGGTAGGCATAGCTGGTGTTGTTTTTCTGTCTCAAGTTTCATTTTGAGTTTTGTAGGGGCAAGACCCCATATAGTCTTATGATAGTGGAAAAACAACAGAGAAGCTAAAGGCTTGTAATTTTATCCTTTCAATCAATACAAATATTAAACCTATTATCGATAAAAAAAAAATCCTATGTTAATGGGATTAGGAAGGTTGATCTTCTTCTCAACCCTCGGGAGAATGTGAAATGGATGGTGCCAGAATAAGGATGGATTAAGATAAATTTTGATGACATATCAAGAGGCAACCCTAGGCTGAGCTTGGCCAAGTTGAATGGTAAGAGATCATACATGCATAACTGTTTGCGAGAAGGCATAATTATAGGGGAATGACAAATAATATAAATAATTCAAAGTGACAATTTTAGGCCTAAAGTGTGGACAAGAAATTAAAACAACTAGAATTCATCTAGAAGGTGACTCTCTAATTACTATTAATGCAATTAGACATAATTGAATCCCTAATTAGAGATTAGATAAATGGCTGAGGTCAATATGATAGCTAATTAGAAAGTTTGATGAATTTAAAATCACTCACATTTATTGTGAGGGGAATCAGGAGGCAGATGAGTTGGCAAAAAGGGCTTGAGAGGAGGATGGGGAAGCCAAATCAATCATGGATAATTTGGTGGTAGACATGGATGACAAATGAGGTGGAAATGACATTGGGTAATGGTAATCATGACTCTACATCACCCCGCAGGTACTAAAGAGAATAAGTACCCATAGGGCATTTTGGAATGATACAAAATTAGTGCAACATTTAATATGGGTGATGGCTAAATCCAACAAAGACTGAGTGAGATTAGTGGAGTTGTAAAGGATGATGACATGTTGATCATTGCACCGACCAACACATACATTTAGTCAAATATGCAATGAGTGCCCATGTGAAAAGACACTCTCTATGTTTTTGGATTATATTTCTGAGTGACTTTAGGTTTTCAAGGTATGGATGGTACATAGGTGATTATGAACTGTTTCTCATTGGAAAGAGAGACACATTATCATGTGGTGAGGCGAGGTGATTATTTAGGCTGCTACATTCATTGAACTTGTAACATTTCAGGAAATTAGATTGTCAAATATGGATACTCCTATGAGGTTGTGTTGCAGGAAGAGATAAATGTCCTTCTTAGGTGACATTTCAAAGAAGAGTCTGAAGAAAGTCTTCAAATCTAGCCACATAATGGTTATACACACAATGCAAAGAATTAAGGCAAAGTAAACACAAATATTCTTGCTATGTTTGTGGCAGTGTTGCTAGATTTGAGAGAGACGAAGGAGATGGTGAGTGTCATTTTTAAGAAATTGGTAAAGAAGTGTTATTTGAGAGAATTGGAGGATGTGGATGAAAAGAATATGAACCCCTTACTAAAGGATTTCTATGTTGTCCATTGATGAGGTAAGGAAGTGGCAAAATTCCCTCTTCTTTGCTCTAAGGATCTGCTTGACATCGATTCTCATAGCCACCATAATAATTCTGGGCATGCATTAAAATTTTAAGCCCTGTTAAATGTTAATTGTTTCTATTTTTTATATAGTATTTTTTTTATTGTTCACATTACTATTTTATATATGAATAGAAATAGTTGACATTATTTTAATATTATTTTTATATAATATATATTTATTTAAATAATTTAATTTTTTTAATCTAATTATATATAATTTTTATTATTTTAATATTATTTATTTTATAGATTTATTAAATTGTAATGATTAAATTTAAATTAAATCTATTAAATAAATAACATAATATTATAATTAATTAAAATGAATAATTTAATTAATATATACATACATATCTATTTTTTAATTATGTATACATTAATTTAAATAATAATATTTATATATTGCATGTTTAACATCAATTACAATTATAATTTAAATATTATTAGACTATATATAATATCAAAATTATATAAATTAGCTTTGTCATTAGTATATTTTATAGAAATTAATTTGTAAACTAATATTAATATCACATATTAGATATATTCAAATTTCGTAATAATAAGCTAATGATATAGTACCCTTTAAGTGAATTAATTTAGATCAAAAGGAGAATTGTGAACGTATAACTATAATTATAATCCTGACACTAATGATTACCCATATTCAAAAGTAACCCTAACCCTTGTAATGCCTGCCAAAATACCCTAGAGAAATACAACTACCTAACATGCAAATAGGAATGATTTTTTTTTAAACATCTACTAATGCAACATAAACAATTAACTACTCAAGTGCATTAACATTCATTAACAAGATAACTAATAATCATCATGAACATAGTCACAGGAGAACATAACACAAGTGGAAATAAATATAATACAACAATAACATTCCCTAGGGTATCTCAACGCCATTACCTAATCCAAGCATACAACATAACCTTACCAAAAACATCTCATCATAAACATGATATCATAATTACTTCCATAGTCCAATGCATATTGTCTTACTAACATCTATCTTTTCATGAATCATGTCATTAATAATGCAAATCCCATAAACCCCTAAGATTCATTTTAAAGCACCAATACCAGATGTTCCTAATACCCATATACCATTCATTGACACCATCCATTTTCCTTTATATTATTGTCTACCATGTTCTACTCATTCCTTAAATCACATTAGAAATATATACAACATGAATGCATAACCATAGAGCCAATTCTATTATTTCCATGAATGAATCTCTATCCAAGATACATAAGAAGTACAACATTGATTACAACCTATTACATCCTTCCATTACATATGAATACAAGATTTCATAACATCAAATACATAATTCTCCTTCCTCAATTACAACCATCTCCTAAGACCTGCTAATTTAAATTCCAAATAAATTATATTACAATAATCCACTACAAGAACCATCCATAGCTGAAGAGATAAGAGATCCATATCCATGCAATAGCATCCAATGACGAACATCCCAATGGAAGAAGGAATCAAACCACCCGACAATATGGAACTGTAAGGAACCACCCCCCATGCTAGGAGATGACACAAGATCCCACTCATACTCTAGATCTAGGCTGACACCTAACTACCAAAGAGATGAAACAACTCCAAAAAATCACAAAACATGACATAATCCACCATACAGGACATCTAGAGGCACCACAATACAAATCATAAGGAACTAGGACCGACATGTAGGAAAGAGTGTCATCACATGCTATCACCATTAAGGATATCCTAGAACTCAACCCGGCATCCGTGATACACATGCGGAACCGTCTCAACCTTTGAGGAAATCAAGGGAGTTTGGTTTATCCGGTTACCAGATCTGCCACCTCACTCCAGTCTTCCAAGACATGAGATGGGACACCACAAACACATTTCTTATCTTACTTAGATGAGTTACTACTACCCAACCAACCTAAGATTATTTATTATGTTATCACTTGATTATTATAATAAACCTCCAATGAGCTATCCAAATGGTCTAGACCCTGGCTCCAAACAATAATGAATCTTAAAAATATATTCCACATGACGGCCTCGACAGACTCATGGAAGCCCACTCTCCCTAACCATGCACCTAGGCCTTAGGATGATATCACATACATAAGCAAAACCAAAAAGGGCTCACAAGCACAATTCAGATAACCAATATCTCCATAACATAATAATAATACAAATGCATATTAATGCCAACATCACAACCTCATAGACTGCATAAATCACACACCATCATGAATGACATTTATACCAAAGAGCCCAGCATTGTAGCAAGGTATTTCACATCTTGCATTAAACATAATAAAAGGCGTAAGCTATTTTTATTAAAAGTCCAAAATACAAAAGTTCAATAGAATCAATATCATAGTCCCGAATTACCACAGGACACACAAAACTCATAGAACCTACCTTTGGACGGATGCAAAAACCATAACAACAAACTCATAAAGACCTAGATAGCCAAAACTGACAAAACACAATTACAAAATAGATTAGCACATCTAAGAACCAGAATGGTGCATTTGAATAACATATTAGCGCATCTACAAAGTAGTATAACACATCTGATCCATGAAACAACACATGTACATAATATAATAGCGCATAAAACAAACAAAATAATGCAAATGAAACCAAGTTAGCACATTCAACAAATAGAATGGCGCATGCGAAGAACAAATTAGCGCATACGATAAACAATATAGCACATATAAGACATAGATTAGCGCACACGATAAACAATATTGTGCATATAAGACCTAGATTAGCGCATATGACTTTTAGTGCATATAAACAGATGGAAAGCCAAAATTACGACAAGGCAAAATAAAATTACTAAGACTAAAACAAATGTCGAAAATATAATCAAAAGAGATGCCCACTCTAATAGAAACTCAAGGGCTAATCAATTCGATTAAATAAAGTCCAGAATGCAAGAAATCAAACTTCTGGGAAAAGACTCCCAATAGATGAATACAGTACATGGAACAACACAAGATCACTCAGAACAACGAGTTTAATCTCCAATTCAATACAAGATATAACAAATCCATACACTCTGGTAATACACTCCAGAGAACAAAATATGCAAAGTTTAACAGAGACAATGCTGAAAGTCATTCATGACAAAACAAAGCATTCAACCAAATAAATAATCATTCCCTCCAAATATATAATATATATACTTTAATTAATCCTTCTCAAAGGTATTTACCCAGAACCTCCCAAAATAATCTTTTCAAAGGCACAATGCAAACATTCTTTTCTAAAAAAATAAAATACACAGGGAGAGAAAATCTCCAACCTAGAACCTGAAGTAATGGTAAAAGAAGCTGAAGAAGTGCAATCCACAATCCAAATCCAAGCCAAGCAATACCAAATCCAAATCTCCATCCAAGATGAAAATTTGTAGAAGAAATTCAAGAATAGCTAACCTGACAAAATGCACAGGCGGTTGATTAAATAAAAATTTCATTCAAAACTATAGAAAAATGTCGGCCAATAGAAATAATCAATGAAAATATATTTCTTACTAACCATTTCGATTACCAAGGTAAATATATTAAATATTATTTAAACAACTATCCCCAATATCTCAACCAATAGTAAAACATGATAGGTAAAGAATATAATATTTAATTAACCCAATAAGTTAAAAAGAAAATAATAATAATATAAACAACCAATGATAAATTAAACCATGGGCACAATTAAATATACAAGCCCATTAATAAAATAATTGAAGATATAAAAATAAGTACCTAGATCATTAAATAATAAATATCCAATAATCATTAGATCAATAAAATAAAATCTCTTATTAGTATTAAATATTAATATCAAATTTTTATTTAATTTATTATTATAAAGTATGTAAATCCATTAATCTAATTTAACATTATATTAAACTATATAAATAAATCAATTAATTAATAATTTAATTAATCAATAATCATAACACTTCAAAGCAGCCCAACATAAGATAATTCAAGAGACCACTTGACGCTAAACAACAACTCACACCAAGACACTAAACTGACAAAGGTAATCAACTTAAACCTAGACTGTAGAATGGATTTTCATGTCATCTTTGATTAACTTGCTATTGGGATAAGACGCGCTCAGACCTATGAAGTCAGGTGGAGTCAATGCCTAGTACCTATAAACCTGTCATCACCAACACAAGTGCAATGTATACCATAACATATATCATAAAATAGGAAGATAAGTGAAGAGAATCACAACATCATATCATGCTCGCAATGAGTGTTATGACATCACCTCTATCAAGAATATAATAAAAAACACTCACAAAAAGAAAGCACTATCATAATCTGTTTTGGTGTTGTAGAGAGCTGTTTGGTGATCCAGTGATTGTAGTGAGTTGATCTAGTTGGTTTATTAGTTTGGGATGCTGATGTTGGCTTGATGATGATGATATAGTTGTAATAGGTTGTTTGATGACTTTATTTGTGTTCATTGATGGCAACCATGTTTTGTTTATTCATCTAGGTCATCTAGATCAACTAGTATAGCCTAACCGGTAGTGGAATCAATTAGATAACAAAACCGCTAAGTTGTTGTCAATCGGTAAATAGGAACATGGTGATGATCAAGCGACTGGTATAGATGATTGGTGAAGAGTTAGACGTTACAATTTTACAGGAGTGTTGGAGATAGGAACATGCACCTATGTTCCAAACCGTATCAAGAGATTCAATGTATTGAGCAAGTTATGATGCATTTTCCAGTCACAGTTAGGAAGAACAGATTACCGATATAACAGAGTTAATTTGATCGGTAACTAGTAGACTTATTGTTATGTTTTTAAGTTATGAATTGTTTTTCCGATAAGAGAAAAGTGTAATGAGAAAGAAAATATAAAAGGTGACTAGATTCAATGAACCTAGGGAATTGTTCCAAAGTTTTGAACTGACCTAACAGAGTTCTTTATAAGGAGGTGTAAGTTGTATGATTTCATATATCAAGGGTGAGAATTTGATCAAGCGGTTGAAGGAGAAGTTAGGTATTGATGTATAGTCAGTGATAGAAGTTGAGTAGAAGCGGATCTAATCAGGCACAGAGGTGCTAAATTCAGATTAGTTGAACTTGTTGTCTTCCTAACAGTTGCAACAAGAAAATCCTCTAACAAGGTCACTCCTAACAGGGTGTGGTAGGATCCTAGCAAGTCCGAAGGTGAAATCCTCTAACCAAGTGACACATTAGCTTGTGTTTATAAATCCCAGTAATGTGGGAAGATCCTAATAGGGATAGGTCCTAACAAGCCTTATTGTATAGCTCTTAACTAGGCTAAAACACTCTTAACCGAGTGTGCCCCTAACAGGGTGGTTATCTGACCTTAACCAGTCAGATCTCTATACTGCAGTTAGAAGATCCTTGTGGGTACTAATTCCCATCGTGGAATTTCCCAGTTGGGTTTCCATGTCTAAAATCATTGTGTTATGGTTTGCATGATTTGTTGGATGTTTGCTTAGGTGGTTATATTTCTTGCATGCTTATTGAATTTCAAGTTGGTGAAAGTAGTTATTAAATTTGTTAAGTTTTTGCATGGACTGATTCAGCCCCCCCTCTCAGTGCCTTATAAGTTTATCAATTGGTATCAGAGCTTAATTTCCTTAAGGCTTAACCACTTGGGAAGGATCTCTAAGGCTAACATGGGGGAAGGTTAAATGAGTTACAAAGAGCTTTCAAACAGGCTTGCAGAATCTGAAGAAGCCCTTGATGAACTAAAGGTCAAGTACAAATCTTCATTGGCTAAGAGAAGAGAGCTGGCTGAGCAGTTGTTGGAACTCAGTGAAAGCAGTTCATTTGAGGAAGTGACCATTGATGCCTTGTATAATGAGGTGGAAAAGGTGAATGATGAGAAGAGAAATCTAAGGACACATAAGAGACACATCCAACAAAGCATGCAAACCGAGACACATTGGAATGGCATGTTTCCATTGTCACAAACTGAGACACATTGGAAGGTTTTGTAGAGCTAGAATGAACCAATCGGTTAATTAGTTTGTTGACTAGAAAGGAAAGAAAAAGGTAGATGTGTATGAAACCAGAAGTGAGATTAATAAGATATGGAGGAATAAAAAAGAGGAGAAACCATCTGAGAACTCTAATTCTTCACCTAGTGTGGAGAATCCCTCACCAGAAAACAAAGCTATGTATGAAGCTTAGGGGGAGCATATTGTCAGATCCATTTTTTGACCCCCTAAATGGTGTGCGGTAAGTCAAATCTGCATGTTTTGATGCAATATGATGTGATGAAGTGATTTTGAGATGTAACCAGTAAATTGGATGTAATATGTGAACCGATAGGAAGTTCTAAGATTGAACGGTGATTAGGGTATGTTCAACCGATTTAGCATTAAATGCAGTTGGTAAATGACAAATAAAAAGGTGTTTTATAGTCTCATTTTTTACTTAGCATTTTCAAGAGCACATTTGGAGAGCGAAAGAAACATAGAAGAGCATTTTCATGCTACTTTGGCGAAGTTGATAGCGGATTGTAAAGATTTGTGAAAAAGTAAATCGATGGAAGAGCATTCAGATTGGAAACCCTAGTTGCGAAGAAGTCTAAAGGTATTTCTCTATGAATCTAAATCTATGTTTGAATTTTCATAATGGCTGCACCACATATTATTGATATTACCAAAAAACCTCGACGGAACTATAAGAGACATCCTCATAAGTCCATAGAGATAGATCCAGTTGGAGCCCTATCCAGCGTGCCCTATAGAGTTTTGCATGTTGAGGACATTCAATCATACAACCATTGCAAACTAGAGGATTTGGGCACATTTTCTATCTTTGATCAATACTTAACACTGTGTGATGAATAAGGATTGATGAAGGAAGAATTCAGAAGGTATTCGATAAGGGTTTTCACCATGATGTAAACTTTCTAGATGAGTTTGAAGAAGAGCACGTGAGATATGTTCTGAGCAGGATCCACAATCAGTTTATATGGTTGGATAGACCACACAAGATCACAAAAGAGGCCATCCATGATGTCAATGAATTATTGGCCACCGGTGAAGTCCCTATTTTGAGAACAATCCTGAAGGATGAGGTTATCCAACTAACAAAGTCGAAGTGGGATGGTTGTGCCATGACGGTGAATCATATAGAAGATCTAGAAGTGAAGTTTGAATCCATGGTCATTGGCTACAAAGTATACGATTCGAGCTAGATGAATAGCATTCCCGAAGCTGCTATCCACACAACATACCAGATGTTGAAAGATAATGCTGATTATGACCTAGTAGAGGCCTTGAGAGCCCAATTGGTATTGAATCTTGAATCAATCAAGAAGGACAATTGACAAAAGTTCAAGTTTGGTTAGTTGATTATTGGATTATTTTCTATTTTCAGAATACTTTCCCGGTATAGGTGATATCCAATGGTCTGTGGATACACCGACAACCTTGCAAATCAAGAACAACATTAAGATGCTTGGTAATGAGTTCACTAAGACTATCTGGGGACACTTCAAGGAATTCCAAAAGAAAATGTATGTCAGAGAGAGGATACCAGAGCATGTGGTGAAAAGGTATGAAGACTCCATTTGTTTTATGGTTGATACCGATACTTGTCAAATGGAGGCTGTAGATCTAAGGAATTCATGGGTCATGACTATGGGGTATGAGGTAGATGAAGATATATTGATTATTCATGCTGACAACCTCCTATATAAACTAGTAGATCCAAGTGTACCTAGGTTTGGTAATTTCAAAGAGAAATCAATAAAGGTACATACTGAATTGGCCAAACCGGTGGTGGCCAAAAAGATTAGGAAAGAGGTTGTGTTGCACAAGGCTTCACAAAGGAAATTATTGATAAAACAAGAAATAAATTTGAAGCAAGGAAGGCAGGAACCTCTAGTGTCTCCACTTGTAGACAAACTAGGAGTGCAAATGTAAAGAAGGAGAATCCCCCTCCTCCTACAAAGATAAAAATTAGGAGAAAAGAAAAGGAAGATAAGCCTAAAGTACCTAAAGTCTCAGAAGCTAAAGGAAAAAGAAAGAGAGAAAAAGGACAAAGAGTTTTTAAGGTTGTAGCAGAGGAAACCAAATCAGAAGGTGGTAAGAAATAATTGAGGGCAAGTGGGAAGAAGTCTAAAGTGGCCGGTTGACCCATTGTCAAATCAATTAAGCCATAGGTAACTAAACTTACTTCTCTTGATAACTTGTTGAGGAATATAAGGAAGCATGGTATATTGATTGGTGTAAATAAAAACTATAACAATTTTGGTGAGGAAGAGCAGAAACAAATTAAGGATTCAGTTGTTTGGTTTATGAATCAATATAGAAAAGCATTGATTGAATTACAAGGACATATACCTAATTTTTTGTATAGAAAATTGGAAGCTAGATGGTAGACTGCAATTAAGCAGGATAAAAAAAATAATAGAGTATGTATTTATTCATTTACAATCGGAGACCTCCAAGGAGGAAATGCAAGAAATTCTTTCAAAATCAAAACCATTATTTCATACCAAAAATAGGTTAACAAGGTTGCTTGTTGGTGATTCCCAGTCTGTGCAAGCTGAGACTGAAGAAATTTTGAAAAAGTTTTTAGGACTTGACAAACAGGAACCAGAGAAGATAGATTCTTCTAAGGAAGAAGATCTCTCTAAAGCACTAGTAATTGAAGGTGAACTACCAGATGTGATTGAAATTGATAAGACACTGGGTGTTACTCAAACAGAGAAAGAACCAAAAGGTGGTGCCACATCAAATCCTACTATCATAGATGAACAACCAATGATACCAAAAGTTATTCCAATTGGTAAAGATGAAGAGAAGACAAAGACACAAGAGAATGCACAAATAGATTATGTGCAAACCACAGAGCCACTAGAGAAGGCAAAAGAGATGCATAAAGATACACAAGAGAGTGTACAAATAGATGTTGTGCAAACTATAGAGGCATTGGAGAAGGCAGAAGAGAAGTTAAAAAAGAAGCACAAGAGCAAAAAGTGACCCACTGGTCACTCAATTCAAAGAAAATCATTGATGATGATGAGAATTATGATACAATGGCCATCCAAGGGCCAATAAATATGGATATGTTGAGTCCAATAGAACTGATAGAGATTGCATTTGCAATACAATCCAAGGCCAAGACAAAGATAATAAGAGCCTAGAGGAGAGAAGCTCAAACTATATAGACTGCAGTTGACATATTTTCTAGTCTATTATTGGAGACTAATGCTGATAGTCTCACAACTGCAGGGGAGAAAATGAAAAGTCTTAGAGAGGCTACTCTACATAATGTAGAGAAAGAATATGAAAATAAAAGAATTGAGACATTGATCAAGACAATTGGCAAAGACAGAGACGGTCTTATTGTGAATATGGACCAAATCAAAGAAGCCTTGAAGAATGGAGGTAAAATTCTTTCTACAATTTGTAACTTTTCATTGTTCTTTGATGATCTTGATAAGAAGAGAAAGGAAGCTCAACAGGAGCTAAAGAGTTTGAGTGAATCATTTGATCCATTAAATGATCTAACAACAATTTTTGGTAGCTTTGTCATAGTAATACAACATAAGCTTAAGGCATATGAGGCAGAACAAATTAAGAAGACTACATCATTGTAGGAGTTACAGACTCATCTAGTCCCCAAATTAGAAATTTTGTAGAGAGGATACAAAGAGATCGAGGCAATTTTTACTACACCTAAAATGAGTACACTTGATGTTATGGAAGAGATTGCATACCAGGTATGAATACACATTGAGATTACATCTACTCTTTTGGAGACATGGGAGAATGATTTGAAATTCTTGAAGACTAATTTTGTTGATATTATTGTCAAAATGTAATTGTAAACTTTTGAACTCTTATACATTTGGTAATACAAATTCTGGTGTGTTGTATTCATTTGTTACAAATGTATTTGCTTACCTTTGTCATTGCTGTCAAAGGGGGAGTAGTATAAGTCAGTCAAAATTTTGTAATAGAATGTACTTGCTAAGGGGGAGTTTTGCATTATGTATTTGAGTTGAGTCATGATTGTTGTAATGTGACACATATTTTTTTTTCCTAAGTGTTGCCATCAATACGAAAGGGGGAGATTGTTGGCTTGATGATGATGATATAGTTGTAATAGGATGTTTGATAAATTTATTTGTGTTTTCATTGATGACAACCATGTTTTTTTAGTCATCTAGGTCATCTAGACCAACTAGTATAGCCTAACCGGTAGTGGAATCAGTTAGACAACAAAACTGCTAAGTTGCTATCAACCGGTAAACAGGAACAAAGCGATGATCAAGTGACCAGTAGAGATGATTGGTGAAGAGTTAGACATTGCGGTTCTATAGGAGTGTTGGAGATAGGAACATGCACCTATTTTCCAAACCGCATCAACAGATTCAGTGTATGGAGCGAGTTATGATGGATTTGCTAGTCACAGTCAGGAAGAATAGAGAACCAATATAGTGAAGTTAGTTTGATCGGCAACCAGTAGACTTATTGTTATGTTTTTAAGTTATGAATTATGTTTTTGATAATAGAAAAGTGTAATGAGTGGGAAAATGTAAAAGGTGACTAGATTCAATGAACCTAGGGAATTATTCGAAGGTTCTTAACCGACCTAACATAGTTCTTTATAAAGAGGTGTAAGTTGTATGATTTCATATATCGAGAGTGAGAATTTGATCGAGAAGTTGAAGGAGAAGTTAGGTATTGATGTCTAGTCGGTGATAGAAGATGAGCAGAAGCGGATCTAATCAAGCACACATGTGCTAACTTTAGATCAGTTGAACTTGTTGTCTTCCTAACAGTTTCAACAGGAAAATCCTCTAACAAGGTCACTCCTAACAGGGTGCAGTAGGATCCTAGCAAGTCCAAAGGTGAAATCCTCTAACCAGGTGACACATTAGCTTATGTTTGTAAATCCCAATAATATGGGTATCTCCTAACATGCCTTATTGTATAGCTCTTAACTAGGATAAAACACTCTTAACCGGGTGTGCCCCTAACAGGGTGGTTGTATGACCTTAACTGGTCAGATCTCTATAATGCAGTTAGAAGATCCTTGTGGGTACTAATTCCCACCATGGAATTTCCCAGTTGGGTTTCCACATCTAAAATCATTGTGTTATGGTTTGCATGATTTGTTGGATGTTTTCTTATGTGGTTATATTTCTTGCATGCTTATTGAATTTCAAGTTGGTGAAAGTAGTTATCAGATTTATTAAGTTTTTTCTTGCATGATTCACCCCCCCTCTCAGTGCCTTATAAGTTTATCAGCTGAAACAACTAGAGATACTTCATTCTTTATTGATTTAATGGTGCTTTGTGGTGTTTTGATTGAGTTGTGGATTCTAGTATGAAGATTAGTTTTTTGTGTTCGGTGTTATAATGTTCTGTTGATTGATCCATTGTGCTCTGATATGATCATATCTTAAGTTGTGGATTTTGGAAATTATTTTGGATGTTCACTTGTATCTTCATTTCAGATGGTTCATGATTTGGTGCTATGCAAGTTATATTTCTAGTGTGAATTGCTGCTGTTAAGTGTTCTTGAGAGTTAGCGTATTGATCGATGAAGATTTGAATAAGTGGTGTTGGTGCAGCTATTGTGGATGGTTCTAATGTGCTTGTTGGTGTTTCCTAATAATTTCCTGTTTGTTTTGATGGTCCAAATTCATCATTGTGTGCGTTCTTGAAGATATTTTGGGTCTGGTGACATTCTTCGTGTTATGCAGTATTTTTCGGTGGTGTAGCGTGTTGTGGTTGATCTTGGCGAAATTTCTGGTGGTGATGTGTGTTCGAGGATTTGATTTAGGTCCATGCTATGTCGTATATAAAATTTTATTGGTCTAGTGGTTTACTTATGTATCATGTGATGTAATTTTGTAATTAGGTGTTGAGGGTTTGAGCTGACCTTGTAGTCAAGGTTGTTGAATTGTATAAATAGGTGTTAGATTCATGTAAATTGGATATGGTGGTTGTGTCTGCATTATCAGAGAGTGGTGTATGTGCGCATAAGAAAATTTATTCTTCATTGTGGTGTATTGAACAAATATTGTTGCAAGGTAGACAAATGAGCTTAATCGGAACTGTCATCAAGCATTAGGAGATGCTATTCTTTCAGTTCATCTTAATCAAATTGTAGTCTGAATGATATTGTAAGGTAGTGAACCTTCCCTGAGGGTTGGGGCCTTCTAGGTCATCATATTTTGAGTAGTGAGCTCTAGGAAATGTGCTTGAATGCATGTGCATTCCCCATTGTAATATTTACACATACTACTGTAGAGTATCATCTTATTGTGGGTAGGTTCCCACGGTGGTTTTTCCCTTAACCGAGTTTTCCATGTCAAAATCTTGGTGTTATGTGTGTCGTTGTTATTGTGTTCATCTTTATTCTTTTTTTGGTTGATAAGATCCGAGATTATGCTTAAATTGTTTAATCTGGTGAAAACTGATTCACCCCCCCCTCTCAATTTTCCTTACAATTGATATCAGAGCTAGATCCTCCGAAAGAAGCTTGACTGCTTGAGAAGATTTAAGATGGCAACCTATGTGTTCAAGAAGGAGAGATCGAGATTTGATGGAAATAACTACACTTTATAAAAGGATCAGATGGAAGTTCACTTGAAATATCTTGGAGAAGAGTATTGGAAGATTACAAAGAATACCTATAATGTTCCACCGAATGGACCGGTTACTGCTACTGAGATCAAGGATGCTAAACATAACATAAGAGCTAAGGAAGCATTGCTGAGTGCCTTGATTAATTCAAAGATGTGGAGCGCTCGCCAACAAACCCCATGGAACTCACACTTACAACCTAGAAATGGAGTAAATTTTTTTGTTTACTAATTAAGTTTCCATTGAACATTATCTAGGCAATGTAATTACAAATTAATACACTTAATCTTATATTTATTGTTGAATCTTAAACATTGATTGTCTAATTATGTTCTTGACATAAGCGGAAATAGGATTACACAATCTCTTATAGCTCCCTAGGGTATATTGATGCCACAACATACTTACATCCTAACTTTATGATTCTTAATCCATGCATTAGATTCACAATTTACATAACAATGCATGTATGCACTTAATGATCTAGCTATAATAATGCCTCGTCACAAAGGTATACTATATAGGCTTCCCTCTAACTTCTAATGCATTCTACTATTCATAATGCTTATCAACCACTTAACTACATGAGAAAATAAACCTCTCTATATACTCTATAAGTCTACATGCCTTAACCTATCTAATGCCTTGGCACTTCATATTCTTACAAGTGCATGAATTTAAATGAGAGCTTCTATCATATGCACCATACTTATGATTACATATCCTTATGCTTACATGATTATAATGTATTCAACAAGATAATCTATCACACAATGCAATGCATAATCACTAACTCCCATCCTACTACATACATGCTACAAGATACTAGTACCTTAACATTCTAAGGAAGAGCTCCTACTAACATTATCATAATGTTCTTATCGCTGCCCACAAATAAAATGCATCACTTAAATGACATAAAACCTAGTACTACTATAATGCTAACTGAACTATTGCTGCCCACACACATAATGCATTGCTTATAAGCCACTCTAGCTACTGCTGTCATAAAATGCATGCATGCTAACTTATTTATACTTCATTATGAACATTGACATTGTCTACACAATGATTGTTTTAGTGCTGCCACCTTACTAATGCATACATATCCACTTATGCTCTTTAATGATTATTGCATCATCTACACATCAAATGTTTATTTGTAGCCTTGTTACTAACATGAGTTCATAATCAATTGTGTTTCTATACATTTTCAGACTTCTAAGTTTTATAGTAGATTACAACATCATGGCTGATTTAGTTTCTATGATGATAGATAAAGCTACTATTGTGTATGCCATGTTTCAATTCTCTAACATTAATGGTTTGACAATGTCTTTGATAGTAGTCACTATATAAGTTTTAGAGTCTCATGAACATGATCTAACATTTAACTATATTGCATTCACATATGCATGAAAGTACATCATTCCCATACAAAGGTTCCTTACATAGTTTTGAATTAAACATGTTGAGAGTAAACAATTACATCTTTTCTACATTACAACGTGGATCTAACTATATGTATATATTCATCACATGTCATGATAATATCACATAAATGTTTAACTTGCTGCTCCAAAATTAATTCCATTATAAATACATAGGATACAACTTACTAAGTTCATTACAACATAAGTATGGAAATTACCACACAAGTGTTTAAGTTTTTACACATGCTTTCCTAAAGATGGAACATCCAAGATTCTATACTCTTTCACATGATTACAATGATGCCCCAAAAGTGACATAAGCATTTCCAAACTAATGATACATATGAGCCATTACATAACAAACCAAATGAAGAACTCAATTGAATGCCTAAGTCTAATTTGTAATCATGGATACACTACGTGCTATTATTACATAGATCATATGGTCATGAGATTTACTCATCCTTTATAATGTTTCTACGCTATCACATATCATTCAAGAATTTGTAATACATA
The DNA here is from genome assembly GCF_030272615.1 of Cryptomeria japonica. Taxonomy (NCBI): domain Eukaryota; kingdom Viridiplantae; phylum Streptophyta; class Pinopsida; order Cupressales; family Cupressaceae; genus Cryptomeria; species Cryptomeria japonica. The sequence continues at coordinate 347,829,740 of NC_081415.1, read as the reverse complement.
AATCTGCTCCATAGAATCCATAGCCATCACAAAGAAGATCCAAGTCCATGCACAAGAAGCACAACAACAAGAAAGGAAAAACCCCAATGGCAAAAAGCTCCAACCACCCGACCAATGTGGAACCTACAAGGAACCACCCCCCGAGCTAGGAGATGTCACTAGGTCCCAACACACACACTACATCTAGGTTGACACTTCTACCAAAGGGACTATCACCAAAAGACTTCCACACACACACACCCATACACCAATACTAAAAATGATCAAGAAAACTCCAGAGGCTAACACAACATCAATACAAAGATGCAAAAGTGAAACATAAGGGAAACACATGTACAAGGGAGTGTCATCACATTCGAAATGAAAAACAAGGCACTAGCCTATTTACATGCAGAGCCATCTCAACCTTTGAGAGACCAAGGGAGATTGGCTTACTATCTCCACGGTCTTCTCATGCTCAGCCTAAAACATCCTCCCTAGGACTGAGTCATAAAGCACTATCAATTTTATTATCTTTTAATTGTCTAACTACCCATACCCATTCATTAAGTAGTTATCACTTGGTTAAAATATAGTAAACTCCCTTATGCCCATGAGGTCTAGAATTCATGCATTCTTACAAGGAACCTCATAATAGTCCATCTCTCATGACCCCCAGATGTCGTAAAAGAGCCCACTCCCTTTACATGGACCCATAAGCAACAATACAAGAGGCTCAAGACAAGAAAATAAAACTGAAATAAAACACATCATGCAATACCCAACCAAGTGTAGATACATACTTAAGAAACTCAAACATCAACACAAGAAAAGATGAGCCCCTTGACCCAATAAATACATAATTGAAGTTATTAAGCTACTACATCCAATTAAACATAACCCAACAAGGTCTTCACTCTTGCTGTCAAAAAAGTCAACAACATAAGTAAATCATCCCCCATGGCAAAATCATCATGAGAGAATGTCTGAATAATGAAATAAACTTACAAATAACAATGGCATCTTAAGAGTGTTGAGCTTAACAATTAGAGGGAGGATTTTGATAATGTGTTGGGCATGACTCGTGAACATGCTATTGGTACTTTCAGCATGTTCAAATGGCTGTTCCATGAACGAACGGAGATAAGGATCAACCAAAGATCCCTGGGAAGTAAAATGGAAGTGATCCCTATTGGTTCTACTCAAGGTAATTAGAATAATGTGGGGAATTGGACAGAGGATGAGAAGAAGTCGGTTATGGACTGCATTAAGAAGACATGTGAAGGGGTTGATTAGTTGAAGAAAAGACTGGAGGATCGCATTGCCCGTGTTGAGGAAGGCTATAACAAGATCCAGGACACCCTCAAAACTATAATGGCAAGCAGTCACAAGATTATCAAACATACTACAGTTGTTATGAACACTATGGTGAATAATTTGGAGCAGTAGGATAGGGCTGTTGTCATTATTGGGGATGATGCTGAGGCAACTCAGGCTGTAGAAGGACCCTGCAAAAGGACCCGTGGGAATATGAAGGAAAAGGCGGCTATTCAAAATGTGGATTACAAAGCAATGAAGACTGCTGTTGATACAATGAATGTCCTTGAGGCTGAGGTCACTGAGACCCTCAAAAGCCTTATGTAATTGGGTCTGTGTTGTTTTCTGGTTGGTGGTTATGTCTGTGTTTGGGTTCGGTATCCTTGCTAGTCTTTTTGTGCTCGACTGGGCTTTTGTTGTCTCTTTGGCTGCTATTTCTAATGCTTTTCCATGCAACCTGTTCTATTTTGGATGTTAATCTATGATTGTATTCCTCTTAGAATCATTTTGTAAAGGGTTTCAGGGTCCCTTCAAAACCTATTTTTTCCTTAATCCAAAATAATGGCATCCAATTAAATTTAAATTCAACTTTAAAACACAATTTAAACGGGCGGCCTCTAAAAATTGAAAAATAAAAATCATAACACTTAACACTAGACTACTACAAGGATGAACAATGAAGCAAGTTGGGGTAGTGAATATCTTACGCTTGGCCCGCGCTATCACTCGCGGGCTCTCCCCAAAATTACAGATGAACTTCACAAATAACACATATAAACTATTAACTAAACATTACTTTGACTCCCACGACAAATAAACAAATACACACAGCTGGAAAAATCAACTTAAAAATCAAATAACCATCGCTGATTACCTAACTACATAAATTAGAATCATGACATACTCAGGCAATTCAAGAAGGAGAACAATTCAAATTTCCACAGTAATATGAGAAAATTCACATTTTCTTACACACCATATCACTGCCCAACTATCAAATTGGGAAGCTAAAGCACAAATGAATGGATAATTGACAAATTCATACGCATATAGCAGACTGAAACTAAATTGTGTAATTAATAATGTAGACTGGTTGAATGAAACCACACCCCATATGCTGCAAGCTAGACGAATTTATTTCTAGTAGGGGGAAAAAAAATTGCAAGTTCAAAATATTATATACGGTGGTGCTATGCAACAACATCCACCATGATATTGGTGGTGCTGTGCACACACCAAATCATGGGTGGTGCTGTTGCACCACCAAGACATTGGTGGTGCCGTGACACTACCATGTGGTGGAAGGTGTTAAGCACCTCTACCTCATGGTGTTACCACGACAACACCATGTCGTGGGGGTGTAGGCACCCACCATGATATGGTGGATGCCATGACATCCCCTATATAGTGGGTGGTGCCGTAGAACCCAACCCACAGTGTGGGTTTAAATCAAAACAACAAAAACCCAAAAAAAAGATTAAGGGGGAAGGGGGCGACAGTAATTCAATTTGCAAACCCATCAAACATGGGTAATATCAAATACATATAACTTACAATGCGGGGGTAACAACTAACAAAAAATAAAATAATCTGTTCAATACATGGATCAAATATCAAACCATGAATATTTGACAATCCAAATAATCTGATATAGATTATTAATAGAATGCACTTCATTTCTTTTCTATTGTACAACAGTTGTATTTAAAATCATAGAGACAATAAAAAAAATCAACAGGAAGAATCCTCTCTACTCCTTTCCTTCAGATAAAGCCAAACACAGAGAATACAAATCAACATGTAAATCTAAGAAGAATTCAAAGGGAAACTTGAGGCCAAACTCTTTCTTGTGTTATGGAAGAGAACCTTTGATGGAGAGCTGCCCACTGCCTTCAACAACAACAACACAAATCCACTTCCAGAACAAAACTTCAAACCACAACTTGCAGAGCAAAAATCCCCAAATTTTCCTAGTGCCCCCAGAAAAATGAGTGCAGAAGAAGCAAAATGGGATTCACGACAAGCATTAAAAAAATCCAAAGAAAACAATGAAACCCTAGCCTTCAAATCCACCAATGAAAATATTTTCCCTCTTCAACTATGTCATATAATAAACTTATATATATATATATAATCAACCCATGATAATTAAATAAAGATTAAATTTCAACATTAGATAAATAAAATAATTAAAATAAACAAATAAATATTTAAATAAAGGTTAAAATCGCCAATAAATAAATAAAATCAATAAGGCAAAATAATTAAATAATTCAATAAATCAAATCGCTAAAGACGTTAATTATTAAATAAAATCTCAATTAAACACTAATTTAAATTCAATCGCGATAATAATTAAATTATCAAAAAATGTTAAATCATAATAAATGAAATTAATGCTACTACTAAAAGAAATCATAAGTTATTATTAAATAATTACAAAATCACAATAATTCATTTATCACCAATAATTAAATAAATTAAACACTCAATCCATTCTAAATCAATAAATCACGATTAAAAAGATTAAATAATTAATCTATTAGTATAGTCAATAAATCACAATTTAAATAAATTAAATAGGCTAAATAATCAAACTCACCTTGCTACATACTCATAAATCATGACAACCAACTTGATATGGCGAAATTCGCCAAGATTGACGACAAGTACTCAATGACAACCTAGACCTAGGGTGTGGGTAGGAAACCAATGACGTCTCTGAACCACATATTTGCCATCGGGAAGAGACACACTCGCACCTGGTTGCCCGGGAGGAATGAATATCTTAGTTCCTACAACCCTGCAACCACAATGAAGATACATGTGTGTGTGTGTGTATATATATATACATACAAGACAGGCAAGTGGAGGGATATCACAACTGCACATCCCGCTCACAATGAGTGATGTGACGTTGATCCCCCCACGAAGACAATCAAATAATATCCATACAGTGAACATATAAATCATGAAACATTGCATCATAAGTAAATCAAAGTAGGGTTAGTATATCCGTTCCAAAATGAGGCATGATCCATAAAATCTATCGAAGCACATGTTAACCAAAATACCATTACTAACTATCTAGAAATCATAACTACTCATGAGCACAATCAATAACATCAATAGTATAAGGTCATGTAATGTCTATCATCAAAATCATCGACTGAGAATGTAATAGTCATAAACAATATCCATGCATCTCATAAATCAAATCATATCCATCACACAAAATAAAGGTCTGATCAAGTCAATCCAAAACAAAACAAGAGTCTGCTCAAGAGTGGGCACTCAAGATGACTAATGTGATGGGTTTGCAGAATACACATGTGATCTGGGAGAAGTTAGAAACCTTGTATGAAGGAGATAAACATGTTAAAGTTGCTAAGCTGTAGAGTTTGAAAGGAAAGTATGAGATGCTGAAGATGGGAGAAGATGAGAACATATCTACCTTTATGGCTATGGTGAATGAACTTGTCCTAGGTATCAGATGTGTCGGTGGAACTCTTGAAGAAGATGAGATTGTTGCTAAGGTGCTGAGATCTTTGCCTCCTTCTTACAAGCCTAAAGTAGCTACTATTGATGAGATCCGAAGTGTGACTACTGTGACTAGGGACATTTTGGTTGGTAAGCTTGCTGCCTTTGAGTTGAGCGAGTTTGGAGAATCACATGGAAAATTTGAGACTCCATTTGGAGCCTCTGTATCTAGGAAGAAAAATTATGATCGGGGAGAGAGTTCATGTTGGGTTTCTAGATATGAAAGAGAAAAGAGAGAGATGGAAGAGTAAGAAAGAGAGTTGGATGAGCTTGAAGCCCTTATTGCTAGAAGATTACCTATGGGAGCTGGTAAGTATGATGAAAAGTTACCTTTGAAATGATTCTCTTGCAATAAGATAGGACATTTTTCTTCTAGGTGTCCTAAAAGAATGTCTAGGTATGATAATCATGACAAATTTGAAAGGCATGATAGATTTGATAAGCATGATAAGTATGATAAGCCCTATAAGCCTAACTGGAAGTTCAAATATCAGAAGAGATTTTATTATGCTATTGATGAAGGTGTGACAGATGAAGAGTCTGAGAATGGGAATTCAGAAGATGAGTTTGTATTTATTGCTATCTAGGAAGATGATTCGGTACCAGTGAATTCTACTAGATGCATTGTTGAGGAGTAATCTTTGGTTGCTAAGATTGAAGAGAAAGATGAATGGGTAATTGACATCAGTTGTTCACATCATATGATAGGTGATAAAAGCAAATTTTTGAGTATGGAAAGGTATGATGGTGGTATAGTGAGATTTGGAGATGATAAAGCTTGTGCGATCCGTGTAGAGGTTCAATTTCTTTTGATGGTAAGCATAATACTGATGGTGTCTTGTATGTTGAAGGTTTGAAGCATAATATTTTGAGTGTTGGACAGATGGTTGACAAGGGATATGATTTGCAATTCAAGAATGGTAAATCCAAGATCCTAAATGCCTCCGGTATAGAGATTGCATCAGGGACTAATATTAAAGGTAATATATTTCACTTGAATACTGGTGAGAAAAGTTGTTTCATTACTCAGATTGATGAAAGTTGGTTGTGGCATAGAAGGATGTGTCATATTAATTTTGATTGCATGATAAGGATAAACTCTACTCAATCTATTAGAGATTTGCCTAAAATTGTGAAGCCATCTAATCTGGAATGTAAAAAATGTCAGTTGGGAAAGATAACAAGAACTACATTCAAGAGTAATTTGTAATCATCTAATGGATTTCTAGATCTTGTGCATATTGATTTGTGTGTTGCTACAAGAGTGAGAAGTGTGTAGGGTGATAGATATTTCATGTTGTTGATTGATGATTATTCTAGGATGATGTGGGTTACCTTTCCAAGGGACAAATTAGAAGCATTGGAGAAATTCAAGATATTCAAAGCTAAGGTGGAGACTGAGACAATATTGAAGCTAAAGTTTCTGAGATTTGATAGAGGAGGAGAGTTTACATATGGTGAGTTTGATTCATTTTGTGAGTGGAATGGAATTAGAAGATATTTATCTACTCCTGGAACCCCTCAACAAAATAGAGTTGTTGAAAGAAAGAACAAAAGCATTTGGGATGCTACTAGGACTATGTTGATTGAAGGAAATGTTGCATAGACCTTTTGGAGAGAATTTGTTAGCACTGTTGTTTACACATTCAACTAGGTGCATATAAAAGGTAATTCTGGTAAGACTCCTTATGAGCTATGGTTTGGTCATGTTCCTACAGTTAGATATTTTAGAATCTTTGGAAGCAAATGTTATATCAAGAGAGACGAGGATATAGGAAAATTTGATGCAAGATGTGATGAAGGAATATTCTTGGGTTATTCTACTAAAAGAAAGGCCTACCGATGTTACAACAAGAGACTGGAAAAGATAGTGAAGAGTGCAAATGTGAAGGTGGATAATGTCATGGAAAGTAGATCAGAGCATGTGGATATGAATCTAATGATCAAGATGTTATTTCAAATCCTGTGCAGACTGAAATCTTAAAGCAAAATGCTCTGGTAGAGACAGTTAATCTGGATATTGCTTCCACCGATGAAGAAGTGCAAGAGCCTCGAAATCAAAATAACTGGAAGACTCTGAGGTATGTAAGATCGAATCATTCTAAAAATAAGATTATTGGTGATAAAAATAAAGGTGTGATGACTAGGAGAAGGATTGTTGCTGAAGAGATATGTTTGATTTCCATGATTGAACCTAAAGATGTTGCAGAAGCATGTAAATATGAAAATTGGATAAAAGCTATGGAAGAAGAGATGAATTAGATTGAGAAGAACAACACATGGGAGCTTGTTCCGAGACCTAAAGACAAGAATGTAATTGTCACTAAATGGGTGTTCTAGAATAAACTGGATGAAGCCAATAAAGTGTTTAGAAACAAAGCAAGATTGGTATGCAAAGGGTGTTCATAGATGGGAGGAACTGATTATGAGGAGACCTTTGCTCGGGTAGCTAGAATTGAAGCTATTAGATTTCTTCTTGCATATTCTACTCACAAGAATTTCAAGGTCTATCAAATGGATGTTAAGTAAGCCTTTTTGATTGGTGATTTGGAAGAGGTAGTCTACATTGATAAACCAGATGGATTTTCACTATCAGATGAAGAGGACATGGTATTCAAATTTAAGAAAGCACACTATGGACTTAAGCAAGCCCCTAGAGATTGGTTTTCTAGATTGGACAAGTATTTGATGAAGTTGGGATTCTACATAGGTACCGCTGATAGTAATTTGTACTTTAAGGTTGATAATGATAATATTTTGATTGTTGAAGTCTTTGTTGATGACATTATTTTTGGAGGAGATGATGAATTGAGTATGAAGTTTGTTGATGATATGAGAAAAGTATTTGAGATGTCTATGATAGGTGAGATAAAATTCTTCTTAGGATTGCAAATTACACAAATTGATACAGGCATTTTCATTTCTCAATCTAAGTATGTGAAGGAATTGTTGAAGAAGTTTGGATTAGCTAATTCTAAACTTGTTGGAACTCCTATGGTGACTGGATGCGAGCTGTCTAAGAATGATGAATCTCAGAAAGTTAATTAGACATTATATAGATCTATGGTTGGTGGATTGCTGTACTTGACTCAGACTAGGCCAGATATTATCATGTTGTTTGTCTTTGTGCTAGATTTCAAGCTGATGCTAAAGAGAGTCATGTTACTACTGTGAATAGAATTTTAAGATATTTGAAGGGGACTGTTGACTATGGTATCTGAAGAATGATGATTTCATGTTATGTGCTTATAGTAATGCTGACTAGGCAGGTGATGTTGATGACTGAAAACGCACTACTGATGGAGCTTTCTTTATAGCAAAGAAGTTGGTTTCATGGTCCAGTAAGAAACACGATGCGATATCTCTATCTACTGCAAAAGTTGAATACATTGCTGCTGCTAGCAAGTGTACTCAGGTGGTTTGGATGAAGCAGATGTTGAAGGATATTAGAATTGAGTATGATGAGCCTAATGTTATATATTGTAATAATTCAAGTTCCATCAATATTTCCAAGAATCTGGTACTGCATTCTAAAACAAAGCATATATCAATCAAGTATCATTTCTTGAGGGAGAAAGTCAATGATGAAGAAGTCAAATTGGAGTATGTATCTACAAAGGATCAAATTGCAGATATTTTCTCTAAGCCTTTTGTTACAGATACATTTGTCTATTTGAGAGACAAGTTAGGGGTCTCTGTCCTTCCTAATGAGAACTAGATGCATGGAGTTGCATCAATACGGTGGAATGCAAAGTCTTATCTTCTTATCAGGATTGATGAGTGGGTACTTCTACTTGAATGGAGTAGTCATTAGTGATTCAGATGTTCAGATTTGTGAGTTTATCCTAAGGGAGAGAGATTGTCCTTCTTAGTAAGAGAGAAGCATGATCTGTATTCTGTCTTTGGTATTGCTGTCAAAGGGGGAGAGAAGCATGTGAAAAACTGCCTTATCTTTGAAGCATTATGTGCATGATATTAGGGGGAGTTTGTTGGTGATTGTTGATGTTGATTTATTCCTTTACATTGATTTTTTTTCAAATTCATATGCTGCCATCAATGCCAAAGGGGGAGATTGTTGGATATTGTTGCAAAGAGTTGATTGGTGATCCGGTGATTGTAGTGAGTTGATCTGGTTGGTTTATCTATTTGGGATGCTAAATCAACTAGAGATACTTCATTCTTTATTGATTTTATGGTGTTTTGTGGTGATTTGATCGGGTTGTGGATTTCGGTATGAAGATTAGTTTTCTGTGTTCGGTGTTGCAGTATTTTGGTGATTGATCCGTTGTGCTTCGGTATGATCACATCTTAAGTTGTGGATTTGGGAAAGTATTTTGGACATTCACGTGTATCTTCATTTAAGATGGTTTATGATTTGGTGCTTCGCAAGTTATCTTTCTAGTCCGAATTGCTGCTGTTAAGTGTTCTTGAGAGTTAGCGTATTGATCGATGAAGATTTGAATAAGTGGTGTTGGTGTAGCTATTGTGAATGGTTCTAATATGCTTGTTGGTGTTTGCTAATCATGTCCTATTTGTTTTGATGGTCCACATTGATCATTGTGCGTGTTCTTGAAGATCTTTTGGGTCCAGTGACATTCTTCGTGTTATGTGGTATTTTTCGGTGGTTTAGCGTGTTGCAATTGATCTTGGCAAAATTTATAGTGGTGATGCGTGTTCGAGGATTTGATTTGGGTCCATGATATGTCATCTATGGCATTGTATTGGTTTGGTGGTTTACTTATGTATCGTGTGATGTAATTTTGTAATTAGGTGTTGAGGGTTTGAGCCGACCTTGTAGTCAAGGTTAATGAATTATATAAATAGGTGTTAGATTCATGTAATTTAGATATGGTGGTTATGTCTACATTATCAGAGAGTGGTGTATATGAGTATAAGAAAATTTATTCTTCGGTGTGGTGTATTGAATAGAGATTGTTGTAGGGAAGACAAATTAGCTTAACCAAAATTGTCATCAATCATAAGGAGATGCTAGTCTTTCAGTTCATCTTAACCGGATTGTAGTTTGAATAATATTGTAAGGTAGTGAACCTTCCCTAAGGGTTGGAGCCTTCTGGGTCATCATATTGATGGTCAGTGAAAATAAACTATTGCAGACGTACAATTTTGTCCAAACATATGATAATGTTATAGATGATGATATGTGTTGGTGTAATTATTTATTCTTATAGGATATAATTACACTTTACTTAAGTTGACTTAGGATAATGCATCTCATCGTAGTTTGGATATGAGACACTTAGGGAAGTGTGCACATAAGGATGATGCTTGTAGGAGAAATTCCACCTTTTGGTTTCTTATCTTGTTATTACATTCCACATTCGGTGGGTGATCCACCTCTTATGGAATATTATATTATTTCTCCTATCTACCCCTACATTTTCTTATCTACCCTTGTTTCTCATTGGGCCACATGTCATGATTGTGTGCTCACATATCCATTTGGTCTTGCCTATATAAGCAGGTCCATATTCATTGTATAGGTTAATCCAGTTGATCACTTTTGCATATTGATGAGAATTCAGTTTGCTCTTGTAAAACTATTGTCTCTCTTTTGTGTGATTTTTATTGTGGCCTTGATCTTGGCAAAATCTCACATGGTATCAGAGCCATTGGGGATTCATTGATTGGTTTTGCGAGACATCTTGGAAGGCTTCTAATTTTGGATTTGAGGTACTGCATGTTTTGGAGGCATCCTAGAGAGTGTTTGACCTCACCATTGTGTCTTGGAGGCCATTTCCATTAAAATTGAGTATAAACTCAGCCATATTTGGTGAAAGTCAAATTTTGGGTTTGGAGGTATTTTTTTGCCGTTTTTGGTAATTCCGTATAGATTTTAAATTTTTTTATTTTATTATATTGCAGATTTTTAAAATCTATCATTAATATGCATAATATTTTTTTTGTAGGCTATTGTAAAAGTTTATTAAAAAAAATCAAAATATTATTTGGGGGGGTCTCGTGACCAGTCACCCCCCTCCATACTTCGCACTTGCTTTTTTTTGTAGGGTCATACCTATATCTGTAGGTCCTGTTGACCGTACCTCCCATTGACTTCCTGCCTTCTACTCTGACGATAATAGCTCCTCTTGTCGCCGACACTCCACGTGGACATCGACCGCAGCTCCAGCGATTGTACCTCCTTCTGACGATCACAACTCCTCCCACCGACACTCCACGCAGGCCCTGCCAGCTAGCCGCCACATCAGCATGCTAGTCAGTAGCCCATCAACCAACCACATAGCTTGACACATAGGTGCCACATTAGCAGTATGGCCTTTCTAGTCAACACACCACGTAGGCACCATGTCATCAGGCCCAAACAGATCCGTACTATGCCAAGTCAGCGCCACGTCACCTATCCGTACGATCAACAAGGGGGAGTGACGATCATATGACCGTCAAATTTAATAGAATTTTTTTTTGACGTCAGCCTACATCAGTACTTTTTGAAAAATTTAGACCCCTCACCATTGAGTAGTTTGATTTTTTGGGTCAACTTTGAGGGCCCATAACTTGCTTAATTTTGCTCCTTTTTGGGTGCAATGTTTTTTGATTTGAGATAATTTTTCGTGCTCTCCACACTGGTGTGGTTATTTTTTGATTTTGGTGGACCATTTTTTTCTAAAATTCTAGATTCTCTCAACTGTACCTATCCAATCCTCAATTTTGCAACTTCAAAGGCTTTGTTGGGGCTCATACGACCTCCTTTTCAGGTGCCATTTTTTTTGAAAGTGCATAATTTTTCATCTACTTTTATAGTCTGTCTTAATTTTGTAGTTATTTTGAGTGGATATTGTCCTTTCAAAAATTGGTCCTTTTTTTGGCCTACTTGGTACTTGTAATTTGCTTGGATCTTAGTTTAGATCTTTTGCATTATCAGTTTCAGTCTCTTTTGGCCTATTTGAGGTAGTTTTAAAGTTGAAATCAGAAGTCCACTTTGCCATTTTTTTTGCAAGTGGCCCATTGTACACGCACTAAGTATAAAGTGCCAAATTATCTTTTTCTTTGGGGGGGAGGTTCTTTGATTGAGTGAATTTGGGGGGGTTTCTTGTGTGATTGTGCCTCTCTTCCCTTGTGCTCTTTCATTTTTGTTGCTATGGGTCCTCATAAATTTCCACCTTTAACTCCACATAACTATGCATCTTGGAAAATAAAAGCATGGAGCAAACTAATTGAAAAAGGGCTCATGCATTACATAGATGGAACAATAACAACACAATAGATCCTAAGGCTGATCCTAATGCTCAATTAGAATGGCTCACTAAAAATTGCATGGATCTTGGAACTTTGTGGAAATATGTATCAGATGACCTCATTTTTCACATAGAGAAGTGAACTACAATCAAAGAGGCTTGGGATATTATTTAGAAATTGTATGGTCAAGTTGATGAAATCAGAGGCTACAAGATTGACAATGAGCTCACCAACTTGGATCCCAAGAGTTTTGATACAATCCAAGATTATGTCACCAAGACAAATGAGCTAAGAGCAAAGCTTAAGGATTATGGAATTGACAAAAAGGACACTCAATTGATATTCAACTTGTTGGACAAGCTTCCATCTGAATATGCAACATTTATTTCTAGCTTCCAAACCCATCGCTTGATAGTGGGGAGTTCCTACACTATGCCTACATTTGATGCTTTCACAAAATTGTTGATGTTGGTGTAGACACCTAAAATTGTCCAGTCTAATTAAATAAATATCTTTATTCATTTAATTACTTTAGTCTAATTCTTCTATTAATTAAATAAATATTTATTTATTTAATTAATTCATTTATCCTCTTCTAGCCTTATTTCTCATTTAAATAAATACCTTTATTTATTTAAATTATCCTTTCCTAAATTAAATAAATACTTTTTATTTATTTAATTGATCTCACTTCCTCTATTAATTAAATAAATCTTTATTTATTTAATTAATTCATTAACCTTTTCTACCCATGACACATGTCATTCATCTCTTAATTCATACACTACCTACCCTCTCATTATTTTCTTATTTTCTCTACCTACCCTTTAATCATAGCCGACCATTTATCTTTTACACCTCTCAATCTTATCCCTCCATTTCATATAGTGTCTTCTATATAAGGAGATGCTTCCTTCATTATCAACCCTATGCACCTCGATGATTATTCGACTACTCTATGCTTTCGAACTTTCATATGAGATGAAGCCTACTTGCAACCACATTTCCGTTCTTTGTTGAGCTCTTGTGCATATAAAATTTGAGAGAAAATATATCAAGCAAGATCAATGGAGATAGGAAAAATGGAGATCCAAACCCTATTGGACATGTGATGGTATAATCTTTGTGATTTCATTTGATTTGCATTGTCTTAGGTAATCTTCATATGTTATGGTGGATCTTTTTTGTTGTTAGGCTAGGGTTTTATGGTTGAATTCATTTAGTCTTTCAATATTATTGTTGTATCCATTTTCACTGTATACAGCTGGAACAATCTAAGTTGTTGAACATGAGGATTCTCAAGTATTCAAAGTCCAAGGCTTTGGTGGCTAATCAAGGGAATCAAGGGAATCAAGGGAGTCAAGGTAAAGATTCCAATAAGAAGAAGAAACAATATAAGTCAAAGCCACAATAGGAAAAAGGGCAATCATCCTCTCCATCACAAGGTGATTCTTCATCCTCTTCCAAGAAGGGGAATACACCTAAGAAGGAAAAACCAACTTATGCTTATTGCAAGAAGTATGGTCATGATGAGCATAGATTCCACACTAAGCAAGTTGATGAGTTGACAAATCTCCTTAAGAAGAACAACATCAATTTTCCATGCGCTTATACGAAGAAGGAATCATCATCTTCTTCCACTCCCTCGTAGTCCGAGGGAAAAGGGAAAGCATTTGTGGCTACAACGGGTTCTTCACAATAGTTGATACTTGACTCGGGTGCCTCTTATCACATGGGTTCTACAAAGGAGTAGTTTTCTTCATTGGAGCCATCTAAGGTACCTCACATTTATATAGGCGATGAAACACAAGTTGAGGTAGAAGGGAAAGGTTTGGTTGCCATGGATGATGGAACATTTGAGAATATTATTTATGTTCCTAACTTGTCTACCAATCTTCTCTCTATCTACCAAATCACTCACTATGGGGATGAGAAAAAGGTTGAGTTTACACCTAATTCAGTTGTGGTAAAAGAACTTGATAACGATTCCTTGGTAGTAGTGGGACAAGTCAATGACAATTCAAGGTTTTATTCATTCTCCCACTTTGTGCCAAGATCTCCTTCCATGGCCTTGCTTACTCATTCAAATTCAGAAAGTAAGCTATGGCATGAGCGGTTTGGTCACCTCAACTACCACTATCTTTAGCAACTTAGCACTAAAGACATGGTCAGAGGTCTACCTCAAATCAATTTTTTAGAGGGTGTATGTTAAGGATGTTTCATGGGCAAGCATCCTGAAGAGAAGTTTGATAAAGGGAAAGCTTGGAGAGCTTTGGAAGTGTTATCACTATTTTGACTTTTGGGTAATTTTGTTCCTTAATCTGCTAAAACCTACAAATTTATGCTTAGTACTTCATCTTGCCTCTGAGTTATTGGTCAAAAGGTTTAGGGTTTTTTGAAATTTACCCTTGCTATGTTCTGGAATCCCTGCATTCTATTTGTGTGTTACTTTTTCCATTTAAGTGGAAGGGTCGCTCCACCGTGAAAAGAGGTTCTCCCTTTTACAATTATCCTAGGCAGGTCCTTAAAATGTTTTATTTTTTACGCCTTGCCCTAAGTTTTATTTCCTTGTCGGGTTTCCTAAAGATCATGTAGGTTTTAGTTGATCTGACAGTGCACATTGTTTCATGAGGAAAAGATGTGTGGAACTTACCTTTCGTGAAGTAGCGAAAAGGTGGCGGGCTCGGGTAAGTGGATTAAAGAATGAATTTAAAGATTGAGCATCTTGATCAAGATCTGACGGTGTGCGTTAATTTGCGAAGTAAAGTGGCTAGTGATTTATCTTTCGTGAAGTAGCGAAAGCCTGGCGGGCCCCAAAAGATAAGTGAATCCTCTGGTTAAAACCCGATCATATCCAAAAAGATCTAATGGCCAACGCTATTTCACCCACAAAGGTGTTCGATGTTTATCTTACATGAAATGGTGAAAGGATAGTGGGCCCGACAAAGGTTTGCTTGAAAGGTAAAAGAGATGCATCTTGAGGTAGATCCAACAGTTTGCATTATTTTTCTGGGCAAAATAGCATGAGGTTTATCCTTCGTGAAGCAGCGAAAGGAATATGGGTCCAACAGATAGGCAGTTCATGGTTTTAAAGACCGATCAACTTGGAGTTGATTAGATGACCCACGTTGATTCCCAGCCAGAAGCAACATGAGATTTACCTTTCTTGAAATGGCGAAATGAGCTGGCGGTTACATGGCTGATGATGTGGCAATACAGTTGGATGCCTGGCTAAGGAAAAAGGTAATATGCCGGATGGACATGTGGCTCTAGAGGATCGGGAAGGGCCCACTTTTATTGAGTGGCGATGGTGATAAGATTCATGGCTAAAGTAAAGTACATGGCAGTTAAGATGTGGAGCTCGATAGAGTTCTCAGGCGAATGGGTGGCTGACACGTAAGAGTTATCCGCCCAATCAATAAGGCAAGTGGAATCCATGCAGAGGGCCCACTCTGAAGGTTAAGGGATGGTAAAAGGGGTGCATCTTGAAGGTGATCCAATGTTCAACGCTATTTCGTAGCCCAAAGATGTAGGGTTGTTAACCTTTGCGAAACAATGAAAACCTTTAGCGGCGATGGTTGTGTGCAGTTAGTGAAAAAGACTGGCAGTTACCATAAAAAGTAAAGATCGAGCGAATGGTAGAAGATCCGACGGACAACGCTATTTCGCATGATAAAAATGCATGAGGTTTACCTTTCATGAAGCAACAAAAGGAAGGTAGGGCCCATTTCTAAGCAGAATGACCAGGTAAGGTAAAGGACGTGCAAGTCTTTTGGGATTTGATGAACGTAATTGCTTTGCAATGAAAAGGTGCGAGGATTTTAATCTCCACAAAATAGTGAAAGGTGAAACACTTAGAAGATTTTATGATTTGTTGGAGCCATTTTTTGAATTCAATTGCGAATTCAATTATGAGTTGATTGCCGAAGCATGTGGTTTTAATGTCTTAATTCAATGCCTAGTTGCCATATTAAGCTTCACATCAACTGAACATTGGCACCATTTTGAAGAGTTTTGCAGAGGAGATGGTGGATAGAGCGAATTTCTTCAGGCAAGTAGTAAGTTTCTGCGTATTGCTTGTTAGTTACAGTTTGAATTGGTATCATTGCATGCTTGTTTTCGCAAAAGTTTGTCCAAATTTTAAATTGATATAACTGCAATACTGGGATGGCACCAAGAAGGGATTTCATAGGGAAAGTGAATTATCAGGATAGAGCTATATGTGATGATTTCTTGGAACAATTAACCATGTCTACAAATGTTGCTGCTAAGATTAAAGAATTAGTACCCAAGGCCCCCTGTTGGAGAATTGGAGATGGTTTGTATGATAAAGGGAGCTAGTTGAGGGATTCACAGATAGGGATATCAGTGTTAGGCCCAATATGAAAAGCTAATGTACTGAGTGGGGAGGGGTGAATCAGTACTCCAAAACTTTTCTTTGACAATAACCTTACTGTTATGCATAAACAGAATAGTACAGTAACATAAAATAAAACTAAAATCAACAGATAAAAATCATACATGATTCACTCCTTAACACATATATTTTGGTCATGCAGAAACTCTTGGTTAGAGAGAAAAACTACGGTGGGGATGGCACCCACAACTTCACTATTGCAATAATAATGAATGCTCAGTTAGAGCTACATTTAGCTATTTCTGATAGCTTACCCTATTAGGAGTATCAAGATCAGTTAGATCTACCTTACTAAAGGATTTTACAACACTATATAAGTGTAGCACCTGGTTAAAGGATTTACAATTTATAGACTTGGTTAGAGTCTTTTGCCCTGTTAAAGGTTTCTCTTACAACTTCAAAATATTACAATAAAATCATTACAAATATCTGTAGCTTTACATCTGAAATGCTAAAGCAGATTCTATGTGCTCTGAATAAGATTACCTAGCTTGTAGCATACCTTGGTAACCCATAATGAAACTCGGTAAACCCTTCTATTTACTCTGTTCTTCGACTGTTCACTGATAACCTTCTCAGTGACCTCTCTATGTCTCTGTAATAGTCTTCCTTCATGCATACACATACCTTATATCTCTTGTTGCATATATATCTTCTAACCCTAGAATCATGCTGTATAAATAGATCTCTTATAGCAGTGATTTAATTCATTGCTTCGATCTTACCAAAAGATTCTTCGAATGAATGACTAAACAAAATATTTCATTGGTTAGATTGACCTTGTAATCATACACAATCTCCTAATGCAATTTCCAATGCAAAAATGGTTAGATGTGCCTCGATCTTGTAACACGTTTCCATGTGCATGTCCAGGTTCAATGTATCTAGTAAAACGTTTCACTCGGTGAATATCAACTCGGTGAGTTAACTTTACCACTTGGTAGCCATGAAACTTTACTCGGTAAACAACTCGGTGAATACTACGTTCTGTAACTGCTTTCTTCTATAACCGACTAGACTGTTCATACCGACTTCTCTGTGTGTACCGACTGCATGATTAGGTAATACTAACCGACTAGAATATATAGTATGACTTTGGATATGAAACTAATGGCAATTTGATAAGTAGTAACAATCTTCCCTTTTGACATTAGTTGAGATGTTCGACAAAAACTACTTTCAAAGTCATAACTCAAAAACTATATACTTGCAAAATGACTATACTTGACAATATGTACAATAGTTAATAAAATAGTATATGTAGATATACTCCCCTTATCATTATTCTATACATAACTCTGAATTTTGCATGTTCGGTTTTGTTCTGTGCTTGTGTGCTCTGAATGCTCTGTATATTCTGCTCGGTATACTCCCCTTGTATACAATACTCAAAATTGTGTTAACAAAACTGTATTACTCTCCAAATGTAGAATTACTCCCCCTTTGCTGGGTATTACTTTCCTCTGTGTAGTATCATAATATTACTCCCCCTTTTTGACAAACATTAAAAACTTAATTTCCATCCCGAGGTGGTAACTGATCAAAAATAGTCTTATACTTGGTCCGGGCGTTGGTGAGGGCGACTGAGAGTGAGTCCTTGAGACTTTCCATTAATGAGTTTTGTGCTTGAATATCAGATAATAGTGATATCAAGCCATCAAGAGTGCTTCCCTCTTGTGTAGTTGATAAGCATGTAGCTCGGTTGAGCTGTTCCTGTACTGATGAGAGATGAGGAAGGAATAATGTTTGAAGGGTCATTATATCCATCCTAATTTTATGCTCTTCATTCCTCAGTTCTAATTGTTGAACCATGAGCTGTTGTAGCTTTTTGTAAAAATTCTGAATTGAATTAGGCTCAGTGGTCAACTTAGATGAGAGATCGGTAATCTCTTTCTCAATTGCATCAGTTTTATTTTTGATATCTTTAATAAATAAAGAAAATGTACACAATTTCTGGAATAAATAAAGAATGTGCTTGAGTTGAGGGGACAACTCAGCAATGAATTTGACAAATTTTACCTTGCCAACAACAATTGATTTTTGTATTTCCTCTATCATTTTTGCTATAAGTTCTTTATCCTTGAGCTTGCTTAAGTACTCAGATGCATCAACTCTAGATGTTTCAATTTGATTGAGGAGTTCATCCAATTGAATATGGATGGCTACATCGGTTGACACTGTTGTTGATGGTAGCATATCTGTTAGTAGTGTCCTAACCTTCTGAAGTACTTTATTCTTTTTCTATATGGCCAGTTGCTTCTCCTGTCCGGCCTTTGCTTTGCATAGTTCACCGAATTCAGTGAGTGCTTGCCCTTTCAATTTGGAAATGTCTACATTGGGCAACACGATCGATTTAGATAAGTCAAATTTAAAACCATGCTTTCTCACCTTCTTTTCTTTTCCTTTGGTCTATGGCACTAAGACAAGTGCTTGTGAGGCTTGCTGATCCTCGGTAGGTTGCTCGGTAGCTGCAACACTTTGGTCTGTTCCTGTAGTAGTTGCAGTGTCTTTGGGTGGCTCGGTGCTAGGGGTCTCAGTTGTAATATTTGCAGTGCTTGTCTGTGCTTGAGACTTCTGATCTTTGGTTGTGTCTGCTGCAGCTTCAGATTTGTTACTTGTATCTTCTGCAGCTTCAGATTTGTTACCTTCGGTAACTTGCTCGGTGTCCTTGGGAGCTTCGGTTGAGACTGGTGGCTTCACCGGTGGATAAGGCTGAACTTGTTCTAAGATAGATTCACTAGAGACAAGTTTTGCATAAGTGGTGCCTTCAATCATTTCCTCCTCCGATGCTGCTTCATCCATTACATCTTCATCAATTTGTATAGTGTCAACCGGGTCTGGACCTTGCTCGGTGACATCTGGATCTTGCTCGGTGACATCAACAATTTCAATTTGAGATTGTTCACTGACATCCTTTAGTTTGAAGATCTCCTGCCACTTGGCTTTAGTCTCATTTTCCACATCAATGTATAGTCCATTCATCAATTTTAAGGCTCTCTGTTTCACAAGAAATTTAGAATTGTATGTGGACAAATGCTCCTTGATTTCAGCTACGCACATGTCAAGAAATAGATGGACTAGACTTCTTTCTCTTATTTATTTCTCTGAATCCATTGCATATTTCCATCTGTTATCAATGTGTAAGTATAGTTCACTTGGAAGTGACTTTGCTAGTTCTAATGGTGCTAACTGAAACTTCAAAAGTGTACATATGACAGCTTCTTCAATCTATCATTTCTCATCATTATTCCTAGTCTCATACTTAACATATCTGAATCCTACAAATCCACCGTATTCTTTGAGATTGGCAAAAAAGTTTTCAACACTGTGAATATTTAACTTTTTTCTTTTCACAATCTGGAATTTGTTTGCATCATTAGACTCTGTATCACTCGACTCTTTTGCCAAAATGAGTCTCCGAGTAGATTTCTTGTAAGTCTCGGTTACCTTTGGAATGACAACAATCTTTTGTTTCTTACTCGGTGATGCAGCTAATGCTCTGGTGTTGGGTCTCTTTGTTGGTGGAGTCGGTAGGGCCTTTGTGATGTCCTGTTTCTTTCTTTTTAGAACTTTTCCCTTTGGTAACTCTGTGCTCAATGCTATTGTAGCCTCTTGAGCTTCTGTCTCCTCTTCAGTAATGGCAAGATTGCCTTTGACAGTTGTAGAGGAGGATTCTTCTCTGAATTTCTCAGATAAGACCTTTATCATCTTTGTAGCTTTTCTTGTAGCCTTAGGTACTACAATGCTCATTTTTACTTTCTCCTTCACCTCTTCATAGGTTCCATACCTTAGTTCAGTTGCATGCCTTGGCAATGATAGATAGGCATCAATTTGTTGCTATGTAATATCATAATCAATCTCATAACCCATTCGTTGCAACGATTGAGTCCTCGGTTCAACATCATTTACATAGCAATAATCAGTGTCGACTTCAAAACATATATTGTCCTTGTATTTTTCGACCAGCTGTGGTGGAATCCTGTACCTGTTGTGCATTTTCTCTTGGAATTTGCTGAAGTAATCATCCATGATATCATTAAAGTTATCTCCTAACTTCTTGATGTAGTCATTGATCTGATGGGTGATAGGTCGGTGTAGCTCCCATACTACTTTATCGACTGAGGGAAAGAACTTCTCAAAATAGAAAAACATACATACAAGTAGTGAACCGAACTTTAGTGTGTTTGCCGAGTTGTTCTTCTTCGGCTTCCTTATTGTGTTTAGGTTCTAAAACAAGTTCTTTAGTAACACTTCACATAAGTCTACTTTCATTCCCTTCTTCACTATTTTGTAGGCCAGGTCCACTGCAGCACATGGTACACTATTTTCCCTAGCAGATTGGAAGAAACAGTAACCAATAACTCTGATTGCAAATTTTAGTTCAAGATCAGTGACATTATTCAGTTTCAGTCCTCGGTAATCGGATTCTACTCTAATTAGACTGATTAGCTCCTTTTGTGATATCATTTTTTGTGCACGAGCATGATCGTAGATGGGATATTCGGTGATCAGGTGAATGACTTCCTTCATGATCTTGAATGGTTGCTCTTGTAGCCACATGAAATCATCATGTACTCTGCTCAATACAAACTTAACCCACTGGGGTTTGAACACACGAGGATAGACTAGGGCTTCAGTTAATCCCTTGATTTTGATATGCTCAAACTTGCTATCCAGTTTGGCATCAGTGCACAGTTCATCATATGTGTCACTAATCTCTACATGGCCAAGTTCCTCAACACGGCATTTGGTAAAGAATCTGACATCTTCTACCAACAAGCCTCGATCCAGGATGAGTGAAAATGCAGTTTATCATCCGGTTCTGAGGCAACTTTAGGAGTTAGGGAATATTTCAGCAAGGGCTTCTCCACATTTTGGACAACTACAGGGTCTTGGATCTTGGGTGCCATGGTAGATTTTAGGTAAGATTTGACAAGTTATCCTTAGGGTTTACAAGTGACTGACTCTTCACACTCGGTAGACAATAGCAATTTGACTAGATTGGAAACCAGCTAAATAGTGTGAATAGATTGATGTAAATACCTCAAAATTTGCTCTGAATGAAGTTTGATCGCTTTGATTTGCTTTGCTCTGCTTCTCGAAACTTGGGTGAATGAAAATGACCGCGAAAACACTTTTAAGTACTCAAAAATACCTTATCGGGCTCCGTGCAAGATAGGTCAAGATATTAAATGCACTCGGTTCACCTTTTACCGATTTACTCCTTTTTTTTTTTGTTTTCACCAAGTACCCAACTTAGCTTTATTAACTGACTTGACAGGTTTCCTGTATACACCGACTTGACAGGTTTCTTGTATAGTATATAAATTGACCAATTGCATCTTAACTATGCAGATTTTGAATTTTGTACATAATAGAATAGGAACTGTTATGATTTAACTTTTAAAGAATGCAGTCCCTTCATACCTTTTCTTGACTAATTTGAAATAGGTGCACCTAACTCGGTAGGTAAGGTGCTTTCTTCATCAGACATAATTTCTTTCTTTTTCCAAATCATCTTGAATTTTTCTTTTATCTCTTTAGTGTCTCTTCTCGGTTGATCTCTGTAATCTCCGACTAAATGTCCAGCTTTGTGACAATGAAAACATGCCATATCGAGATTTCTCCATGATCTCCGGTTTTCATTCCAAACCTTATAAAATAGTTGGCACTTATATGTCCATATCTTCCACAACATTCGCACCATATCCTTGTATTGTAATCCCATGGTATTGCTGCATATTGTCGGTAAGGATCTGTGTGAGTTCGGTAACCTCCAGTGTTTGCTTGGTGTGGATACTTCATGTAGTTCTTTTGCTTAAACCAGCACTTCTCTGTACTATGTCCATATCTATTGCAGTTTTTACAAAACCCTTTGAATTTTGCCTTCTGATAGTTGTTAACAGACTTTGTCCTACATTGATTAGGTATGTGACCATATTTATTGCAATTGTAACAATATCCATTGGACTTAGAGATATTCGATTGCTTACCTTTTCTGATCTGGCATATGTTGGCAGTATGACCTTGATTTCCACAGTAGTAGCAAGTAGGCTTCTTCCTTTTGATGTTATTCCTTTTCCTTTGTAACCGAGTCCTCCATCTTTGTAGAGTCTTCTTGTATTTAGTTGCTCATCCAACATCTTTGATGCTTCATAACTTTTCTCCAATAATTTTTTGGATTTCTTCTCAGTTTCAAGTTCACCAGTCAACCTTGATACTTCAAGTTTCAATGATTGATTTTCATCATTCTTCAGAATTGCTTCATGATGTGCATAACTTAGTTGATCTATCATATTTTTTTGAATACCAGTTAGCCTTATGATTTAATCATCCTTATCAGATACTAGAGCTTCAAGTTGTTGTTTCTCTCTTTGTAGATCTCTTGCTTTATCCTCAGCTATCCTTAATGCATCTAGATTTTTAGTCATCTGTGTACTGAAATGTTCATGTTCTCTTTTCATTGCTTTTAGTTGATCAGCCAATGCTTTGTTCTTTTCTTTCAACATTCCAATCATTTCTTCAGTCTCTTCAGATAAACTGTTCTCAGATGATGTCTTGATTTGTTCCACTAGCTCTTGAGAATCCTGCAAGTCATCAGATAATCTTCTCCTTACTTTCAGAGATTTTTGCATTTGCCTCTGCATGTCTGCAATCACTTGATTTGCATTATCCAACTCTTCTTGAAGATGCACAATCCTCCGAGATTGTTTGTAGCCTTCCATTGCTAAGATCTTTCTATTTAGGTAGTTAAACCCTTTTCCAAGATTCAAGCTCTGATACCAATTGTTAGGCCCAATATGGAAAGCTAATGTACTGAGAGGGGAGGGGTGAATCAGTACTCCTGAACTTTTCTTTGATAATAACCTTACTATTATGCATAAACAGAATAGTGCAGTAACATAAAATAAAACTAAAATCAACAGATAACAATCATACATGATTCACTCCATAACACATATATTTTGGTCACGCAGAAACTCTTGGTTAGAGAGAAAAACTGCGGTGGGGATGGCACCCACAACTTCACTACTGCAATAATAAAGAATGCTTGGTTAGAGCTACATTTAGCTATTTCTGATAGCTTACCCTGTTAGGAGTATCAAGATCAGTTAGATCTACCTTATTAAAGGATTTTACAACTATATAAGTGTAGCACCTAGTTAAAGGATTTACAATTTATAGACTTGGTTAGAGTCTTTTACCCTATTAAAGGTTTCTCTTACAACTTCAAAATATTACAATAAAATCATTACAAATATCTGCAGCTTTACATCTGAAATGATAAAGCAGATTCTATGTGCTCTGAATAAGATTACCTAGCTTGTAGCATACCTCGGTAACCCATAATGAAACTCGGTAAACCCTTCTGTTTACTCTAGTCTTTGACTGTTCACTGATAACCTTCTTGGTGACCTCTCCATGTCTCTGTAACAGTCTTCCTTCATGCATACACACACCTTATATCTCTTGTTGCATATATATCTTCTAACCCTAGAATCATGCTGTATAAATAGATCTCTTACAATGGTGATTTAATTCATTGCTTCGATCTTACAAAAAGATTCTTTGAATGAATGACTAAACAAAATATTTCATTGGTTAGATTGACCTTGTAATCATACACAATCTCCTAATGCAATTTCCAATGCAAAAATGGTTAGATGTGCCTCGATCTTGTAGCACATTTCCATGTGCATGTCTAGGTTCAATGTATCTGGTAAAACATTTCACTCGGTGAATATCAACTCGGTGAGTTAACTTTACCACTCGATAGCCATGAAACTTTACTCGGTAAACAGCTCGGTGAATACTGCGTTCTGTAACTGCTTTCTTCTGTAACTGACTAGACTGTTCATACTGACTTCTCTGTGTGTACTGACTGCATGATTAGGTAATACTAACCGACTAGAATATATAGTATGACTTTGGATATGAAACTAATGGCAATTTGATAAGTAGTAACAATCAGGGCTGGGACTTTTCAAGGTGGGTTTTGGTCAAAGACATTCCTCTGCTCCGATGGATAGTATGTGGGAGTTAGATGTGGGAAAGCTCATAATCCCTGGGGTTTTTATGGATGTAGATTGATTAACCTAGATTGCAAATAACTATGACCCTATTGCTAAATGTGTTAGAAATGTAAATGGGGGAGATTTAATTGAGATCAATGATGATGAATTTAGGAAAGTTTTCAGGCTCAATGAGGTGTCTAATTATTTAGAGCCCATAAATTTTGATACACTAGCCCAGGTTTACAATGTGCAGAGAGATCACCTCAGGAGTGGCCCTTTGGAAGATTTTTTTGTCAAAATAGGAGGAGTAACTGTTGTAGGCCCTAGTACCATGGAACCCTTCTCTCTAAATCTTTTGACCCTGAGGGCTAAAGGTATGTATTGGTCACTGTGTTAGATTTTTGGGGAAGATGCTGAAACCACCATGCCAACTCACTACATGCTAATGATAGCACAGATTTTAAACCCCTCTCTAGCAGTAACTTTTGATTATGCACCTTACCTCATTGATGCAATTCATGCACGGTTGGTAGGTATAAAAAATGGTAAGGTGGATAGACCTTTTGGGTGGTACTCACTTCTCATGCACATGTTTTTGTTCAAAGGTGCTGATTATTTTGTCAATGATATGGACTTGGTTAAGGAGAAGGAAGGTGAAGAGATGCCCGTGCAATTGTGGAGCATAATTTTGTCTTGGGATAGAAAGGATGCCAGCTACTTGAAGTTTGACAGATGCTTTGCATCTAGACTTATGATTCTCTTGTGCCAACAAAACCCTAGGATCCCTAAGGCTCTCCTAGAATTCCTTAGGCCTAAAGAATTTGCTGAAGGTATTAAGATTGTTCATAATTGGGGAGACATATATTTATACCCCGTCTCTACTATATTCAAAGTTTATGGTTTTAGAGGTACTCCATACTTACTCCCCTATCAAGTCCCATTGAAGATAGGAATTGCAGAGATCCTGAGGCAAATTGGAGGTGTTCAAGAGGAAGAGTTATCAAATAGGGGAAAAGGGACAATTTTCCCAACTGTCACCATGGCTCATCGATTTGTAATCACCAAGGGTGGTTGGAAACACTTTGATGATTTCTTTCAACCATATAGGTTGTCTACTATAGTATCAAGGTTTGCTGACCCTGAATATTTCTTCAATAGCATGTTCAGAAAAAGAGCAGTATGTAAAGGTAGACCACATTAGTTACATTTTCCTAAGGATCTGATTAGAAATGAATTCAATTTAGATGAGCAAGAATTGAGAAAAGAAAAATGGGTGGCATACAAAAAGGCCCTTGACTTTATTCACCAATTTGATAGTGGTTATGACCCTCTGTCTAGTTTTAATCCCTTTGAGGAAAAGGTTAAATTCTTAATTCTTTATTTTGAAGACCTAATGCAAACTCTGAAGGAAAAAAGGGAAGCTATAATAAGGAGTAATCTTGAAAAGGCTAAATTGGTTTTAGCCAAGCCTGCCTTTGCTAAAGCCATCCCTCCAGGTGATTATGTGATGCATAAGAAGCCAAGGTATAGTGTGTTGGTGCTAGTAATAGGTGAGCCCTCTACTTCAAGAGGGAAGAGAGAAATAGAAGATGTCATTGACATCTAAGACTCCCCTAAGAGGCAAAGGGTGGGGAAAGAAATGCAAACAGGTGAACCTTTATATTCTCCATCCTAATCCCCTATCCATGTGGGAGATGAAGAGGCAGTGGCTGAGCAAATGTTGTAGTTAGGGAGTCTCGAGGAGATTTCCTACACATATGAGGAAACACAAGAGGGAATGCCTGAAGAGCCACCTAGTGCTGAGATGAACTTAACTACAGATGAGTTCAAAGGCAAATAACTAGACCCTACTATCAAACAAGCCAGTGAGGAGTTCCTGGCTAATAGTAATTTTGACACAACAGGGTCCTTTATGCAATTTGTTTGGAAACAAAACATTGAGCAATTTAAGGAAAAGAGAGAGAAGAAAAAGAGTGAGAAACCTCACAAAGATGCAACTACAGTGGAGGAGGAGGTTAAACAAGAAATGATGGCAGAATTCAAAGCCATTACTTCTGAAAAGGGGAGATAGCCAACATGGATAACATCATTGCTAAATTACAGAGTCAACTGGCAGGACAATACCAGAAAGGTGAGTCCTCTACTCTAATGATTGCATCTTCTCCAGCAAGACCTCCACCCACCAGTCCCATCATTGAATTTCCCCCTTCTCCTATGTCTTCTGGTTTTCAACCAGCTAAGACCATTCAACATGAATTGGAAAAGTTAAAATAGGCTCAAGCCCTGTTTGCAAATAAATATGAGGAAAAAGTAAAGGCCACAATTTAGACTTTCACTGATACAGTAGGAGCCCCCATTGTGCACACTAACATGAAAAGAATTTTGGATATTTTGAGTGAGTTGAATGAAGACAAGGTTACTCTAGAGCCAATTTTGAATAAGTGGATGCCTAGAGAAGTGGATCTAGAACTTATGTGTGCATCCCATGATGAGACAGGATCTGATGCCATTATTAAATCCACATGTGAGTTAGCAAAAAGATTGACTAGGTTAGCAGAAGGAAGAGCTGGTGTAGAGAGAAAAGCCAACTTTTACAGGAAGGAATATACTGAGCATAAGTTTGAACTGTTTCCTGGGGGTTTTGTTAGTCCAAATTAGTTGAAGGACAAACAAGTATGGCTTGATGAGCTAGGAGCTAACTTGTCTCTAAGGGTGAATGAAATCATCAATATAGATGACACATCTTTGTTTGTCAAGACAATTGAAGAAATAGAGAAGATAAAGTCACATTACGGTTTTTTGGAACCATAGGTTAAGAAAGTGAGAAACTCTTGGAAAAGGTTAGCTAAGTTGAAAGAAAAAATTGTTAGCTTCTCATGGCCTACTGATGACATGTTCCAAGAGTGGACAAGAAAATATGTGGTGCAAGAAGATGATACAGTGTAATAACCAACTAAAATGCCGCTAGGATTGAAAGTGACTTGTAACTTCTTTTTGAAAAAAAATGCGGTTGTAACAAACTATTCTTTGGAATGTCCGAAGCTTGTATGCATCCATATTGTTATAAATGGATATCAGGACTTAAGAAGAGGGGATCACGAGAATTTGTAAAGGAACTCTATTGAAATATATCTAGGTTTTTTCTAGTTCTCTCAGAGATTACCTTGAATTATGTAAAATTTTCAAGAGTGAATATGAATATACAGATCAAAGTTTTAGGCCTAAATCTTCTTTCTCTTTTGGCATGCATTCATTAGTTTTCCGGTTTCATTTGGATAATTTAGGGTTATTCAAATGAGCATGGATTGTAAGGCAATCTTATAGATATATTTCTGGCTTTTCTCTTTAGGAGAGGGATTAAATATGCATGAAATATTTCTGTCATTAGATCAATTGTTTGCTACTTTGAATTTGATGAACTGTTTTAGTTTAAAGGGAAAGAACCTATGTATATGTTAGGCATGTATGGGGTTCATGAAAGATGGAGTGATGAAATGTATGAGAATGTTCAGTTTTGAAAACTCTTGCTTGATTTAGGTGACTTTGTAGCCTGGATAAGGCACTGATATCATTTATGGAATTCTTTCTGTCTTTCTTGAGGATCAATACTAAAAATGAACATAAGTTTTCCTTTAATGTTTCACTTTCATTGAGGTGATGAAATCCATAGGTTTTTAGCATTGGTTTACTGTGGATCTCAATTTAAAAGTGTGAAAGTATTCACAAAAGGTATACCCAGCCGAGATTTGGATAAGTTCGAAGTGTAGAAGGTTTTGTTGAAACCTTGTTATATGTTAGTCTAGAATTCTACTTTCTTGATGTCCTCTTCATATGCAAACAGAGTTATTAAATTTTCTTACAGGGAGGAATAGGAGGGAATCAGAATTTGAGAACAATAGGAAGTTCTTCAACTTGTTCATAGTGATGTAGCAGATCCATTTCCATCACCTTCATTTAGTAGGGACTGCTATGTCCTCACCTTTATTTATGACTACTCCTGCTTCACTTGGGTCTATTTTCTTGTTCATAAGAGTGAAGTGTTTGATAGATTTCTAGCCTTCAAGGCTCACGTGGAGAAGCAATAAGAGAAAGTGGTCAAGATCCTTCACATAGATAATGGAAAGGAATATGTGAACAAAAGACTTGAGGATTTTTGTACATTTGAGGGGATTGATCTTCAACATTCAGTTTCCTACACTCCACATTAGAATGGAGTCACCATAAGAAAGAATAGAACTCTCAAGGAGATGGCTAGTTGTATGATACATGCACGTTCTCTTGCTCCCACCTTTTGGGTAGAGGCTATCATTTGTGCTACACACATCCAAATTGGATTCCTCACAAAGCTTTAAAGGGTATCACTCCTTTTGAGGCTTGGGTTGGTAGGAAATTGATTGTGAGACATTTCAGAGTATTTGGGTGTCCAGCATGGGCTCGCATTCCTCCACAGAAATGCAAGGCATTGGAACCTCAAAGTAGGTCTTATATTGTTGTTGGATATTTGAAGGGTGTTAAGGCATATTGATTGATGGATCCAAAGACACATGAGGTATTTATTAAGAGGAGTGTTAATTTTGAGGAAAGATCTCCTAGCTTAGTCTCAATTCCTCCTCCACCTTCCTCCATTGTGGATAGTGATGAGAGTGATTCCAAATATGAGTCTCCTTCAACTCCGACTCACAGGGTTACACCTCCATAGGGTCCACTAGTAGTTGAGGAGCCTTGTCCTCCTTCTCCACCTAGACCTCATTGGGCTCAATAGACACTTGATTCAGTGGGTTCTTTTGTTGGGGATCCTTAAGATACACAGAGGACTTGATCACAACATCATGACCTTCCACATGCATACATTGCTATCACTTCTGATCCACATACATTTTAGGAAGCATCAGGGGTTCCCGAGTGGGACCAAGCTATGGAGGAAGAGTATAGTTCCTTGATGAGGAACAACACTTGGGAGTTAGTCCCTCTCCCTATGGGGAGAAAGATGGTTCAATGTAAGTGGATCTATTAGACCAAGTTTGCAGCGGATGGTAATTTGGATATGTATAAGGTTCGACTTGTTGTGAAAGGTTTCTCACAGGTTCTAGGTGCTGACTATACTGAGACCTTTGCGCCCGTAGACAAGATGAATTCCATTCACTTGACACTTTCTATTGCCACAACTCATGGCTGGGTTGTCCATCAGATGGATGTGAAGAGTTCTTTTCTTCATGGGGATCTTGATGAGGAGATATATATGGAGTAGCCACAAGGTTTCATCCAGGATTCTTCATTGGTTTGCTGATCAAGGAAATCTATCTATGGCCTTAAGTAGGCCCCTAGGTCTTGGTATGCCAAGATGGATTCCTTTCTTCTCTCAACAGGGTTCACTAGGTGTCATTCCGATTTGAATGTCTACATTTTGCGACAGGATGACTCACACTTGATACTTGTGCTCTATGTTGATGACTTGATCATTACAGGGAGCACCTCATCCATCATTACCAGTGTCAAATCTTCTTTTCATGATAGATTTGCTATGACCAACTTGGGTCCTTTGCACTACTTTCTCGGGATAGAGATTTCACAGTCACCTTTCAGGATTACACTTTCACAGCCCAAGTATGCTCTTGATCTACTTGCATGCTTTCATATGGCTCATTGTAAGCCTGCATCGACTCCCTTTCTTTCATGTGTCAAGCTTGAGGCTAAGTGCTCTTCTCCACTAGTTGATGCCACTTTGTATCGTCGACTTGTCGATAGTCTCATTTACTTGACTCACACATGCTCTAACATTTAATTTGTGGTTGGCACGATTTCCCACTTTATGCATGAACCACATGAGCTTCATTAGAAATAAGCCAAACACATCTTAAACTACATCTAGGGTACACATCATTATGGGATTCACTATGCAGCAGGCACAAGACTTTTCTTGGTTGGATACACAGACTCTGATTGGGCTGGCGATCTTGATGATCGTAAATCTACTTCTGGTTACAACTTCCACCTTGGTTTAGGCCCCATTTGTTGGCAAAAAAAGAAGTAGCATTCTATTGCTCTCTCTTCGACTGAGGTTGAGTATAGAGGGGCTATTAACACAGTGATTGAGGCTATTTGGCTTCAACATATTCACAGAGTTTGGGTTCTCCACTCCACGACTTATAGTACTGCATTGTGACAATTAGAGTGCTATTGCGATCTCGAGAAACCCGATCCATCATCAATAGACCAAACATATCACGATTCATATGCACTACATTCAGGAGCTGATTCAGGAGCAGGTCATTGATTTGCACTATTGTCCTAAAGTGGAGCAGATTGCAGACATATTCACCAAACCATTCACTGAGAGTAAGTACCAGCAGTTGTGAGCTCTCTTGGGGGTGCAGGATGTTCCATTAGGGGGGTCAGCTAACTTCTCTTTCCTCTCTTATGGGGTACTTTTTCCTCTTTGAGGTTTTGTCCTTTTTCTTTGAGGGTCTCTTTGTACATATATCTCTCTTTTAGAGAGGAGTTTTTTCTCATTGAGTTTTCTCCCTTTCTCCATTTGTGAGAGAATGCATTGCATAGGTTTTCTTGCATTTGCATATTGTACACGGGTACCTTTCATGGCCTCGTAGTCGAGACCTATCTTTCATGTTGACTTGAGTCTTCATTCCTCTAAGTTTCACTTAAGGGGGGTGTTGGTGTAATTATTTATTCTTATAGGATATAATTACACTTTACTTAAGTTGACTTAGGATAATTCATCTCATCGTAGTTTGGATATGAGACACTTAGGGAAGTGTGCACATAGGGATGATGCTTGTAGGATAAATTACACCTTTTGTGGTCTTATCTTGTTGTTACATTCCACATTCGGTGGGTGATACACCTCTTGTGGAATATTATATTATTTCTCCTACCTACCCCTACATTTTATTACCTACCCTTTTTTCTCATTGGGCCACATGTCTTGATTGTGTGCTCACATATCTATTTGGTCTTGCCTATATAAGCAGGCCCATATTCATTGTATTGGTTAATCTAGTTGATCACTTTTGCATATTGATGAGAATTCAATTTGATCTTGCAAAACTATTATCTCTCTTTTGTGAGATTTTAATTATGCCCTTGATCTTAGAAAAATATGACAATATGCAATTGAGGGTAGAAGCTTTGATAGAGCTGGATGAAACCAAGAGAGAAGCTAGTGCCAGGAACGCAAAATTCCAAATGCAAGTAAAAAACTTGTATGATAAGAGAACAGTTGCAAGAAGTATTCAAACCGATGATTTGGTCTTGATGTGGAATGCAAGGATAGAAGATAAAGGAAAACATGTCAAATTTGATGCCATTTGGCTCGGTCCATATCTGATCCAAAGCAAGTGGGGAGAGGATTCATATTTTCTCCAAGATACAAACCGTGAAATTCTTGGATTACCTGTTCATGGACAATTCTTGAAGCCCTAATTTTATTAAAGCAGTTCTTTTCCATGAATGTTAGATTAGATTAGGTCAGGTTTTGTATATAGGTTGGTTTGTTTCCTTTCTGGTTTGAGCTACCCTATCCAGGTAGTTTCCTTTTTTGGTCTGCTTTGTGGCTGGTCTGCTTAACCATAGATTCTGGATCCTCATATCTATGTGTGTGAAAAGTGGAATAAGTATCTACAAGCTGTAAGACAAAACACTTCAATTAAGTCATTACATGTATGGTTAGATAGATATAAGCATGAATAACAAAACCATCACAAATCGACCAATTGCCTTCTAAAAGATGCGAGTATAGACTTGCTCTCAAATTTGTATAAGCAATACCAGTGACTGGACTACACCAAGATGAAGGATTTAATCTATATGAGCATGATATTAAGCTAAATGGATGCAAGATTATGATAGATAGATGAATAGTAAGCTATATGAATTCAAGCAATCATAATTGAAATAAATATGCAAAAAGCTAAACTAAGATGTAATAATCTCAAAAAGCAAGCACAATATCTTCAATGACTCCGAAGAAAAAACTGTATAATAACAATAAATCTCCAGGGTGTTTTGAATGAGAGATGAAGGCTGAATTTATAGAGAATCACAAGAGAGACCAATGGTCAAGATCAATTAGCAACAAGCGGTTGAGATTATTCAAGAAAACACACAATTTAGGATAATTGAAATAATTGAGAGATCAGATTCAGTTAACCTTGAGATAGATTCCAATTATAGTTTGATTGAAATGCATTCAAATTATAAGTTTGAGTTTGCATTGGAGATAAAATTCAATTAATTCCATGCACTTGAGATAAAAATGATTCCATGCATATTCTTTGATTTATTCAAGAAAAGAGAGTCTTTTCAATGCAATTGAATTTCTTTTCTCAAAAGCTTTGAGTTCCAATTTTAGAGAATGATTAATAATTCATTTTAATTGTTTTTCTAATTTCAAGTTATCTCAATTTAGAAGAAGAAATAATATCTCAAGTTTAATTTATCTTTCAATTCAATTCTATTATTTTATTTTCAATTTAACTCTTGCTTTGTGATTAATTCCTTTTTTATGATTAATGGCAAATTTATTAATTAATTAAATATGCTAGGATATTTAATAAATTAAATAGGATAATTGATCAGAATGATTTGCTTGGAATGATTTAATTAATTAAATAAATATATAATAATTCACTTGCCATGTGACATTTAATGATTGAAGAATTAATTAATTGTGTGCTCAAAATTGATTTAATTGCCTTTGGTTAGGACCTTGGTGATGTTGTCGAGATTAGGGGCCCATGGTTTAGGTGACCATTTTTAGGGGATTACATTTGCCCCTCTTTGAATTAATGCGCGAGCAATGCACTGGTTCAAAGAATAGTTGATGTCTAGGAGATACCAGTTCTGAACTTGATTGATCACGAACCAGATGAAGAGTGAGGTGTTTAGCTTATTTTGAAGCGATGAAACTGAACAAAGTTGATTAAAGCGATACCGATCCTGAACTTGATTGAACTAGGACCGATGAAGAGAAAAGATACCGAACTTGAACTTGATTGATCAAGAAGTGGATCTTACTGATCTAGAACTTGATTGAACTAGACACATTGAGCAAAGATAAAATCAATATTGAACTTGATGGATCAAGACACGATGAGCGAAGATAAACTGTCCAACTTGATTTGATGTGATGAAACTGAACACCTGCTTAGATTGAGCGTGTGATCAAAGATACTCTTTAAAATTTTGATTGAGTTTAAATGAATAATCAGCTTGATGAAAAATGATGAAACTGATTGACATTAAGAGACTGATTCATATGAAGGCAATATCAACTTGAATTGAAGCGATGAAACTGATATGCCCCTAGCGATAGATCAATTCAGATTATCGGTAAATCTCAACTTGATATGAAGTGATGAAGCTGAGATGCCCTTAGCAATAAGGTCTTGTTTGATTTTCTTTAGTTGAAAAGATTTTTGCTTGACTTTTGATGAAGATTTAAAATTTTATCGACTTTGAAGATGTGAGGTCATGAGGTCATGAGTATGCCACCTCAGGAATGAAATCAAAAGATAGTGAGGGTACATGATGATTATAGGCAATTGTTGGCAATGATAATGACTTGAGCACACAGATTGAGTCAGAGGATCATTTGAAGATTTAGCAATGATTGATGTGAAATTGAGCAAAAATTGAAGAAAAGAATGAGAATGTTGAAAGTGCCAAGTGGTCTCAGTTGTGCAGAATTGACTAGAATAATGATCTCATATTTTGATTTCGATCCCAAAAATGGAATCAGGATGGGAAAATTAGCTAAGGGTACAATTTTCATTTCCGTCGGAGCAAGTTGAAAAATTAGGGTTTTGGCTATATAAGAGGTCCAAGTGTCATTTTCAATTCATTTTGACCTCTCCAAGTTTGAAATTTTGAAAGCCTTCTACAAAGAAAACTTGTCATTCCGATCTAGGAGCATCGATTCGAGCACCAAATACATCATAATTGACCATGGAACTACAAGCCAACAGTAAGTAATCAATGTTATGCCTCCATATTTCATCTATTTTGAATTTTGGTTGAATTCTTTGCTTTTTAATATCATCCAAAACCAGTCATTATTGTTTTGTCATGTGAGATGAGGATGAGCCCCTAGGTTGTTATATGCATTAAGGATGCAAGATCTTTCCGGATTGCAATGACATCAATAGGACTATCTCGAGGATA
Organism: Cryptomeria japonica; assembly: GCF_030272615.1. Taxonomy (NCBI): domain Eukaryota; kingdom Viridiplantae; phylum Streptophyta; class Pinopsida; order Cupressales; family Cupressaceae; genus Cryptomeria; species Cryptomeria japonica. The sequence continues at coordinate 347,795,081 of NC_081415.1, read as the reverse complement.
TTGCAGATGCGGGGGTATTGCCCCAGTACAGGGATTGGTTCTAGTGTCATTCCTTCGCTAGATTTATGGATTGGCTAAGCATGCGCCTCTCATAGAGGAGGCTGAGGGTGAGGCCCCTGCACACGCACAGGTACAGGGACAGGCACACCGACAAAGAGCAGTGGGTTCTAGGCGGGAAGGTGGTAATCCTGGTGCTAGTAAGAGTAGAGTACCAGCTGGGGGGAGACAACAAGAGAGAGGGGAGGGTGGATCCCTTGGAGCTATTGGTGTGGGGGCTAGTGGTGCCAGGCTAGTGGAGGGTGGAGGAGAGGAGGAGTGAGAAGCTCCTAGACAGGTGTGACAGTGAAGGGATGAGCAAGGTGGAGATGGAGGCGGATATGGAGGTAGAGAGGTTGTGAGAGAGCATGGAGTAGCAGACCCACTATGGTCGATGAGAGCCAAATTAGTAGGTTTGCAGTCACAGTTGACAGTGCCTCAGACACAGCTCGCAGAGTGAGACCGACAACTGGTGGAGGTCAGGGTAGAGCGAGATACTCTCTAGTTTGAGGTTTTGCACAAGACGAGTCAAGCAACATATTATGTTGCAACGTATAGTGTAGCAGTTCCTATAGCACAATAGGTTGTCCCATATTCTCAGTATATGGCATGATTTGAGGAAGCTCGGGCACCTACGCAAGATGCTGGTTAGCAGGATCCACCTCCTCCACCACCTGGCAATGAGGGAGAGGCAGAGAGCTAGATTTTTATAGCTCTTAGATTTTGTTATATACCTGAATTTTTTGTAGCCCATATGATACTTACTCCGATGGGAGATTGTAGATGATTGTTGATATCATTTGTACCCTGAAACTTTTATTCATACTCTAAGATATTTATGATGATATATACGAGATCTTGATTTGATTTCATCGTACTTGTGTTGATTGATTATGAGATGTTTTTCTATATGCTTTATCCTATATGTATGCACATCTTTTCAGTATGGATGTATGTAATGCAAATGAATATGGATGCTTATTTTTTTGTTTCTTTTCATATGCAGATAAATGATGAAAATGAGTAACTAGTAATGCAATTTTTTAATTTTCTTATGCAATAATATGAACGCAAACAAGTATATAATGAAATATATGGATCTATATAAGATGTTTATGTGTGCAACTAACATCTCAATATACAAGTACTCAATTAGAGAAATGATGAAAAAGAGACCACTTAGCTGAGAAATAATGATACTTCAAACTCTCATTCACAAGATAAAGAGATCATTGCTATCATGCAAAAATCACTCGTAATGCACAAAATGTAGAATGAATGCAAACTAAACCTAGTCATTGGATTTGGAATGCTTAATTTTCATCACTGAGCGTTTACAAACATAACAGGTAGAATAGAGTTCCTTTCTTTTCATGTGAAATATTAATTATCTTGTCCGCAATGACCCTTTTTTTGTTCATATCCTTGGACAAAGTACACATGCATCCGGATTGCACATTTAAAGAAATTCCCTCAAAATAGACAAATAAATGATGCCAACCTCCTTGTAGAATACACATAAGTGGAGTCGAGGTATGTGTGGTGATTTCACCTTAATGTGAAGGCACTTATAACAAACACCCAGCTAATTAGATGTTTCCAGATCATCAGAATCATTCCTACAAGCAGAAAAAAAGAAAATATTATGCCCCCAATCCTTGCTCCTCTTAGTCATGATAGACTTCCTCTATTTACTCAGAGGGAATAATAATAAAAAAACTAATATAAAAGACAACACACAAAGAAAATTTCATGCATATCTCAAACTCTTTAATCATGTTTTAAGTAATGTTGTTTTGCTTGTTTACTCAGTGATAAAACTCTTCAGTAGTTAGGAGATAGGTATCTGACTCAGATTGGACGACCGGGTATCACTAGCGGAATGATGACTTGGTTGATACTACTTAGGACACGTAAAATGCTCAGTCGATTACCCTAAGGCTAGGACATTGATCATTTTCAAGCCATGAGGGTTCCAAAGAACCAAGATGTCACAAAAAGTGACTAAAAGATATGTACAAGTGAAATCATAGATGCAACACTTCAGTACAGGAGATAAGACGAACCTGGATAAAATCCAGCAGCCATATTAATCTATGTCAATGTTTTGATTTGGTGACCATTGATAGGAATGTTTGGTTTCAAAGAGTAAGTACCTCGTATAAGACCGATCTATCTGGTTTTGAGTGTACCCTTCCCTATATAATACATGTTGATGTTTGATAGAGTTTGATTGCAGACTTTGAGAGTTTGTCTGTTGTTGACTTGGTTTGATGGATGGTCTATGCTTTCTTGCTTTGATTTTTAAGTTTTTGATTTTGCGATTTTTTTGATTTTTAGGATTTTGTTCAGGACATTTTAGGATTTTTAGGAGTTTGTTGAGGACCTTTTATGATTTTTTTAGAATTTTCTCAGCTATGCCCCGAGTATGCAGACCTATATGACATGATGATCTGTAGAATGCATGTAGAGACAATGATTTTTCGATATGACCTATGTTAATGCAATATGCATGATGAAGATCAATTTCCTATTTGAACAAGGATGACCATGTTTGTTTAGAACTTTTTAATACACCAATTGAATTGGAGGTACAAAAAATTTCATAGATAAGCGGTCAATCGATCCTTAAGGTCCTACAAAATGCTTGATATGAGAGATCTCAAAGAGAAAACTCAAACAATCCAATCCTCTAAGACTTTAATCAACCAAAGGCCTATTTATTATAGTGAGTTGGAATGGCCAGGTCTGGCTGTAATCACTTGGGTCATTCTCACAGGGTGATTACTTTTTCCCACTGTGATAGGCCCGCTAAAGGTATGCAAATCTCAAACTTAGAAAAAGCCTCAAGGGTCTCGATTTCTGATTGTGTATGCAGACAAGAGCATACTCTCCTACCTCTCAGAATTTTGTTAAAACACAAAGGACAAATTTGTTCATTAACCAGATAGAAGTTTATGTGCCTAAAAATGAATTTAAAGAATACATGATGTTTACTTGAATTTCCTCAGGCAACCTGCAAAGACAACGAATCAGTAGTCATATTATCTTTGTTTGACAAGCATATTCTTCAACAAGCATTTTGCAGAAAACTGAATAGGCTATGAAAATTCCTAGAACAAACAGACAACAAGCCAGGGTTAGTGTTAGTATGATCAAAATTGAATAAAGAACCTAAAGAATGAAGTAGGCTTTTAACCCAAAAATACATAATATCGTATGACAATTCTCACTGAGTCGTATGATAATTCATACGAGATCGTATGATACCTGCAGTTTGTCGTTCGGGCATGTGGGAAAATTCGTACAATATTTTGCAGTAACTATACGGACAAAAATCCAAAAAATTTAAATATGAAAAATAAGAAAAAAGTTAGTCTTCGAGGTTGAAAGATGTAGTCTTCTGCCCCACGGTGGGCGCCAGAAATGTGTGTGTGGAAAGTGGAATAAGTATCTGCAAGCATCAAGACATAACACTCCAATTAAGTCATTACATGTATGGTTAGACAAATATAAGCATGAATAATAAAACCATCACAAATCAACCAATTGCCTTCTAAAAGATAAGAGTATAGACTTTCTCTCAGATTTGTGTAAGAAATATCAGTGACTAGACTACACCAAAATTAAGGATTTAATCTATATGAGTATGATATTAAGCTAAATGGATGCAAGATTATGCTAGATGGATGAATAGTAAGCTATATGAATTCAAGCGATCATAATTGAACTAAATATGCAAAAAGCTAAACTAAGATGCAATAATCTCAAAAAGAAAGCACAACATCTTCAATGACTCCAGAGCAAAAACTGTATAATAACAATAAATCTCTAGGGTGTTTTGAATGAGAGATGAAGGATGAATTTTTAGAGAATCACAAGAGATACCAACGATCAAGATCAATTAGCAACGACCGGTTGAGATTATTCAAGAAAACACACAATTTAGGATAATTGAAATAATTGAGAGATCAGATTCAGTTAACCTTGAGATAGATTCCATTTATAGTTTGATTGAAGTGCATTCAAATTATAAGTTTGAGTTTGCATTGGAGATAAAATTCAATTAATTCCATGTACTTGAGATAAAAATGATTCCATGCATATTCTTTGATTTATTCAAGAAAAGAGAGTCTTTTCAATGCAATTGAATTTCTTTTCTCAAAAGCTTTGAGTTGCAATTTTAGAGAATGATTAATAATTCATTTAAATTGTTTTTCTAATTTCAAGTTATCTCAATTTAGAAGAAGAAATAATATCTCAAGTTTGATTTATCTTTCAATTCAATTCTATTATTTTATTTTCAATTTAACTCTTGCTTTGTGATTAATTCCTCTTTTGTAATAAATTAATTCCTTTTTTTATGATTAATGACAAATTTATTAATTAATTAAATATGCTAGGATATTTAATAAATTAAATAGGATAATTGATCAAAATGATTTACTTGGAATGATTTAATTAATTAAATAAATATAGAATAATTCACTTGCCATGTGACATTTAATGATTGAAGAATTAATTAATTGTGTGCTCAAAATTGATTTAATTGCCTTTGGTTAGGACCTTGGTGATGTTGTTGAGATTAGGGGCCCATGTTTTAGGTGACCCTTTTTAAGGGATTATAGTATCATCCTAGAGTGATGATTGTCCCCAACTAGAGCCACTGATGGTCAATGAAAATGACCTAGGAAATTTTTTTCATGTCTTATATTAAAATGAGTCATCTAGATCTTGTCTTGCTCTATCTCTTGCACTTCAGGCTTAGGGTTTAGGGTTTTATGGATTTTATTTAAATCTTGATGAGATCCCCTAAAATTATTATAAATTTGCCTTACCTTTTCACTTAAGCTCGAGGGTTCTAGTAACATTGGCGGGGCCTTTTTTTCTATGTGCTAGGTGTTTATTTGTTGCTCGGGTCCTAATTTTTCTAAGTATGCGCTTTGATTTTCCTAGGCGGGTCCCTTTTCAAGTTTTAACTGACATATTTGTAATAACAGTCTGGCTACTAATGTTTTCCATTGTCTGCACATGTCTTCGTGGTTGGAGATCTTTTAATCATGATTAGAAAACATGCTCTGTCATTAAATGACTAGAGAAAGCGCACACCATGGCTAGCAGTATGAAGTGGAGATATATCCAACGGTTCTCGCTATCCCATGGTAGAAAGTGCTCGAAAGATAATGATCATGACATTGCTAGATGATGCCATGTGTATAGGGCGGGACAAGAGAAGCTAGATGGTGGGGGCCAGTGAGAACAATGATAAGGATGATGAGTTGGAGATGCCATGTCATGCTTTTGATGTCTTTGCTTGCCACAAAAGATGGTCAATTTAAGATTGACTAGTATAGATCATGCAATGTGCCATCGTGGAAAGAATCAACGACCCAGTTTCAAACTTGGTTCAAATATGAATTTAAGCCATTTTCCACTCATGCAAGCAGTAATGGTGAACAAAATGATGACGCCTGATCCCATAATAGCATTAAAAGACTTTTTAGAATTATTTTTATTCACAAAGCAATCCAGAAGTGACCAGAAGGTGATTCTAGAGTTGGAGAAGATTTGAGTGACTATCACAGTGAAAAATTAAGGTTTTCTCAGTGCTTTCAAAACCATAAGTTGCTCACCTTCCCTTCCGTGTTTTCAAAGTTGGATAGTGTAAATTGTGTGAAGTTCTGGTGAAAGGATTGAAGATTTTTGTAGGGTTTTATAGTCTTGGCAAAAGGAGTTTCAGAATTTTTCATTCTTTCGTGTTGGAATGATCAATTCTTGTGTTGAACCCTAGTTTCTATCCCCCATTTGTTGATAATTATTGAGAAGGCCCTAGTTTAGTGGAATGGCTCCCTCAGGAAATCACTCAGGACAGACAAAATATTTAAGGAGGAATTTGTATGATGAATTTCTCAACCAATTAAAACCATTAAAAAATGATAAGTATCAGGGGATAAATATTATTTAAGGGAAAACCATAGGAGAAGGGTTAGTTGATGAAGCATATATAATTTTAGATGCTAGGGTACCCATGACTGGGATAGACATGTTTAAGTTATGGTATGGAAAGAGGAATTTTGCAGTCTCCATTCTCAAGTGCATGGCAGTATGACTTAGGCAAGCTGGTGGTGCCTAATGTGTTCATGGATATTGACCTTCTCAGAGTAGTTGCAGACAAGTATGACCCCATTTCAAGAGTGATAAAGGGGAATGATGGAGAGGTCTTATTGACAATCCGAAGGGAGGAGTTCCAAGAAGTTTTTGATTTATATGAACCCTCTGTTGCCCCGATTCAAGTAAATTTGCATGAAATAAATGTTGAGTATCACAGAAGAAAGGGTTTTGTCAAATCAAACCTTCTCCAGGTGCACTTGGCGAAAGCAAGAGACACATCATACCATATTAGCCTAGGTTCAATGGAGCATTTTCCAATTGGTGCTTTCACCAACTATTTGCAAGCCACTTGCTTTTCTCTGTGCTAGGTTTTGGGTTTTAACCCTTTCACAGTTATGCCACCGGATTACATGTATATGGCCATTCAGATTTAGCATCCAGATTTTACAGTGGTTTTTGATTTCACACCATATCTTGAAGAAAAGATTCATGAGGGACTATTAAATATTGAGAATAATGTATTAAGCACTAACTTCTATTGGTATTCATTGCTGATGCATATGTTCTTGTATAAGAAATCAAATTATTTTTAAGATAGCATGAATCTCAGAAGGAAAATTAATAATGTTGAGATACCAGTGCAGCTATGGAGTATGGATATGTCATGGGACAGGCAGGAAGCTAGTTTTGTAAGATTTGATAATGGTTTTTGCTTCCAAATTAAGGCAACGATTGAGAATAAATTCTCTAAGGATTCCTACACTGCTACATGACTTCCTGAGACCAAAGGAGAGGCTGCTGTAATACCCTAAAAATGGTCATCTAAACCATGGGCCCCTAATCTTGACAATATCACCAAGGTCCTAACCAAAGGCAATTAAATCAATCGTGAGCACATTAATTAATTCTTTAATCATCACATGTCACATGGCAAATCAAATACTCAATATTAATTAAATATTTATTTAATTAATTAAATCATTCCAAGAAAATCATTTTGATCAATTATCCTATTTAGTTTATTAAATATCCTTGCATATTTAATTAATTAATAAATTTGCCATTTAATCATGCAAAAAGGAATTAATTTATTACAAAAGAGGAATTAATCACAGAGCAAGAGTTAAATTGAAAATAAAATAAAAGAATTGAATTGAAAGAGAAATCAAACTTGAGATATTATTTCTTTCTTCTAAATTGAGAACTTGAAAGCAGAAAAACAATTAAAAGGAATTTAATCATTCTCTCAAATTGGAACTCAAAGCTTTTGAGAAAAAGAACTTTAGTTGCATTGAAAAAACTCGTGTTGAATAAATCAAAGAATTATCTATTTTTATCACAAATGCATGGAATTAATTAATTATTATTTCTAATGCAAACTCAAACTTTTTTTCTGAATGCATTTTAATTGAACTATAATTGGAATCTATCTCAAGGTTAACTGAATCTAATTTCTCAATTATTTCAATTAATCCTAAATTGTGTTTTTTCTTGATCTCTCTTGTAATTCTCTATAAATTCAGCCTTCAGCTCTCATTCAAAACACCCTGGAGATTTATTGTTATTATGCAGTTTTTGCTCTGGAGTCATTGAAGATATTGTGCTTTCTTTTTGAGATTATTGCATCTTAGTTTAATTTCTTTTTGCATATTTCATGATTGCTTGAATCTTTCATCCATCTTGCATCCATTTAGCTTAATATCATGCTCATATAGATTAAATCTTTCATCTTGGTGTAGTCTAGTCACTGGTATTGCTTATACAAATCTGAGAGCAATCTTATACTTGCATCTTTTAGAAGGCAATTAGTCGATTTGTTATGGTTTTCATATTCATGCTTATATCTATCTAACCATACATGTAATGACTTAATTGAAGTGTTGCGTCTTACAACTTGTAGACTTATTCCACTTTTTCATACACACATTTCTGGTGCCCACTGTGGGGCAGAAGACTACTTTTTTTTTCGGCCTCCAAGACTAACTGTTTATTTTTATTTATTTTTTCAGATTTTTGACTTTTCAGATTTTTTCTGTACAGTTTCTGCGTATTATCGTACGACATTTCCTATATGCCAAAATAGAAAACTTCAATTATCGTACGATCCTATACAAATTATCATACGAGTCGGTGAGAATTGTCATACGATTCTGTATCCTGTTGGGTTAAAAAGCAAGTTTCATTCTTTAGGTTTTTTGTTCAATTTTGATTACACTGACGGTGACCCTGGATGGTTATCTGTTTATCTAAAGAATTTTCATAGCCTAATCAGTTTTTGCAAAACGCTTGTCACACAAAGACAATATGACTACTGATTTGTTGTCTTTGCAGGTTGCCTGAGGAGAATCGAGAAAACATTGTGTATTCATTAAATTCATTTTTTAGGCACCTCACTTGCTATTTGGTTAAAGAACAAATCTGTATTTCATATTTTAAGAAAATTCTGAGAGGTTTTCTTTAAATCCAGACCCTTGAGGCATTTTCTTTAAGTTTGAGATTTGTATATCTTTAGCGATCCTGCCCTCTTGAGGAGCTAATAACTCTATAGCCATTACAGTCGATGAGAGGGGAATGACCCAAGTGGGAACGAATAAATGCCAAGTACTCCAACCTACTATAAAATAAACATGATTTGATGAAAATCAAGTCAACGACAGTGCTCAGGAATTGCTCTCATCTGTACCCTCAGGTATATTATGTTGGCATTATGTGAACCGGTATGAGGACATAATGATATTGTATGTTGTCATTGATGTCAATATGTGATATGAAGAGAGAACTAACATATGTGAGAACTGGTATATATGCCAAAGTAAAGCGGTATATTTGTTCTAGGTGAACTGACATGTCAAGGTGAACTGGCATGTAGTCATGGGAATCGACACATAGAAGCATTGTATGACTACCGGTTGGTAGGTAGTTTTCACTTTAGGATTTCTGGTTGGAGTATCTCAAGCCTATGTGACTCAATCAGTGATCTTTATGTGATTAAGTTAGCATGATAACGAAGAATAGATAGTGTTGCCATGTAAGCCTTGTGCATGTGAAGGATCTTGCATAAAGAAGAGTGTTCCTATCTACCTCGAGAATGTGCGAAGTCTGTAAACGGTGATAACGTGTGATGGGTTATCAGCCGCCATGAAATCAATGGAAAATGAACGATGGAGAATGTCTTGAGATTGGATCAAGAATGTTGCATTCAATACAGTATAATCAATGGTCAGGATTGAACCGTTTGAATTCCTTAACCTAACAGGTCTAGGGTTTAGGGTTTATGCTACCGACTTGTCTGTTGTCCTATAAGGTTGATGTTGTGATTCTTTCAGAGGTTGTTGGCAAAAAGTTGTGTGTGTGTATCTAAGAGAAGAGATACATGATTCTTGCCAGACCAGAGGAGAAAAGTCATATCTGAAGAGTGTAAGTGCAGAAGGTGAAGAGGAGCTTAAGCAGATCTGCATTGGCATTGAGTGTTATTATCAGGTCATTGATATACCTATTGATCTTTAACTACTTCAATAGTTGTGAAATCCCCTAACAGGGTAGCCTTAACCAGCTTGTTGAAAATCCTCTAACAGGGTAACTCAAAGCTACTGAGTCATTGATATCCTCTAGCTATTGAGTTATTGAAATCCTCTAACAAGGTACCCTTAACGGGGTTTAACCCTTAACCAGGTGATCCCTAACAGGATCGGTTCCTAACAGAACCTATTGTATTTGTCTTTAACTGGACAAGGCTCCTAACATAGCGGACTTCCAAAGAGTTCAAAAACAAGCTTGTGGGTATTCATCCCCACCGTGTTTTTTCCCAGTTGGGTTTCCACGTGAAAAATATGTGTGTCATGTGTGATGTTTTCTTCATGTGATGTTATGATTGTTTTCTAATTAAGTGGTGATGCATGTTGATCTTGCTGTAATATGTACATCTTTGATGGTAGATTGCCTTCTCATGCATTAGAGTGAAATGGGAATGAAGAATTAGATTATATGAGAAGGTAAGTGTCAACCGGTCTTTGCTTGTCTTAGTTACACTGGGTTTTGCCGATTGAACTCTGTTGAAGGACCGGTGCTGCTGTTTGTCTGTCAGTGCATAAGTGTTAGTTGACAAACCGGTTTAAGGTTGAGTTTTTGCTTGTACTGATTCACCCCCCCTCTCAGGACCAGTTTGGTACCATTTGCGCATCATTGAGTTATCAATTCCTATCAGAGTGTCCTCCAGGTCCTCTATGTTATAAGCTTAACCGCTTGAGGTAAAGATCCCAGTCAAATGATGAAGAGGGAAGGTCCAAAATTTAACAAGGAAAATTTTGATATATGGAAAGATAGGATGAAGATATTCATCAGAAGCATGGGTGCTCAACACTGGAGCTATGTTGAGAATGTCTATGTTTCCCCTATCGGTACTCTCACCGATGACCAAAAGAGAGAGATACAAGAAAATGGGCAAGTCATGGAAGCCCTTATTAGTAGTCTATCTGACATTGAGTTTATTGATGTTCAGGACAATGTAAATCCCAAAGAGGTATGGGATGCTCTTGAAAATATCTATGGTGGTGATGAACATGTAAAATAGGCTAAGGAAGAAAGCTTGAGAGGGAAGTTTGAAGATATGCGGATGGTTGAAGGTGAGACCATTCAACAGTATGGAATAAGAATCAAAATAGTTGTTGGAGATATCAAGAGTGCAGGTGGTAAAATAGAAGATTCCACTGTGGTACGCAAAGTCCTGAGATCCTTATTGCCGGTCTATGCAATAAGGGTTGTTGCTATTCAGGAGCTAAGATCAATAGACAAGACTAAGTTATCCTTGGACTCCATCATAGCCAAGTTGAAAACCTATGAGCTAAATAGTTTTGATGGCAGTGTTCAAAAGACTGAATCAACTTTTAAAGCCTCTACTATACCATCCAAAAAAGGAAAAGAAGCTAGCACCAGTTCACACCTAGACAGAGCAAAGAAATGGATGATGAGGAGATTCTGATGGCATTTGAAGCTCTCCTTGCCAGGAAGCTTCCTAAAGGAACCAGTAAATACAAAGGTAAGCTACCTTTGAAATGCTTTTCTTGTAACCAGATAGGACATATTGCTATAAACTGTCCTAATGGCGATAACAAGGACAAACTGGAAAGGTTCAGGAAATTCAAAGGAGGAAATCGAAGAAACTGTTTTGTGGCAGTTGATGAAGGTGTCATAGATGAAGAATCAAAGGATGAAGGAAATGAAGATATTGTGTTTGTTGCTGTCAAAGAAGATGTGTCAGACAAGAAGGCTCTTGTCTCCCGGTTTGATAATTCCAATGAGTGGATCATTGACAGTGGCTGTTCTCACCATATGACTGGTGACCGGAGCAAGTTTCTATCCTTGGAGGAGTATGATGGTGGTGTGGTTTTCTTTGGAAATGATGCACCATGCATGGTCAAAGGCAGAGGGTCCATCTCTTTGAATGGAAAGAGTAGTGCTGATAATGTGTACTGGGTTGATGGTCTCAGACACAACCTTCTGAGTGTTGCCCAGCTGAATGACAGTGGCCTCACTCTGGAATTCAATAATGGAGTTTGCAGAATCAAAGGAAAAGATGGTGAATTGGTGGCCATTGGCATGCAAACCAAAGGTAACCTATTTCATCTGAATGCAAATATAAGTACATGTCTTATGGCTAAGTTTGATGATCGCTGGATATGGCATAGAAGACTCTGCCATGTAAACTTTGATAACATTGTGAAGGCTAGTAAGATCAAGGTAATTAGAGGGTTGCCGGTGTTAAGCAAACCGGATAATACCTTGTGCAAAGAGTGTCAATTGGGGAAAATGTCTTCCTCATCCTTTAAAGGTAAATCTTTCCCTGCAGACAACTCGCTTGATCTTGTGCATACTGATTTGTGTGGTCCTATGAAAACTAGAAGTGTGCAGGGTGATAGGTACTTTATGATTCTCACTGATGACTGCTCAAGAATGATTTGGGTCACATTCTTGAAAGAAAAGTCTGAAGCCTTTGTGAAGTTCAAAGCTTTTAGAGCATTAGTGGAGAAGGGAAGCGGTAAAAGGATCAAGTGTCTCAGAACTGATCAAGGAGGGGAATTCACTTCCGGTGAATTCAACAAGTATTGTGAATGATTTGGCATCAAGAGGCAACTGTCTGCCCCTTGGACTCCACAATAGAATGGCCTAGCAAAGAGGAATAACCAGACTGTGGTTGAAGCAGCTACCATGTTGATTCAAGGAAAAGTAGCTCACATCTTTTGGAGAGAAGCGGTAAGCACTGCAGTCTACAGAATGAACCAGGTACTCATCAAGAAAGGTAAGGATAAAACTCCTTATGAGTATTGGACCGGTAAGACACCTGTGGTTAGCTACTTTAGGGTATTTGGTAGAAAATGTTACATCAAGAGGAGTAAACATCAGGGCAAGTTTGAAGCTAAATGTGATGAGGGAATATTCCTAGGATATTCCACCAAGAGTAAAGCTCTCAAGTGTTTCAATAATAGGACTCATAGAATTATGGAAAGTATTAATGTGAGAGTTGATGAAACCTCTAAGAAACTGGAGGAAACAGGCAGTGAGCAAGCTATAAATGAACCGGTTGCAACCTTTTGAGAACCAGTTGTCAGTGAACCAAGTACCAGTAACAGTGTTCCTGAACTGGTGAATGTTGATACTGATGAAGATGAGGATGAAGAGGAAAAGCTAGAAGAACCAGTCAAGACTATTCCTCGGTATGTCAAGCTAAATCATGATCCTAAGTAGATCATAGGAGATAAGGATGCAAGAATCCTTACAAGAAGAAAGATCAGAGAAAACTCATGTTTGATCTTTGAATTTGAGCCTAAGTCATTCAAAGAGGCTCATAAAGATGAAGACTGGATCAAGGCAATGGAAGAGGAACTTGACCAGATAGAGAAAAATGGTACATGGTACTTGGTACCCAGACCGGAACATAAAAATGTCATTGGCACCAAATGGGTGTTCAAAAACAAGCTGAATGAGGATGGCATAGTGATCAGGAACAAAGCCAGATTGGTGTGCAAAGGATATGCTAAGGAAGAAGGAGAAGACTATGGAGAAACTTTTGCTCCTGTAGCGAGATTGGAAGGAGTTCATATGCTTCTTGCATATTCAGCTTTTAAAGGATTCAAGGTATATCAAATGGATGTAAAATCTGCATTCCTAAATGGTGTACTTGAAGAGGAGGTGTATATAGAGCAACTAGATGGGTTTTCCCTATCTGAAGACAGTGATATGGTGTGCAGGCTACATAAAGCCTTATATTGTCTAAAGCAGGCACCTAGAGCATGGTATGAACATCTACATTCCCATCTTGTGAAGATTGGATTTGAGAGAACAAGTGAAGATAACAATATCTACTTGAAATCTGAAGGAGATCAGATCTTGATCTATTAAGTTTTTGTTGATGACATTATCTTTGGTGGATATGACAAGATGAGTCATGAGTTTGTTGATGAGATGAAGGAAGAGTTTGAGATGTCACTCATAGGGGAGATTAAGTTCTTCATTGGACTGTAGATCCAGCAGATGAAAGATGAAATCTTTATCACTCAGTCTAAATATGTCAAAGAGGTGTTGAAGACCTTTGGCATGGAAGATAGAAAACCAGTTGGTACACCGATGGTGACCGGTTGCAAATTATCAAAAGAGGATGATTCCGCATTGGTTGATGAGAAGAAATACCGATCAATGATTAGTAAGTTTCATTATGTAGTGCATAGTAGACTAGATATTGTACATGCAGTTGGCATTACTACAAGGTTCCAGAAAAGTCCAAGAGAATCCCACTTGGTTGCAGTCAAGCGGATTCCTAGGTATCTGAAGGGAACAGTTGACTATGGATTGTGGTACCCATATAGCAATGATTTCAAACTGAAAGTATTCACAGATGCTGATTGGGCAAGTAATGTGGATGATCGGAAAAGCACAACCAGTGGTGCATTCTTTCTTGGTGGTAGACTAGTCTCATGGATGAGTAAGAAGCAGAGCTGTATCTCTCAGTCTACAGTGGAAGTGGAGTATGTTGCAGCTTTCATGATTTGCACTCAGACAATCTGGATGAAGCATGTATTAGATGGCTTTAAAATCCCTGTATCTGAACTGGTAAGTATATTCTGTGATAACACAAGTGCTATCAATATTTCAAAGAATCCGGTTTTACATTCTAGAACCAAGAATTTTGAGATTAAGTATCATTTCTTGAGGGAAAAGGTTCATAATAAAGAGATTGCACTGGAACATGTTTCCAGTAAGGAGCAGTTAGCAGACATATTCACCAAGCCTCTCTCAAAGACTACATTTGTGTATTTAAGAGGTGAATTGGGGGTACTGCCCCTTCAGGAGGTAAATTAAAAGTATTTGTTCCACATCAGTCAGGTATTGCATAGTCAATTTTTTTTTGATTGATGTGTTGAAGGATGCTACTCCTCAGGGGGAGCAGCATAATGGAACAGAGATGTTTGTGCCTCCACTTTGGCATTGTTGTCAAAGGGGGAGAAGAAGTGTAGTGGAGAAGATATCTGTAGAAATTGGGGAGAATATGAGTTTGCAAAAAGATATCTTTGTATATTGCCATCAATGCCAAAGGGGGAGATTGTTGGCATTATGTGAACCAGTATGAGGACATAATGATATTGTATGTTATCATTGATGTCAATATGTGATATGAAGAGAGAACCGACATATGTACGAACCGTTATATATGCCAAAGTAAAGCGGTATATTTGTTCTAGGTGAATCGGCATGTCAAGGTGAACTGGCATGTAGTCATGGGAACTGACACATGGAAGCATTGTATGACTACCGATTGGTAGGTAGTTTCCACTTCAGGATTTCCAGTTGGAGTATCTCAAGCTTGTGTGACTCAATCAATGATCTTTATGTGGTGAAGTTAGCATGATAATGAAGAAAAGCTAGTGTTGCCACGTAAGCCTTGTGCACGTGAAGGATCTTGCATAAAGAAGAGTGTTCCTATCTACCTCAGGAATGTGCAAAGTCTGTAAACGGTGATAATGTGTGATGGGTTATCAGCTGCCATGAAATCGGTGGAAAATGAATGATGGAGAATGTATTGAGATTGGATCAAGACTGTTGCATTCAATACAGTATAATCAATTGTCAGGATTGAACTGTTTGAATTCCTTAACCTAACAGGTCTAGGGTTTAGGGTTTATGCTACCGACCTGTCTGTTGTCCTATAAGGTCGATGTTGTGATTCTTTCAGAGGTTGTTGGCAAAAAGTTGGGTGTGTGTATCTAAGAGAAGAGATACGCGATTCTTGCCAGACCAAAGGAAAGAAGTCATATCTAAAGAGTGTAAGTGCAGAAGGTGAAGAGGAGCTTAAGCAGATCTGCATTGGCATTGAGTGCTATTATCAGGTCATTGATATACCTATTGATCTTTAACTACTTCAATAGTTGTGAAATCCCCTAATAGGGTAGCCTTAACCGGCTTGTTGAAAATCCTCTAACAAGGTAACTCGAAGCTACCGAGTCATTGATATCCTTTAGCTATTGAGTTCTTGAAATCCTCTAACAAGGTACCCTTAATAGGGTTTAACCCTTAATCGGGTATTGTAGCCATCCCTTAACCGGGTGATCCCTAACAGGATCGGTTCCTAACAGAACCTATTGTATCCATCTTTAATCGGACAAGGCTCCTAACAGAGCGGACTTCCAAAGAGTTCAAAAAAAAGCTTGTGGGTATTCATCTCCACCGTGGTTTTTCCCAGTTGGGTTTCCACGTGAAAAATATGTGTGTCATGTGTGATGTTTTCTTCATGTGATGTTATGATTGTTTTCTGATTAAGTGGTGATGCATGTTGATCTTTCTATAATATGTACATCTTTGATGGTAGATTGCCTACTCATGCATTAGAGTGAAATGGGAATGAAGAATTAGATTATATGAGAAGGTAAGTGTCAACCGGTCTTTGCTTGTCTTAGTTACACTAGGTTTTGCCGATTGAACTCTGTTGAAGGACCAGTGCTACTGTTTGTCTGTCAGTGCATAAGTGTTAGTTGACAAACCAGTTTAAGGTTGAGTTTTTGCCTGTATTGATTCACCCTCCCCTCTTAGTACCGGTTTGGTACTATTTGCGCATCATTGAGTTATCATATTAAACCTTGATTTTCAAGGCTGGGAGACCTCTTAATTGAGTTTATAACTCGATGTACCTAACAGATCCCTTACTAGTTCCAATTAAAATTAGAAGCTACCTGGTTCACCTCCGAAAGGGGGGATAATCTTTGTGCAAGAGTGATAGTAACTCTCCCAAGATACTTGTCATTTCGTTCCCCCATTAGCGTTTGGAGTTGGCTAATACGACGTTGAGAATCCATTGCGTGAGACTCAGTGACCATATTCTGATTAGCTATTGGCTGTGTACCTGAGTCTACAAGCAAAGGTTTTCTTCTCTCATCAAATTCCATAGGGTTTGCATGTTGTGATTGGAGTTATTATTCATATTACAAGTTTTCTGTGTTTTCATCCCTCAAACTAAAACTGGAATACCAAAACTGGAGAAAACAAGAAACAACTCAGTGATCAAAAACTGTATCCGCATCAGAACTAGTCTATCCTAAGTCGAAACTCTATCCAAAACTAGTCTATCCTAGTCGAAAATATGTCCGTGTCAAAACTAGTCTATCCCAAGTCGAAACTATGTCCAAAAATAGTCTATCATAAGTCAAAAATCTATCCAAAACTAGTCTATCCTATTCGAAACTCTACCAGTGTCAAAACTAGTCTATCTTAAGTTGAAACTCTGTCCAAAACTAGTCTATCCTAGTCGAAACTCTGTCTGTATCACAAACTAGTATACCTTAACTATCATAAATTCAGTCCACCCCTAAACTGCTCATCATCAGTCAATGATCAAAAACTCAGTCCATCTCAAATCTGGTCATACTCAGTCATTGAAAACCCAGAATTTTGCCTGTCCAGAAAACAGTCATATATGTCTTCTTATTTATTGTCCTGGTTCATATTCTGTGTTGTATGATATTCCATCAGTCGTAACAGTCTGTCATTTGAGCCTTCATCCTGTGTCATATGAGCTCTGATTGTTTGTCATCCAGTTCTGAGAATTGTCATTTTACCTTGCATCCCTTGTCATACGATAAACTTTTTCACTGAACAATCTGTTGTTCCAGACATACCCATCTTTTGTACGGTACTAGGCATCAACTTGTACGAAACACTATTGTCATTATCCTAAAACTAGCATACTGTCATCTGGTCCTGCAAAACCTGTCGTACAGATCTCTGATTTTGTTAGTCTAGAATAGTAAAACTTGCCTAAAACAGTTTACAATGAGCATAATACTGGTTATCATCACCCTGAGCATAAAAAGATCAAGATAGTGTACCTCTTCCATTTGTGTTGCATGATTTGGTCGATCATCTTTCAGCTAGTTCAATCAACTACTTATCAAACCTAAGTCACTTAGATAATGTCTTATATAGGATAGATCGTTCTTGAAACCAAACTGAGTCTTAGTCACTTCTCTCAGATGAACTTAGATAAACGTCTTATACAAGATAGATCATTCTTGAAACCAGACTAAAACTTAGTTGCTTCTCTCAAACAATACATTAACCAAACAACTAGCTCTGAATTTGATCTTGACTTCTGCATCACAAACAACTTTAGGTCACACCAATAAATAAAAATGCCTATTCAAACCAAGAGTTCTTGTAAGAAAGATGCCAAAGGCAAAGGGCAACCCTTTTCATATAAAGATAATCCATTTTACGAAGAGGATCCTCTGACTAATAAACCTTCATCATCAGAGATGCCAGTTTATGATGAACCTTTATCTCCCACTATACCTAGAACAAAACAAAATAACAAAGACAACCTCAGTATTCATGATACTAACATCGATTACTCATCAAGTGAATTTGAAGAATCTGAACCTCCAGAAAAAGTTATTCATAGATGTCAAAAGGATAAAGATTTCTGAAAAATGATGAAGGTTATCATGGCTAGAGAAAAAGAAGACTATTTTCTAGAACTATTAAAATAAGGCGCCAAACATCCTACTGGATATGACGTTTAGACTCTCATTACTAAAAAGGAAGAATCACCTTTAATAATGGTACACAGAACTGAAAAATAAGGGTAAGTCCCCAAAACAATATTCTCTGGAGATAATATGCCCATTTCCGTTTGACAAAAAATTATACATGCCTCCATTTTCTTCACGAGTTGAGATCAGAAAATTTGACAAATATGATGGTAACTCAGATCCCCAGGACCATATCAGAGAATTTTGTGCTTTATGTATGGAGTTCATGCACGATCAAACGTAGCTCATGTGCCTTTTTCCGAGGAGTTTGGGAGGACAAGCTATGGAATGGTTCTCAAGTCTACCTAAGGGAGTAAAAACTTTTGAAGAACTAATCCAATTGTTTTTACAACAATACTCCTATAAAATTTGACATCCTGTTACTATGATCAAACTTTGCAATACCAAATAGAAAACAGGGGAGCCTTTTCTCACTTTCCTCTATTGGAGAAAGATGTTCTCTAGGTATTCACGACCTATCCTAGATTTTGAGAAAATGGATATATTCTTCAACAATCTGATCCTTGAATTGAAATATAGTATCCAAATGCAAGTGCACCCATCATTTAACAAAATGGTAGATAATGCTATCTGAATGGAAGATGTGCTTATAAAGAAAGGAGATATCTCACCTTGGAAATAAACACAACCAGGATCTAGCTCTAAAGAGAAGAACAAGTATTAGAAGTATGGCAAAGACAACAACAAGAATGTTGTTAATGAAGGAGTAGTAGACACTGTTAAAACCAACTAGAAGCCAATGATATTCAACTTGGCTAGTGGCACACAAGCACTTAAAGCAGCTGAAACCACAACAGAAAATCCTCCGAAGAAAGTAAAAGAGTGGTTCAAAGAGAAACCATGGCTTTTGAAACCTAGACGCGAATTCACTCCTCTAGAAGAATCATACGAATCCACTTTCAAAACCCTATTGGCAAACAACCTAATAATGTTTCTAGATAATTCTAGGCCATATGATCCAGAAGTCAAACCAAAAATGGTGGAGAGAAAATGAATACTGTGACTACTATCAAAATAAAGGTCATAACACAAACAACTGCATGAAGCTCAAGCATGAGATTCAAGATCTCATAGATGCTGGTAAAATTGTTGTTGGGAATCACCCGAAAAACAGTGATCACAAAGATTTTAAGGATCCTTTACCTATTTATGAACAAGGTGATTCCTCAAAGTCAAAAGGAGGTGCTAAAGTAAATTATGCTTATACTAGCAATGAAAATGTCATCAACATGATTGAGTCTTCCCAACCTGAATATTGCAATATGATTATAATCAAAGAAAAACAACATGAATCACGACATGCAAATGCTATGACCCATTCTTAAAAGAAAGGAACTCTCCAAGGAGCTAGTTCTTCAACTTTGACTCAAACACCATCAAACCTACCAACCTCATCAAACAAACAAAAAGAATCAACATTTGATAAATTTAAATAGCTAACTTCATCATCATCTTCTAGATATAGCATTGTTGACCAACTGAAGAGGACAAATGCTCAAATCTCAATCTTTGAGTTGCTTAAAATCTCTTTTTCTCATAAAGATATCCTAGACAAAGCATTGCTCACCACTAATGTTCCAAAAGATTTAGATATTGATCGGTTTCAATCTATTGTGGGTCATCTAACTTCACCTCACTATTTGACCTTCTCTGAAGAAGATGACAACTCGCTAAATCATCCACATAACTAGCCATTGCATATTGAAGCCATGATCCATAAACACAGAGTTAAACATGTTTTGATAGATGGAGGCACGAAGTTGAATATTTGTACTTACAGTCTGCTTACACAACTAGGATTTTCTGAAAATGTCATTGATCCGACCAAGAAAATAACAATTAAAGCCTATGATGAAGAAGAAAGGACCTCTAAAGGTCTGGTATCATTACCAATCAGGGTTGTAGAAAGAGATGTCATTTTCTAGGTACTTGATCTTCCTTTGTCATACAATATCTTATTGGGCAAGCCGTGGATTCATGAAATGAAGGTAGTTCCATCTACATACCATCAATGCTTAAAATTTCCTTATAACGGAGTTGAAGTCAGTATCCCCGCCGATACAAATCTCCCCTGTAATGCATTGACAAAAGGTGCTGATACCTTTGTGCCTCATAATAGGGAAACCTCTACAAATGAAAGTCCAAAAGCTTTGATGAAGGACTTAGAAAAGAAATTGAAGATTACAAATACTGGCATGGATGGATACAAGATAGAACTAGTACTTTCATTAGTCTCTCTTCCTCTTTCACCGAAACAGTTGGGAAAACCATCAGAGGCTATGAGAACACATAATTCAACTCCGAATATCATATATGATGGTCTTTTTGTACAGTCTTCTACTTTCCTGGCAGATGAAATAGAAGAGGATGCTATTCTTAAGTGGATTTTCAAGGAAGATAGTCAAAATGAGGAAGTACGACATTGTGAGATTTCCCCAACCCAATATGGTCCTGACTACAAAATGATCCGATGCATGGGATATTCTGGAATTGGTCCCATGGGAAAACATCAAGAGGGTATTACTGAACCAATTCAGCTGCAAACAAAATCTACAAATGATAATGCTGGACTGGAATACAATCCAAAAAAGACATCAAACCAAAAACATGCTTCTAAGTCTAAGTGGAAGAAAAGGATATTGCCTTCAACATCACAGGAAGTCGACGCTCAACAAACAGAAGAAAGGTATAGAAAAGAACAAGAGGAACTACCAATCAAGAGAGAAGAAATAGTCACTACTCAAGTTCCAATGGTATCAGCTACAACACTACAGGGAGTTGAAGTTCCAGAAGATATGAGAGACGAAGTAGAAAGAGTCAGAGAATCGTTTGCACCATTGAAAATTCTAGTCGCATACACTGGTAGGCAACAAGTAGATGATTCAGAGATAGACTCAATGAGTATGAATAGGGTCCAGACCACATCTTAAATACATCTATAATAGACAATCCAGAAGAGTCCAGTGATATCACAGATGACACTCAAGAGCTGATGCGCTTAAATCTAGAAAAGGAGATACATGAAACTAGACTAAAAAGACAACAAGACTATGAAAAAGGGCTGAAGGAAGGAAGAATGCTAGAAAGTTTTTCATCTATTATATACCCCTCTAAAAAGACAAAACATATCAGGTATGGGACTACACAAGAAGAATTGGAAGCTACAGAAGTAGAACCAGTAATTAGTCCAGAGGAAGCTGAATGGAGTAGATGACAAGGAGTCACAGAACCATCAAGATCATGTCAACAGGTGTGTTAGATACACATGATAAATGAGCCAAATATTGAAGGAACTTGCAACATTAAAGATGTAGGTGTTGATACCATATATATATATTCACTCAACCACTTGAAGAAGACTCAGAAACTTCATCCGATGACTCTAATGACTCTGACAACAGTCCTATTTATGACAATATCTAATTAACATCAAACTCTGAATCCTTTGATGTAAATGATGAGAATCTGTCTACTGATCTTATTACTGTTGAACCTTGATATGAAGTCCAGTCTAGCATAGAGAATGATGCTACAAGTAGGTCTATTGGATTAGGTCAGCTAAATATTAACGTGCACTTTAATAATCATGTGCTGGCTCTTCCTGGTCTCAAGACATTTACGCTAGGTAGTCTTCTAGAACTCAAATTTTTGATTCACAGTTATGATGACAATATCGTGAACTCCCTTGAACCTGTCCACGCTCTATCCTTGGTACATCTTGAATTAATTGACTGTAGTCTACAAGACCAACCCATAAATGTACCTACTTTTGCCAATGACTATATGCTAGCCTATTACCTAAACACAGTTGAACCCATGTACTCTTCCACCAACAAACAAAGTGAAAACATGACTGAAATAGATATCAAGTATCTTTGTCGCAAAAATTAGAAAAATAAAAATAAAATATCTGATGGCGAAAACCACATTGTGGCAGTGTTAGAATCTAAAAAAGAGAAAATAAAGGACATACCTAAGGGTGAAAACCTCTCTGAGGTGCCTGAAGGTGAGATACTTGATATACTGCCAAGTCATTTCTAGGAGAGGTCTTTTATATTGATCGAGCCAACTCAGCCAAGGAAAATTGCAAGTCAAGAGATACCACACATCATTCGTGTAGCTCAATCACTATCAGCAGAAGAATTGAAAGATTTCACTCATCTCTTTTAAGAAAAGAAGATCAATTTTAAATGGACGTACTTTGATATGCCAGGCCTAGATCCTAATCTTATCATGCACCATCTTTCTATCACACCAGGAGTTAAACTAGTCAAGCAAAAACTCCGTAAGATGCACCCTCATGTGGCACTGCTAGTCAAGGCTGAGCTAGAAAACTGCTAAAAGCTGGATTTATCAGAGCTATAGACTATGCAGAATGGATTTCAAACATAGTACTTGTGTCATAGGCAGACAAATCTATTAGGGTTTGCACAAATTTTAGAGATATCAACAAAGCTTGTCCGAAGGATGACTTTCCATTACCAAACATTGATATGATAGTCGATATGAATGCTGGATATGAGATGTACTCATTAATGGATGGATTCTCTAGCTATAATCAGATCAAAATAGCTCCTGGCGATTAAGAAAAGTTGACTTTCACCTGTGCATGAGGAACCTTTTGCTGGAACGTCATGCCATTTGGGCTAAAGAATGCAAGAGAAACTTACCAAAGAGTAGTAACTACTATCTTTCATGATATGATGCATAAGAATATGAAAGATTATGTTGATGACACTTTAGTGAAGACTATACAGAGATCCAAACATATTCAAGAGCTAGGCCGTATACTAGATAGAATGGAAAAATTCAAAGTTTAGCTAAATCCAAAAAAGTTTGCATTCAGAGTGACATCTGGTAAACTACTTGGATACATCATTTCAAAGAAGGGAATCAAGGTTGATCCTGAGAAGGTCCAAGCTATAATGGAAATATCACCTCCGAAGAACATGAGTCAAATGAAAAGTTTATAGGGATGTCTCCAATCAATTAGATACTTTATTTCTCAGCTAGCAAACAAAGCTCAACCTTTCACAAAAGTATTGAGGAAAGGAGTAATATACATCTGGGATCGAAAATGTGAACATCAACTTCAATAGATCAAAGAGTACCTTTCCATTCCACCAATATTGATGCCACCAATTTAGGGTAAACCATTGATCTTATACATATATGCTACTGATTCATCATTGGGGGCACTTTTGGCACAACATGATGAAAATAAAAAAGAGAGAGCTATATATTACATTAGAAGAACATTGGTGTCTTATGAAATGAACTACACTATAATAGAAAAATCATGCTTGGCATTAGTCTTTGCATCACAAAAATTGAGACATTACATGTTAGCACATTCCATCAAGCTAGTAGCTAAGATTGATCCACTCAAATATCTTCTCAACAAAGCAACACTTACCAAAAGATTTGGAAAAAGGGTCATGGTCCTTACAGAGTTTGATATTGAATATGTGGAACAGAAAGCCATCAAAGGATAGGTGATTGCAGATCAAATTTCTGAGGCTCCACTTGAAGACACTCAACCGCTGCATATAGGGTTTCTAGATGAATCAATAATGCACCTTACTCAACAATCATGGAAGATGTTCTTTGATTGGTCTTTCACTCAAAATGGTTTTGGTGCTGGAATAATTTTTATTAATCCTCAAAAGTATTCGATCCCAAAGGCTTATAAAATTCTTTTCCCTTGTACAAACAACATTGCAGAGTATGAAGCTTTGGTAAACAGGATCAAGCTGGCTATCAAATGGAAGGTTGTTAAATTACAAATCTATGGAGATTCTTAGCTAATCATCAATGAAATAAATGATACATATCAGACTTGAAATGAGAAACTGATGCCTTATAAGAGAATGATTGATGATCTCAAGAAGTATTTTACTTTGGTATCATTCATGCAGATTCCTAGATCAACAAATAGAGTGGCAGATGCTATGGCCACCTTGGCATCTATACCAGAGTTACAAGAGTCTAATTTTTGCTTTGAATTCTTGGTGGAAGAGTTACATTACCCTGCCTATGATTCTCCTGAGTCCCAGATATTTTGTTCTATTATTGGACATGACTCATCCCACTACAAACACATCTACTCTTATCTGTGTGACCAAATTATCCCAAAAAATCTTACCTGTAATGAGAAAAGGAACCTAACCTGAAACGCTTCCTGGTACATCATCATTGTTAACGATTTGTTTAGGCAAGGTTTGGATAGTGCATTGCTTAGGTGTCTAGAAAATGAAGAGTCTAAATGTGCATTATCAAAAGTTGATGAAGGTATTTGTGGATCTCATTTCAATGGTCTTACTCTAGCTCAGAAACTACTAAGGGCTGGCTACTACTGGCTAGACATGGAGAAGGAGGCTATAAAGTTTTCTAAAACTTGTGAGAAGTGTCAGCTACATGGAAATCTCATACATGCTCCAGCAAGGGATCTCATACCCTTCATCACACATTGGCCTTTTTAGCAATGTGCCTTTGATCTCATTGGTCAGATATATCTTTCATCATCCAATGGACACAAGTTTATCATAACTTCCACTGAGTACTTCACTAAGTGGGTAGAAGCGATTCCACTCATTAAAGCAACCAGTAAACAAGTAGCTCTATTTATCTTAAACCATATCATCTGTAGGTATGGGATAACTTCATCCATCATGACTGACAATGGAGGACAATTCAAGAATAAAGATCTAGACGAGCTCTATGAGAAATTCAGAATTAAACAACACTGGTCATTTGTATATTACCCTCAAGGTAATGGACAAGCTGAGGCATCTAACAAAAACCTGCTGACTATCTTACACATAATAATGAACAAATCTGGGAGGGATTGGCATCTGCAGCTCAATCCTGCATTATGGGCTTACAAAACAAGTATCAGAACACCTATTGGGGCTACACTTTTTTCTTTGGTGTATGGGTCCAAAGTAGTACTACCTATTGAAGTGGAAATACCATCTCTAAGAGTTTTTTTGCAAGGTCTTGTTATTGATGAAGACTACAAAATAGCTAGATTGTAAGAGCTTGAATTGCTGGATGAATGTCGACAAGTGGTGTTTGATCATCTAAGAGTGTATCAAAAGAGAATGTCCAGAGGATATAACAAGAAGGTTCGACAACAAGAATTTCAGGTTGGTGACCTAGTTCTAAGAGAAAATCCTAAAAATCAACAGTTTCGAGATAACAAAGAGAAGTTTGAACCCAACTAGCTGGGTCCCTACATCGTCACAATAGTCTTTGGCTCTAGTGCCTATCAACTCTCAACATCGGAAGGAGAACAACTCCATGAACTGATTAACACCATCCATTTGAAGAAATTCTTTACTTAATATTCTTTGCTCCAATAACCTGTACAACTAAAAAATATCCTTAAAAAAATCTAAAAATTATAAAATGTCTTGAAAAAAAGAAAAAAAAAGGAGAAAAAGAAAGAAAAAAAAGGAAAAAGAGAGAAAATGCATTGGTGAAAACTTGGTAAATAGGCACCTTGGTAAAAAAAAAAATGAATCTCTGCCAAGCATGTGAAAACCTGGAAAATAGGCGCCTCTTATACTCAAGCACTCCATCTATCAACGCAACGTTGGCATTTCCCATTTTCATGCATAGTTGCTTTCACTTGTACATATATTTCATTCACTTTTGTGACATCCTAGTTCGTTGGAACCCTCATGGCTTGAAACTGATCAATGTCCTAGTCTTAAGTCAATCGATAGAGCACATTACATGTCCTAAGTAGTATCAACCAAGTCAAATTTACGTCAGTGAAACCTGGTCATCCAATCCGAGTCAGTCACCTGTCTCCTGACTACTGAAGAGTTTTATCATTGAGTACACAAGCAAAACAACATAATGGAAAATAATCACTAAACAATTTGAGCTATGTATGGAAATTTTCTTTGTGTGCTATCTTTTATATTGGTTTTTGATTATTATCCCTCTGAGTAACTCGAGGAAGTCTATCTTGACTAAGAGGAGCAAGGATTGGGGGCATAATATTTTCTTTGTTTTCTGCTTGCAGGAATGATTTCGATGATCTGGAAACATCTAATAAGCTAGGTGTCTGTGATAAGAGCCTTCACATCAAGGTGAAATCACCACACATACCTCGAATCCGCTTATTTGTATGCTACAGGGAGGTTCACATCATTTCTTTGTCTGTTTTGAGCAAATTTCTTTATCATGCAATCCGGGTCCCTGCGAAATCTGTCCAAGGATATGAACAAAAAAAGGGTCATTGCGAACAAGATAATTAATATTGCACATGAAAAGAAAGGAACTCTAATCTGCCTGCTATTTTTGTTAATGCTCAGTGATGAAACTTAAGC
Organism: Cryptomeria japonica; assembly: GCF_030272615.1. Taxonomy (NCBI): domain Eukaryota; kingdom Viridiplantae; phylum Streptophyta; class Pinopsida; order Cupressales; family Cupressaceae; genus Cryptomeria; species Cryptomeria japonica. The sequence continues at coordinate 347,768,500 of NC_081415.1, read as the reverse complement.
ATTTCAAATCTAGTGACTAGGTTTAGGTTGCATTTCATTTTGCATCTCATTTTGCATTTCATTCTGTATTTTGTGAATTTAGAGTGATTTCAGTATGGTAATGATCTCTTTATCTTTTGAATGAGAGTTTGAAGTTTCATCATTTCTAAGCTAAGTGGTCTCTTCTTCATCACTTCTCCGATCGAGTACTTGTGTATTGAGATGTTTAGCTGCATACATAAGCATTTTATATAGATTCATACATTCATTATCACTCATTTAAATTTATCTTATTGCATTCAAAAAATAAATTTGCACTACTCATTACTCATTTTCATTCATTTTATTTGCATATGAAAAGAAACAAAAACAAACATCCATATTCATTTGCATTACATACAACTATACTGAAAAGATATGCATACATATAGAATAAAGCATATAGAAAAACATCTCATAAATCGATCGACACAAGTATAATGAAGTCAAATCAAGATCTCATATATATAATCATCAGTATCTTAGGGTACAAACCGATGTCAACTGACATATATAATCTCCCATCGGAGCAAGAATCATAAGGGCTACAAATAATGGGTGTGTCTACAAAAAAATCTAAGAGCTACACAAAAAGATCTAGCTCTCTGCCTCTCCCTCATTGCTAGGTGGTGGAGGAAGTGGATCCTACTGACCCAGATCCTGCCTAGGTGTCTGAGCTCTCTCTGATTGAGCCATATACTAAGAATATGGTACAACCTGCTATGCTACTAGAACTGCTATGCTATAAGCCACAACATAATAGGCTTCCCAACTCGTCTGATGAAGAACCTATGCCACAAACCATCTCTCTCTACCCTCATCTCTACTAGCTGTTGGTCTCGCTCTGCCAGTTGAGTTTGTGCCACTATCAGCTATGACTATAAAATCGCTAGGCATGCTCTCATCGACCACACTATGTTCGCCCCCTGATCCCTCGCAGGCTCTCTGCCTCCATCTCCGCCACCATCACCGCCTCCATCTTGCTCATCTCTCCTCTATCTGACCTATCTTGGAGCTACTCTCTCATTCTCTCCACTACCCTCCAGCACCCTCGCTCCACTAAGTCTCACACCAACAGTCCCTAGGGATCCATCCTCCACTCTTTGCTGCTACCTACCACCAACTGGCACCCTGCTCCTGCTAGTGCCAGGACAACCACCTATCCGCCTCGGAGCCTTGGCTCTTGGTACCTACCTCTATCCCTATCCTTGTGCTTGCACAGGGGCATCATCCTCAACCTCCTCTATATGAGGTGCCTGCTCTACAAGGTTAGTAAATCTCGGGAATGGATGCTACTAAAACCAATCCCTGTACTGGGGCAATACCCCTGCATCTGCAATATCATCCAGGTAATCCCACTTCAGCCACTATAACCCAGTCAACTCCTGCATGCCTAGAGCATATGATAGCCTCGGTGCCCATCCCTACCTCTCCTCATCTGCATAATGTGCGTATGCAGTAAACTCTTGTGAGATCCCCTAAGGTCTACCATACTGCCTCACCACTCAAGTAACAACAAACCGCTCGACCATTGTCTATGATCTACCTATGAGAGGTTATGTCATAAATAGGTCTCTACAAATATCTCTCCAATCATCCCAAGGCTCTGGACCCCTATACAGTCTCCATATCACGACTATCAAGTCGTCCAGCTGCCGTCTCCAATAATCTATCTTGCCTAGATGCGGCTGTGTAATATATCAAGAATATCGGTAAACAATAGGCTATTGTGGATCTCTAGCATCATCCATGATCGGTCTGCATAATGGGAGGTTCTCCCAAGCCCATATTTGTAGTATCAAAAATCCTACAACCATATTCTTCCCCTCTCGGTAGACAATCTCATGCATCTCGCGATACATGTGTGCCAATATACATGAACCCCATCCTAACCTTTGGGGCTGCTCCACAAGTCTCTCCAACATCGTACCCCATCCACATAAAAACCCCTGCTATCCCCTATCTGGCATAAGAAAGCAACCGATGAAACTTGCCAAGATGCAAGCCAGTGGAAATTTCTCACTATACTTGGTCATCATCATGTCCCAACTGATAGAACGTGTCAGAATGTCTGCATCATGAAATACCTATCTCACAACTAGTATCCCAAGACGCTGTGCTGCATCATAATCTACCTTACCCCTAACAAAAGGGATACAAAGAATCCTGTATACGTCCTTGGGAGTGATCGTCATCTCCCCAACTGGTAAATGAAACGTATATTATGCTCTGAATGGAACCTCTCAACTAATGCATTGAGCATACCCTGATTCACATGGATATTAGGCAAATCAAGAAGATGAGTCAATCCACACAAATCTATATGAGCCTGGTCTACATCAGATAACTTAAAAACTAATGTCATAGTCAGTGGATATACACATCTGAAAAACACATGATGCAATCGAACCTACAAAAATCAAACAATGACGCATCAGGAAACACTTCAAATTAGCCTATAAGAGAAGTAAAACATCATTCAAATCCAACTACATCAACTACAAAATCAAATTTCAAGTTTGCACCTTTGAAAAGGCTTACTATTTTTCAAATGACAAAACATCATAGAGACAATAACTCATACAAGTCAAGAATAAGTCTCGTATGATAAAACAGTCTGATACGACATAGGAGACTAGCCCTTGAACGACAAAATGGGCTCTTTTGAAGGTACTCGTATGACAGAAGGGTAGTTACACTACAAAAAAACTAATGACCTTAAATGATAAAACAAACTTAATCAGTTTGTCGTACAAGACAGGATCCTGTCTTGCACGACAAAACGAGAATGCCCGACTTCTACATGCCAAAAAATTGAAAAAATCAACAAAAAAAATTCAAAATTGAAATGAATAATAGGCTCAAGATCGATCACTTACCGCTGGCTCATAGTTTTGAGGTCGATTATGTCATCTCTGGCGCTCAAATTGATGCACTTGTGTGGGAACCACCATTTTTCTTCACAGAAGGCTTTTTGAATTTTCAAACTTGGAGGGTTAAAATGAATTGAAAATGACACTTTTACCTCATATATAGCCAAAACCCTAATTTTTCAACTTGCTCCGATGGACATGAAAACTATACCCTTAGCTAATTTGTCCATCCTGATTCCATTTGCGGGATCAAAATTGAAATTTGAGATCATTTTGCTAGTCAATTTCCAAAATTTGGACCACTTAGCACTTTTCATCAAAAAGCTCAATTCTTTCTTCAAATTGCGCTCAATTTCTTAGTAATCAATGTTGAATCTCAATTTTATTCTACAATCAATTTTGTGCTCAATTTCTCTCATCAATTAAAGCCAAATTTTCAAATATTCCTCTGAATCATTTGTGCTCAAATAACTTATCATCGCCAACAATTGCCTATAATTATGTACCCTCACTTTCTTTCGATTTCGCTCCCGAGGGGGCATACTGATGACCTTATGACCTCACATCTTCAAAGTCGAGAAAATTTTAAAATCTTCATCAAAAGATGAAAAATAAAAAAACTTTTCAACTAAAGAAAATCAAATTCTTCTTATTAAGGGGCATCTCAGCTTCATCACTTCATATCAAGTTGAGATCTCTCAATCATGTGATTCGAATCAATCGCTAGGGGCATATCAGTTTCATCACTTCAAATCAAGCTGATATTTTCCTTCATCTAAATCAATCTCTTAACGTTAATCAATTTCATCGCTTTTCATCAAGCTGATTATTCATTTAAACTCAATCAAAAGTTTAAAGAGTATCTTTGATCACACACTCAATCTAAGAAGGTGTTCAGTTTCATCACATCAAATCAAGCTAGACAATTTATCTTCACTCATCGTGTCTTGATCCAACAAGTTTGATTTTATCTTCACTCACTATGTCTAGATCAATCAAGTTTTAGATTAGTAAGATTTGCTTCTTGATCAATCTAGTTCAAGTTTGGTATCTTCGCTCTCTATCATTCCCAGTTCAATCAAGTTCGGGATCGGTTTCGCTTTAATCAAACTCTTTTTAGATTCATTGCTTCAAATCAAGCTAAACACCTCACTTTTCATCCGCTTCGTGATCAATCAAGTTCAGAACTGGTATCTCCTAGACATCAACTATTCTTTGAACCAATGCACTGCTCGCACATTAATTCAAAGAGGGGAAAATGTAATACCCTAAAATGGTCATCTAAACCATGGGCCCCTAATCTCGACAATATCACAAAGGTCCTAACCAAAGACAATTAAATCAATCTTGAGCACATTAATTAATTCTTTAATCATCAAATGTCACATGGCAAATCAAATACTCAATATTAATTAGATATTTATGTAATTAATTAAATCATTCCAAGAAAATCATTTCGATCAATATTCCTATTTAATTTATCAAATATCCTCACATATTTAATTAATTAATAAATTTGCCATTTAATCATGCAAAAAGGAATTAATTTATTACAAAACAGGAATTAATCACAAAGCAAGAGTTAAATTGAAAATAAAATAAAATAATTGAATTGAAAGAGAAATCAAACTTGAGATATTATTTCTTTCTTCTAAATTGAGAACTTGAAATTAGAAAAGCAATTAAAAGGAATTTAATCATTCTCTAAAATTGGAACTCAAAGCTTTTGAGAAAAAGAACTTCAGTTGCATTGAAAAGACTCTTTTCTTGAATAAATCAAAGAATTATCTATTTTTATCACAAATGCATGGAATTAATTAATTCTTATTTCTAATGCAAACTCAAACTTCTTTTCTGAATGCATTTCAATTAAACTATAATTGTCATCTATCTCAAGGTTAATTGAATCTGATTTCTCAATTATTTCAATTAATCCTAAATTGTGCTTTCTCTTGATCTCTCTCGTAACTCTATAAATTCATCCTTCAACTCTCATTCAAAACACCCTGGAGATTTATTGTTATTATGCAGGTTTTTCTCTAGAGTCATTGAAGATATTGTGCTTGCTTTTTGAGATTATTGCATCTTAGTTTAATTTATTTTTGTATATTTCATGATTGCTTGAATCCATATTGCTTGAATCTTTAATCCATCTTGCATCCATTTAGCTTAATATCATTCTCATATAGATTAAATCCTTCGTCTTGGTGTAGTCTAGTCACTGGTGTTGCTTATACAACTCTGAGAGCAATCTTATACTCGCATCTTTTAGAAGGCAATTAGTCAATTTGTTATGGTTTTCATATTCATGCTTATATCTATCTAACCATACATGTAATGACTTAATTGAAGTGTTGTGTCTTACAACTTGCAGAGTTATTCCACTTTTTCACACACACAGTTGCCTATAATGAGAATTGAGCACAATTGGGGGGATATTATCCCTTACCCAGTCAGCACGGTCATTAGAGTTTATGGTTTGTTGGGGGAACCTCATGTGTTACTTGTTAATGTCCCATTGAGATCAGGGTTTTCTGAAGTAATTTGGAAAATAGGTTGTATCCAGGATAAGGATTTGAGGGGTAAGGGCAAGGGAACTATCTTCCTTGATTACACTGTTATTCCATACTTTGCTATTATGGAAGGAGGGTATTTGCATTTTGATAAATTTTTTGCACCATATCACTTTGGGGTTGGTGTAGTTTGGCACAATGATCTAGAGGAGTTTTATAATCTTTTTTAGGGAAAGAATAAAAAGAGTTGCATTGCCTCTTGAACACCATTTTCCTAAAGATGTAATCAGAAATGATTTTGATTTGTCTGCTCAAGATTGGAAGAAGGAGAGGTGGATAGATTTCAGAAAGCTATGGGAAATTGTACAAAAAATGGATCCAAGTTATGATCCATTGAGAAACTTCAATCCTTTCTATGCCAAAGTTAATTTTATTATGAATAATTTTGATGAGTTAATTATTGCTTTAAAAGAGAAGAAGACCAGGCTTGAGGAGATTCATGATCAACAGATTGAGAAAAGAAATATACAATGGTCTACACCCATTTCACCTACAAATGCAACCATAATTCATCAAATGAGGATGAAATAGCCCAACTCACCTCTTCCTTTACCTCACAAAATAGATAGGCTAGAAGAAACTAGACCTACTTATGAGCCCCCTCCAAGGGGTGGTGTTGTAATAAAAAGAGTAAGGGATGAGGAGAGTAGTGATGAGGATAGTGGTAGTGACAGTGGAAAGTTGGTGAGGAGGAAAGAAGAGAAAACAATGAGGGAAGAGCAAGCCCTAGAGATACAAGTTAGACCTTTGAGAGGGGTCCAGATCATTGATCTAGAAGACTTAGATAGAAGCCCCTCACCACCACATGTGCCTTCTTCGCCTCCCAAAAAAATTGAAGAACATGGAGGAGATCAACAAATGTAAGAACAACAGAATGAAGACACCATTGGAATTACAAATGCCAAAATGCAAATTGGTGTTCTTCCTGAGTCACCCACTTTGGAATTTGACATCACTCCTCTGGATATTCATGGAAGAGAATTAAGGGATGCTAGAAAGGAGGCAAGTGACAAATTTCTTGAGGATGAAGTTTTTGTGAGAAGCTTGACTTTCCTTCAAATGATGTGGAAAGTGAAAATGGATGAATACAAGAAGAGAAGTGCCAAGAGAATGGCGCAAAGGCCGGATAGGTCTGACCAAGAAAATCAAGAGGAGGTCAAGACTGAAATGATGGAAGAGTTCAATGCAATCACTGCAGATGAAGGCAGAAAGATTATAAATCAGGCTACTATCTTGATTCTACCTGAATGGGAGATAGCTGATGCAGTGGCATTAGCTACCTGCGTATTGAATCGACTTGAATACTCATGTGTTCCACTCAAAAAACCATCCTGAGAGTATTCCTCTATCCAGGGTGACAAAGGTTATTTATTGCTCGGGACTTCTCATCATTGAATATCCATGTTGCAGGGTTGGTTGCCCCGACTACTACAATTAGAAAATCAAAAGGCCAACAATACAATGCAATAAAGGAAGCAAAGTTGGCACTCAAAGGATCAGATTTAGAGAGGATCATGCAACCTTGGCAATATGGTCACTAGAACAAGAGCCTAGGAGGCCTGATATAAATGATATAAATCCAAACCTGAAAGGAGGTCTCATTGTAAAGAGAGCCTCTGATACATCAAATGTTGAAGCAGCAAAGTTAGTTGTTGATATGGCCAAATTGGCCCATGAAACTACAAAAAGAGAGGATAAGGAGAAGCAGGAATTAATGAAGAAGTTTGATAAAATTTTTAATGATTATAATGCAGTCCAACATAAATATGTGGAGGTGCAGACTAATATTCAGCTCCTTGAACAAAGACAACCAAGAGCACCCTCTTGAGCCCTTGCCATTACATCAATCCCATCAACATCCAAGTCTCCGCCAGTCTCACACATAGATGCATCAGTTTAGTTTGATAGTGAGATAGATATTCCTACAATACCGCTAGTACCTTATGTTGATGATCATCCTAGGCCCACTAGATCTACTGATCCAACCAGAGCTCAAGTTTTAGAAAAGATTGATGAGTTGGAGAAAAAGTTGAAGGAGTCAGAAGATCAATCTGCCAGTAAGAAGAGAGAGATAGTCAACTCTATGTTGACTCATTTAAATGAGAAAGTGGACAGTAGACTGAATAGTGTTCATTCTTTATGTTCTTTATTGTTTAATGCTATTTAGAGTTTTGATAAAGATAAAGAGGTAGCAATCCCTTTGTTTAAAAAATAGTTACAGAGGGGAAACACGCTCAGAATAATGTCCATGGCTTCAAAGTACCATGCTGAGAGGCCACCAATACTTCAACCAACTTATTTATTGGTAAGATCAATGTAGGAAGCCCAAATGCTACTAGATAATATAGAAAGGAAAATAAGAGAGTTGATGAGAACTTTCAGTGAAATGAATGTGACACTTCTCCCTAGTATTGAGAATGAAAATGGGGAAATTAAACCTTTATAGTTATGGAAAGAAGAGGCAAAAAGCGTTATCAACACATAGGTGGACGTGATTTGTGATGATTTAGACACCGCCATGTTGGAGGACAACATGGATAAGATAATACACACAAGATCATTTTTTGAAACTTTTGAAAGGGAGGAAAATCAAGTAGCAATTAAGTACATTCCCTACAGGGAAAAAGTTGACAAGTTTATGATTTTCAAATGGCTTCTAGATGAGGAATATGATGAATGGAGTAATATCTATTTGAAGGATGAATGAGGACATCAATTAGTTAGTTAGTTAACTATGTGATGTGGAAATCTGGCAGATAGTTTTGGTTCTATGCAACGGTCACTTTTTGGACATGAGCAGTAAAAGAGGTGGGCCCTTCCCAAATATTTATTGACAACAACAAACGGTAAAGGAATGCATAAAGTGTAATGATAAATCAATTGCAAATATTTTGGTCTTGGTTGTGGAATTCCTTAAATGGAATATTTTGTAACTAAATTGTAGGTAACTGATCATTTTTGAATGACAGGTGTCTCCTCTGGTTTGTAGCTTATTCTTCTCCCTTATTTCAAAAAAAGGGAATTCAAGGCCAAGAGAAAGGGTTCCGAATTTGGTTTATGTACTTAGTAATTTTGAAAATTCTCAGAGTCATAAGGTTCCTATAGAAAATCTTAGTTGAAAGTGAGAAATTTTAAGGATTTTGGAAAGAAATAGATCGGAGTTGCATGTCTAGCTTTTTCTTACAGGTTCTTGAAGGAGTTATGTGTAAATGGTCTTTATTACAGAGATAGAAAAAGGAAATATAATTTTGATTTATTTCTCTCCTTTGTGCAATTCTATTGTCTTTTGAAGGAAATGTGATTAAGGATTTCTTTTATTCAGTGCACTGTTGTGGTGTATGTACTTTATATTCCTTCTTTGATCTAAGGGGTCAATTAAAATGCTTGAGTAGAATTGAAGAGTGATAGGACTTGTTCATGGATTTGATAAGTAGTCTAGATTAGGGTTGTAGATGGAAAATGCTGTAAGGAAATATTTTCTCAAGATCTGAATGCTACTAGATTAATTCTATTGTAACTCATTTATATATGTTGAGATCAAGTGCCCAATAGAGAGAGGTACTGATCATAGTTTGTCACGAGTCCTTATAGTTATTTCTAAGCTCTATTCATATGTGTTTGTTGCATAACTGATTATCATCAAGTAATACTTTCATTTTATATGTACTATTGTGTGTTTTGTCCATCTCAAGCTCCATCTAGGTTGAGGATCATTGAAGGAATAACCATCCTTGAGAATTCTCCCTGTTGTTGAGCCCATATCTGATATTTTCTACTTAATTTTGGTGAAGGTATAAATATGACATAGAGATTATAAGTTCATGAAAGGATCACCCACCTAGGTTTTGCAGAGCCCAAAGTGTAGAAGGATAAGAAGTAATCCTTGTCATATGTTGGTCCAAGTCCTTGGAGATTTTGAATAGTTGAAGTTGGCTTCTCCTCTGATAAATCTAAAGAATCAACTTGGTTTCTACCTACTTGCAGTGTAAACCCCAATCTGGGGCACCAACAAAAATGGTGACTCTGCTAGGGATAGTTGTCTAAAATCTCTAGTTAGAAAAGATTGAATCATCATATTGGTTGAGATTACCCCATACAAGCCACCAACAAAAATGGTGACTCTGCTAGGGAACAATGCATAGTTGCAGTCGATTTTGTTGTCCATTTAGAAAATTGCGTTGAAACTATATCGCATTTATGTGACTTGAAGGTTGAGTCCATGTTTTGTGTTTCTAGTTCATGTTCTTGATTGTAAAGGTGTTCTACATTTGTTAAAAGGATTTTCCTATTTGTAAACAAGGTTCATAAATCTCTCTCAAAGAGTACTAGATACTGATTTATTTGGTATCCTGAAATAATTTGGGTGGCGACTCTGAAATCTCTATGCCAGTGCATGTATTTTGCAAATTTCAAATAACTCTTTGAAGGATTTTATCGCTATGAGTAAAACTAAGAACACCAAAGGTTACATCCAGATACATCCTGAGGAAGGATTAGAAGAACTTCCTACAGTTGCATTGAGGATTGCAATACAAAGAAACACAAAAAGAAGAAATTCTCCCTTGTCATGTAAACCTAAGCACAAGAATGCAAGTAAGTCATCCTTGCATCCTGTTTCTGAAGTTCATACAACTTCTTCTAAAAGTTCTGGATTAGATAGCATGGGATTTTTTTATTCTTTGTTTAAAATACCTACACAAGAAGAAGTACAACAACAAAATAAGGAGGTTACTTAGGTTCAATATTCACAAAAGAAAAGAGGTCAGAGTAGAAGTAGAAGTCATTGAGATAGTATTATTAGTGTACCTCCTCCTCTTGGCCCTAGGACATAACTTCCTTATAATTTTGAATCAACCCAGGAACAAGGAGATGCTAACCTAATAGATTTAGGTGATACTTCTAGATCTGAAATAACTTTGCCAGATCCTGAAGAGGTTTTTGGTGATATAAGCATATTAAAGAAAGAACTCCAAGAATAAATTGACTTGAGAAAAATAAAATAAAATGAGAAGGAGTCTGAACTTATGAACACTGTGATTGAGAGGGACAACTTAATGAGGCAACTGGCTACATTGAAGGCTTTGAATTATGAGCAAGTTAAGACTAATGTTGAGGGTCCTATTCTAAGAGAAATTCTAGACAGGAAATCCAAACATGCTATAAAAGAAAATCCTAGGAGCCTTGCTGATAGACAAAAGCTAGTAGGTCCCAATCAGTTGAATGGTTAGATTCCCAAGTTAGACCAGGACAAGGGAAAGCAAAGGGTGTCTAGAGTCAAAATAAATGATCAAAAGGCCCCCATTGTCTTGGATTAGAGCCATGGGTTGTCTCAAATAGATGATGAATTAGGAAGGGCTAGGATAGAAAGTGAGACTCATGCAAAAGAGTTAAAGAGAATTGAGATGGAAGCTTCGATTGAAGAAATGAGAAGGAAAATTGGTTTCCTGAAAATGTCATCATTAAATGATGCTTCCTTCACCATTGGTCTAGTAGATTTGATTCCGACAGCTATACCAAATATCGGTACTCCTACTCAAATTATTCAGGGTACTCAAAGGATTGGAGTTGCTACTGGGACTGGTAATGGAACAAAAATGACTGGAACTGGTGCAATTAATAATGTTGTAGGACAAGCTGCTACTAGGCAGTTCTAGAGAAGACCTATCCACCTAGAAAGGTATAGGCAATTGTGTTTCAATGAGATACCAGGGTATTCTAATATAGTCTTGAATGAGTTGAGGGACAAGATAAATAAGTTTGTAGGAAATAATATTATCATAGGTGAGGAACATCTGAGAGCCTTCATAGATAAATTAAATGACTATGAAGTGGAGCATGAAGATGTTGGTATGAAACTTTGTACAGTCTTTGACTGAGGATGCCAGGGATTGGTATAGAGGGTTACCAAATGGAAGCATTAATTCTTGGGAAGAGTTCAAAAATAGCTTCAAGGAGCAATATGGCGACAAAAAAAATGCAAGTTTCATGTTGAATGAGTTCAACAATACCAAGAAGTCACAAAATGAAACTGTCACTGATTTCAACATAAGATTTCAAAAGGCTATGCATAATTTATTTCAGGTTCTAAGGTTAGACGATAATGTTTGTCTACCCACATATGTAAATGCATTTGATGCTAAAATGACATATATCTTAAGGGATAAAGATCTTGAGAATCTGAGAGATGCATTCAGGATTGCCATAAATATTGAAGGGAATAGGAGAGATTTAGGCAAGCTTGGTAGAAGAGAAGATCCCAGGTTCTCCAAGATTGAAAAGGATAAAATGGAAAAACCTTTGGGATTAAAGCCAAAGGAAGAAGACAAGTGGGATAAGGTGCTCAACACCTTGAAGGATCTTAAGTTGACTATTGCAAAAAATGATAAGGGTGTTGCACCAAAAAAGCAATAGTTCAACAAATTTAACAGATCTCCAAGGCTACAAGATCATCCTTACAACATAAATTGGAAGGATGGGAAGCCGGTTTAGCAACAACAAAGGAATAAATAGGAGCAACAAAATATTGATCTATTGCAGAGACATATAGTAAATTTTGTTGAAGATACACCTTGGTGTATTTCTTGTCAATCACCTCATTCGCTCGAGTATTGTGCTGTTGCACAATTTATTTCTGCCAATGACGAGATACAAGAAGATGAAGAAGAAAATTTTGAAGATGACAATGTAGATTGTCTTATGACTACTTCTTACTTAGGGGAAGTCAAATACTTCTCTGATACTGAGACTCAAGACTTGGATGTGGATTATCAAAGGTGAAGGAATGAATCGTATCATCAAATTTTTTCTGATGATGAATTATGTGTTGATGAACAAGTATGTAATGTTGCACAAGGAGAAGACATTGTATCTTTGAGAAGACCTTCAAACCAGGAGATTGCCCGAATAACAGCTGCTATGGCAGCCCAAGTCAAAAGTAGTTACCAACTGAGAAACAAAACAGTTGGTGAAGATCAAGGTAAGCCTTCTAGTTTATTCATTAAGGAAATGAAGAATAAAGGTTAGGAGGTCAAAGAAAATAAATCAAAGAAAGATGCGGTCAATAAAAATGAATGGGCTATGAAGGTTGAAATTGCAAAGCTCAATGAGGAGGTTGCTTCACCCAAAGTGAAGACAAAAATGGTAGAAAATCCTGCTGGGCCTATTGGACAAAAATTGAAGTAGAAACCAAATGTTGAAAGCAACAAGTTGAAGAAACATGAAGAAAAACTAGGTATGTCCCTTGAATTTCCAAAATACACACCTGTTGACATGTTTCAATTTCTTTCACAAATTACATTCAAAATTCCTTTACAAGAAATACTTAGAATAGATGAACATAAGGGGAAATCAATGGCTTGGGTTAAGGGTGTTTCTCATTTTGCCAAAATGGGATGTACGAGCATCATTTCTAATGTAAAGGAACAAGCGTGTAAAAATGAGGCAAAAGATAAAGAATTAGAGGGAATGGTTTCTTAGATTCCCCAAATTTATCTTGGGGATATAGTGGATGAGTCCTTAGAAAATGTAGATCCCTTCTTTTTGAGTGTGATCATTAATGGAGGGGTGTTAAAAAATTGTATGATTTATTCTAGGGCCTCAAATAATGTTATGCCAGTAAGGATAATGCAAGCTATGGGTCTAAATGTAGATACCCCTTAGGGTATATGTTGTGGTATGGACCCAAGAGAGGTACCTGTGATAGGAACTATAAGAGCATTGCCTTATAAGCTTGCAACCTTCACTGAGAAGGATTTGACTATGATTATTTTAGTTGTGGGCATCCCACCTCACTATGGGACGTTGTTATCCAAAAAACAGAGTTCTTCTATGGGGGGAGGTTTACAATGTGATCTATCATATGCAACTTTTTGTATTGATGGTAAAAGTGTAAAAGTTGTAAGGGAGTCAAGGGTGTCATATATGATGGTACATGAGAGGAACTCTGATCAAGACATGATGTTTTTCATAGACACTAACATCAATGCCTTTAGAATTGAAGATACCCCAAAAGAAGAAAAGGAACAACTTGCACCAATGGAGATAGAAGCAAAGAACCCATCGAATGATAACAATTTATGGACTATGTATTTCGATGGGGATATCTCTAAGGAAGGCTTTGGTGCATGAGTATTATTCATCTCACCTAATGAAAAAATGTTTAAGTTTTCTTTTACTCTATCTTTTGCATGCACAAATAATGTGGTAGAGTATGAGGCATTATTATTAGGATTGAGACTAGTCGAGAAGCATGGGATAAAGAGTCTCAAGGTTATTGGAGATTCTGAGTTAGTCATATCCCAGATTAGATAAAAATATGCATCAAAGAACAAGAGGTTGAAGCAGTACAAAAATGTTGTATGGGATGAGATTAAATTTTTGATGCATTTAACATTGTCTAGAAAAAAAGGAGCCATAACAGGATGACGAACTTACTGGCTAATATTGCTCTAAGGCCAAAATATATAACTTTTGCAAGAATCTCAAAGATTGAGGTTCAAACTAGGCCATCAGTCCCTAACAACATTGAAAACTGGTAGGTTTTCAATGATGATGATGATATTAAGAGATTTTTAACTTGTATAGAGTAGTATGAAGGTCAGGAGATTGATTTTGGTGCCTTTGTATAGACAAATGGTGGAAAAGAAACAGTCTTTGGGAATTGAAGTAATCCAATTGAGGACTAATAAGATCCCCAAAGGGCTGGTAGTATTGGAAAGGGTGTCTGACAATCAAGATAAGGCAAAGACTGCCATTGCTACCCCGCACCCTAAAGATTTGGAGGAAATAAACCTTGGGACAAAGGGAGGCCCAAAAAAGGTATACATTGGGAAGAAGATGTCACCAAAGGTGAGGAAAATGTTGATTGACATATTAAGAAAATATAGGCATGTTTTTGCTTGGTCGTACGATGATTTAAAGGCTTATAGGGAAGACTTGTTTTAGCATGAAATCCCTTTTGAGGAAGGGGCTAAGCCTTTTAGACAAAAGAAAAAGCCAATCAATCCAACCTTGGCGCCTAAGATGCAAGAATAATTAGTTAAGCTAAGTGATGCTGGAATTATAAAGCCTATTAGACATTCATCATGGGTGTCAAAATTGGTGCCCATGAGAAAGAAAAATGGAGAAATCAGATTGTATGTTGATTTTAGGAATTTGAATATATCTCCATTAAAAGATAACTATCCATTGCCTAATATGGGGGCAATGTTGCAAAGGGTCATAGGTTGTGAACTTCTATCCATGATGGATGGATTTTTTAGGTTACAATTAGGTAATGGTTAAAGAGTTAGAGCAATTCAAAATAATAATCACCACACCATGGGGAACATATGTTTATGTAAAAATGCCTGTAATAACCCACCATAATTAACTCAACAAAACAGACCATTCTTTTTTTTTTTCATGTTTAATTTAATCATTATGTTTGATTCAATTGCATACTCTGGGAATCCATCCATTTGGATTAGGCATTCATCCATCCGGGATGAGCATCTAACCATACGGGTTAGGCATTTGTCCATACGGGACATAAGATTTCATCTATCCAATACGGGATAGGCATCTACCCATACGGGGTAGGCATCTATCCAATCGGGATAGGAGGTGCTTTGGCCAGAGACTTAGACTCATCAGGACCATTCGGGTCCTGAGCCACTCACTAAGTACTACACTCTTCTAACAAAAGTGCACCGAGGTCGCTATCCTTAGGAGTAATTAAATAACATAATACAAGCTCGAGTTCTGCCTTGAAATTTGGCTTAAAGCCTCGGGAAGTCAAGCGAATCCATACGGGATTCCTTCTGAGTATGCATTGAATTACTTTTTCCATTTTAATTATCTTTCAAATTTGGATTCTTACTCAATCCTTCCTTACCAAGCCTTGACCCGACCCACGAACGCCTGAGTATGAGGGAGAACTCCATCCCAAGACTGCCTACATACCTGTTTCAGCATGGGATCAAGGCGTAAAGTATGTAGTTCTATTTTCTACTCTATGGTTTGATGTAAACTGATTAGTGGGTACGCAACCCTTTCTAGGGTCAATGTCCCAAATAGTTTCTCTGCAGTTGCTACCCATGATGGTAGCGCTTTGGCAAAGGCTCAAGATGGCCTATTGCTTGTGGCCTAAAACAACTAGATCCTAATTCTTATCATGAGTGTCACCCTTGACCAATTGTCAATCGACAACAATTCTTCGAGATTAAATCAATTTTACAAAAGCATTTCACTCATCATCCCTATAGGGGTTTACTATAGTTTAACTCAGCGAATGAAAGATCATTTTAGAATTATCTTATTAAATTATCGATCCAAGGGGGATTACCTACCCCTTGGATTTTAATTTCCAAGTGTCCCTTATTACTCCCTGACGATTTATAGGGACAATGCCACAGATGTCATTGATGTAGCTTTATTAGGCGTTAAGTGCAGTAGTTCAACACGACGACATTACCCGTAAGCGTGACCCAGAGGCACTGTATATACCGAACGCTACTAGGTTTTGGTTTTCTAACTTCCTTTATTTAATTTTCTAACTTATGATAAACATCATGCTTGAAAAATAATTATAATTTAGACATTGCAAAGCTCAATTACTTGAAATAACTACTTGATGAATTACATGGAATAAAAACCATAAGTAACATTATTTATTATTCAAAACTTGAAATATAACTTTGCATAATAATAACAATTAGGAAACTTGCATGGAGATGGAAACGCCAATAAATGTAATTAATCTATAAGTAATTTGCATGTTATAAGAATAGTGCAACTTGCATGAAACATCAATAAATGTAATTAATCTATAAGTAATTTGCATGTTATAAGAATAGTGCAACTTGCGTGCATAATTAAGCAATGCATGATTCCTATGGTCATAGGTTCCAAAAATAGCAATTAATTTAGTCATTAGATTCAAATCATGATAATGTGCAATAATTGCTTTTCAATGAGTCCAAATACCAACTAAGTAACCCAACGAATTTTAAGTAGTTTTCCAATTATAAAATTTAATACAATTTTAACTTACAATTTGAAAATTGCAAAAAGGGAATTTAATTATTATTATAAATTTCCTAAGGCAATTATACAATTTAATTTACATTTGGAAAAGGAAATCAAAAAAATATATATATACTTTTCAAAAATTACCTACAACCTTTTTATTAACAAAAAAGAATATAACAATAGCCGCATTTTATAGTGGTATTATTGTTTTGAAAAAAAATTAAAGAGGGGGAGTACGTGGGAGTGGGACCCACGGGTCCCATCACCACTGCGGGTCTGCCGAAGCAGGCCCACAGTGGTGAGGGGACCCCATGGTCCCCTCCACTTCCCTATGGTTACAATAACCATCGGCTCTACCCCGCACGCCGCCCGATACCCAAAAATGATTTTCGAGAATATGGCCTTTGCAATTTTTAATACATTTTATCATTCAAAATAAATTTAATGTATTTTATCATTCGAAATAAATTTAATATATATATATATATATATATATATATATATATATATGTTAATATATATATGTATATATATGTATATATATGTATATATATATACATATGTGTGTTTATATATACATATATATACATATATATATATATATTAACATATATATATATACATATATGTAAATATACATATATGTAAATATACATATATGTAAATATACATATATGTATATACACACACACATATGTATATATACACACACATCTATATATATATATACACATACATATATATATACACATATATATACACATATATATATATACATATACATATATATACATATATATATATATATATATATATATATATATATATATATATACATATATATATATATATACATATCTAATATATATATATGTATATGTATATATATATATATGTATATATATATATATATATATATATATATGGTTTTCATTTCCAATTATTTAATGATATGTATATGTAAACAAAAAAAAGGAGTATTTATTTATGAAAATAAGAGCATGAGTAAAATAGATAATTCAACAATTGTTTTAGATTGATTTTATAGTAAACAGGAGGTTAATATTTCCAGTATTCATAGGGGAATAGAGAGTTTATTTCCAGTATTGACAGGGAGGTTGTTTATTCAGCTAATATTCACAGAGAATTCTTGTTCATCTCACAGGGAGATTTATCTAACTAATAATCATAGAGAGAGATTTAAAATAATCATAGAGAGATTTAAAATAATCACAGAGAGATTTAAAATAATCACAGAGAGATTTAAGAATGAGATTCAGATTTCCATTCGAGAAACCAGAGAGATGAATTAGAGGGAAAAAAATAAAGATTCAAATCACACAGGGAAAAATTTTAATCTCAGAAAGAGAGATTTTAAACAAATAAAAGAATATGATTTTCTTTTTGCTAAAATCTTTGAAAAAAAAAAAAGAAAGATCATGTGCATATTTTCTTAAGGGAAATAAAATAAATAAATGACTATCTTTTACATGCACTATATGGAAGCATTATCATTATTATTTATCCCCCAATAAAAGATTTAAAATCTAATAAAAGAATTTCTTTATATATAAAGGAAGATCTATAACTATTTTTTGAAAATACAAATTCCTCATAAGTGAATGTGAAATAACAAGGAGAGAACCTGGTTTATCGAGCTTGATGTTGAATCCACTGGTTATCCTTTTGACCCTTCCTTGCAACTTGAGAGAAATCCTTCAAACAACAACTTAAAATTCCTGCAACGAAAAATGAGACTACCAAAGAAGATCTACTTCTAAAACTTGGGAAAATCCACTCCCTTCTTTCAAACTTGCATATAATTTTATAAGAAAATTCCCTCCATTCCACTATCTAGAAAATTTAATTAAAAAGGAGATTCTTTTCCAATATTGGACTCATGCAAATTGATTAAACGTAGTGGGGGAGTTACATGCAAGGTGGTGGAGAATCCTCTAGAAGCTTCTTATTCTTCCTACAACATGTGCCAAAATTGGGAGTGGAAAATAAATAAATAATAATAATGTATATTCTCCAAGTGTGTGTGTGTGTATTATTATTTTCATTCTTTTTATAACATTTATTCAATCATTTAAATAGCTTATCCAAAAATATAATAGAATTGTATTTAAATAAAAGGTGATAAAGGAGGGTTGTGATAATGCCCTTTGGATTGATAAATACAGGGGGAACATTCCAAAGAGCTATGGATGTGGCATTTTCTGATATCATAGGGTTTTGAACAATCCATAACATTTTTCAACGTCTTTGCAAGTTGCAGAGTTAAAATATGATATAAATGAAAAACAAGCCTATGCACTAGTGAAGGAAGTAAAAGATTTTAGGAGCTACTTGATGGGAGAAATAGTGGCTGCATATGTCCCTAATGCCGTGGTTAAAGACATCTTCACACAATAGGAAGTGTCTGGAAGAAGATGTAGATGGATCAACAAGATCCAAGAATTCAACATTGACATCCAAATCACTAGGTTAGTGAGAGGACAAGGATTGGCCAAATTAATGGCTCAAAGTAACTTGGATGCCAATCAAATAAATGTTATAGAGGAGGAGAAAAGGGCTTACCTTTGTGACATGGATAATTGTGAATGGTATGCACATGTAATAAGCTACCTGAAAAAGATGAAGTGTCCTGAAGGAATGAGTGATAATAAAAAGGACACTAAAGTTGCATGCTATTAAATACATCATTGTGTGTGGCAAGCTCTGGTGGAAAATAGTGATGGTGTCATGTTGAAGTGTGTGGAATAGGATCAAACTCAGAAATTGCTAATAGAAATGCGCAATGGGGTTTATGGAGGGCATTATATGGCCAAAACAACTGCACATAAAATTTTAAGAGCTGGGTTTTGGCGGCCAACAAGTTTTAAAGATGCACATCAGTTGTTCAAAAAATGTGATCCATGCCAAAGGTTTTTAGGAAATTTGCCATTAAAGCCCATGAATGTGCAAACCCCATTTCAACAATGGGGTATTGATTTTATTGGGGAAATAGCATGCAAATCTAGTGGTGGTCATTCTTGGATCCTGGTAGCCAAAGATTATTTCACTAAGTGGGTTGAGGCTATACAAACCAAAAGGGAAAAAAGTAAGGTGGTGATTAATTTTATCACTGATAATATATTGACTGGATTTGGTTGTCCAGAAAGAATAGTCTCTGACAATGCTATGAGTTTTAGATCAGAAGAATATGAAGATTTCTACAATAAATATTGTATCCAAATTTCATATTCATCACCTTACCACCCCCAAGGAAATAGACAAGATGAATCAAGCAATAAGAGCTTGATGAAGATCATCAAAATAATCCTAGACAAGAACAAGAAAGCTTGGGATTCAAAGCTGAAACTGGCAGTTTGGGCAGGCAGGGTAACTGTTAAGAAGGCAATAGGAAGTGCTCCTTTTGATTTGGTATATGGTATACAAGCAAGGTTGCCCCAAAATAATCTATTGAAAATGTACAAGTTTTTACAAATATATGATAATGATTTAGATGATGATATGCAACTGAGGGTAGAAGCTTTGATAGAGCTTGATGAAACCAGAAGAGAAGCTAGAGATAGAAACACAAAATTGCAAATGCAAGTAAAAAACTTGTATTATAAGAGAACAGTTGCAAGAAGTTTTCAAACTGATGATTTGGTCCTAATGTGGAATGCAAGGATAGAAGATAAAGGAAAAAATGGAAAATTTGATGCCATTTGGCTCGGTCCATATCTGATACAAAGCAAGTGGGGAGATGATTCATATTTTCTCCAATATATAAATGGAAAAATTCTTGAACTACCTGTTCATGGAAAATTCTTGAAGCCCTAATTTTCTTAAAGTAGTTCTTTTCCATGAACGTTAGATTAGATTAGGTCAGGTTTTGTATATAGGCTAGTTTGTTTCCTTTTTGATTTGAGCTACCCTATCCAGGTAGTTTCCTTTTTTGGTCTGCTTTATGGGTGGTCTGCTTAACCATAGATTCTGGATCCTCGTATCATCCCAGAGTGATGATCGTCCCTAACTAGAGCCATTGATGGTTAGTGAAAATGACCTAGCAAATGTTTTTCATGCCTTAGATTAAAATGAGTCATCTGGATCTTGTCTTGCTCTCTCTCTTGCACTTCAGGCTTAGGGTTTAGGGTTTTATGGATTTATTTAATTCTTGATGAGATCCCCTAAAATTATTATTTATTTGCCTTACCTTTTCACTTAAGCCTGAGGGTTCTAGTAACATTGGCGGGGCCTTTTTTCTATGTCCTAGGTGTTTATTAGTTGTGCAGGTTCTAATTTTTTTAATGCGCTTTGATTTTCCTAGGTGGGTCCCTTTTCTAGTTTTAGCTGACATATTTGTAATAACAGTCGGGCTACTAATGTTTTCCATTGTCTGCACATGTCTTAGTGGATGGAGATCTTTTAATCATGATAAAAAAACATGCTCTGTGGTTAAATGACTAGAGAAAGCGCATGCTGTGGCTAGCAGTATAAAGTGAAAAAAGATCAAACGGTTCTTGCTACTTCGTAGTAGAAAGTACTCGAAAGATAATGATCATGACATCGTGAGATGATGCCATGTGTATAGGGCAGGCCAAGAGAAGTAAGATGGTGGGGGCTGCTGACAACAATGAGGATGATGATGAGTTGGAGATGTTGTGTCATGATTTTGATGTCTTTGCTTGCCACGAAAGATGGTCAATGTCAGATTGACTAGTATAGATTGTACAATGTACTAACATGGAAATAATCGATGACCCAGTTTCAAAACTGGTCCAAATATGAATTCGAGCCATTTTCCACTCACGTGAGCAGTAATGGTGAACAATACGGTGATGGTTGATCTCAGAATAACATTAAAAGAATTTTTAAAATTATTTTTGATTCACAAAGCAATTCAAAAGTGACCAGAAGGCGATTCCAGAGTTGGAGAAGATTCAAGCGAGCTATCATAGTGCAAAATTAAGGTTTTCTCAATGCTTTCAAAACCGTAAGTTGCTCACCTTCCCTTATGTATTTTCAAAGCTGGATAGTTTAAATTGTGTAAAGTTCTGGTGAAAGGATTGAAGATTGTTGTAGGGTTTTACAGTCTTGGTAAAAGGAGTTTAAGAATTTTTCATTCTTCCGTGTTGGAATTATCAATTATTGTGTTGAACCCTAGTTTATATCCCTCATTTGTCATAATTATTGAGAAGGCCCTAGTTTAGTAGAATGGCTCCCTCATGAAACCACTCAGGACAAACAAAATATTTAAGGAGGAATTTGTATGATAACTTTCTAGACCAATTAAAACCATCAACAAATGATAAGTATCAGGGGATAAATCTTATTTAAGGGAAAACCCTAGGAGAAGGGCTAGTTGATAAAGCATACATAATTTCAGATGTTAGGGTACCCATGACTGGGATAGACATGTTTAAGTTATTATATGGATAAAGGAATATGTAGTCTTCATTCTCAAGTGCATGGTAGTATGACTTAGACAAGCTGGTGGCGCCTAATGTGTTCATGGATGTCGATCTTCTCAGAGAAGTTGCAGACATGTATGACCCCATTTCAAGAGTGATAAGGGAGAATTATGGAGATGTTTTGTTGACAATCCAAAGGGAGGAGTTCCAAGAAGTTTTTGATTTATATGAACCCTCTGCTACCTTGATTCAAGTAAATTTGTATGAAATAAAGGCCGAGTATCACAGAACAAAGGGTTTTGTCAGATCAAACCTTCTCCCGACCCACTTGGCAAAAGTGGGAGACACATTGTACCATATTAGCCTAGGTTCAATGGATCCTTTTCCAATTGGTACTTTCACCAAGTATTTGCAGGCCACTTTCTTTTCTCTATGCTAGGTTTTGGGTTTTAACCCTTTCACGGTTATGCCACCGGATTACATGTATATGACCATTTAGATACAACATCCTGATTTTATAGTGTTTTTTGATTTCGCACCATAACTTAAAGAAAATATTTATGAGGGACTATTAGACATTGATAATAATGCATTAAGCACTAACTTCTATTGGTATTCATTGATGATGCATATGTTCTTGTATAAGAACTCAAATTATTTTGAAGATATCATGAATCTTAGAAGGACAATTAATAATGTTGAGATATCGATGCAGCTATGGAGTATGGATATGTCATTGGATAGGTAGGAAGGTATGGGTTGTTCAACAAAATGAATGTGACACTTCTACCTAGTATTGAGAATGAATATGAGGAAATTAAACCTTTACAATTATGGAAAGAAGAGGCAGAAAGAGTTATCAACACAGGTGGATGTGATTTGTAATGATTGAGATACTACCATGTTGGAGGAAAGCATGGATAAGATAATACACACAAGATCATTTTTTGAAACTTTTGAAAGGAAGGCGAATCAAGTAGCAATTAAGTACATTCCCTACAGGGAAAAAGCTGACAAGGTTATGATTTTCAAATGGCTGTCAGATGAGGAATATGCTGAATGAAGTAATATCTATTTGAAGGATGAATGAGGATATCAATTAGTTAGTTAGTTAACTATGTGATGTGGAAGTTTGGCAGATAGTTTTGGTTCTATGCAGCGATCACTTTTTGGACATGAACAGTAAAAGAGGTGGGCCCTTCCCAAATATTCATTGACAACAACAAAAGGGAAAAGGAATGCATAAAGTGTAATGATGAATCAATTGTATATATTTTGGTCTTGGTTGTGGCATTCCTTAAATGAAATATTTTGCCACTAAATTGTAGGTAACTGGTCATTTTTGAATGACAGGTGTCTCCTCTGGTTTGTAGCTTATTCTTCTCCCTTATTTCTATAAAAGGGAATTCAAGGACAAGAGAAAGGGTTCCGAATTTGGTTTATGTACCTAGTAATTTTGAAAATTATCAGAGTCATAAGGTTCCTGTAGCAAATCTTAGTTGAAAGTGAGCAATTATAAGGATTTTGGAAAGAAATAGATAAGAGTCACGTGTCTATCTTATTCTTACAAGTTCTTGAAGGAGTTATGTGTAAATGGTATTTATGACAAAGATAGAAAATTGATTTAAAAGAGAATATAATTCTGATTTATTTCTCTCCTTTGTGCAATTCTATTGTCTTTTGAATGAAACGTGATTAAGGATTTCTTTCATTCAGTGCACTATTGTGGTGCATGTACTTTCTATTCCTGCTTTGATCTAAGGGGTCAATTAAAATGCTTGAGTAGAATTGTAGAGTGATAGGACTTGTTTGTGGATTTCATAAGTAGTCTAGATCAGGGTTGTAGATAGAAAACACTGTAAGGCAACGTTTTCTCAAGATCTGAATGCTATTAGATTAATTATGTTGTAACTCATTTATATATGTTGAGATCAAGTGCCCAATGGAGGGAGGCACTGGTTGTAGTTTGTCATGAGTCCTTACAGTTATTTCTAAGCTCTATTCATCTGTGTTTGTCATATAACATATTATTATCAAGTAGCACTTTCAGTTTATATGTACTGTTGTGTGTTTTGCCCATCTCAAGCTCCATCTAGGTTGAGGATCACTGAAGGATTAGCCATCCTTGAGAATTCTCCCTACTGTTGAGCCCATATCTGATATTTTCTACTTAATTTTGGTGAAGGTATAAGTATGGCACAAAGATTATAAGTTCATGAAAGGATCACCCTCCTAGGTTTTGCAAAGCCCAAAGTTTAGAAGGATAAGAAGTAATCCTTGTCATATGTTGGTCCAAGTCCTTGGAGATTTAAAATAGTTGGAGTTGGCTTCTCCTCTGACAAATCTGAAGAATCAACTTGGTTTCTGCCTGCTCATAGTGTAAACCCCATTCTGGGGCACCAACACATATTTTGAGCAGTGAGCTCTAGGCAGTGTGCCTGAATGCATGTGCATTCCCCATTGTAATATTTACACATACTACTGCAGAGTATCATCTTATTGTGGGTATGTTCCCATCATGGTTTTTCCCTTAACCAGGTTTTCCATGTCAAAATCTTGGTGTTATGTGTGTTGTTGTTATTGTATTCATCTTTATTCTTGTTATGGTTGATAAGATCTGAGATTGTGCTTATATTATTTAATCCGGTGTGAACTAATTCACCCCCCTCTTAGTTTTCCTTGTTTATTTTTTCCAACATAATCATCATTGCATCCAATATAATCATGAAATATGATTAGTACATCATAAAATACCATCAAATCGCCATAGCCAAATATAAACCACACATATAAAATGAGTACATACAAGAGTCTATCATCGTAATAATCTATGAATGTCATCATCCATATGAAATCATAATGTCAAGTGCAAAAATGTTTATCATCCATAATGAAGCATCTAGATCATCCATAAACATCTAATCAAAGCATCACAAAATAATCTAAGTTATATCAATATAGTCTATTGATGCACAAAAAAGAAAGATAAATTAGGGAGGGGCACTACAACCCTTAGCATAATTATACTCTATTTAAACATGCGTAAGGGTTATATATTATATTCATGTTTACCAATAATTTATATTGAAATGCATTAAAAAAAATTCATGAATAATTTAAATCACTAATTTCAAGATTAGTAGATAATGTTGGTTAGGTATGGAGAACTTTTTTTTTTAACTCTCAAACCCATTAAAGCTTAACATCAATATCAATCATTTGAGAGACCCATAACCTTTTTGAGAAAATCCACACAGTGCCGCTTAACTAGTTTGCCAAACTCCCAACTCGCTTGATCCCAAATGAATAAAATTGGGAATCTCAACACTGGGATCCCATTCCTACTCACAATCCCAAAATAGGAAGATGGTGGAATGATGAGATTCTGATCTATATTATGGAGGACTCTGTCAATATCCCCCAAAAAACCTGACTTAAATACCCTCTTAGAGAATTCCTACGCACCCACCTTGGTTTCCCCCAAATTTAGGAGCGTAGCCAGGAAATGTGTCAGGATGTTGGAGTTAACTCTATATTTGTGGTTTGTAACAAGAAATTGAACCCCCAAAATATCACATATCACATCTAGTAGAAGAGGATGCGATAATTTGGCCACTTGTTGTAGCCGCTTGTTTGTGATTGGTCCCAAGAAGGCCATTTGATTCTTGGTCTCTACCAATCTAATATTGGAGTTCACAACAACTCTTTGCTCTATTCCACTAAAAATAGATAAAAAATGAAGAATGGAAAGCAATTAGTTCTTGTTTCAAATTAATAGGGAAAGTGAAGCTTCTCGAGTAAGTTTTTTTTTCAATAAATGAATGCGTGGAGAAACTCAAAGAAAATCCTTTATGATCTCCACAATCATGTCCACTTGTGTGACCATCACAAAATACTTGGCGAGGAAGGTGGAAAAGGGGTACTTCCATTAGATAATCAGCCACTCTACTTATTTCACTTGAGGGTAATGTGCCTCGAGATGATGCTGAAGTCGTATACTAATTTGGGCATAATTAATCACCCTGACAAGAATGAATCAAATCATCCATGTTATAACAAATTAAAAAAGGTTGGATGCTCTTGCTAGCGCTGGCGTGTCCTGCCACCATAAATAAACATAGGCCCACTGCTAAGAATTTAAAATTTCAAATAACAAGGCCAATCTCCTACCAAGGAAAAGCATTATGTCCTACACCTTCGCCCGTATCTTCTATTATACCGATATGAAATCTGATATATTTTCCAATTTTTGGTTATTCTAGATCCTCCAAATCTATCTAAATACCATCTGCGACCTTATTAGCTATATTATCTGCAATAAGATTACCTTCCCTATAAATGTGGTTGAATACCACTACTTCAAAGAACTAATAATACTCAAGGTCTTTTCTAATAATGCATTTAATCTCCAATTAGGGGTAGCCTCTCTTCTCAAGGAATTAATCACTATAGCAGAATCCCCCTAAATCTCTAGCTTTTAAATACCCATAGATCTACACTTCTTAAGACAAATCACCAAGGCTTGAAACTGTGCTTGATTGTTAGTGCCCTATTGTAATGTTTCTATAATTTTATCTATGATCGTACCATCCCATTTGGAAATACCACATCTAGCTCCAAAGATGCCTAGATTTCCTTTGGCTGCTCCATCAAAATTTCATTTGTGCCACCCCTTTTTTGGTAGCTCCCATTTGTAGAGAAATTTGGCTTGTTTTCTTTCCTCCACCCCCTTCCTGAAAAATTGGGGAATTCTAAGACCACTCTATCTCCCTCAAGATTCTCCATCCCAGTGAGTGAATGTAGAATGCTTGTGAGATCTCTGCTTATTCCTACTGTAGAAGTATAAATCTGACCACTTTCCTAACTAAATATTTAATATTCATTTTAACCCAATTCCTCTATTTAATTAATTTCCCCATATTCATCTATTTGATTAAATAAGTTACTCAATTTATTTAATTAAGTTCACCTAGGCCTTTTTTAGCCTTTAATTAAATAAATAAATTTATTTAATTAATTCCTCTTTCTCCCTTTTTAATTAAATTTAAATTTAATTAAATTGATCCTTGCAAATAAAATTAATCTAATTTATTTATTTAAATCCCCCACCTATATTTATGCAAGTTGCATCTATTTGATTGAAATAAAGTAATTTTATTTTAAATAAAATCCTTTTTCCTCTACTTGCATTTTCCTACATCTCCCACTTGCGTTCTAAACCCCTTCTAGATTCTTATAATCACTTCTAATTTAGCCTAATCCATCTCCTAAATAGTATCACAATCCTAAGAAAAGAGAAGTCACTTCTTAAAGTCTCCAAAGTCTTTGAAAACCATTAAAGGCTTTATGTCCTCAACAAGTTAACCCTCAAAGTCTTCCAAAGCATTTAAGGCTCTTACATAACCATTAATGGTTAACTCAACCTTCTTGCATGATTAGAGAATTTCTCTCTAACTCAACCCTCATCTAACCCAAGGGTCTCATCAAACATTCATGGCTTTAACCTTGGTTATTTCTGTAACCCTTGCACAAGAGTTTACCTCTTGGGTAAAAGCTTTATCCAATGGATAACCCTAACCTAACCTTAACCCTTACCTCCTAGGGTAACCTTCATGTCTTCTCAAGCATTTGATGCATCTTTCATATCCTCTCAAGAAACCTCTTGTTGACAATTGTCACCATTTCATTGATGAGAATTGTAAACATGGATTGATTAACTTTCAATCCTGGCCCTTGTAAAGATTATCCAATCTTGACCATCCATTGCCCTATTTTTCCTATAAATAGAGCTCTCATTCTCTCATTTTGATATAGAAGTTTTTATGCATCAAACTTATAATCAGTTTGCTAATATATATCCAAGTTTTCATGCATCAAACTTATAGTCATTTAACTAATCATTTTATCCTCTCTTTGATAAATCATCTTAATAGCATTTAGAAACATTCTAATATCATAGCATATCCATGTTAGACTAGTATATCATTGCTAGGATAATTAGCTAATCTTAGCATCATCTTTATTCTAGTTTAATCATCATAGTTTCAATAGCATATATATCTAGGAATGCATTCATGCATAATAATCAAACATCACTCATTCTTGGAGTTGTCATTCCTAAGTCACTTTGCTCAGTGATATGAGAGCAAAGGCATTGACTTTAGGGATCCTGTGAGATAGAGAACAATGGGACATCCCTTGGGAAGTTGAGCTATTCAATATAGTTCCTATAACTTGCACCAAGAGTCTCATTGGTGTGTGGACCCTTTGAAATTGGACTTTCACATTTATGTCGCCCTCATTTACTGCACATTTTTGGAGCCCACCGTGGGGCACAAACCCATTAATTATATCATTTTTGATGCAGGAGCAAGATTGAAAGCACACCGGAATGTTGTTTAAGCATGTTGAGACATTTCATTAGT
The DNA here is from genome assembly GCF_030272615.1 of Cryptomeria japonica. Taxonomy (NCBI): domain Eukaryota; kingdom Viridiplantae; phylum Streptophyta; class Pinopsida; order Cupressales; family Cupressaceae; genus Cryptomeria; species Cryptomeria japonica. The sequence continues at coordinate 347,740,196 of NC_081415.1, read as the reverse complement.
GCATTTAGAGAAAAAAATAGCGCCCTCAGTGTACTATATAGCACGTAAGACCCATTCCCTAGTGCATATAGACCCTCTGTTAGCGCATAACATTCTGGTTTTTATTATGTATATTGGAACAACAACGTAGCACATTTGGTAAATAACATAGCACATTCGGTAACCAGAGTAGCACATCTATACCTTACTATAGCACATTTGTGCAATAGTCTAGCGCATGACTCTGACAAAGAAAAGGCAAAAATTGTAACCGAAAGGAGAAAATTTAGGCTTGTGTAAGCCCACCATAGATTCTATTTTTCACTAACTTTCTTCTTGCAGGTTGTAGACACCTAAAAATGTCTCATTAATCATGTACTAATTATTCGTGTAATTGATTAAATAATTATTTAATTATTTAATTAAGTTAATTACCCATATTCTTCTAGATTCATATTTCCTCACCATCTTACTAATTATTCTATTTCCTATTCTATCATTATTTAATCATTTTAACCATTTTCTCATGTTAATTAAATATTTATTATTTAATTAATTCTAGTTAATTCCCCAATTTAAATAATATTTATTATTTAAATAAATAAATTTTCAATTTCTATCTCTAATCATCTAATCATTAACCCTTTTCTAAATATATATATTTTTTGATCGGTAATAGTTTTTGAATTATATTAATACAAAATTTTAAGAATACAAAAATGTAGTCTCCCATTGTCCATTTACATACTGTAGGCAACAAACCCCCATACTACCCACAACCATACAATATGTTCTAAAAAACCAAACAACCTATGCAAGTCCAAAAAAGACCAGTTCAATGATGCTCCCGTCAAACCCAAATATTACAAAAATAGTTTAGTTTTAACAGTTAACTATTATCAGAAATTTGTAAAAGCATATAAAACAATGGCCAAATGGCCACTCACTCGCTATCTCCCTGGCTCTCCTTCTCCCCTCCCTCCTTGGTGGTCGAAGATTTACCTCTTGTCACTTCACATTTCATCTTTGGAATGCAATCCAAACATCTGAAGTTGGGGTCACCTTCTAAGCTCACCAGCAACTAAACAACCCGTCCTTCCTCAAACCTATCTCTCAGGTCTCTACCGGCTTCCATCCATGCTACCAATTGTAATGCCTTCAGGACTTCATCCACCCTAATTAGTTTCACACATAGCTTCATATCTTCCCATCCAATACGAGCATGTTCATGACACTGTTCTTTTATATCATCCTCTAGCCAATAGACAAAAGGAAGTGGCTCCTCCTGGTCATCTCCCTCATTGATACAAATTCCTACTCGAGGCACAACCCACTCCAAAAGTGAGTCGAGATTGAGCAAGTACTCCTCATCAATCAGTTTGGTCAATGTGAGTCTAATCTTCTCTACCCCCAGCTCAAACTCGCATGGCCATGCCAGAATCAAAGAGTACACCTCCATATTCATCTGGTATTGATGATTAACAAACACCACCTCTTCTACAAGCATGAGGCAATCCGCACTCCACAACTTCTCCGCCTTGTAACGAAAAAGTCCCGACATCCTCTTTTCTGTCACCTTGCCTAGGAATGGCACCAACTTCTTATCTGTGCGCAGAGTGAAGTTTGCCTCCATAGTCACCTACAAATTGAAACTGCACCAGCTTCTGCAATGACAATGTCATAAAAGCCACAAAGTAGTGCAATCAATTAAAAAACACACAAACACTAGCTCGCAAACCAAAAGGAAATGAATTCCTCCACCGTCGTTTAGGATGAGTAATGAATGCAGAAGTGATGGCATAAATGCCATGAGATTGCATGGAAGATTTGCTGCCATCCTCCACTCACACCAAAACGTGCGACCTACCAAAGATAACTACCACATTCAAGGAGCAAGTGCCAACTTGCATGGTGTACTTGCCAAAAAACTTCCCTCGCTTGCATATTGTAGGCTGCAAATTCCTAAAAGACTGCATTTAAGACCACCTCCATAGTCTTCCATCTCCTTTCCACCACTTGGCCATATAACTATACATATCGCATCCAATATTAGATAGCAACTCTGCCACTGCATTTGCTCCTTGCCTGACATGGGAGACACAAAATTCCACCAGTGATTTGAGCCTCTCTCGGATCATAGACACCCAATGGTTTATTTTCCAGCATGGAGTGTTGCCTTTAGCAATTGCGTTAATAACTACCTAAGAATCTCCTTGCAAATGCAGTTGTTGGACTTTCATATTTAAAGCCAAATCAATTTCCAGAAGTGCCGCTTGGACCTCCGCTTCATTATTCGTACCATCCTACAGACGCTATGCTCCTTTGAAGAGGATAGACCCATTATCATCCCTCGCCACCACCCCAACACCTAAGTTTCCTGGATTTCCTCTTGAAGCATTGTCAAAATTGACCTTTATCCACTCTTTACTAGGTGGTTCCCATTTAACATCCACTCTTCTAATTTCTATTACATGTGCATGATTTCAAAAATCAAATTGAAAATCAAAGTCAAGTTCTAAATATATTCAAATACTAAATTGAATTTAAAATAAATTCAATTATTTGAATAAATCTCATGCAAAGATTAAATTGAAAATCTAAGTTAAAGTGTAAGCACATGCTAAATTAATTAATTAATTAAATCTTTATCTCTCTAATCTCTATTTCCATCTTTTAGTTAGCTTTTTCTAAATAAATCTTTCTTTGTCATCTTCTTTATTTCCTCCAATCACCCTTTTTCATTCCTCAGTTAGCTTTTTCTCAATCAGTTAACTCTTTTAATCTATTCAATCTATTTTGTTTCACCTCCAAATCAACAGTTCAACTATCAATCAACATGTGAGCTCACCTGAGTTCCACCTCTTGATCAATCTGTTCTACCTTTCAATCAATTCTCTCCCATAATCTATAAATTGAGCATTCAATCTCCATTTTCAACAATCATGAACTTTGAATCTTTGTGTCATTTGCAGGTTGCCAGCATGATATCTGAGAGCCACCATACCAAAAAGAAGAGAAGAACAATGGAAGTCATATGCTATCATGGAATAGGGATTTTTGATTAACATATTTTACATTCCTATTTCTTAATCATATTATTTCATTGGTTTATGTTTGGATTACTTAGATAGTTAAGGGATTCGTGATTTTCCTTATTTTTTATTTAGAAATGATGAATTTGAGCATAGCACATTTTGGTGAACCTGATGTGAACAACAACTAATTAACTTCTCTATTTTTTGTGTGATTTTTGCAGGTCGTACGGATTTTTTCCTTTTTTGTAGGTTTTGCATGGATTTCAAAGCAGATCTATTCGTCACGCAATCACATTTGCATCATCACACAATCACATAGATAGGGCTACACAATCGAGTAGACATGGTTACACATTCATGCGGAACCCATCATGCAAATTCCCTTACGAGATTATGCAATCACCTACACAGGATCACACAATCGCTCTGACATTATTAGGCATTCATTAGGAATATTGTTGTTCTGCTATTTTGGTTCTTATTTCTTTTCTATTCTCTGATCTGTGTAATTCTGCATGAAATTGGGTAAATCTAGAAACAAATTATTTTTATTGCATGTTTTTGTTATGACAGTTTATGGCACGTAAGGTACAATTCAAAATTTCAGGTGCTAGGAGGACAAAGGAGCAAAGAAGACAAGCCAGATGCCATCAACAAATTCTCAAAGCGGAAAAGAAGATAAAAGATCTAGAAGACCAACCAACCATTGACAAATACAATAGCTTACTTCTCTCATATAGGGTGAAATATGATTTGATTAACATTGAATGGATGATGAGAGACCTTGCTAGAGCCTCACAATCTGTTTTGCAGGTTTTTGATCAAAATTAGCTTCAGTTTTTAATTTTTGTGTTGTATGCCTATGGATCATGCAATCACCTTGTTATTATCATGCAATCGATCCGTTAGGATCACACAATCGCTTTTTCAGGATCATGCAATCGCTCTGACAAAATCACACAATCGCCTATGCAGGGTCACGCAATTGCACAGGTATCATCACACATTCGTTTCCGTCATAATTGAGTTCTCTATTTTATGTGGATTTTATTGGTTACTAATCATCTATTTGCAGCCTATGGCAAATTTACAGAGAGGATCAGATTAGCATTAGATCATAAACACTCATGCTCTCACACTTCATTTTTTGGACTTAAAATTAACAATGGTTAAAAATGGACATGCATGTGTAACACTTTAGTTTGGGATTAAAATTAACAATGGTTTAAAATGAACATGCATGTGTAACACTTCAGTTTGGGCTTAAAATTAACAATGGTTAAAATTGACATGCATACCTTCGCATTTTAGTTTGGTGTTTAAAATTGACATGCGCATGCGTATTCAACACCTCAATTTGGGCTTTAAAATGAACATGAATCAGGCTGCACATAGATTAACCCACATTTGATTTTCTTAAAGGAAAAAACTTTTATCATGTTTGGGGTGGACCTACTGTTGCATTAACTACCTTTCCACCCGCCTTCAGGGTCTTGGGAGAAAGGGAGAAGGTGACAACGATGCTCAATTTTAATTTATTTCAAGTAGAGAGGGGTATCTTTGACTAGGGATTTCATCACCCCACATAGGTACTTCAAATTGGGATGCATTTGGGATATCATCTCTCCCAACATACTCTCAAGTGGGTTTTTTGAGTCGCTATATAAATATACTGGTCAGGCGGCTAGAGCATTGAGTGAATTTGACATATGTGGGGGCCTTCCTTGCACTGATAAGCTCAACCTTAAGTGGCTTGCTCTGAGAATCCATCGTTGGATCAGGAACCCTCAAAATTTAACAATAAGAACCAACTTAGTATCCCAAATCCTACATTCAATGATTCTGGGAGTGTGGATCGTACCCCATAGATTCCCTTCATGTACCTTGCATTATGAGATAAAAATCCCTTAGTGATAAGATCTTTGGATCTTGAGGGTAAGAGAGACTGGCATGCCCAAGAAGTGTGTGTCATGGAGTGGAGCCAGTGCTGCTAGACTTTCTAGTTGTTCATCTTGTTTTGGTATTTCATAAGGGCCTCATTTGAATGGTTTCCAATTTTCAGCCTAAGATTATCTTCTATGCTTTTATATGTATCATTGTGTTAGAGCAGTATTGAGTCAGTTTTGGGCTATTTTAGGCCCTATCCTGCATATCTCTGAATTCTCAGAGTTTGTTTGAAAACAAGTTCAATCAGCTATATGTACCTTCAAACAATTGTTATTAGACTTGGAAAACAACAAACTTGTCCTACAAACAGAATTACTGGAAACAAAGTTTACCTTGAAACATCAGATGGGCCTACAAACTCAAAAATTTTACATACTTGTGACCATAGGAAGTCCTTGCATAGTCCTCATTGTCATCCTCATATAGTCCTTATTTACATCCTTACTTTGCATAAGTCCTTGCATAGTCCTCATTATTGTCCCCATTATTGTCCCTATATACATCCTTAGTCCTTATTATCGTCCCCATTATCGTCCTCATATATGCCCCTTGTCCTTGCATAGTCCTCATTATTGTCCCCATATACATCCTTATTCCTTATTATCCTCCCCATTATAGTCCTCATATATGCCCTTAGTCCTTGTATAGTCCTCATTATCATCCTCATTATAGTCCTCATTTACATCCTTATTATCGTCCTTAATCCTTGCATAGTCCTCATTTACATCCTTATTATCGTCCATATTCCTTGCATGTCCTTGCATAGTCCTCATTTACATCCTTATTATCATCTTAATTCCTTTCATAGTCCTTGCATAGTCCTCATTTATCATCCTCATTTACATCCTTAGAATTTACATTTGTCCTTGCATCGTCCTCATTATCGTCCTTATTATCATCCTCATTTACGTCATTAGAATTTTCATCGTCCTCATTATCATCCTCATAGAGTTCTCATATATGTTGTCATAATCTTCACATAGTCCTCATTTACATCCTCATTATCATCCTTAGAATAAGCCTTTACATAGTATTCATTAGACCTCATGTAGGCCCGTCTAAGTCCGTCACCATTCGCATAATCATCCTCAAAAGTCATACACAGATGTCCAAAACACAATCAGAGAATCAATCAAACTCAACCTCAATTCAAACAAGTTTGTCAAGTTCAACAAATCAAACATTGTCACATTCAAAGAAATGGAGAAAACATCTTACATGTTGTGATCCTAGGTCCAAACCAATCAAGAAAACATCATGGATTGGCCTTATACATTTCATAAGGAAGGTGGAGGATTCATCCCTTCCATTCCTATTCCATCGCCATCCATATAAACCTTAGCTCAATAGATCAAGACTTTGCAACAACAAATGATAGACATGACTAGTCCTAACAACCATAGGGGTTGGTTAGAAAAAATGATGAGAGAAGTGATGACCATGAGGGAATAAGTATTAGGCCAACCTTCTTCTTCTTGTGAGACCATTCAAACATGCCAACCTTCATTCTTCAACAAAATCATTCCTACCTCAGTTCAACCAACATTAGAGTCATGTAAAACTTCTTTTTCTTTCAACTCACTATATCAATAATACCAATCACACCAACCCAACATTCAAAGTACCTATTTCAACCAGAATCACACCCCTTTCAACCAAAGTCCAAATCAAAATTCACACCAACCCAACATTCAAACCTCGTTCAACCAAAATCAAATCCCTTTCAACCAAAGTCCAAATCAAAATTCACACCAACCCAACATTCAAACCTCATTCAACCAAAATCACATCCCTTTCAACCAAAGTCCAAATCAAAATTCACATAAATCCAACATTCAAACCTCTTTCAACCAAAATCAAAACCCTTTCAATCAAAGTCCAAATAAAAATTCATTCAATCAAATCCCAACTTAACCATATCTATCCACCATTTCATCACCCCCTAAAGTCAACCAAGACCAATCCATGCCATCTCTATCTAATAACACAACCTCCCAAATCCATCATACAAATCCAATCTAATTCAAGTCATGATTCAGAGCATCTTATTCAAAATCCTTCTTCATCAGGCCAAAATGTTGAAACATTCCAATAATCTCCCATGCATTTCCAAACTCCTTCCTTGTGTCAAGAGGATAATCCAAAATCAGAAGAAATGAGTCCTGAAACAAATAAAGATCAAGAACAACCACTTCCATCCTACCCAATTTTTGATCAAGATCCCACTGACCAAGAATCTTATGATGATCCCCTCGCTCTTTTCTATTCTATTTATAATGATACCCTTTTGTGTCAAGAACAAAGTGTCCTTTCAAGTCCCATCCAACATCCACCTCGTAAGAAAGATCAAGACATCTCTTCCATCCCTCATAATAATCCCTTTCCAAGACAAGATCAAATCATACCTTTACCTTCATGTCCTAAACAAGATCCCATTATTTCTCCAAATCCTGATCAAGGTCCCTTCATCCCTTCATCTCTATGTCATAATCCTCCATGTTCTTCACAATATTCCCTCTCAAATGAACTTGCCATTTCTCCTCATGATCCCAGTCCTTCTACACAAGTTGTTCATGAACCCCTTATCAATGAAATCACCAATCCAGATCATACTACAAAGAGCAAGTTGTCAACAATTTTATGTGTGCCATCATCAAATGCTAATTTAGTGACAAAAACAAACATAACACTGGCTAATGAGATCAACACTTGGTTGACTTCATCATCCTCTTCAAGTGCATCAATAAAAACATGCATAACACCCACTCATGTCAAAACTTCAGAACTAGAATCTATTTGCCTCATATACCCACACTTAAAAGACTGGGGGCAAGAGAATCTACCACAGTTGGATTTCTTTAAAAATAATAATGCTATAGCTGAATTCATGGGTTCCAGAGATGGATTTCCATCTGATGATCCACAAAATCCAAAAATTAAGGAAATTAACATTGGAGATGTTGAACATGTACACTTAGCTGAGTCCTTATATCCTATTGGAAAAGACATCTAGATCCGACTCTTCAAACAAAGACCAATGAACTACCTACACAAACCTCCATGACCCTATGAACAACATGAACCTTAAACGATATTATACCTAAGGGCTTGGTTAGTTTAGGTTTTACTTTCCGCATTGCATATCATTTTATTCAAAGCACTGCATCACATATAGTTTCTTTCCAAGCACCATCATATTCAAAATCACATTCGCAAAGTTTTTGCATTTGCATATAGCAGCATCAATAAAACATGACAACTGTCCAAGTTTATCATCTATTTGCATTCAAGAGAAACAAGGGTCATCTCCTTTCTTAGATATTAAAACATGTAGTCTTTGAGGTCCTAAGGTCACTCATTTTCAACATTACCCTGTGACGACACTTTACTTATGGTTGGGTAGTGATTTCACTATTTGAGACTTGTTAACCCAAAATCCATCAATTGCTATATCTCAAACATATTAAGAAAAACTCTAATTCATTCTAGACACCTAGTTGATCATATGACTAGTAAAAAATCTAAAATTCTACTTCAGCGCCATTGTAGTTGTCACACCCAAGTAGGTTTCATTACTTACAAGTCAAGGTAAGAAAATAAAAAGAAAAAGACCTATGCCAAATATTCATCTCAAGGCAAAAGAAAAATGATATATAATTGAAATATCACGCATACGATTGCGACAAAAAGATTGACTATGGGAACATGTGAGTAACTCCATTAGGGCTATGAACACCTACTGGTAATGGAACAATATTTGAGAAATTACAACTTATAACCTCGTCGAAGATTTAAAAGCTTGCTGGCAGCGAGGGTCTATTCGGGATGCTTTTGAAGTTAGGATAATCCATGTAGCTAGTCATATAGTATGCTAATGATCTTTAGTGAACACAAAAGTGGAAATTAACTCATCTACACATAGATGGGTAAAAGAAGATCAAAGTTTCAAGAACCAATGGGGAAGTTTTCTGCATCTCCATTTGTAAATCCTAGTCACTAAGTGTGTTAATTTGGATGTTCCAAGGGACCTTAAGGATCGATTTACCGCTTATCTACTAAATGTTTTGTACCTCCATTTCAATTGGTGTATTACAAAATGCCAAACAAACACAGTCATCCTTGTTTGAATAGGAAATGCATCTTCATCATGCATATTGCATTAACATAGGTCATGTCAAAAATTCATTGTCTCTACATGCACTCAACAGATCATTATGTCATATAGGTCTGCACACTGGGGGTATAACTGGGAAAAAAACTAAAATTCATATAAAGTCCTAAAAAAATCCTAAAAATTATATAAAGGACTAAAAAATCCTAAAAATCATATAACGCCCTTCGAAAATACCCAAAACATCTGCAAAATGTCCTAAAAAAATCAATAAAAACATTCAAATATGTGAAAAACATAAATCCAAAAAACATTGGAAAATCCTTCACAAAATCCAAAACATTCGGAAAGAGTCGTGAAAATACTAAAAACATTCAAATACGATTCTGAAAAGATACCAAAAACATGTACAAAATGTCTCGAAAAAATTAATCAAAAACATTCAAATATCGATCCACATAATCCAAAAACATCGATCGAAAAAATCAATCAATCAATCAAAAAATTTGCAATAAAATGTCTCGCAAGAAACAAATACCCTAGCAGATATCTAGCAAATGTTTCGCATGAAGTTAACAAAGGATACGACTATCCAGTCAAACATCTACAATCAACTGATCAACTGTCTTATCAATCATATCATATCCTTATCAAGTGATCATTATCTTGTCTTAAACATAAGAGGATACACTCAAAATCAGACTGGTTAGTCTTAAACGGGGTCCACAACTTTATGAGATTAGGCATTATCAACCATCACATCAATCAATTGAGAATGAAGCATAAGGTCAATATAGCTGCTAAATTTTGTCCGAGTCAGTCTTTATCTTTTATCATTTGGTGATAGATCATGTTCCTATGCTACTCAAGGATGTCCACAAGTGACTAGAGGCGCCATGATGGGCATTATCTTTTTCTTTGTTTGTTGTTTGTGGTATGAATCGATGAAGTTCTAGGGAAATTTCTCTAGTGGGTGTCTGTGTTAGGAGCATTTAGCTATTGAATGCCACACATACCTCGACCTCTAGTGTATTTCCCAAAATGGAGGGGTTCACTCCTTGTCTGCTACGTGTTTGTTTCTTCAATGAGATATCTTTACATCTTGGTTTCTTATACCCTGATGTGCTAAGCTCCATTGTTCAATAATAAGGCTCAGTGATGAATATATGTTGCACAATAAATAATGACAAAGGTTCATGAATCATTCATTCTCATTTCACCTCATTTGCTTATTGCTAGTTTGTTGATTCTTTTCTCATCATCTCTTTCTAAATCAATCATCCTCAATTGCTTCTAATTCTCATCTTTCAATCTATTTTATTCTAAGGTTCATTCTCTCATATTCTATATCAATATCATCTTCACATCACCTATCTCTATCTCTAATCAACTAACCATTCTTCTATCTTTCATCTCACATTCTTCTTTTTTCGAGAGATTATTCATACCTTTAATGCACAAACAATCTCTCGAGGAGGCATTACACCCTAAGCGTCATTGGGGCAGAAAAGTTTTCATTTTCTTTGAAACAACATCGTTCAGACATTGTCTCAAAGAGGGACAAATGTAGACACCTAAAAATATCTCATGGATCATGTACTAATTATTCATCTAATTGATTAAATAATTCTTTAATTCTTTAATTAAGTTAATTACTCATATTCTTCTAAATTCATATTTCCTCATCATCTTACTAATTATTCTATTTCCTATTCTATCATTATTATATCATTTTAACCATTTTCTAATGTTAATTAAATATTTATTATTTAATTAATTCTGATTAATTCTCCAATTTAAATAATCTTTATTATTTAAATAATTAATTTTCAATTTCTATCTCTAATCATCTAATCATTAACCCTTTTCTAAATATTAATTAAATATTTATTATTTAATTAATTGTGATTTAATTCTTTAATTTAAATAATCTTTATTATTTAATTAAATTCCATTTCTAAAATAATTAAATAGTTTCTCTAAATTATTTAATTAGCTAATTAATTCTTCTAATTCCATTTTCAAATCCCCAAATTCTAATTTCATTTAATTTCAAATTGTTCCAATTTTGTCTAATTTCTATTACATGTGCATGATTTCAAAAACCAAATTGAAAATCAAAGTCAAGTTCTAATTATATTGAAATACTAAACTGAATTTAAAATAAATTCAATTATTTGAATAAATCTCATGCAAAGATTAAATTGAAAATCTAAGTTAAAGTGCAAGCACATGCTAGATTAATTAATTCAATCAATCAATTAATTAAATCTTTATCTCTCCAATCTCTATTTCCATCTTTTAGTTAACTTTTTGTAAATAAAGTTTTCTTTGTCATCTTCTTTATTTCCTCCAATCACCCTTTTTCATTCCTCAGTTAGCTTTTTCTCAATCAGTTAACTCTTTTAATATATTCAACCTATTCCGTTTCACCTCCAAATCAACAGTTCAACTATGAATCAACATGTGAGCTCACCTGAGTTCCACCTCTTGATCAATCTGTTCTACCTTTCAATCAATTCTCTCCAATAATATATAAATTGAGCATTCAATCTCCATTGTCAACAATCACGAACTTTGAATCTTTGTGTCATTTGCAGGTTGCCAACGCGATATTTGAGAGCCACCATACCACAAAGAAGAGAAGAACAATGGAAGTCATATGCGATCATGGAATAGGGAGTTTTGATTAACATATTTTACATTACTATTTCTTAATCGTATTATTTCATTGGTTTATGTTTGGATTGCTTAGATAGTGAAGGGATTCATGATTTTCCTTATTTCCTATTTAGCAATGATGAATTTGAGCATAGCACACAGGTAACTAACCATTTTCTCGCAGGTTTAGAAGAAGTTAAAATAGAAATTTTAATTCTTTCTAACTTTTTTTTAGCTGGATAAAAACAATTCACTTTCTTTAAATTTGAAAAGAATCTCATTTGTCTTTTAGGTTTAAAATTCACCACATCTTCATTTGGGTTTTAAAAAGAATCTCATTGTTGGATAAAAAGAACAACAAAACAAACTTTTCATTCTTGCAAGTTAGGAAAAAACACTTTGAATTTGGGTTTTAAAAGAACAAGAAAATTTGCTTTTCAGTTTGCAAAAGGTAAAAAGAACTTCATCTTCCTTTGGTGTATAAAAAAAATTCATTTTCATTTGCAAGGGATAAAAAGAACCTCACTTTATTTTGTACCAAGCAAAATAAATTTTCATTTATCGCCTTTACCTTTTGTTGACCAATATCACGATTTCTTTTGTTGACCAAGATTTCATTTTATTAGATAGAAATTCATTGCTATGAAAAGTTAAAAAGAACACCATGCTTTTTGGAGAAACATTAACAAATAGAATATAGCAAATCATTGTCTTAAAGGATAAAAATAACCTTTTTTTCTTTGTCTTGAAAGTGGAAGGTATATGCTCTCCCCTTAACTGGGTGACCAAAAAGCCAAACCACTCTTATGCTTTTTTTTATTTCAAGCATTTAAAACCTTTAGCAGGCCTGCCCTCCTGAGTTGCTCTTAGAGCACCATTAATGGCCGGTGAGAGGGGAATGACCTAAGTGGGAAACATCTTTATTGCCAAGTGTTCCAACCCACTATAATCAAATGTGGAGGCTGAAAAAATTACCCTTCAATGGTATTGCTCAATGATTAGCCTTTCCCCAGTATCTTTAAGATATGTAAAACCTTTGTTCTAAAGGTTGGGAAGCCTCCCGAGGGAGTTTATCATTGAAAACCGAACGAAAGCTTGATTAAAAACCTTAGCACTAGAAACTTTGAGCCGAGTTAGTTACTAGAAATTTTCAACATCATAGTGCAAGGGTGGGGAAGAATCCGCCCCCAAGATCACTCACCATATATCTCCCAAGATAACTACTCAATTGTGAAGAAATTCACTTTGAGTTAATTTTTGGCAAAAGGCAAAAAAAATGGGCGCCCTCTAGGGGGTGACAAGGCGATTTGAGTTGATGGAGTATCGAGACTAGTGGGCTATGATGTTGTTGATGACCTTTGAATAAAGAGTCTTCTTGATTTTTCTTAATTGTTATCTAAACTAGTGAAAACATCGGAGATTTGAATTTACATCCTCATTAAACATACACTACTTGTCTAGCATAGGCAAAATTTGTTATCTCTTATGTGTCGTGTTTGCAAATTATTTTTCAAAAAGTCATCCATAAAAAACACAAGTGTTAAAAATCTAAAAACGACAGAAGCAAATAAATCAGGGCAGATTAGCTAATAGGAGCAACTTCCTGGCACGTAGCAACCATTCTGTAGTGCATTTCAACCAAATATTAGCGCTTTCAACAGTCATATTAGTGCATAACCAGTATCTTACTGGTGAAATTTCTAGTAGCTCTTTTCAGCATCAGTCTAGCACATTCAGATATCAACATAGTGCATTCAAGACATATCATAGTGCTTTCAACTCAAACAATGACACGTAAATAGGACATATTAGCGCATAACTCATCCAACTAAGTCAGTTTCAAACATTCTAAAACAATGCATAGGAAAGGCAGCTTAGCACATAGAGAATCTTCTGTGATGCATATGAAACATTAATTAGCGCATCTGGTCTCTGTCTTAGCACATGATAAAAACTAAGAAAAACAGAGAGAAAATCGGGCATTTCGGGAAAATGTCATCAACAATCTTGAACACCCTTTCAGGTCCTTTAGCAAACTTAGCAGTCAAACTTTGAATCCGATCATCAGTGAGAAAATTTCCAAATTCAAATAAAGCACTTTCAGAACAAGTTTTTCAAATTTTAAACTAGCTCGAGATAAGACTCCATCCAACAAAACTAGGCAGTATCATAACAGTGATCAAAGTTTCACCATCCAACGGATTCTATCAAAAACAACATACCTAGTTTAATCCTTAAGTTGTCAAATCAAGTTTCCATATCAGGAAACTTTTATCCATATCATTTGACACACTTTGGCATGGAGGCAAATCTAACTAAACGTCTACTTTAAAGTAAAATTGAGTATTCAAATGAATTATCCAAATCCAACATCAACATCAACCTTTGATCATTCATGTATGACCACTCCTCATATTTTGAGAATAACAATTCTTCATCACAAAACTAAGTTGAAGAAAAGACAACCTAGTTCTAAGGCACATAGGAGAAGGAATAATTCTCTCTATATCAATTGTCCACTCTTTGTATCACATCGCACATTCTTGCATCACATGCGATTGTATATCCAAGGCAAAACAAATGAGCTTGACAAGGAAGCTTTAAGAACTAGGGATTATATTCAAAAAGCGGCATTCAACCAATGCCTAAATCATGGAGGAAGGATCAACCCCGCTTTATTCCTATAGTTTTGTATCACATATAACAAAGCTCGACCTGAACCACCAACACCACCTAGAACTCCCATAGAAGACGAAGAACTCATCATGATAGAAATTTACTAAATGCTCATTGTCACTCAATTTCAGAGAAACAAACAAAGGGAATCACAATCAGAATCAAGTATGGGTCGTAGATTATCCAACCCTTTTGATGAGTATGCTAATATGAGCGAAACAAAGATCAGCGAGGAAATTCTCCAAGAGTGTCAAGAAAACCCATCATTCCAAAGGCTCATGGAAAGCCTTATTGAAATAGACAAGGAAACATATCTACTAATGCTAACTAGAAAAAGAGTTAGACTTCTGGAAGATTTCGATACCAAAAACTTAAGAAATATAGACAAAATAATTTTAAGAACAAGGTCTAGAAATTATGCCTATCAAGACCAACAGTGAGAAGATGAAACACATGACCTGAAAAACACACACGAACAAGACAACACCCATGAACACAACCATGCATGCAATCAGGACAATCTTAATGAAAGAGAGGAAGCTCTCCCTCAAAGTACAAATGCACCCATGGTCGCTCTTACACAAAAAATCCAAATGCTGCAAAGACAAATGCAGGACATGCAACAAGGAACCACAATGCGATACTCCTTGGACGCGATGTGTCCTTATCCTTTTGACAGGAGATTGAACATGGTACCTTTTCCCCCAAATTTAGATATAAAAAAGTATGACAAGTACATTGGTAAAAGTGATCCCTGTGATCACGTTCAAGAATTTTCTACCATAAGCCTAGAGTTTTCTCACGATGACACTTACTTAATGAGACTATTCCCAAGAATTTTGGGAGGGCAAACCATGGAGTGGTTGTGTAAACTCACACCTCCCATCTAATCATTTGATGAGTTGGTAAACAAATTTATCACACAATACTCCTATAAAATTCAACATGGAATCACCATGTTGCATGTGTGTAACACCAAACAAAAGAATAATGAAACATTCATGGTGTTTCTTCAGTGGTGGAGACACATGGTTTCGAGATATCCTTGAGAAGTGCCTGAAAAGAAAAAGATTGAGATCTTTATCAATAACCTAAATAGTGAGATGAGTTATCAACTCAAGCTCCAATACATACCATCTTTTTCCAAGTTGATAAAAAATGGAATCCAAGTGGAGGAAGCCTACATCAAGAAAGGAACATTGAAGTTCTTTAAGGAAGGAGTTAACTCATTAAACACTAACCCCTTTAGTAAGAAAAACAATAACAATACCTTAGACAAATCCAGATTTTGGACAAGGAAAAAAAATGTTGTTAATGATGGGGTAGTCAATACTAATAATGTGAAATCCAAACAACCAGTGTTGGCTTTATCAGGTAACCCACCATCTAACAAAAAACAAAAAAGTGTTAATCAAGGCACTAACACTTATCCGCAAAATACCAATCAAGGAATTTCAACATCAAACACCAACAACAATAACCAAGGCAACAACACTACTAACACTAACCAAGGCAACAACACTACTAACACTAACCAAGGCAACAACACTACTAACACTAACCAAGGGAATAATGCAAACCAAAGAGGCAACACCAACGCTTTCCCGTATAGATGCATCTACACACCATTAGGGAAAACCTTAGAATCAACATTTTGAGAACTCTTGGTGAATAAGATTATCACATTTCCAACCATAAGCAACTTTGAACCCCAGGTCAAACCACCTTGGTGGAATGACTCACATTTCTGTGATTTTCATTGAAACAAAGGACATCACACAAATGATTGCATGAGGCTTAAGAACATCATTCAGGACATGATCGATAGAGGTGATTTAATAGTTGATGGTCTCAAAACAAATGGTGACCATGACGCCTTTAAAAATCCTCTTCTAAATTACAACAAGGGAGGAGCTTCAACATCAAATGATACCGGAGGAGCTCATATAAATCACATATATAATAACACCATCAATCACATATTGACAGATGACAACCAAGTAAATGTCATAAAAATCAAGGAAAAACAAGAACATGCGTTGATCAATGTGACAACCAAAGCACAAAAATACGTCTTGATAGGGAATACATTTGTTGGCAAATGCACACTCCAATGCGATATTGTAGGTGATTGAAGGTTTTTTCATTGATGGCAACCTTGCAATCATATGATACTGACAAGACAATTTACCGGCACCAGCAACGACAGACTCTACACCAGCACATAGAACAACGACAGTAAAAGGAAGTATATCAGCACCCAGGCCGACATGAATTTTGTTTATAATATATTTTGTAATTAATTGTAAAATCATTGTAAGCTGACTTGGCAAATTGTAAAATGACTCATATATGTATGAGATCATTATAGAACATTTTAAGAAGGAAGTAGATAGGCGAAATAAGGCAGACCTAATATGTGAATTATAGGTTAAGGGTTTATGTATGAAGCAAAGCTAAAACCAGTATTGGATCTGGCATAGTAGATGCTATTTTGAAGTAGTACAAGACATTGGATTTGCATAATCCATTTTGTAAGTCAATGAGACTTCCAATTTTGTAATTGAGCAATGAGCTCTAGGCACTTGGCCTTCCTGCATGTGTAGGCCCCTATTGTAGCAGTAATATTCTCTTATTGGCCAGTATACAAATATTGTGAGTCACAAATCCCACCAAGGTTTTTCCCACACCGGGTTTCCTTGTTAAACTACTATGTTATGGTGTGCTTTTCATGTGGTTGTTGTTATCTCTGTTTACTGCATTACTTTTTGTTTACCAGTATACAATATTGATATGCTTTACATATTTTAAGTTAAGAAAATTATATAACCGGTTAGATACTGATTCACCCCCCCCTCTCAGTATCTTTGGGAATCCTAACAATTGGTATCCGAGCCTGGTCCTCTATTTTTGAAACCCTAATAGCTTGAGGAATATATTTACACCTGTAGAGATGGAAAACTTGATGAAGCAATTAGAAGCAACTCTCTTAGACTATGATACAAAAAAGTTGAAAAATATCAAACTTGAAGATGATCTAAAGGCTGCACAGGATATTATTCAAGCACTTCAAGAAAATCTTACCATTGCAAGAAACAAGAGAAGAAAAGATACAAAATGAGAATGATGAAAAGGAAACTCTTAGTGATCTGATGAATAAACTGAAACAAGAAAACATGACAACAAAGAATGAGATGCAGGATATGACTAAGATTTTGTAAAGAAATTGAAGATAGAGAGAAGGATGAAGAAGACTTGACTAGAAGACTGAATGATATTGCAAATGAAAACACAAGACTTAGTTATGGAAATGATATGTTGAAGACAGATCTGATGCACACACAAAATGACTCAAATGAACTTATGAGACAAAAAGGTATCTTGGAAAGAGAACTGGCTACTGCAAATCAACACAAGGAAAAATTCAAGAAAAGCTCAGAAGAACTTGTGACTTGCTGAAAAATTAGAAACCAAATGGTGACACTAATGGCCTTGGCTTTGAAGCTAGTGAAAGCTCTGGTACTACAAACACACATGATCATAGCAAACCGGTAAGACAACCTATTGCTTATAAATTTAATGGAAAATTCTTTAACTATAACAAGTATGGTCATAGAGAAAATCAGTGTAGATCTAGAAATTATCAGAGCACTAATACACCCACCAGTCAATGCTCCAAATGCAACAAAGTTGGTCATAATTTAGAAAATTGCAGAATGAATGTAAGATGTTATGTTTGTGGAAGATTTGGACACTTATCTAATCAGTGTAGAACACAAACCGGCATAAGATATGGGAAAGATATTCAGAAAAACAATGTGACCTGTTATGCTTGCAATAAGATTGGACATATTGCAAAATTCTGTAGAAGGCATCACCGACAAGTAATAATAGTGCTAGTTTGAAAGGTAAAGAAAAGGTTGAAGAGGTAAAGCAAGAATTCTCAAAACAATGGATCAGAAAGTTAGATCTAAATGTTGATAGGAATACTCCTCCACCGGAAGAACATAGTAACACTCCACCGGCAGAACAGAGTAACACTCCACCGGCAAGAGACTCTTCATCTAACTGAAGAAAATTCCTTTTAGGGTTTAGCAATCAAATGTGAAACATGCTATTATTCCCTCGGTTGATGGTGAGTGTGTGTGTGAAAAAGTGAACCTATAGCTGCAAGCACAACACTTCAATTAAGTCATTATATGCATGGTTAGTAATCAATAATCAATAAGAAATAAACCATAGCAAAGCAACTAATTGCCTTCTAAAAGATGCGAGTATAAGATTGCTCTCAGATTTTTATAAGCAATACCAGTGACTAGACTACACCAAGATGAAGGATTTAATCTATATGATATTAAGCTATATGGATGCAAGATGGATGAATAATTCAAGCAATAATAACTAAATCAAGCAACAATGGATGCAAGCAATAATGAATGTAAAATGGATGTAAGTAATCTAAAAAAGCACAATGATTTCAATGACTCCAGAGTGAAATTAGCGTGATAATAATTTCCAAGCGTGTTCTCAAAAATCTCTGGGGTGAATTGGAATGAGAGTTGAAGACTGAATTTATAGAGAATCAAAAAGCTCAATTTAGGATTAATTGAAAATAATTGAGAAATCAGGTTGAGTTAACCTTGAGATAGATTCCAATTATAGTTTAATTGAAATGCATTCAAATTAGAAGTCCAAGTTGCATTGGAAAATAATAATAAATTAATTCCATGCACATCTGATAAAAATAGATAATTCCATGCACATATTTGATTCATTCAAGAAAAAGGTCTTTTCAATTCAACTAAACTTCTTTTTCTGAAAAGATTTGGGTTCCAATTTTAGAGAATAATTCAATAATTCAATTAAATTGCTTTTCTGATTTCAAGTTCTAAATTTAGAAAAAGAAATAATATCTCAAGTTTGATTTCTCTCTTAATTCAATTCTTTTTTTGATTTTTGTTTTGTTTCAATTCAACTCTTTGTAATAAATTAATTCATCTTTTGTAATAAATTAATCCTTTTTGCGTGATTGAATGGAAAATTTATTTAATTTAATTAGATATGCAAGGATATTTAATAAATTAAAATGGGATAATTGATCAAAATGATATTCTTGGAAATGATTCAATTAATTAAATCAATATTTAATTAATGTTGAGTAGTTGATTTGCCATGTGATTTTTTATAATTAAAGAATTAATAATGTGCTCAAGATTAATTTAATTGCCTTTGGTTAGGACCTTGGTGATGTTGTCGAGATTAGGGGCCCATGGTTTAGATGACCAATTTTAGGGTATTACATTTGCCCCTCTTTGAATTAATGTGCGAGCAGCGCTTTGATTCAAAGAGTGTGTGATGTCTAGGAGATGCTAGTTCTGAACTTGATTGATCATGAACTAGATAAAAAAAAAGCAAGGTGTTTAGCTTGATTCGAAGTGACAAAGCTAAATGAGGTCTGATTAAAGTGATATCGATCCCAAACTTGATTGAATTGAGGAACGATAGAAAACAAAGATACCGAACTTGAACTTGATTGATCAAGAAGCGGATCTTACTGATCTAGAACTTGATTGATCTTAGATATAGTGAGTGATGGTAAAAATCGATCTTGAACTTGATTGATCAAGACACGATGAGCGAAGAGTGAACCATTTAGCTTGATCAAGAAATGAATACTAAACACCTGCTTAGATTTAGTGTGATCAAAGAAACTCTTTAAACTTTTGATTGAGTTTAAATGAATAATCAGTTTGATTTGAAGCAATGAAACTGATTAATGTTAAGAGATTAATTCAGATGAAAGATAAATATCAGCTTGATTTGAATCGATAAAATTGATATGCCCCTTAGCGATTGATTTGATTCAAATGATCAAGAGATCTCAACTTGATGTGAAGCGATGAAGCTGAGATGCCCCTTAGCAATAAGGATTGATTTTCTTTAATTGAAAAGATTTTGCTCGACTTTTGATGAAGATTTGAAAAAATTTCTCGACTTGTGAGATGTGAAGTCATAAGGTTGTGAGTATGCCCCCTCGGGAGTGAAATCGAAAGATAGCGAGGGATTGATTATAGGCAATTGTGTGACAAAAAATAACTTATTTGAGCACAAAATGATCATGAGGATTTTTTTGAAAATTTCAGCGATGATTGATAAGAAATTGAGCATAGAGTTGATTGTAATGTTGATGTGTAGAATGAAATTGAATTAATATTCAGTGTTTGAAATTGAGCACAATTTGAAGAAAGAATGAGCATTTGATGAAAAAAAAAAAAAGCGCTAAGTGGTCAAAATTTTGAAATTGACTAGTAAAACAATCTCGAATTTCAATTTCGATCCCGAAAATGGAATCAGAGCAGGCATATTAGCTAAGGGTACAATTTTCGTGACCATCGGAGCAAGTTGAAAAATTAGGTTTTAGGCTATATATAGGACGAAAGTGTCATTTTCAATTCATTTTAACCCTCCAAGTTTGAAAATTCAAAAAGCCTTCTGTGAAGAAAAATGGTGGTCCCTACTCATCAGCATCGATTTGAGCGCCAGAGACATCACAATCGACCCTAAAACTACGAGCTAGCGGTAAGTGATCGATCTTTAGCCTCTTTATGTTTCCAATTTTGAATTTTTTTGTTTATTTTTCACGTTTTTCACGGGTTTTGGGTTGGGTGTCACTGTTTATTGTGCGAGATAGGATCTTGTCTCGTACGAGAAACTGACAATTTTTCTTTTATCGTTAAGACTATTAGATTTGTCGTACGGGAGTAACCCTTGTGTCGTATGACAGGTCAGTTAGGAGACCATTTTGTCGTGCGGAGTCCAATAAAGTGTCATTTGAGGCTGTTTTCTCGTACAAGAGCCATTCCTGACTCATACGAGATTCTTTTTAGCTGTGTTTTGTCGTTCAAAAAATAGTGACCATTTTTGAAAGTGTAAACATGAAATTTTGCTTTTGCATTTGACTTATTTGGATTTGCGTGATGTTTAACTTCTCTTGTAGGCTCATGTGGAATGTTTTCTGATGATCATTGTTGGGTTTTTGTGTAGGTGTGCTTACCTCCTGTGCTTTTTAGATGTGTATATCCTCCCACTATGGCTTTGGTTCATGATTTGTTTGAGGTTGAGTAGGCTCATATTGATATGTGTGGCTTTACTCACCTGATGAGGTTACCTGATATCCGTGTGAACCACGGGATGCTGACAACGTTGGTACAACGATTTCATTCAAAGCATAATACCTTTCATTTGCCAGTTGGGGAGTTGACTATCACTCCCGAGGATGTGTACATGATCCTTCATATCCCTTTTGCTGGGGATAAGATGGATTATGATATTGCATTTTTACTTGGACTACAGGCTCTTAGGAACGTATTCAGGGATCCTGATATCTTGACTTGTTCTATGAGTTGGGATATATTGATGGGCAGGTACAGTGAGGAGTATCCGCTGGCATGTGTCCTAGCAGGTTTCATTGGTTGCTTCTTGATGCCAGACAGAGGGCAATAGGGTTTTCAGAGTGGATGGGGCCGTATGCTGGAGAGGTTGATAGAGACCCCTCAGAGACTTGGCTGGGGCTCTTTCTTATTGGCTCACATGTATCGGGAGATGCATGAGATTGTCTATAGAGATGGGCGGAGCATGGCTGTAGGGGTTTACATTTTACAGGTGTGAGCTTGGGAGCACATTCTCATTTGTCGGTCGATAGTCGATGATAGCAGAGAGCCCAGGCAGCCTATTATCTATAGGTATACCGGATATATTATGCAGCCCCATCTGGGCAAGACAAACTTCTGGCGATGATAGCTGGATGATCTGATAGCTATTATATGGAGACCGTATAGGGGGTTGGAGTCATGGGATGATTGGCGGGCGGTGCAGAGAGATCTTTTTGTTACACGCCCACTAATTGGGAGATCGCAGACTATTGTGGAGCAATTCATCATTTCACGAGTGATGAGGCAGTACGACCGGCTGCAGGGGATCTCTCAGGAGTATATGGCGTATGCTCGATATGCTGATGAGGAGAGACAAGGATGGTCACCTAGGCTATCATATGCTTTAGTGATGCACGAGCTGATAGGTTTACACCGGCTGAGGTGGGATTACCTAGAGGGTATAGTAGATGCGGGGTATTTCCCTAGTACAGGGATTACTTTTAGTTGCATCCATTCCCTCGATTTATGGATCCTGGAGAGCATGCTCCTCATATTGAGGATGTGGAGGATGATGCCCCCACACCAGCATAGGGACAGGCATAGAGATAGGGCCAGAGACCAGATGCTCCACGATGGACTGGTGGTGATTCTGGTGCTAGCAAGAGCGGAGTGCAAGCTGATGTTGGACAGCAGAGGGGTGAGGGTGGATCCTTTGGGAGAGTAGGCATGAGGCTGGGTGGTGGAGAGAAGGAGTGAGCAGCTCCGAGGCAGGTCCAGCAACGACGGGATGAGAAGGGTGGAGCCATAGGTGGAGATGGTGGTGGAGAGCCTGTGAGAGAGTAGGGGACTGACACGGGTCGGTCGATGAGAGCACGCCTTGCAGAGCTGCAGTCACAGTTGACAGTGGCTCAGACTCAGCTGGCGAAGCGAGACCGACAGCTAGTCGAGGTTAGGGCAGAGCGTGATTTCCAGTTCACAGCATTAAGAGCTGAGTCAAGAGCAGAGATAGAGTCTCTTTGACAGGAGGTGCTGCTCTAGAGTAGTAGGGCTGCATATTATGTGGCGGCATATAGTATTGCAGTTCCTGTTGCAGAGTAGGTGCAACCCTATTCACAGTATATGGCTAGATCAGAGGGAGCACAAGCACCACGCCAGGATCTCGGGCATCAAGCTCCTCCTCCTCCACTAGGCGACAAGGGAGAGGGCACCAGCTAGATGATTCTTTTTTTTGTAGACACACCCATTTTTTTGTAGTCGATACGATTCTTGCTCCGATGGGAGTTTGTACATGTCATTGGACATCATTTTGTACTCTTAGACTTGAGATGATATATATATATATATATATATATATATATATATATATATATATATATATATGAGATCCGATTTGACTTCATTATACTTGTGTCAATTCAATTATGAGATGTTTCTATATGCTTTATTCTACATGTATGTATTTCTTTCAGCATGAATGTATGTATTGCAAATGATAATGAATGTCTATGTTTTTGTTTCTTTTCATATGCAAATAAATGAATGAAAATGAGTAGTGCAATTTTTTTTGTTTTTTTTTATGCAATAAGATGAATGCAAATGATTTAATAATAAAATGAATGAATGAATCTATATGAAATGTTATGTATGCAGCTAAACATATCAAAACACAAGTACTCGATCAAAGAAATAATGATAAAAAATACCAGCTAGCGTAAGAAATGATGACGCTCTCAGCTCTCATTCATAAGATAAGGAGATTATTACTATACCGAAATCACTCTAGATTCACAAAAATGCAGAATGAAATGCAAAATGATGTGCAAAATGCAACCTAAACCTAGTCACTAGATTTAAAATACTTAAGATTCATCACTAAGCATAACGAACACAACAGGCAGGTTAGAGTTCCTTTCTTTTTCAATGTGCAATATTAGTTATCTTGTCTGCAATGACCCTTTTTTTGTTCATATCCTTGGACAGATTTCGCAGGGACCCGAATTGCATCATAAATAAATTCTCTCAAAATAGACAAAGAAATGATATGGACCTCCCTGTAGCATACAAATAAGCGGAGTCGAGGTATGTGAGGCTATTTCACCTTAATGTGAAGGCTCTTATCACACACACCCAACTAATTTATATGTTTCCAGATCATCGGGATCATTCCTACAAGCAGAAAACAAAGAAAATATTATGCCCCCAATCCTTGCTTCTCCTAGTCACAATAGACTTCCTCGAGTTACTCAGAGGGACAATAATCAAAAATCAATATAAAAGACAACATACAAAGAAAATTTTCATTCATAGCCCAAACTATTTAGTAATTGTTTTCCGTTATGTTGTTTTGCTTGTGAACTCAGTGATAAAAACTTTGTAGTAGTCAGGAGACAAGTAACTGACTTGGAGTGGACGACCAGGTTTTACTGACAGAATAATGACTTGGTTGACACTGCTTAGGATATGTAATGTGCTCTGTCGAGTAACCTAAGACTAGGACATTGATCAGTTTCAAGTCATGAGGGTTCCAACGAACCCGAATGTCACAAAAGTGACTGAAAATATGTACAAGCAAAAGCAAAAGATACTTGAAAGTGGGAAATGCCAACGTTGCATTGATAGATGGAGCGCTTGAGTACAAGAGGCACTTGTTTGCCAGGTTTTCACCTGCTTGGCAGAGATTCATTTTTTTTTTTACCAAGGTGCCTGTTTGCCAGGTTTTCACCAGGGCAATTTTTCTTTTTTTAATTTCTTTTTCTATTTTATTTTATTTTGGTTTCTTCAGGACTTTTTCTGATTTTTTAGAATTTTTTTCAGTACTTTTTCCAACTGTACAAGTTTGCTGGAGCAGAGAGTGCTAAGCGAAGAATTTCTTCAAGTGGATGGTGTTAATCGGTTCATGAAGCTGTTCTCCTTCCGAGTTTGAGAGTTGATAGGCACCAGAGCCAAATACTGCAGTAACAATGTAGGGACCCAGCTAGTTGGGTTCAAACTTCCCTTTGTTGTTGCGAAACTGTTGATTTTTTGGATTTTCTCTCAGAACTAGGTCACCAACTTGAAATTCTCTTTGTCAAACTTTCTTGTTATACCCCCTAGACATTCTCTTCTGATACACTCTGAGATGATCAAACGCCACTTGCCGACGCTCATCCAGCAATTTGAGTTCTTGCAATCTAGATATTCCACGATCTTCATCAGTAACAAGACCTTGCAATGAAACTCTTAGAGATGGTATTTCTACTTCAATAGGTAATACTGCTTCGGACCCGTATACCAAAGAAAAAGGTGTAGCCCTAGTAGGTGTTCTGATACTGGTTCTGTAAGCCCATAGTGCAAGATTGAGCTGCAGATGCCAATCCTTCCCAGACTTGTTCACTATTTTGTGCAAGATAGTCAGTAGGTTTTTGTTAGATGCCTCAACTTGTCCATTACCTTGAGGGTAATATACTAATGACCAGTGTTGCTTTATTTTGAATTTCTCACAAAGCTCATCCAGATCTTTATTTTTAAATTGTCCTCCATTATCAGTCATGATGGATGAAGGTATCCCATGCCTGCAAACTATATAGTTTAGGATGAATAAGGTGACTTGTTTACCAGTTGCCTTGGTGAGCGGAACTGCCTCTACCCACATGGTGAAATACTTAGTGGCAGTTATGATGAATTTATGTCCGTTGGATGAAGCCAGATATATCTGACCAATGAGATCAAAGGCCCATTGCTGAAAAGGCCAGTGTGTTGTAAATGGTATGAGGTCCCTGGCCAGGGCATGTATGACATTTCCATGAAGCTAACATTTCTCACAAGTCTTAGCAAATTTAATGGCATCTTTTTCCATATCTGGGCAGTAGTAGCCAGCCCGTAATAGTTTCTGAGCTAAAATAAAACCATTCGAATGAGATCCAAAAATACCTTCATGGACTTTCGATAATGCACGTTTAGATTCTTTAGTTTCTAGACATCTAAGCAAAGTACCATCCAAACCCCGTCTAAATAAATCGTTAGCTATGATAACATACCGCGAAGCGCTTTGAGTTAGGTTTCTTTTCTCGTTATGAGTAAGGTTTTCAGGGATAATTTGATCACATAGATAGGAATAGATGTGGCTGTATGAAGATGAGTCATGTCCACTAATAGAACAGACTATTTGGGTCTTAGGAGAATCATAAGCAGGGTAATATAACTCTTCCACCAGGAAATCAAAGTGAAAATTGGACTCCTGTAGCTCAAGTATAGATGCCAAGGTAGCCATAGCATCTGCTGCTCTATTCGCTGATCTAGGAATTTTTTGGAATGATACAAAAGCAAAATACTTCTTGAAATCATCTACCATCCTCTTGTAAGGCATCAATTTCTCATCTCAAGTCTGATATGTATCATTGATTTGATTGATGACCAGCTGAGAATCTCCATAAATATGTAATTCAACAACCTTCCATTCAATGGCTAGTTTTATTCCATTCACCAAAGCTTCATATTCTACAATGTTGTTTGTGCAAGGGAATAGAATCTTATAAGACTTTGGAATTGAGTACTTCTGAGGAGTAATGAATAGTATGCCAGCACCTGAACCATTTTGAGTAAAGGAACCATCAAAGAACATCTTCCAGGGTTGTTGAGTAAGATGCATTATTGATTCATCTAGGAACTCAATGTGTAGTGGCTGAGTATCCTAAAGTGGAGCTTCAGCAAGTTGATCAACAATTACCTATCCTTTTATGGCTTTACGTTCCACATATTCAATGTCAAACTCTGTAAGGATCATTACCCACTTTGCCAATCGTCTAGTGAGTGTTGCTTTATTAAGAAGATACTTGAGTGGATCAATTTTGGCCACCAACTTGACTGAATGTGCGAGCATATAGTGCCTCAGTTTTTGTGATGCAAAGACTAATGCCAAGCATGCTTTTTCTATTATATTGTAGCTCATTTCATAAGACACCAATGTCTTGCTGATGTAATAAATAGCTCTTTCCTTTTTGTTGTCATCCTGTTGCGTCAGAAGTGCCCCTAGTGATGAATCAGTTGTTGATATATATAAGATTAGTGGCTCACCCTGAATAGGTGACATCAATATCGGTGGATTAGATAGGTACTCTTTTATCTGCTGAAGATGTTGTTCACACTGCTGATCCCAGTTGTATATTATTCCTTTTCTCATTACTTTTGTAAAAGGTTGAGCCTTGTCTGCTAGTTGAGAAATGAATCTTCTAATGGATTGGAGACGTCCCTGTAGACTTCTCATTTGACTGATGTTCTTTGGAGGCGGCATTTCCATTATAGCTTGGACCTTTTCAGGATCAACCTCGATGCCCTTCTTTGAAATTATGTAGCCAAGTAGTTTACCAGATGTCACTCCGAATGCACACTTCTTTGGATTTAATCGGAGCTTGAACTTTTCCATTCTGTCAAGTATAGGACCTAACTCTTGAATATGCATCGATCTTTTCATAGTCTTCACTAAGGTGTCATCAACATAATCTTCCATATTCTTTTGCATCATGTCATAAAAGATAGTTGTAACTACTCTCTGATAGGTCACTCCTGTGTTCTTTAACCCAAATGGCATAACATTCGAGCAAAAGGTTCCCCATGCACAGGTGAAAGATATCTTTTCTTGATCTCTAGGAGTGATTTTAATCTAATTGTAGCTGGAAAATCCATCCATTAGTGAGTACATCTCATACCTAGCTATCATGTCGACTATCATATCAATATTTGGCAATGGAAAGTCATCTTTTGGACATGCTTTATTGAGATCTTTAAAATTTCTACAAACTCTGATAGATTTATCTGCCTTCGACATAGGTACTATGTTGAAAATCCATTCAACATAATCTATTGCTCTGATAAATCCATCTTTGAGTAGTTTCTCTAGTTCAACTTTGACCAATAGTGCGACATGCAGGTACATCTTACAGAGTTTTTGTTTAACTGATTTTACTCTTGGTGTGATTGAGAGATGGTGCATAATGAGATCAGGATCTAAGCTTGGCATATCAGAGTACATCCATGCAAAATTTATTTTCATCTCTAAGAATAGCTGAGTGAAATCCTTCAATTCCTCTGCCGATAGTGATTGATCTATCTGAATAATTTGTGGTGTCTCTTGATTCTCGATATTTACTGGTTGAGTTGGTTTGATCAATATGGAAGACCACTCCTGAAAATGACTGGGTAGTATACCAACTATCTCACCTTCAGGCGCCTCAGAGAGGTTTTGACCTTTAGGTACATCCTTTATTTTCTCTTTTTTAGATTCTGACACCGCCACTGTATGGTTTTCGCCATCAGATCTTTTATTTTTATTTTTCTTGTTTTTGCGACTAAGATACTTGATATCCTCTTTAGTCATATTTTCACTCCGTTCATTGGTGGAAGAGTTCATAGGTTCGACTTCATTGAGATAATAGGATAATGTATAGTCATTGGCAAAAGTAGGTATATCCATGGGTTGATTCTGTAAAGTACAGTCAATCAATTCAGGATGTATTAAGGACAAATTTTGGATAGGTTCAAGAGCATTCACAGTATTGTTATCACAACTGCAGATTGAAAAGTCAAGTTCTAGAATGATACCTTGCGTAAGTGTCTCACGACTAGGAAGAGTCAAATCATGATTATTAAAGTTCACGTTAATATTTAATCAATCTAATCCAATAGACATACTTGTAACGTCGTTTACTACGCCGGACTGGAAGTCATGTCGTGGTTTAATAGCAATAAGACTAGTAGGCAACTTTTCATTGTTTGTATCAGATGATTCAGAATTTGAGGATGAGTGGGTATCATCATGAACAAGACTGTTATCAGAGTCCTCAGAATCATTAGAGTTATTGGATGAAGTTTCCAAGTCTCTTTCAAGTGATTTAGTAAGCATATGTATGGTATCAATACTAACATCTTTAATGCTACAAATTCCTTCATATTGTAGTTCATTTGTCATTTGTATCTGACACACCTATTGACATGATCTCATTGTTTCTATGATTTTTTTTCGTCTACTCCATTCAGCTTCTTCTGGATTGATAACTGGTTCTTGTTCTGCAGCTTCTAACTCTTCCTGTGTAGTGCTATAACTGATTTGTTCTGTTTTAGGATAAGGATACATAGATGAGAAGCTTTATGGTATTGTTCCTTCTTTCAATGCTTGTTCATAATTTGCTTGCGTCTTTTGTCTAATTTCTTGTATTTCCCTCTCTAGTTTTATGCGCATCAGGTCTTGAGTATCATTAATGACACCACTAGATTCTTCTAGAGTTTTTGTAGTGGATGTGTCTGAAAGATAGTCAAGACCCCATTTATACTCATTTGAATCAGTCTCTGAATCATCTACTTGTTGCCTGCTAGTATATGTGACTGGAACTTTTAATGGTGCAAACAATTCTTTGATTCTCACAACTTCATCTCTTATATCCTCAGGAACCTCAACTTCTTGTATTATTGTAGCTGATACCGTCGAAGCTTGAGCACTGACTATTTCTTCTTTCTTGACCGTTGATTCCTCTTTCTCTTTTATACACTCTTCTTTTGTTTGTTTAGTGTTTGCTTCATGTAATGTTAAAGGTGATATCTTTTTCAAGCCTTTAGACTTAGAAACATGTTTTTGTTCTGATGTCTTTTTAGGATTGTATCCCAGTCTAGCCTTATCATGTGTGGATTTGGTTTGTAGCTGAATTGGTTCAGTAATACCTTCTTTTTGTTTTCCCAAAGGACCAGTACCTGAGTACCCCATGCGCTGAATCATTTTGTAACCACAACCATATTGGTTTGAGGAAATCTCACAATGTCATACCTCCTCATTTGGACTATCTTCCTTAAAGAGCCAGTTAAGCACAACATCCTCTTCTATTTCATCAGCCAAGGAGGTAGAAGACTGTATAAAGAGACCATCATATATAGTA
The DNA here is from genome assembly GCF_030272615.1 of Cryptomeria japonica. Lineage (NCBI taxonomy): Eukaryota > Viridiplantae > Streptophyta > Pinopsida > Cupressales > Cupressaceae > Cryptomeria > Cryptomeria japonica. The sequence continues at coordinate 347,710,234 of NC_081415.1, read as the reverse complement.
TTTGGAGCTGAAGTTTGTGTTCTCATAGCCTCTGATGGCTTGCCCAACTATTTTGGCGATGGAGGGAGAGAAACTAATGATAGTACCGGTTCTATCTTGTAGCCATCCATGCCGGTATCTGTAATCTTCAATCTCTTTTCTAAGTCTTTCATCAATGTTTCTGGATCTTCATTTGGAGAGGCTGCCCTATTATGAGGCACAAAAGTATCTGCACCTTTTGTCAATGCATTACAGATGACATTTGTATCAGCAGGAATATTGACTTCAGCTCCATTATAAGGAAACTTTAAGCATTGGTGATATGGTGACGGTACTGCCTTCATTTCATGAATCCATGGCCTGTCTAGTAATATATTGTATGACAATGGAATATCGAGAACCTGGAAAAGGACATCTCTCTCTACCGGTCCCACTCTGATTGGTAATGATACCAAACCTTTGGAGGTCCTCTCTTCTTCATCATAGGCTTTAATTGTTATTTTCTTGCCTGGATCAATGACATTTTCAGAGAATCCTAGTTGTGTAAGCAGATGATAAGTACAGATATTCAACCCCATGCCTCCATCTATCAAAACACGTTTAACTCTGTGTTTGTGGATCATGGCTTCAATATGGAATGGCTGGTTATGTGGATGATTTAATGAATTGTCATCTTCCTCAAAGAAGGTCAAATAGTGAGGTAAAGTCAGATGACCCACCATAGACTGAAACCGATCAATGTCTAAATATTTTGGAACATTGGTAGTGAGCAATGCTTTGTCTAGGATTTCCTTGTGAGCAGATGAGAGATGTACAATTCAAAAATTGAAATTTGAGCATTTGTCCTTTTCAACTGTTCCACCATGCTGTATCCAGAGGATGATGATGAGGTTAATCTTTTAAATTTGTCCAAGGTTGATTCCTTTTGTTTGTTTGGCAAGGCTATTGGATTTGATGTTTCTTGAGCCGGTTTGGAAGAACTAGCTCCTTGGAGGGTAACTTTCTTTTGAGATCTGGTCAGAGCTTTTGCATATCGTGATTCATTTGGTTTATCTTGAACTATAATCACATTGCAATATTCTGAGTGTGAAGGTTCAATCATGTTGATAACATTGTCTTGGCTGGCATAAGCATAATTTACCTTGGCACCTCCTTTGGTCTTTGAGGAATCACCTTGTTCATAAGCAGACAAAGGGTCTTTAAATGCTTTATGATCAACATTGGTTGGATGATTCCCAACAACAACTTTATCCAGCGTCTATGAGATCTCGAATCTCATGTTTTAGCTTCATTCAATTGTTTATGTTATGACCCTTATTCCGATGGAAGTCACAGTATTCATTTTCTCTCCACCATCTTGGTTTGACATCCGGATCATATGGTATGGAGTTATCTAGTAGTGTTATCAAGTTGTTTGCCAACAAAGTTTTGAAAGCAGACTCATATGATTCTTCAAGAGGAGTAAAATCATGCTTAGGTTTGGAAAGCCAAGGCTTTTCTTTGAACCATTCCTTTGTTTTCTTTGGCGGATTTTCTGCTGCAATCTCAGTGGCTTTAAGTGCTTGTGTACCACTAGCCAGGTTGAATATTGTGGATTTTGAGTTGGTTTTGACAGTGTCTACTACTCCATCATTAACAACATTCTTGTTGTTGTCTTTGGCAAGTTTCCAATACTTGTTCTTCTCTTTAGAGCTAGATCCCATTTGTGTTTCTTTCCAAGGTGTGATATCTCCCTTCTTTATGAGCACATCTTCCATTCGAATGGCATTATCTACCATTTTGTTAAATGATGGGTTTACTTGCATTTGTACACTATATTTCAGTTCGGGGACCAAGTTATTGACAAATATATCCATTTTCTCAGAGTCTGGAATAGGTTGTGGGTACCTAGAGAACATCCTTCTCCAGCGTTGGAGAAAAGTAAGAAGAGGTTCCCCTATTTTCTGTTGAGTATTACAAAGATCGATCATAGTCACAGGATGTCGAATGTTGTATGAGTATTGTTGTAAAAATAGTTGGATTAGTTCTTCGAATGTTTTTATTCCTTTGGGTAGACTTGAGAACCATTCCATTGCTTGACCCCCTAAACTCCTTGGGAAGAGATGCATGAGGTAGGTTTGATTGTGCATGAATTCCATACATGTAACACTAAATTCCCTAACATGATCTTGAGGATCTGAGGTACCGTCATATTTGTCAAATTTTGGGATTTCCACTCGTGAAGGGAATGGAGGCATGTGTAAATTCTTGTCAAATGGGAAGGGACATATTGTTTCCAGAGAATATTATTTCGAGGACTTGTCCTTATTCTTCAGCTCTGTGAGCTTTGTCTGCAAAGCTAGTAACTGTTTGTGTACCATGATTATAGGTGAGTCTTCCCTTTTAGTAACAAGTGTCTGAACATCATATCCAATAGGAAGTTTGGCACCTTGATTTGCTAGTTCTAAGAAATAGTCTTCCTTTTCTTGGGTCATGATAGTTTTCATCATTTTTCTAAAGTCTTTGTCTTTTTGACAGTCAAGGATTTCTTTTTCTGGAGGTTCAGCAGCTTCGTCAATGTCACTTGATGATGATGAGTCTTATGATTTTCAGGAATATTACGGTTATTTTTGTTTCCATCATTGTATTCTGTCTCATGTATAGTGGGAGATTTTGGTTCATCAAAAATTGGTCCGCCTGATGACGACGACATGTCAGTGAGGGGATCTTGTCTAAGATGTTATCCAAGTTGATTCTAAGTGTAGTGTAAGATGCAGTCTAGTTTCAGGAACGATCTATCCTGTATAAGACGTTATCTAAGTGACTAAAATTTGATAGGTAGTTGATTAAACTAGCTAAGAGGTGATCGACCAAATCGTGCAATGCAAATGGTAGAGGTACACTACCTTGATCTATTTATGCTCAGGAAAATGATAACCAATATTATGTTCGCTGTAAGCTGTTTTTAGGCAAGTTTGATTGTTCTATTCTAACAAAACCAGAGACTCGTATGAAAGGATTTTATGGACCAGATGACAATTTAGCAATAACAGGATGACAATAATTCTGTTTCGTACGAGTTGCTGCCTCATACCGTACGACAAATGGGCATGTGCAGGACGACAAAGACTGAGAGCAGTTCTATTTCGTATGAAATAGGATACAGAGCTAGATGATAGAATTAAATGACTTGTACGACATAGAATTGGTCTAGGACGACAAACCAGAAGACTCATACGACACAAGATGTGATATAGGATGATGAATTATCAGACTCGTATGACTGTTCACAGGACAGAGTCTAGAAATTTTGAGTTTTTTCGATTGCTAAGTATGACCAATTCTGAGATGGACTGATTTTTGACCAAGATAGACTATTTTCTGACACGGACTGAGTTTTGACTGAGGATGGACTAGTTTCTGACACAGACAGAGTTTCGACTTAGGATGGACTAGTTTCTGACACGGACAGAGTTTCGACTTAGGATAGACTAGTTTCTAACATGGACAAAGTTTCAACTTAGGATGGACTAGTTTCTAACACGGACGGAGTTTCAACTTAGGATGGACTAGTTTCTAACATGGACAGAGTTTCGACTCACTGACTTGTTTCTGGTCTTCACTAATTTTTAGTATTTCAATTTTTGTTTCAGGGATGAAAACACAGAAAACAAGTAGTATGTATAGTGACTCCAATCACAACATGCAAACCCTAAGGAATTTGGTGAGGAAAGAAAACCTTTGCTTTTAGACTCAGGTACACACCCAATAGCTAATCAGAATACAACCACTAAGTCTCACACAATGGATTCTCAACGCTGTATTATCTGACTCCAAACGCTAATGGGGGCATGAGATGACAAGTATCTTGGGAGAGTTACTATCTCTCTTGCACAAAGATTATCCCCCTTTCGAAGATGAACCGGGTAGCTTCTAATTTTAAATTGGATTTAGTCAGGGATCCGTTCGGTGCGTCGGGGTATAAACTCAATTAAGAGGTCTCCCAGCCTTGAAAACCAAGGTTTAATATACCTGAAGGTACGGAGGAGAGCTATTCCTGAGCACTGTCATTGACTTCATTTTCATCAAATCACGTTTATTTTATAGTGGGTTGGAGTACTTGGCGTCTAGCCATTCCCACTTAGGTCGTTCCCCTCACATCGACCGTAACGACTTTAAGAGTTTTTCAACCCCTCAGGAGGGCAGGCCTGCTAAAGATGTACAAATCTCAAACAAAGAAAAAGCTTCAAGGGTCTAGTTTTCTGATTGTCTAGAAAAAGACAAGAGCATACTCTCCTACCTCTCAGAATCTTCTAAAAGCACAAAAGACAGATTTGTTCTTTAACCAGATAGCAAGTTAGGTTCCTAAAAATGAATTTAAAGAATACATGATGTTTAGTCGATTCTCCTTCAGGCAACCTGCAAAGACAATGAATCAGTAGTCATATTGTCTTTGTGCGACAAGCATATTCTTCGACAAGCATTCTACAAAAACTAGTTAGGCTGTGAAAAACTCAGAAAATACAGAATCGTACGAGATAGGATGTAGTATAGTATGAGACCAGATTGCTGATGATGTTGGCTCATATGACAGATGATTTCTGATCGTACGACAGAGGATCTGCTCATACGACAAAGGGTCTACTCGTACGATAATGTGTTTGTAAATCATGCAACACCTCTAGTTTGTCATTTCAGCCTGTAAGAATTGTCGTACGAGATGTACGGACGAAAAACTGAAAAATCTAAAACCTGGAAAATAACAAAAAAAATAAAGCAGTCAGTCTTGGAGGGCAAAAAAAATGTTGTCTTCAGGCCCCACGGTGGGTAGCAGAGATGTGTGTGTGAAAAAGTGAACCTGTAGCTGCAAGCACAACACTTCAATTAAGTCATTATATGCATGGTTAGTAATCAATAATCAATAAGAAATAAACCATAGCAAAGCGACTAATTGCCTTCTAAAAGATACGAGTATAAGATTGCTCTCAGATTTTTATAAGCAATACCAATGACTAGACTACACCAAGATGAAGGATTTAATCTATATGATATTAAGCTATATGGATGCAAGATGGATGAATAATTCAAGCAATAATAACCAATTCAAGCAACAATGGATGCAAGCAATAATGAATGTAAAATGGATGTAAGTAAATTAAAAAAGCACAATGATTTCAATGACTCCAAAGCAAAATTAGCATGATAATAATTTCCAAGCGTGTTCTCAAAAATCTCTGGGGTGAATTGGAATGAGAGTTGAAGACTGAATTTATAGAGAATCAAAAAGCTCAATTTAGGATTAATTGAAAATAATTGAGAAATCAGGTTGTGTTAACCTTGAGATAGATTCCAATTATAGTTTAATTGAAATGCATTCAAATTAGAAGTCCAAGTTGCATTGAAAAATAATAATAAATTAATTCCGTGCACATCTAATAAAAATAGATAATTCCATGCACATATTTGATTCATTCAAGAAAAAGGTCTTTTCAATGCAACTGAACTTCTTTTTCTGAAAAGCTTTGAGTTCCAATTTTAGAGAATAATTCAATAATTCAATTAAATTGCATTTCTGATTTCAAGTTCTAAATTTAGAAAAAGAAATAATATCTCAAGTTTGATTTCTCTCTTAATTCAATTCTTTTTTTGATTTTTGTTTTGTTTCAATTCAACTCTTTGTAATAAATTAATTCATCTTTTGTAATAAATTAATCCTTTTTGCATGATTGAATGGCAAATTTATTTAATTTAATTAAATATGCAAGGATATTTAATAAATTAAAATGGGATAATTGATCAAAATGATATTCTTGGAAATGATTCAATTAATTAAATCAATATTTAATTAATGTTGAGTAGTTGATTTACCATGTGATTTTTTATAATTAAAGAATTAATAATGTGCTCAAGATTAATTTAATTGCCTTTGGTTAGGACCTTGGTGATGTTGTCGAGATTAGGGGCCCATGGTTTAGATGACCAATTTTAGGGTATTACAGTGAGAAGTGGAAATTACTTCTATACCGGCAGATAAGTTAAGTCATTACTTAACCGACAAGCATTAAATGTGGTGGTTGGCAAAATTAACATTATAAAACAAGTGTTTTGGCTCCATTTTCATTTCACCGAGCATTCAAATCTTTGAGAGGACGAAAATTCCTGAGAGAAGGCATTCCAAGCAAAGAAGTGAAGCAATTCATCAAGCAATCATTCCTTAAGGCAGATAAAGGTATTTATAACCATGGCTTCTTCATCTGCTCCTGAATTCATTGCAAACCCTACTATTGTCGAAGTTATTAAACGCCCTAGACCCGTATTCCAGTTAGTTCCTGAAATTGCCAAGAAAGATGATAACATTGGTGCATTTTCTAAAATTCCTAAGGGAGTAGTTTTTTCTAAAGACCCTAGAATGTATATACATTGTCGTATAGAGGAATTAGGTAATGAGGAAATTAAGAATATGTATAAATCTATAATTTGTGATGAATCTAGAAATATCAAACCTGAACACAAGATAGTTGAAACCCTAGGTTTCACTAAAATTCTCAGTATCCCGGATTTTCCCAAGGATGTTATAAGGATATTACTAAGTAGGGTACATGGTGAATTCTTCTAGTTGGACTCAGTTCACAAAATCACGAAAGAAGTAGTAAAGGATGTGATAGGGTTACCCTCCATCGGTAACATACCTGATAAGACAAAGAAGGTCTCAAATGACCCAGTGATAAACCTAACCGGTGCAACATCTGATAAGAGATCTTTAAGGGTAAATGATGTAATGGATATCAATGTCAAATTCATCAGTATGATCTTAGGCTACAAAACTACACATGCAAATAGGTTAAACTCAGTCTCTAGCCTATGCATTAAAAGTGCCTATGATATGATTAATGATAATGCAAGAATAGATGTGTGCGAATGGCTTAAAGATGAACTGATTGACAATTTGGGAAAGATAAAGAAAGACAAAAAGGGAACATTCAGATTTGGAAACCTACTTGTTTGTCTAATGTTGCACATAACCAAACAAGTACCTGGTATTGGTATTAGAAATTTTGGTTTTGATATACCGGTAGGCAAACAGTTGTTAGATTTACTGAACAACATGGGAGAGAATAGAGAAAAGAACATAAATGAGTATTTTCAAGCATTAAAGGCCGGAATGAAGACCAAAGTTAGATTGTCACAAGCAATTGTGGACAAGTATAAGGATGAAATCTGTTTTGTAATAAAGAAGGATGAAATTTGGATGGAGGCAGTTATCCCAAGAACCATCTGGGTTACTAAAATGGGGTATGAAACTAATGACCACATAATAGAAACATATGCAAAAGCCCTCCTAGAAGCACCTAAGGAACCTAAAGAAGAGGTATTTAGCAATGCTAAGACTATTGAAAAACAAATTCAATCCAAGAAAAATGTTAAAAAGGTTGAGGCAATAGTTAGAAAAGGATCTAGACAAGCAAAAGCTATTAAGGAAGATGTACTTAAACAAATTGGTATCACTGAAGATGAGTTAGAAGCACTTCAACTGGAAACTCACCTTTCACCAGTAGGAACTTCTTCAGAAAGTGACATACCAGCTGCATTCAAAAGAGTTGTGAGAAAAAGGAAATCTTCACTGGTATCTTCACCTTCTCCTAGAAGAACAAGACAGAAACAACAGGCAGTAAGGCCCCCAGCAAAGAAAATAACTCCAAAGAAGAAAAAGGTGACTCCTAAGAAGAAGTCTATAGCTCCTATTGATAAATTACTAGATGAAATTACTGAGGATGGTAAATTGAAAAATATCAGCAAAATGTATAACACATTATCAGATGATGACAAGGAGAAAGTAGAAAACAATGTAATCCTACACTTAGAAATCTACAAGAAATTTTTGATGCAAGTTGCTGATGAAATATTGACAGATCTCTACAATAGACTTGAAGCTAGGAGAGTAGGTATTATTGAGCTTGATAAGAAAATAAAAATTGAAAAATTACTTGCCGTACATCCTGTCAACTCACCTGATGAGATAGATAAATTGATCTTAGAGGCTAATCGGTCAGTATTTCCAACTTCTCACCGACATGTAGCACTAATGGCACGGAGAGTGAATGAGGTAACAGAAGAAACAACTAATGCATGGGACATATTCCTTGTAGAGAAGGAAAAGAAAGAAGAGTATCGAAGCCCTAAACCCATCAAGGTATATCAAAAGGATAAGGGAAAAGGAAAGGTTAGTGGACCACCCAACATTAAAATAATAGATAATTTATCCCCACCACCTCTAGATACTCCACTGGTAGTTACTACTGACAATCAACTGGCTAGTGAGAGTATGGACATACCACATGAGGACACAAATCTTGATTCAGAGGTGTTATATACAATGAACAGTGACACTCAGAAAGTCAATATTGTGGTAGATAAGGAATCAACAGGGAAAACAGATGTGGCAAATGTGCCACCGACAACAGGTAGCATAGAAGAAAAACCGATAGTGGAGAACACTGAGAAATAGGTAGAGCAACATGCTCCCTCACAGGAATAGGTTCATGTAGAGACAGTGCCACCAGCAACAGCTGAGCAACCCAAACCTTTCCTTAGAGAAATGCAAACACAAACTGACCTACCAAAGGTCACTACAAGCAAAGAAATTACTCACATCGACGGAATATAGATTTTTGGTGCTTCCATTGCAGAAATCAGATCAACAAATTTGACAAAACTTCTTTTGGATTCTATCAAGAAAATAACAGGGTGTAGCTCACAAGCATACAAAGCTATTGATGATACAATCCCAATTTTGAAAATGATAGCACCCAAATGTAGTGTGGATAATAAAGATTCTTTGAATCAACTTGACACATTGTCTAAGTATATTACTGACAACATTGTGATAGTTGAACAAATAAATGAGGAAGCATTCAAAGAGAAACTAGAGAAGGAAAAACACAAATTCTTTGAAGAGGAAATAAAGAAGTGCATGAGACAATTTGACACTCTTTTACTGGCACTATGTAATACACTAAAAGAGTTTAAAACTTTGTACAGAGATACATGCAAAACAAACTTCTTGACAGTAGATATAGATAAGAAGATCAACAAGGTACATGAAGAAATAAATAAATTAGCTGACAACTTCATTAATTCATCTGAAATATTATAAGTTTTTTAGCAGAAAATAACAGGTTTTGAGGAGGAACTTCTAAAATTGGAAAGAGAGAAGGAAAGTATAAAAGGAAAGGCAAAAGATCTAAAATGGAAACTTAGTCCAAGATTGGACTACCTCGCCTCCTTGAGAAAAGAGATATCTGAGGCTCTAGTTCAAGGATAGAAAACACCAGAACAACAAATGCAACACCTCGCCGGTACAATTCAGAGGATAGAGGCTACATTAAAGGATAGTGAATGGTTCACTAAGAGCCTGAATATGGTATTGGCAGACCTTTTTCATATTGTAACCAACTGGTTACAAGTATGAAGCTGGAAACCACACTCAATTGACACTTTGACAACCTTTGTCATTGATGCCAAAGGGGGAGTAGTGGTAATGAGAAAAATAATCAGCAAATGGCTCATCAGCTCAGGGGGAGCACATATTTTTTTGGTACACAATTTTTGGTAAAACAATTTTGGCAGATTCTTTTTGGATGACACTTTTTGGATTTTTCTCATGAGTGTTGCCATCAATGCCAAAGGGGGAGATTGTTGGCAAATGCACACTCCAATGAGATATTGTAGGTGATTGAAGGTTTTGTCATTCATGGCGACGTTGCAATCATATGATACTGACAAGACAATTTACCGGCACCAGCAACGACAAACTCTACACCGACATACACAACAATGGCAGTAAAAGGAAGTATACCGACACCCAGGCCGACAGGAATTTTGTTTATAATATATTTTGTAATTAATTGTAAAATCATTGTAAGATGACTTGGCAAATTGTAAAATGACTCATATATGTATGAGATCATTATAGAACATTTTAAGAAGGAAGTAGATAGGTGAAATAAGGCAGACCTAATATGTGAATTATAGGTTAAGGGTTTATGTATCAAGCAGAGCTAAAACCGATATTGGATCTAGCATAGTAGATGCTATTTTGAAGCAGTACAAGACATTGGATTTGCATAATCCATTTTCTAAGTCAGTGAGACTTCCCATTTTGTAATTGAGTAGTGAGCTCTAGGCACTTGGCCTTCTTGCATGTGTAGGCCCCTATTGTAGTAGTAATATTCTCTTATTGGCCAGTAAGCGAATATTGTGGGTCACAAATCCCACTGAGGTTTTTCCCACACCGAGTTTCCTCGTTAAACTACTGTGTTATGGTGTGATTTTCATGTGGTTGTTGTTTTCTCTATTTACTGCATTACTTTTTGTTTACCGGTATATAGTATTGATATGCTTTACATGTTTTAAGTTAAGAAAATTATATAACTGGTTAGATACTGATTCACCCCCCCCTCTCAGTATCTTTGGGAATCCTAACAACATCAACATCCATAACTATCCCCAAGACTCAATATAATTTGGTTGATCAACTGTAGAGAACTTTCGTTCAAATATCTGTACTCAAGTTACTCAAACTCTCACCAAAACATAAAGATATCTTAGAACAAGCACTTTTCGAAACAAACATTCCTAAAGATCTAGACATTGATAGATTCCAAGCCATGGTGGCTCATATGATAGGGCCTCATAACCTTACCTTTTCCAAACATGATGATGTCTCCTTTAATCATTCGCATAACACTCCGCTCCATATCAAAGTCTTAGCCTATAAACATCGAGTAAAAAGAGTGTTAATAGATGGAGGAGCTGGTCTCAATATCTGCACTTTAAAACTTATCTGTACATTGAGCTTCTCTGAGCAGTCTATTGATCCAAACAAGAAAATCACCATCAAGGCCTATGATGATGAAGAAAGGTCATCCAAAGGAACAATGATACTACCTATTTAGGTAGGACCAATACAAAAGGACACTATGTGTCAAGTCTTAGACATAGACTTAACATACAATATTCTATTGGATCATCCTTGGATACATAAAATGCAAGTAGTGCCTTCGACATACCATCAGTCTATCAAGTTTCCGTACAATGGACACAAAATTTCCATATCTGCCGATAATAACCCTTTTTAGCATTGCAATGCTATGGGGGCAGCTCAAGAAAGTCTGGTTCCACACAACAGGGAAGCCCAAGCTTCCTCAACATTTGATCATCATCAAGAAAAAATAAAGTCTTTATCCATAGACTTTAAACAAAAGATGAAAATCAAAGATCAAGGCATGGGGGAATACTCTTTTGAACCCATGTGTCTATCAAAATTGCCAACATTGCCAAAATTTTATGGACAACCTTTTGCATCAACACATCAAGAAACACATCCCATCATCAAATTTGATGGAAAATTTATCCAATTGGGCACACTAGCAAATGAATCAAAAGAGAAAGACATCCTTAGTTGGCTATACAAGGATGAAGAAGAAGTTAGAGCTTCTACCTTAGAGGTGGCCATACCAACACAATAATATGAAAAAGGATTTCGGATCATGCAACAAATGGGATACAATGACAAAGGACCTATAGGCAAGTGTCAGGAAGGCATTATAGAACCTTTACAACCTCCTTCACAATTTTCACGAGATAAAATAGGACTGGGATATGGACACAATATACCACTTAGGCAAAAACAAAATAAATAGTAGAAACCTTAGTGGAGAGTAAAGAGGAAATATAATGAAAACTCATGGCAAGAGGCACTACACCGAGCATCAAAAATGACAAGGAAAGAGTAGGAAAAGGAGAAACGACAAGAGGAGCTGGCCATTCAAAGGGAAGAAGCATCTTATAAGAAAGTGCATCATGTGCAAGAACTTGTTCAAACCAAGGTAGAGCCACCAACCAAAGAAATTCCTACTCCCCAAGGAGAAACAATGTATGAAAAAATGCAAAGGGTACAAGCAGGCTCCAATTCCGAATCAGAAAAAGCTACAAAACTAGTATCAATTGTCAGAGATCTTTTCTCACCCTACAACATACCTGTTGGAAGCAATGAAAGACTCTGGGACAATACTTCTAAAACTGATTCTAATGAATATGAATGGGGTATCTATTAAAATGTTACTAAATATATCGAGGAAGATACCATCCATTCACACACACCCCTTTCTCAGGAGGGACAAGGCACAGAATCTCGGCCACTTGAATTCAGACCGTGACATATCAACAAGGCTAATGAGAATGAGAAACAACAATACAAACAAGTCTACATTGAAGATGATACCATCAATGACCTTGACAATATCCTAAACCTAACCAATATCCCAAACAACTATAATGATGCCCATATCATGACACTTACCACAACCAATCTCAACCCACCAAACGACTCCCTACCACTCGTATTTCCTGATCTAATAGACTGGGAAGAACTTGAACACCATGATATACCAATTTTTCCAGATGATGAATCCATTGCCCAATATCTATATTCAATCAACCTAGAAACTTGCTCTACCAGCGAACAAAATAATGATATCTGCAATCAGGGGAGTGCCAAGTCTCTCAGTCGCAAAAATGAATGAAACAAAAGATCTAATGCTGAAAACCAGTCAATGGAAGTAGTCACAAAAAAGTAAAAATAAAAGACACATCTACAAGTGAAAATATTTTTGAGGCACCTAAAGATGGGAGACTTGACACTCTTCCTGAAAACTATCAAGATAGGTCACCCATATTGATTGAGCCAACTCAATCAATAAACATTGATACAGCAACAACAGTCGAAACCATACACCTAGAAGAATCACTGACAAAAGAAGAGCAACCAAATTTTATCAAATTCTTCAAGAAAAATAAAATCAATAATGCTTGGTCATATGCTGATATGCCCGAAATAGAGTCGAATCTGATCATGCATTATTTATCCATCACTCCAGGAGATAAGCCAGTCAAATAGAAATTAAGAAAAATGAATCCGCATGTAGCATTATTGGTCAAAGCATAACTAAAAAAGTTATTAAATGTCATATTCATCCGACCTATAGACTATGCTGAATGGATTTCAAACATTGTACCAGTTTGAAAACTTGACAAAAGCATCAGAATATGCATAGATATTAGAGATGTCAACAAAGCATGTCCAAAGGATGACTTTCCTTTGTGAAACATTGATAATTTTGGATCTAACAACATGCCACACAATGTTATCATTAATGGATGGTTTCTCTGGCAATAATCAAATCAAAATAGCCCCATAGGATCAAGATAAATTTGCATTCACCTGCCCATGGGGAACGTATTGTTAGAATGTCATGTCTTTTGGCTTGAAGAATGTTGGGGTAACTTATCAAAGAGCCATGATGATAATATTCCACGATATGATGCATACCATCATGGAAGACCATGTGGATGATTTACTGGCTAAATCATTCACCCGAGCAGAACATCTGGGCATATTAGATAAAATATTTCAAAGATTGGAATAGTTGAAGGTCAAACTAAACCCTAAGAAGTGTTTCTTTGGGGTCACATCAGGCAAACTATTAGGCTACATTGTGTCAGAAAAAGGCATTGAAGTAGATCTAGCGAAGGTACAGGCCATCATGGAGATGCCACCTCCTAGGAACATTAGGCAACTCAAATCTTTACAAGGACAACTGCAATCTATCAGGTGATTCATCGCTCAACTAGCGGATAAATGTCTCCCTTTCAATCATATTCTCCACAAGAACACACCTTTTAGATGGGAAGAAAAGTGTGCAAAATCATTTCACCAGCTCAAGAAATATCTAATGAATCCGCCAGTTTTGGTAACACCAATAGCAGGAAAGTTGCTCATTCTCTACATATCAACAACTAAAGTATCATTGGGGGAATTGCTAGCACAAGAAGATCCAAAAGGCAAGGAAGATGATATATATTACATCAACAAAACTTTAAATGGATATGAGCTAAATTATACATTTATTGAGAAGGCTTGCTTAGTTGTGGTATTTGCCTCTCAAAATTTTCGTCACTACATGCTAGCTCATATAATCAAGCTATTAGCAAAAATTGACCCTCTCAAGTATTTACTCAGAAAAGAAGCTCTTACAAGATGACTGGCTAAGTGGGTCACGATTCTCAGTGATTTTTATATCCAATACACAGAATGTCGGGCTATCAAAGGATAGGTAATTGTAGATCAGCTGGCTAAAGCACCACTACCAGATTAGCAACCAATGCAGGTGGAATTTCCAGACATGGATGTCCTCACTGTCACACCCAAACAATGGACCATGTACTTTTATGGATCCTATATACAACCTAGATCGGGTGTTGGTATCTTGTTCATCACTCTAGAAGGGCACACTATTCCATGATCTTATTGACTAATGTTTCCATGCACCAACAACATTGCTGAGTATGAAGCCTTGGTGATAGGAATCAAAATGGATGTGGAATGGAGAATCATAGAATTAAGAGTCTATGGAGACTCTTAATTAGTTATCAATCAAATCAATGATGAATATTAGACAAAGGATGATAAACTAATGCCCTATAAGAGAATGGTGAATGATTTCAAATAGTACTTTGTACATATCACCTTTGAGAAAATACCAAGATTGGACAACAAAGATGCTGATGCCATGGCCACTATCGCTTCATTGCTACAAATTCCAGAGCAACAGAGTCATTATGAGTTCTTGGTAGAGAAATTATTTTTCCCAGCCTATGACAATTCCGCATCCCAAGCCATCTATGCCTTAACCAGTTTAGACTCCCCTTTATATGGGACAATCTATGATTATCTTAAGAACAATACCCTTCCACTTGATCTATTCTATAACAAAAAATGTAGCTTCATTTGGCAAGCCGCCTGCTATACCTTAACCGCTGACACACTTTACTGTCGAGGTCTAGATGGTACTCTTCTTTCTTGCCTCGATCGTAACAAATCTGTCTCTGCCTTACACAAGCTTCACGAGGGTATTTGTGGTATGCATTAAAGTGGTCCTACTCTCACCAAGAAAATTTTGAGAATGGGATATTACTGGCCGACAATGGAGAAAGAGTCTTATCAATTTGCAAAGAAATGTCCGAAGTGCCAAATTCATGGAAATCTTATCCATGCACTAGTACAGGAGCTGCAGCCGTTCACCACATCTTGGCCTTTCTGTTAGTAGGGACTTGATTTAGTAGGGAAAATTCATCCTTCTTCTTCAAATGGACACAAGTTCATTATCAATGCAACAAAGTATTTCAAAAAGTGAATTGAAGTAGTCCCGATGACGACATTAACTGAAAAACAGATCGCCTCATTTATTCTCAATGATCTCATTTGTAGATATGGCATTCACAGTTCCATTGTTACCGACAACAAGAATCCTTTCAATAATCAAGACGTACGAGAGCTTTGTGAAAGATTCAAAATCCAACATCGCTTCTCCACACCTTACTACCCACAAGGGAGCGGTCAGGTAGAGGCATCAAATAAAACAATTCTGAAAATCCTCAAGAAAACAATAAATGATGCGGGTAAGAATTGGCATGTACAACTCAATTCGGCACTCTGGGCATACAAGACTAGCATTCAGACACCTATAGGGGTTACACC
The DNA here is from genome assembly GCF_030272615.1 of Cryptomeria japonica. Classification (NCBI taxonomy): domain Eukaryota; kingdom Viridiplantae; phylum Streptophyta; class Pinopsida; order Cupressales; family Cupressaceae; genus Cryptomeria; species Cryptomeria japonica. The sequence goes on along the minus strand of NC_081415.1, from coordinate 347,694,678 downwards.
ATATTCATTGGTGTATGGTTCAAAAGCAATTATACCTCTTGAGGTATAAATTCTATCTCTCAGAGTATCTTTGAAGGGCCTCATACCAAATGAGGAGTATCGAGTCAACAAATTACATGAACTAGAGCTTCTAGATGAAAAATGCCAACATGCCTATGACCATCTCAAACCATACCAATAGAGAATGTGCAAGAGATACAATCACAAAGTCATCCCTAGGGATTTCAAAGTTGGTGATCTTGTACTAAAAGAAAATCCCAAAAATCAACAAGATTGAGAAATGAAGGGGAAGTTTGAACCTAGCTGGTTGGGTCCTTTTGTCATCATATCAGCCTATAGATCAGGCACTTATCAGTTAACAACTTCAGAAGGGGACATGCTCGATGAACCAACCAACAACATCCATCTGAATAAATTCTACACTTGAGTCGTCTAATGCACAGAAAAAGAAAAAAAATCAGAAAAAATAAAAAAAAATCAGAAAAAAATAAAAATAAATAAATAAATATATCAAAAAGTGCAATAAACAAGTAGTGAAAACCTGGCAACAGGCGCTATTTGTGGGAGAACAATTCCTCTATCTATCAGTATTCATAACTTTGATCTATCTAAGTCTCAGCTAATGGACATCGCCCAAACCTTATTCACGCAACATTATCCCAGACATACTTAGCGTAGTCACTATCCTTGATTATCTGAGAAACAGTTCTCCACCTCATATCCCACCATGGCTTGGTGATCACCATCTATATCCACATTGATAGATATCTATGAATAGGGGCAGCATTCCTCTCACTTCAAACATTTCGACAACAAGGATCACAACATGCTAAGAAAAAAATGTCAACAACTGCTCATCAGGCTAGAAAACAAGACCATTATCTAACTACAACTTTAACACACACATGATGGATGATTTTTTGAATTATAATTTGTTTACATATAGCATGAAGTTTTGACTAATTTTGTATCTTAAAAATTTGAATCATTAGATCTTCTGAGCTACTCGAGGATGCATCTAGCTAGAGAAGCAACAAAGGAGTCTGATATATTTTGGTTTTCTGTTTGTGAGGCGATCATTCGTACAATGCAAATATTGTCTCGAGACATGATTGGAAACATATCATTGAAGACATTTTTCCACTTTGTGCATACAAATGGTTAACTCTTGTCTTTTTTATGCAAGCAACACTCAGGTCATCTTGGTTCAATTATACCTTGATTCTTGTGTCGTCTTACAATATCAAACATCCATGTAAGTTTTACTTAGGTTATTATGGTTCAATTATACCATTATGCTTGTATAAACTTCCAACATATCAAAAGATCAATTATGACAAACAAAAATAGAGCACAAACAAGTGACTAAACATGAATGACAACGATAGAATTAAAGTGATCATTTAGCTGCATATCATTCTTAAGCTTGCATTAGCTGCATATCATTTTAAATCTCACATCATTATCATTATCATTATCATACATCTCATTTTTAAGATACATCTCATAAATCAAAGTAATATATACAAATACATCATCACATTCTCATCTCATCATGAATCATACATCATCATCAAAATCAAGAGCATTTATATCTAAGCATCACATCATCTCATAAATTAAAGTAATCAATGCATATCATCAATCATCATCAATAACACATCACATGTGGATCATAGAAAATCAATGTCATATATCTCAAAAATGGTCGAAATATACAAGGGATATCATGTCTGTTAAAATACAATAGAGATAGGTCTCTTAGGTATGACTATCTCTTGAGGCTGACAGTCTCACAGTAGATGTCCCAGCCCCTGGATCTCCACCAGGTGGATCACGTCGGTCAGGCCTCGTAACACCTATGCTCTCTGTCCTTGTATGAATACAAACAGATCGACTGGCTGCATAGCTAGGAGCTTTGTGATCTCTAGGGACCACCTCCTTGTATAAACCCCTATAATACTCAACCTCCTTGGCCATATACCGTATCTCCCTCAGCGTGTCCTGCATTGGGGCACCAACCGTCGTTCTCTCCAATCTCTCAATAAGATCCTCTGCCCGAAATTGGTGGTCTCTCTCTATATCCCACTCTTCCATAATCTGCATAATCTGGCATTGTTGTGCTAGCACCTGTGCTTGAAGCTCCTACACTGTGACCTATAGGGCTCTAATCTATGAATCCTGTCGATGGGTGGGTACCCTAATCTAAATGGGTACTTGTGTCATGGTCCCACCAATACCTATCCCTATTCAAGGCATTGATGGAGGTAGAACATCAGATCTCCTCCTCTGGGTGGGTCGCCTAACATCCTTTATACCACCCACCACTGCTAGGACTGCACCTACCCTACCAACCCCACCAACACTAAGAATGAGCCCTCCTCCTCTCCCTCTATCTCCCCCTCATCCTCTATCTAATACACCTCTATATCCCCCTCTCCCTCTATCTAATCCACCTCCACCACCTCCTCCACCACCTCCTCCATCATCTCCATCTCCATCTCCTACCTCCTCTCCCTCCTCATCTCTCTATCTGGCTCCCCCTTGCCTCTGTGGCTGCTCATCCTCATCATCATCAAAGGCAGGTAGCATCTTTGCTAGATCAGATATGCGTACCACTACACGTGCCATGAAGTAAGCTAAGAACTCCTTTGTCATACTAGCATCCACAACACCATCTCCATAATACCAGATCTATCCTGCCAATGTCATATACTCCTCCACTACTGCTATGCTATCTAAAGTGGGTCCCCACTTTGGCACATCTTATCACCTCCGAGCATATAAACAAGCTCCCTATGGCATCCCCTACTATCTACCATACTACCACTGAACATGGCTATGTAAGAATCACTCGATAATAAAGGGTGTCCACCCAATCAGGTACCTCAGCATATACACATAGGGAATCTCTAGCCCATCCTTAGCCCACACCTCACAATCCATATATGATCTGCAAATGACCGTATCGATATCATCCAATTCTCTCTGCCAGTGCTCTAGTTTTCCCAGCTTACACTGGACAACTATACCTGTATAACCATAAACATAAGCCCGACCCATTGGCTTATCCCTATCTACAAGTGGTCTTGACATAGGAATATGATCCCAAGCTCACACCTGTAGTAATGTCACCCCAGTTGATAAACTCATGTATCCCAAATACACCACTTGATGAAGCTCTCTATAAAGATGTGCCAACATACAAGATCCCCATACAAACCTGTGCCCATGCATCACCATATCCTCTAGCACCAATCCCCATCCCACGGCTAGTCCCTTCGACCTATGATTGAGACACATAAATCCACCAATGAAACTCGCTAGTATAGATGACAACAGAGCATAGCCAAAATCCAGAAACTCCTACCATGGGATCTCATACTTGCTAATGTGATCATCTTGGAAGATGCGATGGAGAGCCTCTGTCCCACTCTCCTCAGTTTGCTCGTACGAAAACAAGGCCCCCACTATAGGAATCCACAAAATCTGATAACAGTCCTCTGGTGTGACTGTTATATCACCCGTAGCCAAGTGGAAGGTGTTTGTGTCACTGTGCCACCTCTCTACAAAAGCTGGCAGCAAACCCTAGTGAATGATATACTGAGGCATGTCTAGTAAAGAGGACAACCCACATCTCTCAATCACATCTCTATCAGCCTATGATAAGTGCGCAATCAATGACCATGGTCTCAGAAACCGCTCTCGAGACTGAAGCACGACAAGCTCTACCTAAAAAACAACAAGTGTCCATCATCAGTTCCCAAATCTATTCAATATATCCAATCAAAGAAAAATTAACTTGAAATAACGAAGCATCTCAAGAACACAACATCAATCAAAGACCCATATCGCAAGCAACATATCGAAAGAATCAAATCAAGACCCATATCAAAATTCTGACCCATATCAAAAATCAAGACCCATAACGCAAGCAACTCAAGATCCATAACGCAAGCAACTCAAGATCCATAATGCAAGCAACTCAAGACCCATAATGCAAGCAATCAAATTAGGACTCATAACACAAGCATCAAATCAAGACTCATATCGAAAGCACAACAAGTACCCATATGGGAAAAAAAAATCACATAAAAAATCATATCAAAAATCAAGAATTGAGACTCATATCAGACAATAACTCAAAAGGGAAATATCAAAGATCCATATAAAACTCAAAATCAGGATTCACATCAAAAATCACCTATAGTAATGGAACTCCATATCGACAACAATTCATATTAGCAACAAGACTCAAATCATCCTACACCAGCATATCAGAAATTGAACATCATCACAACGCAGGACTCACATTGGCTCCGGAACCATAACAACACAATCGGCAGACACATATTAGCACTTAGGCCATCTATCTAATCTATTCAACTCCTGATGTTTTCTTCACCATCCCTTTTTCACCAATTTTGGATCCTACGTGCTAAAACAGGGCTCCTATGCGCTAAGATGCTACTTATGCGCTACCCTTCTTCACCAATGCGCTAGAAACTTTACCCTACGTGCTAAAACCCCTGACGTGCTAACTGGTCACTCCACTATGCTACCCTGTCAACCCTATGTGCTTAAACCCCCAATGTGCTACTCTATCTACCCCATGCTCCCTCTTGCAGACCCTATGCGCTAAATCTTTGCACAGGCTAACCTAGCCTACTGACGCGCTACCAAAAGCTACTTAGATGCTAACCTACCTAGGTTTACCTTACGCACTAACTTGTTTATCGTATGCACTATAGGACCTAACCTATGAGCTAAACCGATGAATTTCAACCAAAAAATTAAAAAAATGTGATCAAAATAGGCAAAATAAATAAAAAAATACAAAGCGATTTCGATCACTTACAGGTGGGCCATAGGCAGCGGGCCTCCGGTGTCGCCGAACATGCTCAAATCTGTGCAAAGCATATGGAACTGACATCTTTGTTAGAGCTCAAATGCCACAATCACAAAGAGCCAAGTGTGCAAATGATATTTTTACAATCACTTTTTAACTTTTTATAGGGTAAAATCAACAAGGTTAATAAGTGGGGCATGTATTTTCCTCACTTTTTCATTTTTTATCTTATCAACATCATTTTCGGGAGATGAATCAATAATATGCATTCAACACAGTCAAAATTTTTAAAATGCACTTAATCCAAAAACGCTCATCAAATCAACAAATTTTTTAAAATCTTTGATTCATCTCTCGAGGGGGCATCATCAATATCATTCATCAAATCTGAGGCATAATATCGAAATCTTGACACACAACATCATATCGATCAAATTTTGACATCATATTCAGCAAATTTTCTTTGAATCAACATGTGCACACATGTCACTTCAAAGAGGGGTAAAATGTAGACGTATAAATCTGACCACTTTCCTAAGTAAATATTTAATATTCTTTTTAACCCCATTCCTCTATTTAAATAATTTCTCCATATTCATCCATTTGATTAAATAAGTTACTCAATTTATTTAATTAAGTTCACCTAAGCCTTTTTTAGCCTTTAATTAAATAAATCACTTTATTTATTAGTTCCCCTTTCTCCCTTTTTAATTAAATTTACATTTAATTAAATTGATCCTTGCAAATAAATAAATCTAATTTATTTATTTAAATCCCCCACTTGTATTTATGCAAGTTGCATCTATTTGATTGAAATAAAGTAATTTTATTTTAATTAAAATCCTTTTTCCTCCACTTGCCTTCTAAACCCCTTCTAGATTCTTCTAATCGCTTCCAATTTAGCCTAATCCGTCTCCTAAATATTGTCACAATCCTAAGAAAAGAGAAGTCACTTCTCAAAGTCTCCAAAGTCTTTGAAAACCATTAGAGGCTTTATGTCCTCAACAAGTTAACCCTCAAAGTCTTCCAAACCATTTAAGGCTCTTACATAACCATTAATGGTTAACTCAACCTTCTTGCATGATTAGAGAATTTCTCTCTAACTCAACCCTCATCTAACCCAAGGGTCTCATCAAACATTCATGGCTTTAACCTTGGTTATTTCTTTAACCCTTGCACAAGAGTTTACCTCTTGGGTAAAAGCTTTATCCAATGGATAACCGTAACCTAACCTTAACCCTTACCTCCTAGGGTAACCTTCATGTCTTCTCAAGCATTTAATTTTCTTTCATCTCCTCTCAAGAAACCTCTTGTTGACAATTGTCACCATTTCATTGATGAGAATCGTAAACATGGTTTGATTAACTTTCAATCCTAGCCGTTGTAAAGATTATCCAATCTTGACCATCCATTGCCCTATTTTTCTTATAAATAGAGATCTTATTCTCTCATTTTGATATAGAAGTTTTTATGCATCAAACTTATAGTCATTTAACTAAGCATTTTAGCCTCTCTTTGATAAATCATCTTAATAGCATTTAGAAACATTCTAATATCATAGCATATCCATGTTAGACTAGTATATCATTGCTAGGATAATTAGCTAATCTTATCATCATCTTTATGCTAGTTTAATCATCATATTTTCAATAGAATATATATCTAGGAATGCATTCATGCATAATTATGAAACATCACTCATTCTTGGAGTTGTCATTCCTAAGTCACTTTTCTCAGTGATCTGAGAGAAAAGGCATTGACTTTAGGGATCCTGTGAGATAGAGAACAATGGGACACCCCTTGGGAAGTTGAGCTATTCAATATAGTTCCTGTAACTTGCACCAAGAGTCTCATTAGTGTGTGGACCCTTTGAAACTCGGCTTTCACTTTTATGTCGCCCTCATTTCCCGCACACACCTACTGTTAACAACCTCTACAATGGCTATTTCAATTTTATTTTTTAATTGTTCTTTCTTCATCTTTGATTCCTTAAAAATTCTCTTGTTCCTTTCCTTCCATATTTCCCAAAGCAAAATAGATGGGCTAGAAACCCACAGGCCACTAAATAACCCGGATGTGTTTAGCTTTGGCCAACTCTTAAATAGGCTTAAGATATCTTATGGGAGAGATAAGGCCCACTCAAGTTTAGCACACAACCATTTCCAGGATTGATGAGAGAAAGGACATTGAAGGAACAAATGACTAATGGTTTCATCCTCTTGTTCACAAAGGACACATTTTGACGGTCCACTAAAACCAATTCTTCATAACCATTCTGTTCTGAGAATTATCCCTTTAAGCATTGCCCAAGAAAAGATACATTCTTTGGGAAGGTATCCTTTATTCCAACATAAATGGAAAGGAAATTTTGTTTTGTTATAGTTTTCTTTTTGGTGAGGTCCCTATAACCCTCCTTTGCTGAATAAACACCAAAATTAGCTCCATCCCATCTCAATCTATCTCTTGCTTCTCTAAAAGCCATCCACCTATTTTGTATAATTTATTGAAGTTGAAGAACATCTTCCCCTAAGAAATTTAGATTATCAAAGGATTTCCATTCCCATTCTCCAGCTTTATCCTCATTTCTAAAGCTTACAAAGTCTTGCAAGAGAGAACCCCATACCTCCTTTGTCCTAATTTTTAACCTTTTTGTGTTCATTAGCGAACTAATTGATGGGTATCTCCCCCATGAATCATCCTAAAATAGTGACTTTGATCCATCTGCTACATCCCACGTCAATCTTCTCACGATCATATCTCTACAGGAAAGAATGAAATTCCACACTCTGGAACCTCCAAGAGGGTTGCTAGTTCTAAAAAATGACTCCGCTTCCTCACCAACCAAATATTTTCTCTGAATAATCTTAGCCCATTTTAGATTTGTTTGTTCATAATGTTACCTAAAATTCACTACAAAGCTAAATTTGGTGGCCTAATGTGGCCTTATACATTGTAGATGAAGGAAGGTACACAATTTGTTTTGACAAAATCTTCATTTTTGCACATTGTTATAACAAGATTGAAGTTTATTTCATTTATGCAAATACATTCCAAGAAACAACAACAAAATATTGCATAGAAATAACTTTTTATTTACAAGAAATGTATAAGGTATCCCACACAAGCTGTGAGAATAGCTGACTAGCTATAGACATTCACTCTCATACAGTTATATAGCTAAACTATATAGACAAATGAATGGATGAGTATATCAATAGGGTGACTTATCATTTCCTGGAATAATAAGCTTGAGCTTGAAGGAGTTGTTGGATCTTCATATTCTCATCCATCTTTAGCTTCTCCCGCTCTCATTCCATCAGTACCTGTAAGAGAATTGAAAAAATATGTTAGAGAAATGAGGATAACCATACTTTCACACTCAAACTCATCAGAATACATAGTCTATTTGCATAAGAATATCAAAATACATGTCTACAACTATCAGGATATCAGATTCATAAGCAAAGGAATCAACGTAGAGAAGGTGCCATGAGATAGCAACAAGCTTCATGTTTAATCTAACAAGTTTGCTTCATGTGTAGATACAGGGATCAATAGTACAAAGTACATTATAAGTTTTATCATTCAGACATGTGGGGTTAAATGAGGCTCCCACAAGGATTGAGCCCAATATGCTGACGTGTCAATAAGGCTTTAGAGGATAAAGACCTATTATCCACAACAGTGAAACTCTCAAGCTCACTGTTATAAATGACATGTCAATGCCCAATGGAACCATACTGGAAGGCTAGAAGACTGGGCATCCCTAATGAGGTCTCAAAATGATCATGTTGTATTAGTTTTTATATAGTAAAGAGAGACATCATCAAAAGAAGCTTTGCCATTTACATAAATGACAGTGATATAATCGTCAAGTCACCATTGTGCCTCACAAGTACATATCTTATTTTGAAGAAAGATCATGATAGTGATAGTAAATAGGCCATTCAAAGTAATGCATTGACATGATTGTGACAAAAGATCATAATGAGAAAAAGCCATGCACCAAGAGCCACAGTATAGCCATATCATAGAATATATCTGAGTGTAGTCAAAGATATATAAGAGAAAATGAGTTATTAAAAAGTATATCAAGCCTACAGGCAATCATAGAGTTTCTCAACCTTAGATTCATTTAGAAACTTTATTTACCAGGTTTAAAAGACAAGGAACAAATTAGTAAATACATGTTTCCATTCATAGTATCACTACCATAGCAACCATATATAACAATCTAGTAAAAGAATGTATATGCCAAGGGCAACAATCAGTGAGGTAATTTTCCAAGTGGTGGAGATTATTATAGGCAATGAGCAGATAGTGAGTCAAGAAGAAAAAGAGATAAGACAATATGTACCAATAAAAGACAGTCTTTGCAGTCAAGAGTTAGATTTTGGCAATGAACAATCAATCCTTGATCTAGATTAGAACAACATGCTCAGTTTTGATAGCCATAAAGCTTAGGCATAGAGACTTCAGTCTTCAGTCAAGATAAATTCTCAGATTGGCCAAGGTGTGAAGAGCTAAAAGACAGACTTGAAGGTTGCCATGAATTTGATGAATAATGATGAATAATAACTACTCAATAGATATTGAGAGGGGGGGAGGTGAATCAGTATAGACAAAAACTTCTTTAACAACTTTAAACAACAAAGACTGCACTAACCGGTGAACAACATCACCGATCTAAATCAAGGCAATACCGGTAAAACACAGTGACTATAAAAGTCATAAACTGGTAACACTTAGATCTTCCCAAAACCTAATATCTCATTTCCACTTCACCCATATGCTTAAAACCTAATATCTTATTTCCACTTAACCCATATGCTTAAACAAGTAATACATCAGAAATAAAATGACCACTGGATCAGTATGCATTACCGCTTAATAGAAAACACTAAAACATCACATGAAAAAGCATCATAGATGACACACTGATTTTTCATGTGGAAACCCAATTGGAAAAAAACATGGTGGGGATGAATACCCACAAGTTGTTCTTGAACTCTTATGAAGTTCGCTTTGTTAGGAGCCTAGTCCGATTAGAAACTTTACAACAAGTTCTACTAGGAACTGATCCTACTAGGGATCACTCAGTTAAAGGATGGCTAAATACCCAGTTAAAGGTTAAAACCCTATTAAAGGTTACCTCACAAGAGGATTTGAAGAACTCAATGATTTTGAGTCACCCTATTAAAGGATTTACAAAAAGCTTGTTAAAGCTACCCGGTAAAGGGATTTTCCAACTGTTGAAATGATTAGAAGTCAACAAGCAATACACTGATCTGATAACAACACTCAATGCTAAGGCAGATCCACTTTAGTTCTTATACTTATGCAATCACACTCTGCAGGTATCTACTCACTTCTCTGGTCTGGCAAGAATCAAGTGTCTCTTCACTTGGATACACACATAACATTTGCCAACAACTTCACACTACAAATCATCATCGACCTTATAGACAACAATTAGGTCGGTAGCCAAAACCTAAAAACCTAAGCATCTAGGTTATTAATACAGTCGGTCCAATCTTGACCGTTTAATCACATTACATGGGGTAAAACAATCTTGAACAAATCTCAAGACTTTCTCCACCATTTGTTCTTCATCGCTTCTGGAAGCTGATAACCCATCACGCGCTCTCCACTGTTTACTAAGATTTTGCACATTCCCGAGGTGGATAGAATCAATCTTCTTCATGCAAGATCCTCAAGAAGATTCTTCACGTGCACAAGGCTGATGTGGCAACATGATCTCATCTTCATTTCAATGCTAACTCATCATAGGCTGTCATCGGTCGAATCACACAGACTTGGAATGCATCAACCAAAAACCCCGATACAAACTTTCCATATACCGGTTCACATAACAGTTCACTTTCTGCATATACCGGTTCATTCCATCATACCGGTTCACACTTCATCATACCACTTCACTTGTACCAACATACCGGTTCACTTGCCAGATCACTTACTTCAATATACTAGTTCATACTTCAGCATATTGACATCAATGACAACATACACCATCATGTTATCATACTCTGCACATATGTCAACAATCTCCCCCTTTGGCATTGATGACAATATACAAAGATATATCTACATTTTCACATCTTCTCCCCAATCTCTTCCATACTATATGTCTTCAATACTGCAAATATCTAGCAATATACAAAGATATCTCTACATTTTCACATCTTCTCTTTCTTTGACAACAATGCCAAAGTGGAGGCAAAAACATCCATGATCTACTATGCTGCTCCCCCTAAGGAGTAGCATCCTTCAACGCATCAATCTTGAAAATATTTGACAATGCAATACCTGACTAATGTGGAGCACATACCTTTAGTTCACCTCTTGAAGGGGAAACACCCCTAATTCACCTCTTAAATAGGTAAATGTAGCCTTCAGTAGAGGCTTGGTGAAAATATCTGCTAATTGCTCCTTACTGGAAATATGTTCCAAGACAACCTCTTTGTTCTGAACTTTCTCCCTCAAGAAATGATACTTGAGCCTGAAGTGCTTGGTTCTAGCATGCAACACTGGATTCTTGGAAATATTAATTGCACTTGTGTTGTCACAAAATATACTCATTGGTTTAGATACAGGGACTTTGAAACCACTTAGTACATGCTTCATCCAAATTGTTTGAGTACAGTTCATAAATGCTGCTACATACTCTACTTTTGCTGTAGACTGAGAGATACAACTCTATTTCTTGCTCATCCATGAGACTAGTCTACCACCGAGAAAGAATGCACCATCGGTTGTGCTCTTCCGGTCTTCCACATTACCAGCCCAATCGGCATCAGTAAACACTTTGAGATTGAAATCATTACTATATGGATACCACAATCCATAATCTATAGTTCCCTTCAGATATCTGAGAATCTGCTTGACTGCTACCAAGTGGGATTCTTTTGGACTTTTCTTGAAACGAGCAGCAATGCCTACTGCATATGCTATGTCCGGTCTACTGTGTACTACATAGTGCAACTTACCAATCATTGATTGGTATTCTTTCTCATTCACCAATGCCGAGTCATCTTCTTTTGACAATTTACAACCGGTCATCATCGGTGTACCAACAGGTTTGTTGTCTTCCATGCCAAAGGTCTTCAACACCTCTTTGACATACTTGGACTGAGTGATAAATATACCATCTTTCATTTGTCGAATCTGTAGTCCAATGAAGAACTTAATCTTTCCTTTCTGCTCAGCCATTTCGCTGTGGAGTCCAGGGGGCAGACAATTGCCTCTTGATGTTGTTCTCTTCATAGTACTTATTGAATTCTCCAGAAGTGAACTCTCCTCCTTGGTCAGTTCTAAGGCATTTAATCCTCTTACCACTTTCCTTTTCAACTAGTGCTCTGAAGGCTTTAAACTTTCCAAAAGCTTCAAACTTGTATTTCAAGAATGTGACCCATATCATTCTTGAGCAATCATTAGTAAGAATCATAAAGTACCTGTCTCCCTGAACACTCCTAGTTTTCATAGGACCACGCAAATCAGAATGCACAAGATCAAGTAAATTATCTGCTGTGAAAGATTTACCTTTGAATGTTGAGGAAGACATTTTCCCCAGTTGACATTCTCTGCATAAAGGATTCTATGGTTTGTTCAGCACAGGCAATCCTCTAATTGCCTTGATCTTACTGGCCTTCATAATATTATCAAAATTTACATGGCAGAGTCTCCTATGCCATATCCAACTATAATCAAACTTATCCATTAGACATTGACTAATATTTTTATTCAACTGAAATAAGTTACCTTTGGTCTGCATATCGATGGCCATCAGTTCACCACTCTTTCCTTTTATTTTGCATACTCCATCTTTGAATTCTAGAGTGAGTCCTTTATCATTCAACTAAGCAACACTCAAAAGGTTATGCCTGAGACCTTCTACCCAATACACATTATCAACACTTCTTTTTCCATTTAAATAGATGGACCCTTTTCCATTTACCATATAAGGTGCATCATTACCAAATCGGGCTACACCTCCATCATACTCTTCCAGAGATAGAAACTTTCTCTGGTCACCAGTCATGTGGTGAGAACAACCACTATCAATAATCCACTCATTAGAATTATCAAAGCGGGAGACAAGAGCCTTCTTGTCTGACACATATTTCTTAATGGCTACAAACACTATGTCTTCGCTTTCTTCATCTTCTGATTCATCATCAGTGACACCTTCATCAACTGCAACAAGACAGTTTCTCTTATTTCCTCCTTTGAACTTTTTGAACTTCTTCGATTTGTCCTTATTATCACTTTTGGGACAGTTGACAGCAATGTGTCCTATCCTATTGCAATAAAATAATTTCAAAGGGAGCTTACCTCTATATTTTCCAGTTCCCTTAGGAAGTCTCTTGGCAAGAATAGCTTCAAATTCCATCAGGATCTCCTCATCATCCATATCTTTGGTTTGTCTAGGTTCACAATTGGTACTAGCTTCTTTACCCTTTCCAAATAGTACCACAGATGCTCTAAAGGCTGAATCAGTCTTCTAAACACTACCATCATAACTATTTAGCTCATATGCGGTCAACTTAGCAATAATGGAGTCAAGGGATGCCTTTGTCTTGTCAATAGATCTCAACTCTTGAATAGCGGCAACCCTTATTGCATAGACTAGTAATAAGGTTCTCAAGACCTTGCTAACAACGGTGGAATCATCCATTGGACCTCCTGCACTCTTGATGTCTCTAACAACAATTTTAATTCTTATCCCATACTATTGAATGGTTTCTCCTTCAACCATCTGCATGTCTTCAAACTTTCCTCTGAGGCTTTCTTCCTTAGCTTGCTTCACATGCTCATTACCGCCATAGATAGATTCTAGAGTATCCCATACATCTTTGGGATTGTCTTTATCTTGAACATCTATAAACTCAATATTAGATAGACTACTGATAAGAGCTTCCATGACTTGCTCATTCTCCTAAATTTCTCTTCTTTGATCATCGGTGAGAGTACCGGTAGGGACAACATAAGTATTCTCAACATAGTTCCAGTGTTGAGCACCCATGCTTTTAATGTATATCTTCATTTTGTCTTTCCATATCTTAAAGTTATCTCTGTTAAACTTAGGACCTTCCCTCTTCATCATTAGAATAGGATCTTTTCCTCAAGTGGTTAAGCTTATAACATAGAGGACCTGGAGGACTACTCTGATACCAATTGATGAATAATGATGAATAGTAACTACTCAACAAATACTGAGAGGGGGGGGTGAATCAGTATAGACAAAAACTTCTTTAACAACTTTAAACAACAAAGATTGCACTAACCGGTGAACAACATCACCGATCTAAATCAAGGCAATACCGGGAAAACATAGTGACTGTAAAAGTTATAAACCGGTAACACTTAGATCTTCCCAAAACCTAATATCTCATTTCCACTTCACCCATATGCTTAAAACCTAATATCTTATTTCCACTTCACCCATATGCTTAAACAAGTAATACATTAGAAATAAAATGACCACTAGATCAGTATGCATTTCCGCTTAACAGAAAACACTAAAACATCACATGAAAAAGCATCACACATGACACACTAATTTTTCACATGGAAACCCAACTAGAGAAAACCACGGTGGGGATCAATACCCACAAGTTGTTCTTGAACTCTTCTGAAGTTCGCTTTGTTAGGAGCCTAGTCTGGTTAAAGAATTTACAATAGGTTCTGCTAGGAACTGATCCTGCTAGGGATCACCCGGTTAAGGGATGGCTAAATAACCGGTTAAAGGTTACCTCACAAGAGGATTTGAAGAATGCAATGATTTTGAGTCACCCTGTTAAAGGATTTACAAAAATCCTGTTAAAGCTACCTAGTAAAGGGATTTTCCAACTATTGAAATGATTAGAAGTAAACATGTAATACACTGATCTGATAACAACACTCAATGCTAAGACAGATCCACTTCAGTTTGTATACTTCTACAATCACACTCTATAGGTATCTACTCACTTCTCTGGTCTAGCAAGAATCAAGTATCTCTTCACTTGGATACACACATAACATTTTCCAACAACTTCACACTGCAAATCATCATCGACCTTATAGACAACAATTAGATTGGTAGCCAAAACCTAAAAACCTAAGCATCTAGGTTATCAATACAGTCGGTCCAATCCTGACCATTTAATCACATTACATGGGTTAAAACAATCTTGAACAAATCTCAAGACATTCTCCATCATCCATTCTTCACTGCTTCTGGAAACTAATAACCCATCACACGCTCTCCATCGTTTACTAAGATTTTGCACATTCCCGAGGTGGATAGAATCAATCTTCTTCATGCAAGATCCTCAAGAAGATTCTTCATGCACACAAGGCTGATGTGGCAACATGATCTCATCTTCATTTCAATGCTAACTCATCACAAGATGTCATCGGTCGAATCACACAGACTTGGAATGCATCAACCAAAAACCCCAATACAAACTTTCTATATACCAGTTCACATACTAGTTCACTTTCTCCATATATCGGTTCATTCCATCATACCAGTTCACACTTCATCATACCGCTTCACTTGTACCAACATACCAGTTCACTTGCTAGATCACTTCCTTCAATATACCGGTTCATACTTCAGCATATTGACATCAATGACAACATACACCATCATGTCATCATACTCTGCACATATGCCAATAGAATTTAAATTACAGTCAAAGGGGGTTTGAAGGCTATTCTTTGCTGTCACAGTCACAAGGATATCTCAGTCACAAATGACAGTGATTGTCTAAAAATTCATAGTCCCAAATCAATAGCATCTTATGAAGAAATAGAGTCATTCACAGTCAAGAGACAAAATGCAACATATAGAGCATATGACTGTGACAAGTAGAGATACAAAAGTATCCCATACAATGAATAATGTATACTTCAAGAGCAACCCCAAGCCTTATTAGCAGTGGAGTGTCTCTAAAATCACATAATAGTGATTAAGAAAAAGATAGATATATGTGATAGTGTATTAACAACCTATGATGATTATGAGCAATCAAAAGATTAGTATCCTTAGGGTAGATGTATAAAGGAAGAACACATAACATCATCATTTACAATCACAATAAAAGTTACCAGTAGTGGATCCAAGCTAATATCTCACTCAATGAAGAACAAACATGTATCAAGGTCAATCCATAAAGAGCTGCGAGGTGAGCAGATGTTATCAGTTGTGACACAAGCCTAAGGAAAAAATATCAAGGAACTCATAGAGTCTAACTATCCCAAGAGTATCATAAGTAGTGTAGCGTCCTAAAATTGCGACACTTGCAATTTCGACTGCATTTTGGTCTTCACGATGGCAACGCAACACGGAACCTGAATGGAGACCCCGAAACTTGCTCACGACTCCAAAAACTGCATTTTCTTGCACCCTGGCCTGATCCTCCTTTGCACCCTGTTGTCCTGGGAGGTGGGACCAGAGCGCCCAGCGCCTTGGTCCCCCAGGACCATGGTGCCCAGCGCCCTAGTCCCTGGCCCTATTTTGGGCCCGGTTTCCTATGGGACTTCGGGCCTTTTTGTTTGCAAATTGGAAAATAACATTTCCTGGTCGGCCTAAGGTCGGGAAAATCAGTCTTGTAACCCTAATTGGCAAGTATATAAACTACTTTTCCTCTCTCATTGACGGAGGATGGAAAAAGTGGGAAACGATATTCAAACATTCAAGCATTCAAGCATTCAAGCATTCCTTCAAGCAATTGATCATTCTAAGTCTCCATTCAAGGCTAAGTGTTGCATTCAAGACAAGGATTCAACCATTGAAGAGGAGATCACTTACAACACATTACATGCGACAACATACAAACATACAACATACAACAACATCTATACCTTCGCATATAAGGATACACACATCCTTACAACAAGGTATTAGTACTTGTTTTACATTACATTTACAGCATTTCTCATTTCTTGGTTAATTCCAAAACCGGGGTTTGACCTAAAGGCAAACCTCTCATCCCTAACCCCCCAATCGTCCTCGCTTTTCTGTGTGTAGGTTGCAGGTACGTGGCTGAAATTGAAGATCTGGAATCCTTGTGCAGAGACGAACAGATCCCCCTTCGTTTCGCGGATTTTTCGGAGGACCGTGTGCACGCCGGGCGCCATCGTCCCGTCAACTTTTGCTCAAATTTGCAGGACAGCGCCGTCTCAACATTTTACTGCGAATTCCAGGTCCGCAGCTTCATATCATATCCCTATCTCAGTTTATAAGCAAATCTTTCTCACTTTCTATGTATTCCTAGCTTAATCTTTCTATCTACATTTCTTTACAAAAGAGGGTATCCTTGCTATCACAACCCTTGAAACTCATATAGAATCCAATCTTGCATTACGTGGGATTGGATCTTGTGGGTTTCAACCCCTCTTTTGAATGTAAAGTCCCTCCTAAGTGAAAACCATCAACCCTAGTGACTCTCCCTTCTCTCTCCTCGGAGTTGGGGAGGGGAGAACGACTAGGGTTCGATTTTTCCGCTTTACATTTTGGTGAACCCGACGTGAACATCCTTTCTAATTATTCATAGTTAGATCTGAAAATTGGATTCCTTGATTACATTTCCATGTTTGATCTTTTGCAAAATTTTAGAGGTTAATTGCATAAAAACCCTAAATTTTCTTTTTAAGTAATTAAACTTGTGAAATGTTTAATTGTTAATGCTTGTTTCAGATCTGCCCTTCTATTACAAATTATCAATTCATATTTGTGCTTTAATTTTGAAAATTAAGTGGTTAAGTGTCAAAACCCTAATTTTTGAAACCCTCTTGATTCAACCTTTGTCCGACAATTTCACTGATCAAAACATTTCCAAATCAGCTGTAACTTTGGATTCCGCAATAAAATCACAATATCTTTCATCCCTGAAAATTTGGAAAAAATTTGCGAGGACCGTGTGCACTCCGAGCGCCATCATCCCCGATATTTTTTTCGAAATTTTGGGAGCTAGATCTTACTGTATTTTTCTGCTAAAATTCAGAATTTTGGCTGATTTTATCAATTTTAACACCTTCAAAATTACAGTCAAAGTTGGTCTAGCGATTGCTTGGATTGAGGCTTCTAATCATTCAAAAATTGTTGAAATTGAAATTTGTGTCAAAATTGTGTTTCTTATAGTCCTAAATCTGAAAAGTGTGTTATCATTCATTCGAAATTTCAGTGATTTATTCAAATTTTTGCAATTTGTGACTTTTGAGATTAAGTGCTTAATTACAACAACTTTGATTTCCGCTTTCAAAATTGAATTTTGCATGAAATTGAGTCAACTTTCAAATTTCAAAACTTGCATTGCTTTTGGTATTCCCTCTAAAATCATAAAATTCAAAATCTCAGTTTCCCCCTCTTCTTCAAAATTCAAATTTTGCATTTTTCGACAATCTTGGTAGGGTTCAATTTTAAGATTGCAACTTTAATTTGGCCTATCTACAGATCGTAAAATCACTCAATTTTTTCAGGTTAGCTATAAAATCATCATAACTTTCATCCCTGCAAATCTCAAAAAAAGTTGCGAGGACCGTGTGCACCCCGAGCGCCACGGTCCCGGACATTTTTTCCGAAATTTCGGGAGATTGTCCTGATTATATTTAACAGCTTAAATCTGGAAGATTGGCTGGTTTTACTAAAATTTGCTACCTCTAAAAATCAAAATCTTCTCTCTTTCTTTAGTGCATGAGTTTTACAACAATAAGCCCTACTTACACTATTCCCGTTAGACGAAGCCTTAGAATTAAGTCTTTCCAAGGTGTAATTACCGAGGAGATGGAACCTAATTTGAATGGTCTTTTTAACGAGGACATGGGTAATGCCTCTAATCCTCTTAATGATGAAGAAGCTCTCCATGAGGTTTCTGTAGAACAACTTTCAAAATTGGATAACCAATTTGACGATTTTCGACAGTGGATGTCTCAAGAATACCCTGATAGTCAAGCTCTTCCTTTAATTGAGGGTCTAAAACGTATGCTTCAAAGTGATAAGAATGGAATTGATATTTTGCGTGGTATTGCACACATTGTGGATTCAAATGTGATGCCTATGAAAAGTTGTGCCGAAACCTTAGGTTATATACAACCTCCTACTTAGGACAATCATTCTATTCCTTTGACGACTTCTATTGCTAGTATACCTACTTTTACATCAAACATAATGACTACTTCAACACAAGACATTCCTCCTATGATCACCAGTCATGGGGGCAATCCCTCTTCTTCAATCAACCCTCTTCCTTCATTCAATCCAACTTCTTCATTCATTCCTTCAGTGAGTGTTCCTCTTATATCTCCACAAATGAACATGACGCAAGGGGGCAATTCATTTAACCATTCCATTCCCCCTTGTAGTGTTCCTCTTGTCCAATCATCTCCTATGACTAACTATCATAGTGTCCCACCACCTTACTCTCTACCTTCTTTCAATAACATAACACCTCCATCACAATCTAACATGTCTAATATGAACTCTTCGACTGAAGCGACCATTAATAATCTTGCACAAACTGTCTCCTCTTTACAGCAACAAATTGCCTCTATGAATCAATCTAAGTTTAGTGTGCCCACATTTGACGTTGCGAGCCCACTTTCTCTTGACATTGTTCGAGCTATCCCCCCTAAACATGTTCAAATCCCACATTTGGAGCTTTATAATGGTAAGGGTGATCCTCTAACACATGTTAAGACCTTTCAAACAATATGTACTGATTTTGCTTATGACCAAAGGTTGCTTGCAAAACTGTTTACTAGAACACTAAGAGACAAAGCCCTACAATGGTATTGCTCGTTGCCTTCCTATTCTATTACTTCTTTCGAACAACTTGCAAATGCTTTCATTCAACAATTTCAAAACAATATAAGTCCTAAAGTTACTTTGATTGATTTAATGCATTGTAAACAAGGTGTTAAAGAAAAAGTGACTGATTTCATTGGTAGATATAAGCATTTGTATGCTCAAATTTCTTTTCTAGTGCCTGACAATGACATTCAAAGAATCTTTATTTCCAATTTACAAAAATATATTCGAGACAAACTCTTGTTTTCTGAGTTTACTTCTTTCCAACAGTTGTGCGCAACTCTTCACAATTATCAACTGACTGTGAGTCAAATGGAACAATCACATCCTATGGCTCCGAGTGATAAGGGTGATAGTAGTCAACAACCATTTGGGAAGTTTAAACTGAACAGAGAGTCCACTAAATTCAATGAAAACATCATCAACAACAATGTGAATGCAGCATCAGGTGTGTCTCCTATTTCTAAGTTTTTCAAGAAAGAAAGAAAGTTTACTCCTTTGAATGAATCATTGCATAGTATTATGAATAAGTTATTGGAACAAAATGTGCTTACTCTTCCTCCTATAAGGCAAATTGATCCTGCAAAGATTAATTCACCTTATTTTGATAACAAATCTTTTTGTCAATTTCATCGTCAACCTGGGCATGATACTGAAAAATGTTTTACTTTAAAGGGGAAAATTCAAGATTTGATTGATAATAATACTATCTCTGTTTCTAGTGTGAATGATAAAGGCAACAAATCTGTAGCTCTTCCTAACCAAAATCTTCAGATTTTTACTGATCCATTGCCTTCTCATACCTCTAATGCGATTGATACTACTGATTCCTCTGTCTCACCTGATGATCTCGTGTCTATGACTCTGAATGTGATTAATTTTGTGGAGCAACAGAAAATCCCTAAAGAACCTTCCATCACATTTGATTCCAGTGAAACTATCAGGGCACCTGATGGTCCTTTATATATAGTTGCAAAAGTCAAGAACACACCTTGCCGTGGAGTGCTTATTGATCCTTCTTGTATGGTTAATGTCATTACTGAAGAATTTCTTTTTACTTTGCAATTGAATCAAGTCATCTATGATGAAACAAATGTGGTTGTGAAACTATTTGATGCATTTTCTTCTCCTGCAATTGGTTCTATTACATTACCTATTGAGGTCCGTAACAAATCCCTTGATGTGGACTTTGCTATTATTCCATCATCCGAACAATTTCGTGTGAAGCTAGGCTATCCTTGGCTATCTTCCATGAAAGCTATTGCTTCTCCTATTCACAAGTGCTTGAAATTTCCCCATAATGGTGAAGTTGTTACTGTCAATCATAGTCTCTTTAAACCAGCTGAAAGAACTTCTAGCGTTCCTATTGATTACTTTTGGCCTAAACAATTCCAATCTCTTCCTCCGCGAAGTGATCATCTTTTCAAATCTTATCAAAAGTGGAAAAAAGATATGATCCTTTCTCTAAGTGAACCTAGAACACCCAAACTTGACATTCCTATCATTCTTGAGAAGGAAGTTCTTCCTTTGAAAGATAAAACTAACGTCTTTCCTCAAGAAGATTCCCAACCCATTCCTATGGATGTGACTATGCCTATATCTAATAAACTTCCTAAAAGTAGACCTATCCCTCCTCGTCATGACGGACTTGGTCTCCTTCCTAAACCAAATATTCCTCCCTTATATGGAGTAGTTCCTCCTCCTTCCTCTTATGGAGAGAAGAGAGCTTCCTCTTCTCCTATTATTCAACCTAAGAGACCACAACCTAAACACCCAAGTGATAAGGATGAGAACATTCCTCCTCCTCAATCTTCTCAACTTCCTACTAAGACTAGACGAAATCGTTCTGCACGTGAATGCCGACAAAAGCGTCGTCTTAGAGCTCAGGCAGCTGCTTCTCAAACTTTGCAATCCCCAAAAACACCTTCAACAAGCATTATTCCATTTTCTCCTCAGCTGACGATTGAGCCAAAATATCCTAAACATAAGATGCATGATGGTCTTGATCTTGTGCGAGTTAAAGATCCTATTTTTATAAATCTTGATGATGATATAGATGAAAATGTTATTCATGATGAAAATGCTACTTCTCCTGTTCATTCTGATAGTGAATATGAACTTGTTGATATTGATAACCATTTATCTAATGAATTTTCTAAAGCACTTATCCTAGCTCCTAGACAAGAACAACGTGGCTCAGAACATGAACATAGCCCTTGTTTGGATCTTGTGATAGCTCCATCTGCTGTGTTGGATGTTCCTACTCTAGCGTGTTTCCTACCTTCCCGAAATATTGATCAGCAAGATCGGGGGGTAGATGACGTGCTAGACTAGTTTCATTAGCATAGCAGATTCTCTCCCTCTCTCTTTTGTTACTTCTTCTATGTGTTATTCTCATTCTTCTATTTGTTGTCCTTAGTGTTGTCTACTTGAGGACGATGCAAAGCATTGAGATCTCTTGATCTCTCTCATGTTGACTCAAAAGACACATGTGTTCCCTTCTTCTAGGTGACCTTCCTTGATTGGGGAATGAAGAACAATTATGCATACATACATATGATATACATGAATTATCATACAGCATACTGACCCCGAGGAAAGCGAAGTCACCTTGTGCTTTGTGTTTTGTGTCTATTATCCTTGGGCTTATTTCACACTTGGGGGCTAAATCCTTGTGATAACATGCTCCTTCTCATTTCTTATATGTATCACTACCTTAAAGAAATCACCCCCGATGAGGCGTGTACGATTGCTTTAACGTAGGGGGGCATACATCCCGTTCATATCTTTTCAAGATACTTGAAAATTTCTTGACAAATTTAACCTTGCCTTGAAAATTTTTGATATCTTTCTTGCATGACTTATAGTGAGGGAACCTTACTACTGATAGTCATGGTTCTCCCTCGTGATCTTCCCTTTTACTTTGTCAATCGAAGTCGTAAGATCCTTAGTCCACTGGGGGCTTGGTGTATCTTGCCTCCTTGACGTGGTGAAAGTTTTTCAATGTTGTTTCCTTGTACTTTACCGGAAGTATTGGCATACGCTTATACTCCCGCTAAAGTGGGGGCTAAATGTAGCGTCCTAAAATTGTGACACTTGCAATTTCGACTGCATTTCGGTCTTCACGATGGCGACGCAACACGAAACCTGAATGGAGACCCCGAAACTTGCTCACGACACCAAAAACTGCATTTTCTTGCACCCTGGCCTGATCCTCCTTTGCACCCTGCTGTCCCGGGAGGTGGGACCAGAGCGCCTAGCGCCCTGGTCCTTCAGGACCAGGGCACCTAGCGCCCTGGTCCCCCAGGACCATGGCGCTCAGCGCCCTGGTCCCTGGCCCTATTTTGGGCCCGGTTTCCTATGGGACTTCGGGCCTTTTTGTTTGCAAATTGGAAAATAACATTTCCTGGTCGGCCTAAGGTCGGGAAAATCAGTCTTGTAACCCTAATTGGCAAGTATATAAACTACTTTTCCTCTCTCATTGAGGGGAGGATGGAAAAAGTGGGAAACGATATTCAAACATTCAAGCATTCAAGCATTCAAGCATTCCTTCAAGCAATTGATGAATCTAAGTCTCCATTCAAGGCTAAGTGTTGCATTCAAGACAAGGATTCAACCATTGAAGAGGAGATCACTTACAACACATTACATGCTACAACATACAAACATACAACATACAACAACATCTATACCTTCGCATATAAGGATACAAACATCCTTACAACAAGGTATTAGTACTTGTTTTACATTACATTTACAACATTTCTCATTTCTTGGTTAATTCCAAAACCGGGGTTTGACCTAAAGGCAAACCCCTCATCCCTAACCCCCCAATCATCCTCGCTTTTCTGTGTGTAGGTTGCAGGTACACGGCTGAAATTGAAGATCTGGAATCCTTGTGCAGAGACGAACAGATCCCCCTTCGTTTCGTGGATTTTTCGGAGGACCGTGTGCACGCCAGGCGCCATCGTCCCGTCAACTTTTGCTCAAATTTGCAGGACAGCGCCGTCTCAACATTTTACTGCTAATTCCAGGTCCGCAGCTTCATATCATATCCCTATCTCAGTTTATAAGCAAATCTTTCTCACTTTCTATGTATTCCTAGCTTAATCTTTCTATCTACATTTCTTTACAAAAGAGGGTATCCTTGCTATCACAACCCTTGAAACTCATATAGAATCCAATCTTGCATTACGTGGGATTGGATCTTGTGGGTTTCAACCCCTCTTTTGAATGTAAAGTCCCTCCTAAGTGAAAACCATCAACCCTAGTGACTCTCCCTTCTCTCTCCTCGGAGTTGGGGAGGGGAGAACGACTAGGGTTCGATTTTTCCGCTTTACAAGTAGTATGAACAATGTTCAAGTGATACTAATTGTTGACAATATATTGACAAACATTGGGATGCTTTTATGAGACAAAGTAAGCAATCAAATACAATCCTCATAGCTCAAGAAAATATCCAAAGCATATAGAAAAGTAATAGCATTCAAAATTCTATAAGGGAAGTGGAACAATTAACTTGTATAAAGGCAATCAATAACAATTATTAAGGATAGTGTCCTGTGTAGAGAGATTGTCTCATAGTAAATGACATTGACTATCAAACAAGAGATGTCTCAGTGCAACATAGAGTAGTCAATATAGAGCACCATTTCATCAAAGAAAATACAATCCATGTAAGATAAATGAGAAAGACAGTCAATTATCAACTATTTGCAGCATTGATGTAAAGGGCCAATGGATATAAGAAGCAGTCCATCACCATGGAAAGGGTCAACAACTTTGAACACAATAGTGATGCCCTTGTCATAGTCTGAGAAAGTAATTATATGAATGGAAATGACAGTCATCATGCCACTGGACAATAGTTAGCTTAAGATGACAACACAACAAAGTAGCAGTCATAAACCTATTTGCAGTGGTAGATAATGATAACAATATGATATAATAACTCAAGAGTGCAATCATAATGACAAATATGATAGCATGGAGACATAAAGATTCCATGAGCTCATTAGTGATCTTGATGTAGTAAGTAAAACCAATCATTAATGACTATCATTTCATCAAAGATTAGTCATTAAAGGGACACTC
Source organism: Cryptomeria japonica (assembly GCF_030272615.1). Lineage (NCBI taxonomy): Eukaryota > Viridiplantae > Streptophyta > Pinopsida > Cupressales > Cupressaceae > Cryptomeria > Cryptomeria japonica. Next base: position 347,669,920 of record NC_081415.1, on the reverse strand, counting down.
ATTTATAAATAATTAGCAATGAGCCTCCTGAAAGACAATGATATTCATTTACTATTAAAAGGACAAAACAACAGAGCATGAAGACACTGTCACAGTAAGAGAAAAATAATGATGAATTTGTAAGAGGTAATATTCAAGACGACAATCCTATGTAAGGAAGATAGAGCAATTTCATAGCACAAAGAGTTGATTCAAATCCATCAAAGACATTCACCATCAAGAGCCATTAAAATAATCACACCCATCTTGTAGAAGAAACAAAAAGATAGATGATATAGTAATGCGGTCATGAGAGAGTCTTTGGCAAAGATTGCATAGGACAACCATGGTTTGGTAACAGTCATGTCATAAAATTCAACCACATAAAGCATCAATGAGTAGACGTAGCCCAAAGGATATTGATTAGTTCTAAAAGAAACCAAAGGTGAATCACATAATGTTATTACAGTCATTAAGAGAACTAATTAAGAGACATATTTAACCTTTAGAGAATATAATGATCAAGGATAAAAGGTTTCAAAGAGACAATGGATGAGTTACAAGTAATACATAGTCATTATCTCGGAGTAATCTTGCATCCAAAGTAAGATTTGTAGTCAAAAGCAACCATTTGATAGCTAAAGACAAAGATTATAACAAGCTATACAATGGGCATTAAATAAGGAAAGTATATGACTATGATGAAAGATACAATGAAAAGGAACACTAAAAGACCAATCATAGAGGTATCATTGTTGAGGAAGGAACATAGAGTAGGCCTCTTACAAGCCACATGTTAGAAATACAAGCACACATAGATAAAAGTCTAGGGAAAATATAGTGCTTCCAAGACAAGGTTTCAAAGAGACAGGGGTTCTCAAATATCAAGATACAAAATCCCACAATTTCAAACCAGAGCCAACACCATTATAGTGGATTTTGATCAGTGAAGTAAATGTCAGTATAGTTATTTCACTAGCTTTTGATGGTGGTACAAATGATAATTCACAATGCATTATGACAGTCATATAAGAATCAATTATAATAACACATATAATGATAATCCTATGATAAGTTATACCTTATACAAAGAAAGATATAAGGAACCAGTCATTGTGAAATGCCAAAGAACATCTACAACTATTCACCCTGATAGAGGATGTAGATAAAAAAATGCTACAAGAAGAAGTATTTCATAGAAGATATGAAAACCCAGTCCATAGAGTGCATGCACAAGAATTCTCTCAGAAAAACCCTAAATATACTTGTGATTTCGAAAGAAATGAATATTTTATGAATGAAACAAAGAATATTGTTGAAAAATGTAGAGATACAGTGAAAGTCGAGATATAGAGGCTACAACTTCTATTCATATGTATGAAGGGTTTTACAAAAACCCAAAGTATGCACCAATTTTCAAAGTAAAAAGCTTGCACATCAAAGACAAATGAACAAAAAGATGCATACAAAAATTTGCCTTTTGAAAAATCCCTAAACATGCATGATTAAAAGATGAAACAAGTACAATAGAACTTTTGCATAGAAGAAACGATAGTAACAAAGGAATGGATTGCATACCATGCTACCTATCATGAAGAGAGATCCAAGTTTGAGCTGCAAAACCCCAGTTCTCACCCAGAAAAAAAGAGAGTTCATAGATGCATGTCGGTCTCAGAGCAGAGTGCATCAAAATTACACAATGAAAGAATACCTATCTTTTTAGGGTTCGAGATGTTCTATTGTATGCCCTAAATTTAAAATTAAAATGGGCTTGTATTTTTATTTCTTTAAAGAAACTCGTGCTTTCAACTATGCCTCGAGGTCCATGACTTTATGTCATAGGACCGAGGTAAATGTATGGTGCCCTCATGCAAGGGCCAAAAAAGCTTTAAGCTTTTTTTATTTCCATATTTTTTATTTTTTTTATAATTAATATATTTTAATTAAGATTTTGTCATTTAAAATCTTAATTAATATATATTAAAGTATAAGAGTAGTGTTTAATATAATTTTATTAAAATTATTTTTTATTTTCCTCATAACTTATATTAAATTATAATAAAGAAGGAAATAAAAATAATAATAACTTTATTTTAACATTTAAGAATAAAACGAATTGTTTTTTTTTGTGCTAAAATAAAGTTATTTTTAGATGATAAAGAGAGGAAAGGGTATGCAATTTTCACAAAGAGAAAGTTTCTTTTTCTCAGTGCTATATTTGGCTATGTGCATCATGCATATTTTTCAGAGGAGGAGTACTTTTTACAGGGCTATTTTCAGTAGTGTGATAGTTCTATTTTTCAATAGAGAGCTACTCATGCATATGGTTTTAGTTGGGAAGCTATTTTTAGCTGCAAGGACCATTTTTAGCAGGTTTTCACATATATTTTACACACTATTTTGGGCAAATTCTCCTAAGGGTTTTCCTCATGCATATTTTTCAGTTTAGAGGCTTAGTTATGTTTAGCTCACTATTCTTAGGAGCTTGTTTTCTATATATTCTTTCTCCTTCTTCATTATTCTTTTTGTTTCTTTCTTTTTGCTTACACATACAACAAAAAGTATTGTAGCTCAGTGCTCTCAGTTTTCAACATTGTAATAGAGATTATTTTTCAGTGTGCAATAGAGAGTTTATGTTTCCTTGTCAATTTTTCTTGTTTTATTCATTGTCAGATGAATGATTTGACAGAGTTATTGTGATTTTCTGAATCCTTTTCTCAATCAAATTTATGCTTTGCAGAAATAGGAAGATTTCATTGCAAATTCAGGTCGTGGGTTGTTTTCATCTTGTTTCTGATTCTTTGCATGTTGTGAAAAATCACTTTTCTTTCATGCAAAATCAGATAACTTCGAGCCTTCACATGAAAAATTTATGAATTTCATGATCTTATTTGATTTGTGAGATAAATTAGTTTCTTTATTGCAGCTGGTTATAGTTTTAGGACAACAAGTAGAACCACATCATTTTGGTGTATCACCTCCATTAGGATAGATTTTTTCACTGCATGCAAGCTCTTTATCTCTTTTCCCATTGAAAGAAAATTGTAGGAGATTCATTAGAAAGGAAGCCGACCTATAACCCAGAGATTCACCTTCACTTTGAGCAACCCAGAGGCTCAAAGGTGTTTCCATGTTTCACATGATTGCTAGGTTTCATACTTAGTATCACAGGTGAAATCCTTCATGACAACACATACATTTTCCATACTAATTTGGTTCCTAGAGCATGGTTTTTCCACCCTTGTTTCCTCATACCAACTCCTCCATAGTCTTTATGCTTGTAGATTGAATCCCAAACAATTAAAGCCACTTTTTCCTTCTCTACTAGTCCTAGCCAATTTTTTTTTCTCATCTTCTTATTAATCTTCTTAGCAACACATGTAGGGAGAGCCAGGTAAGACATGAGATAAATAGGCAATGCTGACAACACTGCTTTGAGCATCAAAACCCTACCAACCCATGTTAACCATTTGCCTTTCCAAGAGGTTAACTTTTATTTTCCATTTTCTCCTTTAATGGTTCCCAAAGTTTATAAGATCTAACCCCACTTTCTAGAGGAAGTCCTAAATATTTACAAGGCAAATTTCCCTTGTTGAACCCAAAAATTCTCAAGATTTCTCTTTCTGACCATGGTTGAATATAAAAGAAAAAAACCTCTGATTTTTCCATATTGATATGTTGACTTGAGACTTTGGTATATTTCTGTAGAATGGTTTTAAAATTTGTGGCCTCTTGTATTGAACCCACCCCAAGAAGCATCATATCATCTACAAATTGTTGATGAGTCACATTCGGGATCACACCAGTTATACTAATACCTTCAATATTCCTCAAGGATTGAGCCTTTTGTAAATTTCTACCCAATACCACTGCCATTATTATGAATAGGAAGGGAGAAATTGTATCCCATTGTCTTAGGCCTCTGGAAGCTTCAAAGTAGCCCTCTGAGGTCCCATTGATTATCACTGAGTATCTTGGGGTGGTGATGCAATAATAGATTAAATTTATCCACTGTTTACAAAATCCAAAAGCTTCTAGACATTTACATAGGAACCTCCATCTACTTTATCATAAGCCTTCTTAATATCTAGTTTGATTGGCATGTTGGGGAGTTTTTTTGACTATATGGAGTGTATAGATTCTTGAGCAATAATAATACTGTATATGGTGAAAATGGATAAAACAATATTGAAAGACTAAATAGATTCAACCACAAAACCGTAGCCTAACAACAACAAAGATCCACCATAACATATGAAGATTACCTAAGACAATGCAAATCAAATGAAATCACAAAGATTATACCATCACATGTCCAATAGGGTTTGGATCTCCATTCTTCCTATCTCCATTGATCTTGTTTGATGTATTTGCTCTCAGATTTTATGTGCACAAGAGCTCAACAAAGAACGGAATGTGGTTGCAAGTAGGATCGCATATGCCAAGTAGTCAATTGATCAAGTAGTTAGGTCATTAGGATGATTGATTAGGGTTTGATAATGAAGGAAGTATCTCCTTATATAGAAGACACAATATGAAATGGAGGGATAAGATTGAGAGGTGTAAAAGGAGGTCAGCTATGATTAGAGGGTAGGTAAAAGAAATAATAAAATAATGAAAGGGGGAGGTAGTGTATGAATTAAGAGATGAATGACATGTGTCATAGGTAGAAAAGATTAATGAATTAATTAATTAAATAAATATTTATTTAATTAATAGAAGAAGTGGGATTAATTAAATAAATAAGATATTTATTTAATTTAGGAAAAGGATAATTTAAATAAATAAATGTATTTATTTAAATGAGAAATAAGGCTAGAAGAGGATAAATGAATTAATTAAATAAATAATGATTTATTTAATTAATAGAAGAATTAAGCTTAGATAATTAAATAAATAAAATATTTATTTAATTAGACTAGACAATTTTGGGTGTCTACATTTTGCCCCTCTTTGAGACAATGCGGCTTGTCGCGTTGTTTCAAAGAAGATAAGATGAACTGATACAGAGTTGCCCCAAGATGGGAATGATATGCCCCCTCAAGAGATTGGATGAAAAATGTTTGAAAAGATCACAGACAATCTCTCGATAAGAAAGACGGGATAGAATGGACTGACTGGATAAAGTGACAGAGTCACGGGATAATGAAGACTGACTCGGGAAACGAGGGCTAGGGCTAGGGTAGTCTATAAGATAGACCACGAGGGAAATACATCCTCATTGTCATCCACAAATCTAAGAGATCAGAGTGCAAAGTGAGAATAGAGCAGAAACAGTCAACAACGATGGCCTTTGTTCACAGATTCGACTGCATTCGCCGATTCCAGAGGCCAGCAGAGGCAGGAGAGCCGGTAAGTACCACAAAACCTCCTCGTACTTTGTTGCATTTATTGTTGTCATTAATGCATGCTAGATAGGGTAATAAATGCGCTCTAGGTTAGGGTCCAAAAAAAGTCAAAAACGTCCAGGCGCGTCTGTGTTGGTGCCAGGCGCGTCTATGCTCGCTAGGCGCGTCTGTGTTTGTGCTAGGGGCGTCTGTGATGAAAAATGCATCTGTGCCGAATGCGGCCGCGTCTGTGTTGTGTAGGCGCATCTATGCCAAAAAGGCACGTCTATGTCGCCCAGGTGCATCTGTGCAGAGAATAGGCACATCTATGTGTTTAAGGTGCGTCTGTGTAAAACAGGTGCGTTTATGCAGTCTTCAAGCGCGTTTATGTCAGGAAAGCGCGTTTGTGTCCAAAAACAATGTGAATTTGTGTCTTCTAGGTCAAATCGGTAGTTCTGTGATGAACATACACTGTCGATTGGATAAGCTGCTGAGAGGATACACTCAAGCAGGTCCTCTAGGGAAGACTAGGATTGCAAATAGGGCTAGGATTGACAATTCTGTGATAGAACATACGTTGCCAATTAGGAAACTACTCAAGAAGATTCACTCAAGTAGAGGCCCTAGGATAGGATAGATCAAGGCACTTTGTGATGAACAGTGAGTACCAAGATATAGTACTTTGTGATGAACAGGGAGTACTAAAATATGAGCAGCACTTTGTGATGAATAGTGAGTGCAAATGTGAGCAGCACTTTGTGATGAACAGTGAGTGCCACACACGTAGTACTTTGTGATGAACAGGGAGTACCACTAGGATAAATAGCAACACTTTGTGATGAACAGGGAGTGTCACTAATATAGATAGCAACACTTTGTGATGAATAGTGAGTGTCACTAGGATAGAATGCCATATGCACTTAGATAAAAAGTTGCATTTTGTGATGAACAGTGAATGCCACGATGACTGACATGATTGATTTGCTTGACCGCAGGAGTATTTGCCTATGTTGGAGTCACGGGAGAGATTCTTGTCGATGCAGAGATTGCGACCTAAGTTGACAGCTGAGGACTGAGCTACGATTGAGGCTATGGGATTGAGACATATTCTGTATGTGCCTAAGTTTCGGGCAAACATGGGACTGTTGACTGCACTGGCGGAGAGGTGGCACTCCGAGACTTGTACTTTTCATTTACCGATGGGGGAGATGACAGTCACCCTCGAGGATGTATACAGGATTCTGAGGATACCGATCGATGGGGAGCTGATTCCCTACAATCGAGATGGAGATAGGGAGGCCTTGAGACGAGTGTTTCGGGACCCAGGATTAGAGATGAGGGTAGGACACGTGGCTTGGGACACCATGATAGCTACAGGATTAGCGCTGCCAGCAGTGATAGAAGGAGCGATCAGTGGGTTCTTGTGTCCTGATAGAGTGACATGAGGGTTGGCTGTGGGCTGGGGAGGAGCATTGGAGACACTGGTGACATAGCACACTAGATATGCCTGGGGACCGTGTGTGCTAGCACATCTATATTACGAGCTGCATCAGTTTGTGTACCACGGGTCAGTGGGATTGGGCTGCGGTGTCACATTGTTATAGGTGTGGGCCTATGAGCATCTGCTAGTGATGAGACCGATACATTTCAGGGGCAGAGGTCAGGGATGCAGTTTTGTACACTTGTACGACATGATCACTTCGCAGCCACGGATTGGCAGGTTAGAGCACTGGCGACGGGTGATTGATGACATTGATATGGTTATATGGAGGCCATACCTGGGATGCAAGTAGTGGGAGGATGATGTGGTAGAGCTTCCCTACACCTTCCGAAGCAGGTATCTGATTGGGCGGATGCCCTATGTACTAGAGAGGTAGCTAGTGGACAGGGTGGGCAAGCAGTTCGACAGGATTCAGTGGATGCCACGGGGTTCAGGCATGTATGCACGGACTGTCAGGGATCAGGCATAGTTTGGGCCCTTATTATCATATGATCAGGCTGTTACACAGCTAGTAGAGATGATGCCCCTACCATGGGACATGTGGCCAGAGATTGAGGATGTCGGCATGGATGCCGAGTACACAGCATACTGGGTCGAGCATCCATTCCCATGTCTGACAGGTCCATGAGAGCTACTAGATGGAGATGGTGGTGGGGATGGGGATGATGATGGAGATGATGGGGGTAGAGACTAACGAAGGAGGAGGGGGGAAGTTGGAGAGAGGAGGGTGGTGCCACGGAGGGAGGGTGGAGAGGACAGATAGGCTAGAGTAGTGAGGGGTCGTGGTGGATTACTGCTATAGGTGCCAGCAGCATAGGGTCCCAGACAGGTGCAGGTACAGGGACAGGCACCAGTACAGGCACCAATACAGGCACAGGCACAAGGGCAGGCACCCATACAGGAGGAGCCATAGGAGGGTGAGGCAAAGGAGGATGAGATAACGGAGCTAAGGGAGATCTGCTAGGGACAGGCAGATGAGATCCAGGACCTGGAGAGGGAGAGGGATAGGCTCAGGATATGGCTCAGAGATACTGAGCGGGAGCGGGATCAAGCCATTCAGCGCTACACAAAGGTTGAGACAACACTGAGGGCTAGGAGGCATGTGGCAGAGGACACAGGGGCTGGATATGCCTATGTCCTGTGGGCAAGGGAGGAGATCGGTTACTGGAAGGATCTTTATTATGGTGCGGTGCCAGCTGATCAGCGAGTGAGGAGCTTCCATAGACCATCGCGGACAGCGACAACTATAGGAGGGAGCCGGAGGAGATAGGCATCTAGTGGTGGGGTTATGGGTCCTCCACCACCACTAGATAGAGGGGGCAAGAGGGATGATCCTGGGGCGGGTCTTTCGGGGGCTCAGATTCCATCGAGGCCAAGCAGCTCCGAGGGAAGGAGTTCATCATAGCCGTAGAGGGCTCCCTATGTATCAGTATTGTACCATTTTTGTATGATGATGTAGACACCTTCGGGTGATTGTAGCCATATGATTTTGACATCCTTGTATCATGACACTTTATATATATATATATATATATATATATATATATATATATATATGAGATGATTCATCTTTGCGGCAGCTATATGCATGTGTACCTATGTGATGAGATGTTTCATGATGTATGCTTCTATGTGATGGTTATGATATGGATGCAAATATGTATATGATGCAATGCAATATATTTTTGTTCTTTTATGTTTTATATGTTATGCATATGCAAATGTGAATGTATGGAATGCAGATGAATATGATAATGCAAATGTAAATTGTGCTAACAGGTGTTGTGTGCAGGATGTGATGCAATTGTGATATCTATATGTATGTATGAAATGCTTATATGTGGTAATGCAGGTGCAACTACATGAAATGCAAATGTTTTTGGTATGTCATTATACTCAGTCATGTGATAGTAGGCTGCACGGACTCAAGAAGGATGATGGAAGTCAATCAAGAAAGGGGGATGAAAGATAGAAGATATGAAAGTGAAAGAGCTTCTTGTGCGTTATCATCATTGAGCTTTATTATGGCAAAATAGGTTATGACAATCAAGGCATATGTTCGACCCAGAAAGTCATTGTACCTGTTTGCATGGAGATAAGACAGTCACAAAAAATGAATGCCCCAGTTCACACTAGACTCACAGTGTCCTCATATCCTTGGACAAGTCATAGCATTACTAAGAGACAATCCACAGACAACAAATACAAATAGGTGACGATACCCCATCCTCGCCTTTCTAGTCAAAGACATCCTGGAGATAAAATCTCTAGTCAGAGACATCCTGGAAAAGCTAAGAGATATGTCACCAAAAGATAAAATCAAAAGAAAACCAAGACTCGACACCAACATCCACTGTAGTCCTCAAGTTTAGTGTCTCTTGTCACTTGTATAAGTCTTATTTGATTGTGGTCACAATGTTTACTTTCACAGAAAGGATAGATAGCACTGAAGCATATGTTGTCTGAGTCTATTGAAAGATTTGATTTGTTGAAGCCCATTGTTGCTACTGTGTCTCATCTAAAACTAACTGAATCCATGAAACTGATACTTTATTGCGGAGAAGATGAAACTTTATTGCGGATCTGTGATGCAAATGTTTCTTTATTGCGGATTGTGCGCGGATAGACTGAAGGAAGCTGGAAGAAACTGTACTCCTCGAAACATGTGATGTTCTCAGTTCCACACCCATCACTAGACGTAGGATTTTCCTTAGCCACAGATAGGAGCTGATTTATTATGGATGGAAAGGAGTGAAAAGGGAGGTTTATTATGAATGGCGAACCAATCTTGGGTAGATCAATAACAAGCCATGATGAGAATGTGTAAGTTTATTATGAACGAATAGGTCGTGAGTGTGTGCAAAGTGAAGTGATGAAAGAGAATCCTGAAGGAGGGAGGAGCAATGTCTCTACCCATGGCGCTGGTGACCCATTTTTCACCATGGTACTTGCCCAGGGCGCCACCGAAGTGGTTTTCACCATTGGACGAAATTATTTCTATTTACTTTTTTTGATTTTTCAATGTTTTTTTTTTTTTTGTATTTTTGAATTTTTTGAAATTTTTTTTTGTATTTTTGAATTAGGATATTCCAAAGAGCTATGTGTAGAACCTGCGAAGGTGCATGCTATTGATAGGATCCTCCAAAGGTTCACCTTTTGTAGTTGAGAGTTGATATGCTCCAGATCCATATGCTGCTGTAATGATGTAAGGACCAAGCCAATTTGGTTCGAACTTGCCCTTCTTCTCTCTGTCTTGTTGATTTTTGGGTTTTCTCTGAGAACCAAATCACCTACCTCAAATGTGCAAGGCTTGACCTTGTGATTGTAGCTGCGACTCATTCGTTGTTGATAAGCCTTGAGATGATTAAAAGCAGTTTGTCTTTGTTCATCCAGTAGTTCCAGTTCTTGTAAGCGAGAGACCCTATAGTCTTCATCACTGATGATGTTTTGCAAAGAGACTTGTAAAGAGGGTAGCTCGACCTCAATAGGCAAGATGGCTTTAGCGTCATAGACAAGTGAATAGGGTGTAGCTCCTATAGGTGTGTGGACACTTGTGCGGTATGCCCAAAGTGCAGGATTAAGTTGGATATGCCAATTACAGCCAGCGTCGTCGACTATCTTGTTTAGGATTGTCTTATTTGATGCCTCAGCTTGACAATTACCTTGGGGGTAATATGGTGTGGAGAAATAATGGGAAATATGGAAGCGGTCACAAAGTTCACAAACATCCTAATTTTTGAAGGGACGCCCGTTATCAGTGATAATGGAAACATGAATACCGTATCGACAAATGATATAATTGAGGATGAACGTAGCAATCTATTTTCCAGTGACTTGTATGAGAGGTATGACTTCAATCCATTTTGTGAAATATTATGTGGTAGTGATAATGAATTTATGACCATTGGAAGGAGGGTGAATCTTTCCTATGAGATCGAGTCCCCACTGACAAAAGGGCCAAGGAGACACAATTGGTTGAAGTTCTTGCGCTGGCGCATGTATGAGGTCTCCATAAATTTGACATTGCTTACATTTCTTGACAAACTGATATGAGTCTTTTTCCATATTGGGCCAGTAATATCCAGTCCTGATGAGTTTCTTGGCTAAGGTAGGACCACTAGCATGTGGACCACATATCCCTTCATGTACTTCACGTAACGCAATCTGAGCTTTGTCGTTTTCTACACATCTAAGAAGAGTTCCATCTAGACCTTGCCGGTGTAGGATATCAGCTAAAATGACATATCGAGAGGATTGGCGAATGAAAGTGCGACGTTGGTTATTGGATAAATCAGGAGGTAGGGTATTGTCACGAAGGTATGTGAAGATGGAACCATATAACTGGGACTCAGGACCGACGACACATATCATCTTAGTAGGAATGATTTCATATGAAGGAACCAATAGGTTATCCACTAAGAACTCATAGCGGGTCTCATTTGGAGGTAGATCAATCAGTGAAGCAATTGTAGCCATGGCATTTGCGGCTCTATTCTGCTCTCTTGGTATCTGCTCAAAATATATCTTTGTGAAATGTTGTTTCAGGTCATCCACCATTTGTTTGTAAGGCATTAATTTTTCATCTTTTGTTTGGTAATCATCAGTTGCTTGATGGATTACAAGTTGAGAGTCCCCAAAAACACGAAGTTCCTGGATCTTCCACTGAATTGCAATCTGTAATCTAGTTGTTAATGCCTCGTATTCCACTATATTGTTAGTGCAAGGAAATGATAAGCGGTATGAATTTGGTATAGAATCCCCTTGAGGAGTTATAAAGAGGATGCCAGCTCCTGCCCCATGCTATGTGTATGAGCCGTCGAAGTACAGTTGCCATGGTTTTGCATGTGACATTGTTAAAATGGATTCATCTGGAAATTTTGAACTTAGAGGAACATCATCTATCATGGGGGCCTCTGCTAATTGATCTACGATGGCTTGTCCTTTTATTGCTTTTCTGTCCACATACTCAATGTCGAATTCACTCAGGATCATTACCCATTTGGCTATTCGCCCAGTAAGTGTTGCTTTATTGAGAAGGTATTTCAATGGATCAATTCTTGCAACCAACTTAGTCTTATGAGTGAGCATGTAATGTCATAATTTCTGTGAAGCAAAGACCACGGTGAGACATGCATGCTCAATTGGTGTGTAGTTTAGCTCATATCCTACCAATGTGCGACTGATATAGTATACTGCTTTTTCCTTGCCCTCAGCAATTTGTTGTGCTAAGAGTGCCCCCAGTGTTGTTTGAGTAGCTGATATGTATAGTAATAGAGGCTGATCTGGAATTGGTGGCATCAAAACTGGTGGATTCAAAAGATAATCTTTGAGTGTTTGGAAAGCCTGTTGACAGTTATCATCCCATTTGAATTTGATGTTTTTATGTAGCAAGTGCTGAAAAGGATTACACTTATCTGCAAGTTGCGCTATGAATCTTCGTATGGACTGGAGTCTGCCTTGTAAAGATCAAAGTTGACTGATATTTCTTGGTGGTTGCATCTCCAAGATGGCCTTGACTTTTGTTGGATCAGCTTCGATTCCTCTTTTGGGTACAATGAATCCTAGGAGCTTCCCGGAGGTTACTCCAAAAACACATTTCTTGGGATTTAATCTTACTTTGTATTTTTCCAACCGATTAAAGATGACTGAAAGTATGTCCAAATGTGTATTTCTGTCTATTGATTTGCCCAAGAGGTCATCGACATAATCTTCCACAGTTACATGCATGAGATCATGAAAGATAGTAGTCATGGCTCTTTGATATGTAGCACCTACATTTTTTAGCCCGAAGGGCATAACATTCCAGCAGAAAGTTCCCCAAGGATAAGTGAATGATGTTTTGTGTTGATCCTTGGGCGCAATCCTTATTTGATTATAACCAGAGAATCCATCCATCAATGATAACATTTCATGACCTGCTATGAGATCGACAATCAAGTCAATATTTGGTAATGGGAAGTCATCCTTTGGACAAGCTTTGTTAATGTCTCTGAAATCTGTACATATTCTGATGTTGCGATCTGGTTTACTGATAGGCACTAAGTTGGAGATCCATTTAGGATAATCAATTGGGCATATGAATCCGACATCCAATAATTTCTCAAGTTCTGCTTTGACTAGTAATGCGACTTGTGGATGCATCTTTCTTAATTTCTGTTTCACTGGTTTTGCCCCAGGTTTAACTGTCAAATGATGCATTACCAAATCCGGATCTAATCCAGGCATATCAGCATATGACCAGGCAAAGTTGATTTTTCATTCTTTGAAGAAACTTATGAATTTTGACCTTTCTGACTCTATCAACGATTGAGCCAGGAATATGTTGTGTGGAACCTCTTCTGTACCAATGTTTGTTTTGATAGTCTCTTCTACCAACATGGATGATTTTTCCTCATAAGATGTTGGGAGAATGTCGAGCCTTCCATCTTTGGGTGCCTCAGAGAGGTTTTTGCCCTCAGATATATCCTTTCTTTTTACTTTTTTGGGGTCAGACAATGCCACAGTGTGGTTTTCGCCATAAGACCCTTGGTTTGTTCTTATTTTCACATTTTTGCGACTGGAAGGTCTGACACCCTCACCAAAATATGCCATGCTATTGAGTTCTATAATGTATCCCGCTTTATGGTCCCCAGGAGGAAGATCATCTTGTATGCCAAGATAGTCAATAAAAGCTTCATCATTTTGGAATGTGTCAAACTGTGCAGGTCCTTCATGATCCCAGTCAATGAGTTGGTGGTGAACAAGGGGAAGGCCTTTAATGTCTTCGAAGTTAGTGGGACTAAGAGTGAAGATGCAGTTATATTCAGGTATGTCAAGGTAATTATCGAGGTCATCGATGGCACTCTCCTCATCAGTCTCGATCATGAATGAATCCAAATTATCATATTTAGTAGCGCATTCTGGGACAGGTGTTCTCATCCTATGTGATTTCAACCTAGGACCTTGAGACAAGGACTGTGTGGAATCCTCATGGGTTGTTTCTTGACCAACTTTGAACTTTTTATAAAATTCCTCTTCTTCTATGGGTTCATCTGGCTCTCTGAATATCTCGGTGAGCTCGTAGTCACCTGAGGATTTGTCTGAACCCCATTCCTATTCATTGGAGTCTGTGGAATAGTGACCCTCTTGTTGAATTTTGGAAGCTTTGATTTGTAAGGCTTCTTCTGTCCTTTGAGTGTGGACCTTGGAAGTCAAGAAACCAAGTCCTTTTGAGCATTCCTTTTTGAAAGTCAATTCAGGTTGTAAAGGTTCAATGATGCCTTCCTTTCGTGACCCAAGAGGGCTTTTTCCATCATACCTGAATTTTTGTAGGATCTTGAAACCTTTGCCATATTTCTCACATGGTAGACTGATGTGATCTTGTGTATCATTTTCAAGATCTTTGTAAAGCATTTTGTATAAGTCCTCCTCTTCTAGTTTGCTCCATCTTTGAAAGGTAGTAGGGTCCCATTTAAGTACAATGATGGATACTTGCTTATTAGGATGTGGTCTTCCATATTCTTTTGGTGAACTCATGACTTGTGGTGAGTACATGGTCTAATTTAAAATGTATTCCCCCATGCCCTTGTCCTGAAATTTGCCTTTAAGCTCACCTTGTTTTGATGTCGAAGGTTTTAATGACTCAGGATCAATGTATGCCAAAGAAGGAACAGCTTTGCGATTACTGGGAATGATGGTCTCAGTTTTTGATCTCAGGTTATTGCAGTATATGACCGGATTAGGATCACCATTAACTATTATCTCCACTCCATTGTGAGGAAACTTAATGCATTGGTGATATGTAGATGGGACTGCCCTCATTTCATGAATCCAAGGACACCCTAGCAATATGTTGTAAGTGAGATCTAGATCTAGGACTTGACAAACCACATCCTTTGTAACTGGCCCAATTCTGAGAGGTAAGGTGACTGTGCCCTTGGATGAACGCTCTTCATCATCATATGCCTTGATAGTGATTTGATTTGTAGAATTCATAGCTTTATCAGAATATCCCAATTGTTAAATTGTGCTCAATGTACAAATGTTTAGACCAGCTCCTCCATCTATCAGGACTCGTTTTATTCGATGTTTGTGTATAAAGGCTTCAATGTGTAGTGGTGCATTATGTGGCTGACTTATGAAGGCGTCATCGGCTTCTGTGAATGTAAGGGAATGTGGAATGGAAAGGTATCCCACCATGGCTTGAAACTGTTCCACGTTCAGATCAGTAGGAATGGCAGTGTCGCTCAAGATTTTGTCAAGAATGGCCTTATGTGCGGGGGATATGCATAGGAGCTCAAGAATGGAGATGAGCACGGGTGTTTTCCCTAATTGTTCTATAAGGTCATACTTAGGCTTGGTTCATGAAGATGGGGTGTTTTTGGCTGGAGCACCTTGCAAAGTGATTTTGCCTCGATGGGTTGTAACATGACATTTAGAGGTAGGTTCGGAAGAAGATCCAACACCTTTTAGGACAATCTTGGGTCTCTGGGTAGAATTCTTAGGGTTTTTTGTCCTTGATGATAATGGTAGAAACGTAATTGTCCATTGAAATGTGATTGATAGTCGAATCATAGTTATAGGTTGCTCTGGTATAGTTGGTTTGGTCATATGTGGCTTTAGCTTTTCCCTTGTCATGTTTTGGGAATGGTTCCTTAAACATCTCATGTTCTTGATTGGATGAGTGTCCCTCAATCTCAATGTCACCTCTATCAATGAGATCTTGTATGATTTTCTTCAGTCGATGACAATTTCCTATCTTATGACCCTTGCTTTTATGAAATTCACAATATTCATCATCATTCCACCAATTTGGTTTGACCTTTGGTTCATATGGAGGAAAATCTGGAATAGTGATTACCTTGTTTGCCACTAGCTTTTTGAAAACTAACTCAAGTGGTTCTCCCAATGGGGTGTACTTCCTTCGTGATCTGGAAGTTGTTTGAGTATTCACCTAATTTGATATGGAAAAAATGAATTTGGGTCGCATTGTATTGGCATCAACAACACCATCATTGACTGTGTTCTTGTTTTTATTCCAAAATCTTGGCTTGTCTTTTCCTTTAAAGTCATCTTTGTTTTCCTGAATATCTTAATGACTCCTTGTTCAATTAGGACCTTCTCTATTGCTAAGCCTTTTTCAATGACGTCCTCGAAGGTGGACAAACAAGCTTTCCTTAAGTCATAACCAATCTATTTGTTAACATTTTGGGTGAACATTTCTACCATTTGTTTTTGTGGAATTTCACAAGAGCATCTGCTGGCTAGATTTCTCCATCTTTGTAAAAATGATGCAAAAGACTCTCCATCTTTTTGCTTGGTGTTGCACAAAGTAGTGACTGATATTTCTATCTCTATGTTGTAGGAGAAATGTTGGATAAATGCCTCTGCTAGGTCACCCCATGACTTAATGCTAGGTGGAAGTTGGGAGAACCATTCCATAGCTTGATCGCCTAGGCTTTGTGGGAATAATCTCATCAAATATGTCTCTTTTGCTGCTACCTCAATGCAAGCTGTGAAAAACTATCTTATGTGTGCCTTAGGATCCCCTTTTCCTCTATACTTATCAAATTTAGGCATCACAAAGTGTGTAGGAAAAGGAGGCATTGGAATGCTCTTGTCAAATGGATAAGGACATATGTCTCTCATTGTGTATGTTGGCTTTGGTGTATTTATGTCCTCCATTTTCTTTTGTAAGTCCCTGATTTGTTGCTCCAAATTGCTCTTAGGTGGAGATCGACTTCTTGGACCATACCCTATGCTTGAGGTGCCAATTGTAGGAGGAGCATGTTGCATATATGGATGATATTGATCATACACATGTTCATATAGAGGAGGTCTATAATGATGCTACATATATGGACCACTTGGTATAGATTGATGTTGAGGAACGCCATATCTATTTTGTCCATGTATACCATACTCTACAGGCATGTCATGTTCTAATGTGTTGCCCCCAAATTTGACATGGGGTTTCCTTGTGTCCAAATTTTGAGCATGCTTTGGTGGTTGATCCTTAGCATTGATATGTGATTGAGCATATTTCTCTGCATAAGACATCCATAATGGTCTGCGAAGGTGAGTATCATATGCTTGACCATTTGTATGTGGGACCTCTGGTTTTTGAAACAAAGATGATGGTGATTTAGGTACCATATGTGGTCCTCTATTTCCTCCACTATTAGGCCTCCTTTGATCCATGTTGGAGTGAGTTTGTTGCAAAGGTTGATTTTCCATTATTTGAGACATGTCAAAATCATGAGGGATCTTGGCTCCACTTTGTGCCATCATTTGTAAGAAGTATTGTCTATCTCTCCTCATTATTTCCTCAATCAGTCGATTGAAGCGGGGGTCCATAATGGATTCTTCCACATTTGCTGAATGTACGGAAAAGTTGTCCATATTGTCATTGTGTGTATCATTGTTGTTTGTAGTGTCCATGCTCTCAACATTTGGAATGTTTCTATAGGCATCCATGTCAGGTAATGTAGTATGATCAGAATTGAAAAAGATATCATTGTCATACTCATAAGAACTCATGTTTGTGGACTCTTGAGCCTCTTTAGTTTCTCTCCTAGATTTTTGAAGACGGGTTCCAACCATGAACTAGGTATTGACCGAGATGTGTGAGACTAGATGAAAAATGGAAAAAGTATGGAAGACCAAGAGTTGGATGGAATGTAAATGAATCTGAGGTGTACTTGCAATGTCCAAAGTGTAAGACCAAGTATGTATGTAGTAGAGTAGGTGTGGCTCCCAAAGAGAGGATAGTTTCTCTTGATGAGGTAAGTTGACCTTGACTCTAAGTAAGACCAAATGAGACCTAAAGGTGATAGACCTTGATGAGGGACCACTTAGTAAAATGTTGTTGTATGTAGTGTGTTGACAAAGTATGATGAGGACAAGCAAGTGACCTTTTGACTCAAGTTTAGACAAATGTGAATGCAATGTGAGGTATAAAGCAATGATGGACTATGTGAGACCCAAAGATAGGTTGAATGCTAAATGAAACCCTGGAGAAATGACCTAGGAAGCTCAAGAATTCTGAAACTGACTGTGTTTGTTTGTTGGACTGTAAAAGTTTTTTTTTTTTTTTTCAATTCTGAACACAGACGCGCCTGTATACTTCATAGACGTGATTTCCTGATGCAGACGTGGTTTTGTTTAACATAGACGTGCTTCTGAGATTTTTTTTAAGTGCACTATTGATTCTAGAAACACAGACACGTTTCTGCCCTTCACAGACGTGGTTATACAACACAGACGCTATTATATTAGACACAGACACATTTCTACAAAATTTGTGCAATTTTTTTCCAATCTGTGAAGTCATTTTTGTTGTGACCAAATTTGACTGTTTGACTATTTTTCGTGACAAGAGGACACAGTGTTGATGAAGACCCAATGTTTGCGAGTGTCTAGACTCAAAATGACTCCAAAAAAAAAATGTGTTGTTTGATGTAAAATTGTTTTGCATACACTTGAAGACACAAAAGACACAATGTTTTGCTGTTTGGTCTTGAATGTTTGAATGTTTAAAATAAGTCAAGCACAATTCTTATGGCTAGCCAAGACAATAGTTGTTGATCCCACATGGGGTTTTACCCCCGAGGCTACGCTATTCAGAGCAGATACTTAGATGCTTGACCTCACTGGCTTCACCCTCGGCACTCACTTCTCGGGTCAGCCAAGCATTAGTCCCCATGAAAAACTCCCCATGGCGAACTTTGTATCTCTACTAAGAACTGTATGTGTGTGGGCCACTACCAGAGGTCCGACCTCCTACCCCAACAACTAGAAGGATTTGGGCTTCTAAAACAAAAAGGTGCTAGTAAGGGCATCCGCTCGTGTGGCCATACATGCGGCACTTTCAGCTCTATAAATACAGAAGGCTCCCAGGCGGTAGGGGTTACGCCCTACAGATGATCAAGTAAATTTGATCAAATGGGTTTATGGGGAGACATAGTGTCGGTATGAACTAATCAGCACACGTTATTCATAGTTTTCACCATGAATACAGTTATTTATAGTGGTATGGAAGAAGATGGCTTTTCTTTTGCTACCACTTGGGTCGTTCTCTTCTCACTAGTAGTCCTAATGACCACATGGGAAGACAGACCCTCTAGAGATTAAACAAAAAGAGCCTATTGCTCAAGACACAAAAGACAATGATTCAATTTTAGTGCACCAATTGAAGTGTTTGTTAGTCTATGAAAACAAGGCACACAATAAAAATACAAAAACCCCTGCCAAGGACCTGCAACAAAGAGTTGTTAGTAGTTTGGATTATTTCAAATAATCACCCCTTCCTGCAAGCACATAAGTTAGGTAAATTTTAAATCCAAAAGACTTTGTGAAAATAGGGGCCTTCAACAAAATGAATTTGCTTTCAAGACAAGCTGCACCAATTTCGTTAGCTAGATCTGAAAATGTTAACTCAAAATAAACCAGATCTGAAACCTTAAATGCAAAACCCAAAACTAAATCAATAACTCAAAATTTGAAACCGGTGGACACAGACGCGACTTTGTGATGCAAGCGCGGTTCTGTGTGACACAAACTCATCTCCAGAACCCAGACGCGACTTTTGGACACAGACGCGTCTAAAAACACTACAGACGTGCCTTAGGAACACAAACGCGGTTTCCAGAATCTACAAAATAAAATACTGTCGATAACATAGACGCAGTTCTAGATGTCGCAGATGCGCCAGAAAATCAAAAACGCGATCTGAAAGTACGCAGACGCGAAAATATCAAAATGCTGTCAAAAATGTCAGATCTGCAACTTCAAAACACAAAATCTGCCACAAGGATGTTAAATGCAAAAAGGGACAAGAGTCCCACCGAGCGTGCCAAAATGTATATGGTGAAAATGGATAAAACAATATTGAAAGACTAAATAGATTCAACCACAAAACCCTAGCCTAACAACAACAAAGATCCACCATAACATATGAAGATTACCTAAGACAATGCAAATCAAATGAAATCACAAAGATTATACCATCACATGTCCAATAGGGTTTGGATCTCCATTCTTCCTATCTCCATTGATCTTGTTTGATGTATTTGCTCTCAGATTTTATGTGCACAAGAGCTCAACAAAGAATAGAATGTGGTTGCAAGTAGGATTGCATATGCCAAGTAGTCAATTGATCAAGTAGTTAGGTCATTAGGATGATTGATTAGGGTTTTATAATGAAGGAAGTATCTCCTTATATAGAAGACACAATATGAAATGGAGGGATAAGATTGAGAGGTGTAAAAGGAGGTCAGCTATGATTAGAGGGTAGGTAAAAGAAATAATAAAATAATGAAAGGGGAAGGTAGTGTATGAATTAAGAGATGAATGACATGTGTCATAGGTAGAAAAGGTTAATGAATTAATTAAATAAATAAATATTTATTTAATTAATAGAAGAAGTGGGATTAATTAAACAAATAAGATATTTATTTAATTTAGGAAAAGGATAATTTAAATAAATAAATGTATTTATTTAAATGAGAAATAAGGCTAGAAGAGGATAAATGAATTAATTAAATAAATAATGATTTATTTAATTAATAGAAGAATTAAGCTTAGATAATTAAATAAAATACTAGACAATTTTGGGTGTCTACAAATACCATCAAAAATTGATCTTCTAGGCACAAAGCCTGATTGCTCTTTTGATATAATTTGAGGTAAAACTGACTTTATCCTATTGGTCGAGGCTTTAACCATTACCTTATACAAGGTATTGCATAATGATATTGGCCTATAATCCTCAAAGCTTCTAACATTCTCTTTTTTGGGGATCAGTACCAAAAAGGTGTTGTTCACTTCTCTTAAAAATCCGCCTCCATTTCTAGCCGCTTCAAGTGCTGTTGTCATCTCCTTGCCAAGTATATGCCATCATTTTTGGTAAAAAAAATGCTATAAAACCATATGGACTAGGGGATTTATTTGGGTGAAGTTAAAAAAAAATGCATGAATTTCTGTTGCAGAGAATCTATCTATAAACTTGTTGTTTTGTCTCTCAGATATCTTGTGAGGTATGTAAGATAACATTTTAGATTGATCACTTAAATTAGAACCATCCCAGTTATTAAATATTTCCTTGAAGTAGTAAACACCTTCTATTGCTACTTCTACTGGATTATCCACTGTCAATTCATCTTCTTTGATGACCCTCAGGATCCTATTGGCATCTCTTCTAATTTTGGTACTAGCGTGGAAGAATTTAGAGTTTCTATCACCTGCGTCCAGCCAAGTTTCTATGGATTTCTGCCTCTAGAACACCTCTTCTTTGGCTAGTACTTCATGATATTCTACTAGCAACATTTTTTCTTGCTCATAAAGTTGGGTGTCCATCCCCTTACTAATGACTGCCTCTGAGACTAATTTCATCTCATCTTCCCGTTCCTTTTTCCTTGTAAAAATATTATGAAATTTATCTCTGTTCCACTTTAATAATTTTTTCTTTATTGCTTTCATTTTAGAGACAAAGAAAAATAACTTTGGTCCCACAAAGATTTCCTACTGCAACCACTTTTCAATGAGATCATAAAATTCCTCATCCTTTATCCACATATTTTCAAATTTGAATGGGCTTTGTCTAGGTCTCCGTTCCTCTCCAATATCTAGAATCATTGGATAATGATCTGAACCTGCTTGAGCTATCAAATTCACATACATCTCTCCTTTGAATTTTAGCATATCCCCTTTGAGGAAAAATCTATCTATATTTTTTGCAATGTTGAATCCTTTGCATCTGTTATTCTAGGTGAATATTCTAGTTCCACATTTGATGTCTAAAAGATTATTCCTATGGATCTAGTCACTGAAGTCTATTTGTGCTTGTAGCTCTCTTTGAATTTCCCCTTTATTTTTTGACAAGTGTAATATTGCATTAAAATCTCCCCCTATAATAGTGTAAGGGAATTCATTATTACTAAAAAATGTATCAATTTCCCTCTAAAGCGCTCTCTCTTTTTTTTTTTTTTTTCAGTTTGTACTAGACCATAGCCATTAATCACTTCAAATCTTAATTCACTATTTATGATTTTCAATAGGCCTGCCATCCAGTTTTCCTTCTCTACTAATGGTTCCACTACCATTCTATTAGGATTCCATAATATAGCTAAACCTCCTGCAATCCCTACCACTTGAACAACACAAAATTCTCATACCCCCAAAGACCTTTCGAATCCTTCCATCTCCTCGTTCAATTTTGTCTCTTAAATGAAAACTACCTTTGGTTGATGTGTCATGTACCATTTTTATCTATATTTATTTATTGTAATTATTAAATTAGGAAAATGATATATATCTTAAGTTTATATGTATGAAATTGAAATAGAAATAAAATTGAATTGGATTGAAGTTAGATGAAATTGAAATCGAAATTGAATTTAGATTGATAATAAAATTGGATTTGAATTGAAATAGAAATTTAAATGCAAATGAATAATTTAAATTATTTTATTATGAAAATTGGAGATTGTAATTGCTAATGAACAATCAAGTGTAAGTGAATGCAAGAATCGGTGAACGTGGATGAAGGCGAGAACTTGGTTCAGGTAGAGTTGTTTTAGCTTTTTGAATTCAGTATGTAGATGGAATCTCACACACCACATTAGTTTTCATAAAATGCATCTTGCATGAATAAATGTTTTAGATGGCTCGAAATGGAATGTTTGTTTACATATGAATGATGTATTCCTACATGGAGTGTTTATTATTGATTTCATTATTTTTAAGATAGATTGATTTTGAGTGCTTTTATCGATTATGCATGTATTTTGATGTTTGTTTGTATATACATTGTTTTTGTAGATGGATTAATTGTATTCAAAATGAAATAGATGAAGTACAATGTTTATATTCCATCATTTGAATTATATATATATGTAGATGGATTAATTGTATTCGAAATGAAATAGATGAAGAACAATGTTTATATTTGAATTATTGATATATATATATATATATGTATATGGTTTTATTATATATATATATATATATATATATATATATATATATATATATATATATATATATATATATATATATATATATATATATATATATATATATATATATATATATATATATATATATATATATATATATAGGGCAACAAGCTGAAAATCATCAACAGCAAGCTGGAAATGATCAGCAACAAGCTGATAAAGGTCAACAATAGGGAGATAAATTATTATAAATTTTTTTATTGTTATTTTAAAAGTATATTAGAATAATTATATTTATGTAATATTAACTACAAATCTACCTGCTCATGGGTTCTCAAGGGTTCAAACTTTGAATTCAGGGGATAAAAAGGAGATGGAGAAATGGACCAGACTGGAGCAGGGATGGATCAAAATCAATTTGATGGGGCGTAGAATGGGAATCCGGGCATTTCAGGTGTAGGTTGTGTGACCTATGATGAGGAAGGGAAGATCCTTTTCAAAGGAGCACAAAGGCTGTGAGATGGGACTAATAATGAAGCGGAGGTGCAAGCTTCTTTATTAGTGGTATAATTGGTTGAGAACATGAAAAATCTAAGAGTGCATTTAGAAGGAGTTTCAAAAGTGGTGATTGATCCAATTGTGAAAGCAACTTCGATGAGTTGGAGATTGAATAAATTTATTTCCATTATTCGATCAAAACTTAATATTTTTTAGGATTTTTTAATCTCTCACATTAGAAGATGGGGTAACGTAGTGGTAGATGCTTTATCCCATGTGGTGTGCACATTGGATAATTGGGTGACATGTTGGTGGGGAGGTAATGATGACATAGTATAGTGGCATGCTTAATTAGATTGTATGGCATGTTAGTTAATGCGATGTGGGTGAAAATGATGTCTATTTCCCTGCCCAAGGACTTGGGCTTACTTGAAGGTGGTGGGCAATTAATGTCGAGTTTTACTGCAATGGTGGTGGAGGAGGTGGGGAATTCATTTATGAGTAAGGAAAGATGTTTTTCTTTCATAGCAAAAGGTGAAAGTTTCTAGTCTGAGATAGAGATTTGCATTGGCAGTTTGGTGAATCAATGGAGGCAAATTTCACTCTCAAAACAACCAAACTCCCGACTGCTTTCTTGGGGCCGGTTTCAGAAAGAAGATTGAGGAGTATGTTTTGATCCAATGATCCACTACTAATTCAAAGTGTGCAACTAGTTTTGGGGGAGGAATTGGAGGTACTTGGGCACTGGTACCACACCAGATCAGATGTTTATTCTCTTATCTTGGCATGGGGGCTCAAGCTAGACTCCCCATGTGCAGATGTCAGGGGGGTGATGAAGGCAATTATTCTAGTGGAATACCTCGACAACCTAGAATCTCTATTGGAGTGGGCTGTTCTAGGGAAAGGATTTGATGTCTCGAAGGAATTTCATGTGCTTCACCAAGAATTAAGGGGGAGATACATCCACTTTCTTAGATGGAAGGAAGCAATGAAAGCCAGGTTTAGAGAGATGACAAGGAGAGGGTGGGAGGCACTCAAAATGTTTGCTCAAAATCATGGAATTAGAGGAAGTGATTAAACAGGCTCGAGAGGATGTAGGGGACATGGAGGTGGGCGGCCAAAGGCTTCATTTGAGGGTAGGGCGAAGGAAGGCGAAGGTGGCGGATGAGAATCCAGCCTTGGCAATCATCCTGGGTAGTCTATAATTTGTCTTGGTTGCTTATTTTGATCAGTATTTGATTCACGTTACCGTTTAGACTATGTGGTTTTTTGTCTTGGTATTGATTTACTATCTTTTGTTAATCGATACAGTAATTTTTGGATGGGATTGTAATTTTGAAGTTGTGTGGAATGGTTGTCTATACTAGCAGTTTGGGTGGGGGGTTTTGATGGTTTTTGGGTGGTTTTGGACATGTGGTATACTTATAATGATATACTTTCCTTTCTTTATCAATAAAATCTAATATCATCGATAAAAAAAAATTAACTACAACTCTTGTTTTAATAGAATAATATAAATTAATAATTGTACTTTGGTGTGAAACGGGTATGCCAAAGAGGTGTGGAAGGTCAATTGGGAAAAAAATGGTCTATTTTTTGGATAAATTTGTGTAGTACATGAGGTCAATTTGTGGCCATGATGTTGTTTGTACAACAAAGGACTTAATTGAGAGGTGATAGCTTAAAATAAACTATGCATCCACTTACAAGGATTCAATCATAACTGAAATGGAACCTTTGAATTGAGAATATAATCAAGTTTTATTAGCTACAGGCTCATATTATATTTGCAATAGGGTGAGTGCAATAGTGAGGTTGAGGTAGGGCTAGAAAGAGGGATATATAGAGGGGTAAGAGTGAGGGAGATATTGGTAAAGAGATAGACAAAGAGATAGAGAATAAGATGAAGATATAGTTGGAGTCGAAGATAGAGATGGAGAATGGGGAGAGGAAGATGGAGAGAAGGAGAGAGATATGAGAGTGAGAGAGAGGGGAGAGGAATATATAGATATGAAAGAGAAAAATAAATAGTTGGAGAGATATGAACATATAGAAAGATAAAGATAGAGATAGGAAGTGATATAGAGAGAGAGGGAGAGATGTAGTGGTACAGAGAGATATATATAGAGGGATAGATGAAATAAGTGATAGAGAGAGGTAGATATAGAGAGAGGCAAAGAGATGGATATAGAGGTCTAAAAAGAGGGAGAATGAGAGAGATGGATGGATAAAAGAAGGCATGTCTAGAGATTAGGGAGAGAGATGAAGATAGAGGTAGAAATGAAGATAGAGAAAAAGAGGGAAAAAAATAGAGCAAGGGAGAGGGGGAGATAAAGATAGAAAGAGAGGAGATAGAGAGGGAGATACAAATAGGAAGAGATAGAGAGAGATATAAAGTAAGAGGAAGAGATGATATATATAGTGAGATATAACTAGAGAGTTAGAGATATATAGAGAGGGGAAGAGGGAGAGAGATAAATAAATGGATAAATAGAGCTAGAGAGAGGGTGAGAGAATTAAGGGACATAGATGTATATTTGGTGTAGTCACCAGTTAGGAGGGACCTCAAAGATATCAATATAGACTAGTCAGCAAGAGTAAACACAATGGAAACACAAGGATATGATGGAGGAAATGCAGAACTGAATGAATTATATCATGAAAACTGATTACAATCAACCGGTAACAACCAGGTTACAGAAACTGGCTCACTGACCTACTTAAACATGCTTAATTACAGAATAGGTCACAACCGAGACCTCAAATCTTAAGATCTGTATATTAAATCATCTCTATTCTAATGCTCAATTAAAATTATTTATACGATCCAAGGGGATCTGGTCGGCCCAAAAAGGGATCAAATGCCAAAGAACAAGACCTAACATGTAAAAACAACAAGGTTGGCCTCCACCAAAGAAATTCCTTCGAAAAATCCAGAGGATGAAGTGCGGATGAAAGGGAAGGTCATCCACATGCCAAGTAACATCAGAATGAATTCTTAGGGCTTTGCAAGCTATGGAAGGGATCTGATAGATCCCGGTAGATTACAAATGCAAATAGGTCTAGACAATCGATACCAAAAAATTGTCTTAGAAACTGGTAGCGACAACTTGCCGGAAAATGATCCAAATGTTCCACGGTTTGAGAATAAGGTAGATGATTAAGTTTTAAAGAAAAAATCTAACTCCTTGAGATCCGGTGAACCAATGCCAGAAAATACATAATGAAATGCTAAAACTGCAAAACAAAAAGAAAATATTTTTGGTTGATGCAAGATTGCCAAGAACCGGGGATGCTCTTGCATCAATATTGGAAGAGAAAGATAGATATAGAGATATATAGGAATAAAAAGAGAGAGAGGTAGATGTAAAGAGATAAATAGGGGGATATGGAGGGAATGGGGGAGGGAGAGATGGGGAGAAATAGAGAGGAGGGTAACTGTTAGGTCTCAGAGACAACTGCAAGGGGGGGGGGGGTGAATCAATTGTCAAATGAATTTAAACCAAAAACAACTTAAACAACTTTTTGCTTAATACCGGTGAAACAATCTGTTATACCGGTGGACAGTTTTATTAGACAATTGCAATATTGGTAAAGATTAATGCCTGAAACAAAAAGACAAAGTCATCCACAACACATAGCACCAATATTTGTACGTGGAAACCCTGTAAGGGGAAAAACCACAGTGGGAAAACTTACCCACAATCAGATGATACTACTGTAGATAGTAAGTGTATACAAATGGGGTCTGCACATGCAGAAAGGCCAAGCGCCTAGAGCTCACTGCTCAATCACAAAATAGGACTCACACTAACTACAATTGGATGGTTAAATCCAATAAGAATGTACTGCTCAAAATAGCATCTTCATATGCTGGATTCAGTACCGGTGTAGTTTTGATTGTTTTCACAAAAACCCTCCTTCAATCTTCAAATGACATCTGGATGTATAGCTCTGCTTATTCTTACATATACCTTCACACAATCCTTTTTCGCACTCCACACATGATCTTACAAATAAGATCTTACATTTATACCATAACCTAGGACCAATTTTAGTAGGTCGGCTCTACAAGATATATTACAATAAAATCATTTTATAACAAAAACAATATCCGATGCAATAACCGATTCAACATGTTGGCTCAATGCATTTACAACAATAATAAGTCATCTCCATAGCATGCCATGCTGATCTAGAGAAGATAAACCTATCGGTGTAACCTAGACCTTTTTTTCGGTAACAACAAATATGTAAATACGAATATGCCAATTAACAAAAATCCAAGACAAGGTGTCCACACGATGTCTTCGACATAACCAAGTGTTTTCCATGTGCCGGTGATCATTATATCCTGCCCGTGTACCAGATACCGGTGACTGTGCATAAGTCACTTGCTTGTCGGTGAATGTTGTTGATTCTCCAAAGTGCCAGAGTTGATAAGTGTTTAGTAGATGTTGACATCAATGACAAAACCATACCAAAATACCAACAGTAACATAAAGAGAGGGATGGCCAAGAGAGAGAGAGAGGGGGGAAATTGATATAGATAGAGGAAAATATAGATAAATAGAGAGGGATAGAGAGAGATAAAGATATATATATATATATATAAAGTGATAGATAGATGAGCCAAAAAGAGATGGAGAGAAATATAGAAAAAAATATATTGTGCAAGAGATACGAAGCAAATGAGAGAGAGGGGGGTCAAGAGTGAGAGAAAGGAGCTGACAAAGACAAATAATAGGGAGAGAAATGTTTATACTTTAGAGAGAGGGAGAGAGATAAAGAGGGGGAAAGATAGAGATAAAGAGATATAGAGAGAGGGAGAAACATGGAGTGTGTGTATATACATGAGAGAGAAGAAGTAGAGAAATATAAAAAGAGGGAGTGATGGGGAGATAGGGAGAGATAAGATAGAAAGAGGGAGAGAAGCAACACATAAGGATATAAAGAGATAGATATAGGGATAGAAAGGATTTAAAGAGTAAATATAACTTGTAAAATATAGAGGGGGTGAGAAAGAGGGAGACATAGAAGGAGAGAAAAAGGGGGAGAGGAAGAAATAGAGATAGAAATATGGTGAGAATTAGAGAGGGGGAGATAGAGAGATAGAAAGATAAAGATATAGGAAGTGATATATGGAGAGGTACAAATGGATATGGAGAGAGTGAGAGAGATGCAGAGGAGTGTATACTATCTAGAGATAGTGAGAAAGAATAGAGATAGGGAGGGAGAAATAGGCTAGAGTGTGTGTTTGTGTGAGTGAGAGAGATATAGATATAAAGATAAGGAGGGAGTAAGACAAAATGTGTGCGAGTAAAAGATATATAAAGATAGATATAAAGAGGAAGAAAGATATGCAAAAAAATTGAGAAAGGGGGAGAGGGAGAGAGATGATATAGAAGTAGAGAGATAAAAAAAGAGGGAGTGAGAAGGAGAGAGAGAGAGATGGATAGAGAGATGGAGAGATAGAGAGCTAGATAGAGTGGGAAGGATAGGAGAAAAGAGAGAGATATAGGGAGAGGTAAGGAGATATAGATAAAGGAGAGAGATGAAGATGGAGATAATAATCAAATGACATGTTGCCATAAACATAATTCCCCAAAGACATATGATATCCTTAAATTATTGGCATTAAATGAGTAATCAAAAGTTAGTTAGTCTTTCTTTCTCTCACTCTAAACATTTAATTT
Source organism: Cryptomeria japonica (assembly GCF_030272615.1). NCBI lineage: Eukaryota > Viridiplantae > Streptophyta > Pinopsida > Cupressales > Cupressaceae > Cryptomeria > Cryptomeria japonica. The sequence goes on along the minus strand of NC_081415.1, from coordinate 347,640,984 downwards.
AGGTGTTAAGTTTAAATTTATTTTATTATATAAATTAAAATAAAATTCAAATATGATTATTCTATAATAAATGAAATTTAAATAAGATAAAATGTATAAATTTTAATATCTTTTAATTATTATTTGTGATTCCATTAAAAAACACAAATAATTAGAATACAATTTTAACTTAATTAAAAATCAACCCTTAAAAGAAGTAGAAGAATAAGAATAAATAAATAAATAATATAATATCTAATAAAAAAAGATAATATTAAAATAAAATAGTAATAAAAGAAATATTTTAATTCAAAATATAATTATTCTATCATAATTAAAATTTTAATAAGAAAAATAATTATAGATTAAATTATGATAATTTTTAATTATTATAAAAAGACATAAATAATTAAAATAAAATTTAACTAATATAACACTTTATAATTTCCTGGACTGGAAATAGTTGTTTAGTTGACCAACAATGTGAGTTTGGAGAATTCTTCATATTCCACACATTTTGGAGAAATTCTTAGTGAGATTTCCTTTTCGGATTAAATTAGGGTTTGGTTGTATGCGCACTCATGACATGGGAAACAATAGGAACATCCTAATCTTCTAAGACATATAGCCTTCGCTACCATCAAAGAAAAAGAAGAGTGATGGGGTAAAGCAAAGAGCAGCAGAAAGGAATTTCATTTTGAAAACAATGGTATTGTTTAGGGAAAGAGGACGCCAGAATCAGAAGTTGTAATGGTTGTTCTATCACCGAAGATTATGATGGCCGCCAACAGATTCATGTGTGAAATCTACAACTAGGGCTTTCAGCAGGACCAAAACTTGCAACTCCACAGGCGATGGTCACCAGTAATCAATCAAAGGCGTTCGAGGTTTAGAGAAGAGAACCATATTAAAAGGCACGCCTAGGGTTTCTAGACTTCAACATAGAGATTGCCGAGTTGGATTTGTGGAGCGGATAAACTTTTTCTAGCAGAGTTTAGAGATTTTTAGAGCTTTTTTATTCAATCATTACCTCTCAGGTTTAGTAGAAATTTAATACAGTGATCGGACATGGTTGATAGAGGACATTTGGGTTCATGGGTGGATGTGGGTTGGGAAGACCCGCCTCATGTTCCGCAGTGGGTCTACATGAATGAAAGATGGAAGGACATGGCAATACAAATGCAGTGTGGCATGGAGGCAGAATAACAATGGAAGGAGATTCACTCAAGGGCGTGTTAATAATGGTGCGAATCAAGGGAATTTTGAGAAACAATTCAAGGGCTTTTCAAGGAACTGGTCTTGGATCTGGGTATTCAGTGAATGTTTGCTAGGGTTGCTGGCTTGGCAAATAAGGAGACTATGGCTAGGGTTTTTGTTTCCTCACAATAGGTGGGAAATAAGGTAAATGTGAACCTCAAGGAAGCTAGTCCGGGAAAGGTAAGTAAGATACCTACTGATCCTATTCTGCTGGGGGTTGCTTCATTACAAGTTTGGGCTCCTATCCCTTGTATTGATCTTTTGGGTTTCTATGTCGATAAGAAAGCAAATTGTTTGCATACGAATGCTATTTCTAGGGAAATTTGGGGTGATCAAATTAGTTTGTTAAAGCTTTATCATAAATTGCAGAAAAGATGGGGGAATATGCATTATTTTCAATTATTGATTGTGAATGCTTTTATTATTATCTTTGATTCTCCTTCTTTCAGAGATGAGGTATTAAGAACTTCACATCATTAGTTTGGAAAACATTTAATTTCAATTGCGGCTTGGAAACCTTTTTTTGTTCGTTCCTGGTCTAGTTCGAAACTTATTCCTTTCTGGTTTGGTTTACCTAAAATTACTTTTGAATTTATGGATCCAGATGTTCTTGAGAAAATTGGAAATACTATTGGAATTTTTTTAACATCTAAAATGGACTTTGTGGAGGGGGAGGTTCTGGTAAAATTTGTGTTCTTATTAACCCTAATAATGTTTGCCCCCGTACTTGTAATATCAAGTCTCATGATGGTATTTGGCACCAATCAATTGAGAAATTAGATAGGGAGCTTCTTAGGTCTCCTTTACTTTTGGATGCTCCATTACTTATGGATTTTAAGAAAAACCAGCAGGTTGTTGGCTCTGTCCCTAAATCCCTTAATAAAGATAGTTTGTCAGCGGGACCTTCAGTTGAAGGATGTGGAAATGTCTCTTCGCATAAATTGGTAGAAACATGTCACATTAATCTTGAAAAAAATCCATTATGTCATAGTTCTGGGAAACCAAATGATCACACTTCAGTTCGGTCTCACTTTCATCTTTACTAAAGACATTTTCTAACAATGAGGGTATAGTGGATGGTAATCCCTCGATGAATGTAGTAGATCATCCATTGATGATAGATTGCCCTAAGATGCCAAATAATCACACAAAGGGTAAGGACAAAAATTTGTCTTCATGCACTCAAAAGGAGGTTTTGGATTCTTCAAAGAATGTGAATTTAGATAAAAATGCAGTGGTTGATATGGAAACTATTAAACAGGTACCTGCCATAGGTTTTCCTAATGATGCTTCTTTAGTTTAAGAAATTAAGAATTTGGTGTCTAATAATTCCCCTCTGAATGTTGAAATTAATATGGCTAATGAATCTTCCTTAGGGAATAGTAATCCGTCAGAGGTTGTCCCTGTTATTATGCCAGATGAGAATCTAGTTCAACAAGTAAATGATATTTTTAACAATCATGCACATCAAATGGATTAGGGTATTATAGATAGAGTTGTTTGTTCAATTGAGAATGATTTGGGGGGTATAAACTCGACCCTTCCAATTTCTTCATCTTCTAATCCTTTTGCGGTTTTGGCTACAATAGAGTTGGGTTTTGAAGATAATCCAATTATCCTGGCTTCTCCAAAGTCATGCAAGAGTTTACCAATTGTCCAAACAACTCCGGTTTTTTCACCATCGGTGGTTTCTCCTAGGAGAGGTAGGCCTCCAAATAATCTTAAGACTCAAATGGAAATTGATGCTGGAATTCAAAAGACTTTGTCCCTTTCTCCTACTAGTGGGCAAGGGAGGCATTCGGTCTCTTTTGGTAGGCCTAAGAAAACATGCCTAACTCCTGTAAGTGTAAAAATAAAGAGGAGTAAAAGATCTGTGACTAGTCCTCCTGTGACAAGATCAGGGGCTGTGAAACGTAATTTGCAAGGTTGCTTTGGGGAAAGAAAAATTTCTTTGATTAATGGGAAGAGGGGAGCTTCGGCCTCCCCTCGAGGACAATGAGAATTATTTCTTGGAATGTTAGGGGCTTAAATGCCCCTAACAAGAGATGCTTAATTAAGTCCTAGATGGACTTAATTAAGTGTGATATTTTTATGTTGCAAGAAACAAAGTTGTCAAAGGAGTCTGTTGATTTGCTTTTTTTATCTTGGAGAAGGTGGAATTTTCTTTCTTCTCCTGCTTGTGGTGCTTCAGGAGGTGTGGCACTGCTTTGGAATAATTATAATATTGAGGTATAGTTAGTGGCATCTGCTACAAATTGGATGTTGACTTTAGTTATACGCAAGATTTTGAAGGTTAAATTCTGGCTTTTTAACATTTATGCTCCATCAAGAATTCAAGGGAAGAGTAAGTTATGGGGTGAATTAAAGAGGATTTATTCTCCCTTAAAACATGGTTCCTTTATTATCTTCGGGGGTGATTTTAATGCTATTACTGATTTAGATGAGAAAAGAGGAGGTGTTTTCCCTAATAAAAGGATTATGGATGACTTTGGGGATTTCATTTCTGATATGATCCTTTTTATTGTAAGTCTTAGAATGAGGTTTTCACATGGAAAAACATGAGAAGGGATTTTTCTCAGATTGCTAAGAGATTAGATCGGTTTTTGTTATCTAAGAATTGTATTGATTCAGATTTTGAATTCTTTTCCTCTATTCTACTGGTCTCAGGTTTTGATCATTTTCCAATTTCCCTTTAAGTTATTGAGGATAGGGCTTCTTTTAAGTCTCCATTTAAATTTGAGCCCATGTGGTTTAGGGATTCTTCCTTTTTGCATCTGCTTATGAAATGGTGGAATTCTGCTCCTTTTTGTTCTGGGTCCCGTATGTTTTAGATTGCTAAGAAGTTAAGTTATTTGAAATTGAATATTAGGGAATGGAATATCTCGCATTTTAAGAACATTTTTCAGTTGAAATAAAAGATTCAAGATATGATTGAGTATCTTAATACTCATGTGCTTCAACATGGTATGGTGCCACAAGTTTTTGATGAATTGAAGTGACTAAAATTACAGCTTGAGGAGGTGTTAGCTAGAGAGGAAATCTATTGGAGACATAAATCTAGAGAGTTATGGATTTTAGATGGTGACAGGAACACAATTTTTTTTCATTCTTCAACTAAGATTAAAAGATGTAAGAATAGGATATCTTGTATTCAGTGTCAAAATGAGAATTTATTGACAGAGCCAGATTGCTTCAGAGGCAATTAGGTTTTTTAAGTCATTATTATCTTCGAAAAATGGAAATCTCAGCAATGATATTATATCTAATATTCCTCATTTAGTATCTTTGGAAGACAATAAGACATTGATGTCTCCCTTTTCCTTAGAATAAGTTAAGAGTGATGTATTTTCCATGAATCTTGATAAAGCTTCAGGACCAGATGGTTTTACTCCTTTATTTTTTCAGAAATGTTGGGATTTTGTAGGAAATGATGTTTTATTGGCTCTCGAGGAAGCTAGGAGAAATAGGTCTATTTTAAAAGAAATTAATACTACAATGATTGCAATTGTTCCTAAAAAAGAGGATACTAAGACTTTTTCTGACTTCTGCCCCATTGCTTTATGTAACACTTTTTATAAGATATTTATGAAGGCAATTTTCCTTAGGTTGGCAAAAATTCTACCTAGGATCATTTCATTGGAGCAAGGTGGTTTTGTTCTCAGAAGGGAGATGACAGAGGGTGCAATTGTAGCACATGAGGTGCTGCATTCTATTTCCACCCAAAGAACCCCGACCATGATACTTAAACTAGACATGATGAAGGCTTATGATAGAGTAGAGTGGGGGGATTTATGTGATGTTCTTGAGAAGTTAGGTTTTTCCAAGGCCTGGGTCAAATGGATCGTGCATGTATTTCTTCTGCAAGATTCTCAGTTTTAATTAATGGTTCTCCTTGTGGTTTTTTCACTTCCTCTAGGGGTTTGAGATAGGGAGATCCCCTTTCTCCCTTTTTGTTTATTCTTCTAGCTGAAACCTTTAGTTGGGCTATTAAGGCTGCTAAAGTGGGGGGGCTTTGGAAAGGTATAAGGATTCAAAATATTCCCCAAAGTATTTCTCATTGGCTCTTTGCAGATGATACTTTGTTATTTGGACATGCTTCGTTAGTTGAGGCAAAAGTGATTAAAGGAATAATACTGAATTATGCATCGTTTTATGGTCAGAAAGTGAATGGTGATAAATCAAAGATTATTTTCCTTAATACATCACAACTATTGCAATCCTTTTGGGGATTTGAGACTGGAAATATTCCATGTACTTACCTTGGGATTCCTTTCTTTTTTAAACAAGATAAGATTGGTTTTCAGGATAAGATTATTTCGGTCATTTCTAAAAGAATTCTCTCATGGAATCATAGATGGTTAACTTTGGCGGGTAAAATTGTTCTCATCAAGTTTGTTTTGAATGTTGTTCCCATATATCTCATGTTTGTTTTGAAGTCTCCAAAAGTAGCTATTGTTAGTTTACAGGATACTCTTAGAGATTTTCTTTGGAACAATAATAAAGATGGCAAGAAGAAACTCACTTTAGTTGCATGGGATAAGGTATGTTTTCCTAAGGAACTTGGGGGAACAAGAATTCGGAGTCTAGAGAATCAGAATTTAGCCTTAGGTGCTAAGTTGGTTTGGAAATTATATGACAAGCCTAGCTCCTTATGCGCACAGATTATTTTTGCCAAATATTTAAATAATGGACCGAGAGAGTACATTTTTAAAGTCTCAAATTTGCCTTTGGGTTTTGCTATTTGGAATTTCCTTTGTAAATGTAGATCAGTTATTTTGCCTCATCTCTCATGGATTGTTCATAATGGTAGAAAGGTCGGATTCTAGGATGAAGTATGGAATGGACACACACCTTTGGTGAATATTAGGGATTGGTCTCCTCTGATCACTATTCTTTCCTCCCTTTGGGGTGTTTTTGTAGCAGATTATTTTGAAATTGTGACTAGTGGACCCCTTAAGCTAGCTAGATGGAAGTCGATTGATTTCTTAGATGTTGATCAAAGTATGAAATTAGATTTTGAAAAGTTTTTGGGGGATAGAATTGTATTTCTTTCTGATTATGAGGATGAACTTATTTGGACAAAGAATATTTCTGGTAAGTACACTGTTAAAGATGGTTACAACTCTCTTATGGTTGCTAAAGATTTATCATCTTGGCCTTATAAGTTGTTCTGGCATTTGGCTTGTCTTCCTAAAGCTGGAGCCTTTGCTTGGTTGGTAGTTCAGGACAGATTCCTTACAGGTATGAGACTAGACAGGCTTGGTATTACTGTTGTTTTCCCTTGTGTCCTTTGTAACAAAAATTTGGAATCTTCTTCACACTTGTTCCTACATTGTGATTATGCTTATGAATTTTGGCAGTGGTTGTTTGAGAAGTTAAATATATCCTTTGTTATTGGTAAGGATCTCTTTTCCCATTTTAGATCTTGGCCCTTTATGTTTGCCTCATCTTTTTATGAATGCCTTTGGATCATATCTCCATCTATCATGATTTGGAATGTTTGGCTAGAGAGAAACAATATGATATTTAAAAAAACAAGTTCTCCTGTGTCTGAGGTTCTATTAAAAATTGAGTCTTCAATCTCTGAGGTTGCTTTGTCGTTTATTTATAAGAATTTGGAAAATCTTACTTCTTTTTCGCACTGGGATAGTAGAGTTACTAGAGTTTGGAAGATGTTGTCAGTTTTACCCTCTCATGGTTCAATTTTAAAAAAGAATGATGGAATAGGTAAGAGATGCTTTGCTAGATGGAAACCTCCTCCGCAAGAGCACTTTAAATTGAATTTTGATGGGGCCTCTCATGGTAACCCTGGGCTGGCTAGGGTAGGCATGGTAATTTATGATCACAATGCAAATTTTATTCGAGCTAAGTGTCATGCTATTGGTTTTAAAACTAACAATTATGCGGAATTTCATGCTTTATCTTTTGGATTGGATATGGCAATCTCTTTGGGAATTAAGGGCTTAATAATTGAAGGTGATTCTATGGTGGTTATTCAATGTGTTATAAAAAATAAATCAAATTGTTGGAATTTGTAGTATATGCTTGATCCCATTTTACAAAAATTAGAATTGTTTGAATCTTTCTTGGTATCCCATTGTTACAGAGAAGTTAATAAGATTGTGGATTATTTGGCAAATTTAACCATTGATAGCAATGCTAATTAGCGAGAGGTGGGGTTTGAGGAAATTCCTTCTAGGGTATGGGAAGGTTTGCACCAATAGTTATGTGATTTTCTTGAGTAATGTTGATGTAAAATTTTATGATGATAATTATTCCCGCTTTCCCCTTTCATTTCAAGTATTCATGTTCATTGTCTGGAGGATAGTTCGAGCTAATGGTATTTGATACAATAGTATTTTTCCAAAGGTTTTTTGATACTTCCCTTTTTGGCAGGAAGTTTTTTGGCTCATGGGATTTGGCATAGGGTTTTGGAAAGTTTTGTCTTCTTCCATTGATAGCAGCTGTGGAGTCTACATTTGAAAATTATCCAATGGGTTTTTTTGGCAAATTGTCATATGGGCTCTATGCAAAATTGATATTATATGTGTTGTGACCGCATTTTGTATGTGGTTTTGGGCGGGGTGTATAAACTAATCCGTTAGATACTATAGGTTTATTTTATGAGCTGTGACCGGAGGTTTTCTTCCCAGGGTTTTGTTCCTCTGGTATGCTCTTTGAATCTTGTGTAAAAAATAAAAAATATTAATAAAAAAGTTTAGTGGAATAATCCACTTTTATTGAAAAAAAAAATTAAAATTAATGAAAAATTAACTCCTAATAAATAATATTAAAATGTATATTTTTTATTATTAAAGATCTCTTTTTAAAAATTAATATAAATTTAAGAGATTAATTCTACAACCTTTATTCTTCTCCCCAATTTTAAACCATTGATTTCAATAAGTAGGTGCTTCACTTCATATAAGGAATGCTTTTGAGTGGATGTGTTCTTTGGGGTTCTGTATTGTTTGAGGGGATCTTCTCTTGTTTTATTATCATATATGTCGTACTACTATGTTCACATGATCTTTCTGTTGTTAGGCATTGTTTAATGATTGCCTTCTTCAGATGTAGTAGCCTGTGTGTGTTTGTTGGTACGGGGGTTGGGATATGGCTCGTGTGGTTTTATGATCTTGCATCATTTCCTGTCAAACTTGTGTGATGTTTTGGGCTGCTTGTGCGATAAGTTTATCTATTAATGATCCTTCTCTTCTCTTTTATATGTTCACAACATTATGCTTTGTGTCTTGTTTTCCCTTATGATTTTTTGATGGATGCTGCTAGTTACAAAATCTCTTTGCCTATTAAGAATTGTGATTTTCAAGATCCTCATGCCTTCAATGATGAGAAGCTTGGCAAGTTGTTTAAATTTCATTCTTCATAGTTTTCTATTTCTAATCGTAAGGTGGTGGGCAGACGGTGGTTGGTGGAAAATGCTAATATTTTCCTTGCTGAAGTGGCTTCTCATTTTATTATTGTGTGTATGGATATGCTCATGGATGCTTCTTTGGTTCGGGCATTATTGGATGCATACTTTCACCCCTCTTTTTATTCTGCTTCTGATTTGGATAATGCTCTATCTTCTTATCATTTTGAGCTTGGTGATTTTCCTTATGGTGGTTTTATATCTCAATCTGAATTACTATCTAATAGCTGACATTGTGAATTACTTTCACTCTTGAGAGGTGGTTTGATTTTTGACATATATGATGACATGATGTTTTCTCTTGTAGCCTTTTTAGACCATGTTTCTTTGGATACTTTGGCTGTGGCTGTGAATATTTTTTCAGGTTTACATTTCCTCCTTGATTCTATGAAGGCAGTTATGTCTCTTTCGAGTATGGTGGAGCCTCTTCAGGTGGTCGCTCTAGATATTCAGGCTATGGCTGCTTCCTAGTTTGAGGTGATGTTGCCCCCTCCAGATGAGGGTCCTAGTACTTGGTTTCTGCACTCTTGATGCTTGTTTGCTTCACCTCTTCTTAGGCAATTTTGTATCTGGTACACAATTTTTTGGGGGGCTGGGTATCATTTTTGTATCGGTGTTGGCTTATATGGCTTTTTTGGGATGGGTTGGGCTGGTTTGGAGATTTCACTTCTCCTCTTCAATGTAATCGATCATATTATTTTCCCAATGAGGTTTTTATGAGCAAGACTGGAGGTTTTCTTTGCGTGGTTCTTTCCTACCAGTGCTCTTTGAACCATGATTGTATAAATTTATAATTAATAAAATTAGTGGTTCTCCACTTTTATTGAAAAAAAAAACATGTAATACAAATTTTATAGTGAAAATATATATTTTTCTTAAAAGCATAATCTTAATTTAATTTAAAAAATTTATATAATTATAATTATAATAATTAAATTAATCTCAAATATAATTTCTAATTTGTAGTATAATATTATATTATCTTTTATATTTATATAATATTAATTATAATTAGTTTAAATAAAATAACTATTAATAATTATAAAAATGCAAATAGACATTTTCTAAATAACTTAATGAAAAATATTTAAATCTATGACTAAAATTTATTAAATTATTTTGTATATATTAAAATGATTAAAATTTTTATGATTTTCAAAAAGTATTAAAAAATAGAAGAATTTCAAAAAAATATATAAAATATAATTATAAAGAATACATATAATAATTAGGTTTATTTTTTAATAGAAATATTTGTATTTAATTTTTAAATTTAATTTCATTTAAACTAAATGAAATCCTTATAATTTGTTTTATTATATATATTTTGAGATAAAAATAATTATTAAAATTTATATGTTTATGTAAAAAAAATATTTTATTTACAATATTATAAATGATAAAAAATAAAAAAAACTATTTAAAATAGACATTTCAGTTTTTAAAATACAAAGAAATAAATTACAAAACCTAAAAAATCTATTATCCTTAAAAAATTACTCCTATAACACCAATTTTTTTAAACCAATCATAGTGTAGATAAATAAATTTTATAATATCTTAAATTTAAAAATATAATTCTTAACTTTACAAAAATGAAGTTTTTTTTTAAGAAAAAATAATAATCACTTTTTATTGGTGCAAACTAATTGAATAAAGCAACTTCACTGAATGCAATACTACCACAAGTACTAATAATACTTTACCCAATAAGATCAATTAAATAAATTAAATAAATAAGGCCTTAAAAATAGGATCTCAATTAAAAATATAGAATCAAATCACAAATTACAATAAATAATTTTAATAAAGCCAATAAATCAAATTCAACAATAATAAAAAATTAAATAAAGCAATAAACAATAAATAAAATAAATAAATAAAACATTCATCAATAAAACAACATAAATAAATAATAAATCAAATAAATAAATAAATAAATTATTAATATAATTAAATCTCATCAATAATCAATTTAAATAAATAAATAGATGATTAATAATTATAAAATGCACAATAATTAAATAAAATAATAAACCAATTAAATTAATCCTAATTGATTTAAATAAAATATCACAATGAAACCATCATCCAAAAATAATTAAATAAATACCTATAATCAAATAATTAGACAATAATCACATTACCCAAATAAATAATCATAGACCCCAATCATCTTACACCAAGGGGATGAACATAACACAAGACTCTAACCTCAACTTGCGTCGTGGCGCAAACGACAAGGTGCACAACTTAGACCTAGAGTGTGTGAGGGAAACTATGTCATCTCTGACAACTTGCCATTGGGATAGAACATGTTTAGACCTGTGAAGCCAAGTGGAGTTGATGTTCGGTACCTGCAAACCTGCATCAAGGACTAAACACAACATATACAATACATATACATCATATTAAACAAGCATGTGATAGAGAATCACGACGACATATCATGCTCACAATGAGTGATATGACATCGTCTCTACTCACAAAGACAGTCACACAATATAACATCAAGACATCGCATAGAATCGTAATCATTAGATAGGGTTAGTACATCATAAGATATCATGAAACCACCATAAATATAGTCCATGCATATGAAATGAGCACATAAAGATCATGAAATAAGAGTCCATCATCATAACAATCTATGAATATCATCATCATCCTCATGAAATCCTAATAACCAACACACATAATAGAACACTACAAGATAGTCTATATTATACCAAAATAGTTTATCGATGCATAAAAAAGAAAGGTAAATCAGGGAGAGGCACTACATCCTACCCCCCTTGGGCTTGACTTACTCTTGGAAGTCAAAAGGGTTAAATTGAAATCATGTACCCATTAATCCAAAGCTTCATGAACATAGACAAATTAAAATATTTTCTTTAGCACATTTACCAACATTACACCTTATCTTTTCCTCTAAGAATTCATCAATCAATAAATCATCTTAATTCAAGCATTTTCTAGCTCATGTAAGATAATGACATTAAAGGTTCCTTTCCTAAGCTTCAATTATTTAAAGCAATGACATTACACAAGAGATAAAACAAGTCACAAAGCTCTTACTAGTCACAAAAGGCATGTTAGATCATTAGGATATCTTCAAAAGTACTGCATTTAACCATATTTTATTTGTGATTTCTTAACACCGAGTCAACAACTATAAGAAATAATAACAATAATTCACACCATTTAAACACGACAACCTTCATTTAACATCTAGTTCATACAATTAAGAAGTCAAATATACAATTTACACAATATTTTATATATAACATTAGAGATAGGAAATTTGTGATTCATTTACATTTAATTACTACAAATTTCTCAAATCCGTATGCACTTATTTCTAATATTTCATAACATCCAGACAATTAGCAATATATTTCATCCTATTAACATATTTTATTTACTCATCTCTATCATCATTATGTATTTGTTTGCTAAATCTAGTGCACTTCTCCGTGGTGTCCTCCCTTGTACACACTATCAAGGGTTCAGAGTGAGCATGATAGAGACTACACTTAACACAAAATGAGGGCCCACAATACTCATCATTCAAAAAAACCACTAGAGACAACAACAACAAAAGAGAAAAGTCCAAAAGAAAAGATTATCAAACTAAATATTGTTAAATCATGAAAGATTGCCGGCTAAATCAACAAGAGATAAGACGTGACAAGTGTCACCACAAAGAACAAGAGATGAAGAAGAATTATGGAAATCCAAAAATCAAATTAACTCCAAATAAATTAGGACAACATAGCCAAATCATCCAAATCTATATCATGAGGTGATCATTATCAGTCACACCAAATGGAATAACCGCTTCATAGCCTCCAAGGGTATGATGCCTTGGATGTGTTAGAGAGTGCACCATAAATTTTATTTGTATGACCATATTCCTTACTACTATTAATGCATTGCAATCTCTCATGTAAGTTTAGGCAAATTAAAAAGAACATTTACTAGGAAAAGATTAAGCATTTCTCACTATCTTTCCAATCACATAATACATACACTTCAGCTTCTATTCCTAAGGGAATTAATATATATTGTTCCAACATTTCAAGTTAATCTTGTAAGCATAACCTTAGTAAAGAGAATATACATTAATTCTATAGTATAATAATTGATACATTGCTAGCATTCAAGGTCAAGTACATGAGAAAAATACACATGTTACAAGTAATTTATGTTTTCTAGAGAGGGGTAGAGAGAGAACACAATGCATAACATCTTAAATCTCTAAGAACATCTCAAGTCAAGAGAACATCAAGGCACACCTTATAAAGCTAAGAGCAACAATCTTAACCAGAGATCCTAGTGTTTGCAACACTCACTCTCATACTAGATGTAATGCCCGCCAAAATACCCTAGAGAAATAATTTAAAATCTACTAACAAATGGAATTAATTATTTAAAAAAATAAATCCATTACTACTATGTTATCATTAACATTAATTAAATCCAACACTAACTATTAACAAGATCACATATGTTACTACTTATTATGTTGCCATTAGTTTTATATCCAAAGTCATTCTATATACTCTAGTTGGTTACTACTACCGAAACATTCAGTTGGTATGCACAAAACAGTCGGTTAAAGAAGAAAGTATTCATAGAGCCTAGCATTCACCGAGCTGTCTACCGAGTAACATTCCATGTCTACCGAGCAGCAACAATGATACACCGAGTGAAACGTGTTACCAGATTCATTGAACCTAGACACACATGTGGAAATGTGTTACAAGATCAAGGAACATAGAACCGTTACCATATTGGAAATTGCACTTAAAGATTGTGTATGATTTTGAGGTCATCTAACCAATGAAATATTTTGTATGGTTATTCATTCGATAAATCATGTTTGTAAGATCGAAGCAATGAATTAGATCACTGACATAAGAGATCTATTTATACAGCGTGGATTAAGGATAAAAGTGTGACAGAGAGAGATATAGAGGTGTATGAAGCAAGACATGTGTGATACATAAGAAAGAACTGTGTGTTATGACTGTTACAGAGACACAAAGGTCACTAAGAAGGATTTTAGAGAATAGTCAAAGAACAGAGTAAACAGAAGGGTTTACCGAGTTATTCTATAGGTTGCCGAGGTATGCTATAAGCAAGGTAATCTCATCTTGAGCACATAGAATCTTCTATAACATTCCAGATGTAAAGTTGTAGATATTTGTAAAGATTTCATTGTAATATTTGAAGTTGTAAGAGAAACCTTTAACAGGGTAAAAGACTCTAACAAAGTCTATAAATTGTAAAGCCTTTAACCAGGTGCAACATTTAGAATAAGTGTTGTAAAATCCTTTAGCAAGGTAGATCTAACAATCTTGATACTCCTAACAGGGTAATCTATCAGAAATAGCTGAACATGTAGCTCTAACCGAGCAACCTTTATTATTGCAGTAGTGAAGTTGTGGGTGCCATCCCCACCACTGTTTTTCTCTCTAACCAAGAGTTTCTGCATAACCAAAATACATGTGTTATGGAGTGAATCATGTATGATTGTTATTTATTTGTTTTAGCTTTATGTTATGTTACAATAGTTTGTGGTTTAAGCATAACAGTAAAGATATTGTTGTTAAAAGGTTTTGAAGTACTGATTCACCCCTCCCCTCTCAGTACATTAGCTTTCCATATTGGGCCTAACAATTGGTATCAGAGCTTGAGTCTTGGAAAAGGGTTTAACAGCCTAAAGAGAAAGATCTTATCAATGGAAGGCTATAAACAATCTCGGAGAATTGTGTATCTACAAGAAGAGTTGGATCATGCTAATAAAGTGATTGTAGACATGCAAAGACAAATGCAAAAATCATTGAAAGTTAGAAGGAGATTATATGATGATTTTCATGACTCTCAAGAGTTAGTGGAACAAATTGAAACATCTTCTAAGAACAGTGTATCTGAAGAGACTGAAGAAATGATTGGAGTATTGAAAGAAAAGAACAAAGCACTGGCTGATCAGCTAAAAGCAATGAAAAGAGGACATGAACATTTCAACACATAGATGATTGATAATGTTGATGCATTAAGGACAACCGAGGATAAAGTAAGAGATCTAGAAAGAGAGAATCAACAACTTGAAGCATTAGTATCTGAAAAGAATGATGAAATCACAAGGTTGATTGGGATTCAACAAAATCTGTCAGATCAATTGGGCTATGCACATCATGAAGCAAATCTGAAAGATGATGAGAATCAAGCATTGAAACTTGAAGTATCAAGGTTGACCAATGAACTTGAAACAGAAAAGAAATCTAAGGAAACACTGAAAAATAGCTATGAAGCATCAAAGATGTTGGATGAGCAACTGAATACAAGAAGACCCAACAAAGATGCAGGTTTCGGCTACAAAGGAAAAGACTCTACCAAGAAGGGAATCCACACTACCAAGAGAGGAGAATCATCAAAGCAAGCTGGAGACAAGAAGCACATGAAAAGAAAGAAGCCCATTTGCAACTACTGTGGAAAACAAGGTCATACTGATAACTTGTGCCAAATCAGAAAAGGTAAGCAACCGAATGTCACTAAGTCTAATGGTTATTGTTACAATTGCAATAAATATAGCCACACATCTAATCAATGTAGGACAAAGACTGTTAACAATTATCAGAAGGCAAAATTTAAAGGGTTTTGTAAAAATTGCAATAGATATGGACATAGTACCGAGAAGTGTTGGCTTAAGCATAAGAACTATATGTGGTCTGCACACCGAGCAAATGCTAGAGGTTACCAAACTCACATAGATCCTTAGCGATAGTATTCTACAGTACCATGGGATTACAATACAAGGATATGGTGTGAATGTTGTGGAAGATATGGACATATAAGTGCCAATTTCTTTATAAGGTTTGGAATGAACAACCGAAGATCATGGAGAAATCCTGGTATGGCATGTTTTCATTGTCACAAAATTGGACACTTGGCTAGAGATTGCAGAGATCAACCTAGAGGAGATATTGAAGAAATTAAAGAAAAATTATAGATGATTTGGAGAAAGAAGGAAATTGTGTCAAATGAAGAAAGCACCTTACCTACCGAGTTAGGTGCACCTATTCCAAATTAATCGGTAAAGGTATGAAGGGACTGCATTCTCTCAAAGGTTAAATCTTAACAGTTCCTATTTTATCATGCACTTAATTCAAAATCTGCATAACTAAAGATGCATTAGGAAATTTGAAATTTTATCAAGTCTTTTGGAAGCTTGTTTAGTCGGTGAATACAGGAAGACTGGCTACTCGGTAAAAGAAAAAATTGGTTTAGTGGAACCAAGTGCATTTAATGTTTTTGACCTAACCTGCATGGAGCCCAATAAGGTATATTGTGTACTTACAGAATTTATGTGGTCATTTTACACTTACCAAGTTTTCAAGAGAACAGAGAAAAGTGATTCAAAGGTGATCAAACCTCCTCCGAAGAAAAATTCAAGGTATTTACATCAATCTCAATGCATTGTTAAGCTGGTTTACTGATCATATCAGGTGTGATTATCTATTTTACATTTTCTAAGTGTGAAGCGTCCGCCGTTTGAAAATCTTCAAACCCTAAGGATCTTGTGTTAATTTTTATCTAAAATCTACAATGGCACCTAAGATCCAAGAGCCCGTTGTTGTTGAGAACATCGAAAAGCCCTCACTAAAATACTCTTTAACTCCCAAAATTGCATCTGAACCGGATGACAAAACTGCATTTTCACTCATTTTGGATAGAGTTTTATTAGTTGAGGATGTGAGATTCTTCACTAAGTGTCGAGTTGAAGAACTAGGTCATGTTGAGATCAAAGACACATATGATGAATTGTGCACCGATGGTAAAATAGATAGCAAATATGAACACATCAAAATCAAGGGATTGAATGAAGCCCTAACCTATCCCCGTGTCTTCAAACCCCAGTGCGTCAAGTTTATTCTAAGAAGAGTTCATGATGACTTCATGTGGCTAGAAGAGCAACTGTTTAAGATCACCAAGGAAATCATTCATTTGATCACCAGTTACCCTATTTATGATCATGCTCGAGCTCAGAAAATGATATCACAGAAGGAATTGATCAGTTTAACCAGAGTAGAATCTAATTGCAGGGGACTGAAACTAAACAATGTCACTGATGCAGAGCTAAAGTTTGCCATTAGAGTAATAGGTTATTGTTTCTTCCAATTGGCAAGGGAAAATAGTGTACCCTGTGCAGTAGTAGACTTAGCATATAAAATTGTGAAGAAAGGCATGAAAATTGATTTATGTGAGGTATTGTTGAAAAACCTATTTGAGAATATCAATACCATAAGGAAGCCAAAGAAGAACAATTCGGCCAATACACTAAAGTTTGGATAACTATTAATATGCATGTTTTTCTATTTTGAGAAATTCTTTCCATCAGTTGGTAAAGTTGTTTGGGAGCTACACCGACCAATCACCCATCAAATCAATGACTTTATCAAATGTCTAGGTGATAAATTTAATGATATTATGGATGATTACTTTAGCAAGTTTCAGGAAAGGATGCATAACAGGTACTGGATTCCACCCAAGCTAGTGGAGAAGTACAAGGATGACATATGTTTTGAAGTAGACACCGATTACTGCTATGTTAATGTTGTGGAATTGAGAACCCAATCTTTACCACCTATGGGTTATGAGATTGATTTTTACATCACACAACAACAAATAGATGCTTTTCTAACATTACCAAGACATGCTACCAAGCTGAGGTATGGAACATATGAAGAAGTGAAGGGAAAAGAATAAATGAGCATTGTAGTACCCAAGGCTACAAGGAAGGCAACAAAGATGATTAAGACATTAACAGAGAAATTTGGAGAAGGTTATTCCTCTACACCTATCAAGGGCACTATAGTAATCATCGAAGAGGAATCTGAAGCCCAAGAGGCAGCTATAACACTGAGCACCGAATTGCCTAAAGGGAAAGTTTTGAAAAGAAAGAAACAGGATACATCAAAAGTATCACCGACTCCTCCAGCAAAGCGACCTAACACAAGAGCATCTGCAACATCACCGAGTAAGAAAAAAAAGAGTGTTGCCGCACCCAAGGTAACAAAAACTTACAAGAAATCTACTCGGAGACTCATTTTGACCAAAGAGTTTAGTGACACTGAATCTGAAGATGCAAGAAAATTTCAGATTGTCAAGAGCAAAAAGGTAAATGTACATAGTGTTGAAATCTTTTGTGTTAATCTGAAGCAATATGGTGGATTTGGAGCATTCAGATATGTTAAATATGAATCCAGATCTAATGATGAAAAGAGACAAATAGAAGAAGCTGTCATCTGCACACTATTGAAATTCTGATTGGCCCCATTGGAATTATCTAAATCTCTTCCAAATGAATTATATTTGCATATTGACAATAGGTGGAAGTATGCCATGGACTTAGAGAAATAGATGAGAGAAAGAAGTCTAGTACATCTTTTCCCAAACATGTTGGTAGATGAGATCACCGAACATCTGAAAAACTACCACACAAAATTCCTAGTCAAGCAAAGAGCCTTGAAATTGATGAATGGCCTTTACTTGGATGTAGAGAATGAGACCAAAGAAAAATGGTAGGAAATATTTTGAATCAAGAATGTTGGTGAGCAAGTTGAAGTTGAAATAGTTGATGTCACTGAGCAAGATCCTGATATCACCGAGCAGGACCCTGCTGACACTATACAAGTAGATGAGGATATCATGGACACCGAGGCATTGGAATAGGAAATGATAGAAGGGAATGCATATGCCAAACTGGTATCTAGTGAGTTAGTTTTGGAGCAAGTTTAGCCCTATCCTTAGGTCACTCAATCTATTGCAACCGAGGCCCCTCATGATACTGAACAAGGGACAGAAGGTCACAAATCTACAGAAGGAGAAATTGCTTCTCAGGCCACCGAGGAATAGTCTTCACAAGCTCCATCTAGCACTAAACATGTTACAACTGAGACACCAAGCTCAAAGACACCAAAGGACACTACAGAGGCTAAAGGAACTGACCAAAGTGTTGCCTCTACTGAGAAACCTACCAAGGGTCAACAAGCCTCACAAGCCATTGTTTTAGTTCAACCAATGAAAGGTAAAGAAAAGAAGATGAAAAAGCATAGTTTCAAATTAGATTTGTCTAAACCAATAGTGTTGCCCAATGTTGATATATCCAGATTAAAAGGGCAAGCACTCATTGAATTCGGTGAACTATGCAAAGCCAAAGCTGAACAGGAGAAGCAAATGGCTATTCAAAAGAAAAATAAAGTACTTCAGAAGGTGAAAGAACTCTTAACCATTATGCTACCTGAAGCTACAGTCACAAAAGATGCAACCATCCACATTCAACTGGATGAACTCCTAACCAAGATAGAGACCTCTGGAGTAGATGCATCCGAATATTTGAGCAAGTTAAAGGACAAGGAGCTCACCTGCTAAATTGATTGAAGAGGTACAGAAAGCTATTGCTATTGGCAAAGTTAAACTTGTCAAATTTATTGCTGAGTTGACCCCTCAACTCAGGCACATTCTTTATTTATTTCAAAAACTCTGTACATTCTCTTTATTTATTAAGGACATAAAAAATAAAATAGAAGTAATTGAGAAAGAGATCACCGATCTCTCTAATAAGTTGACCATTGAGCCACATTCCATTCAGAATTTTTATACCAAGCTACAATAGCTCATGGCTCAACAATTGGAACTAAGGAATGAAGAACACAAGATAAGGATGGACATAATGACACTTCAAACATTATTCCTTCCTCATCTTTCATCCATCCAAGAGCAGATCAACAAAGCTACCTCCCTATCCACTCAACAAGAGGGAAGCACCTTAGATGGACTAATCTCATTGTTAGTTGACATTACAACTTAGAATTCACTTATGGACAGTGTTAAGGATGCCCTCTCTGCCACCCTTACCGATGCAAAGACAAAGTACAAATCCATTTTTGACCAGTTGCCACCACTGAATGGTAACTAAGTTTAGATGTTTGTCAAAAAGGGGGAGTGAGTATCATATCAAAGTATACAAGGGAATGTAGTATACAGGGGGAGTATATACCGAGCAAAATAGAGTATTCAAATACAGAGTCAATTTTGATAGGGAACAGAGAACAAAGCAGTGAACCGAGCAGTTAACACAAAACATTGATCACCGAGCATGCAAAATCAGAGTTTTGTACAATATAGTGATAAGGGGAGTATATCTAAATATACTATTTCATTAACTAATGTATATACTGTCTGTTTAGTCAAATTTTGCAAGTATATGGATTTTTGAGCTATGACTTTGAAAGTAGTTTTGTCAAACATCTCAACTAATATCAAAAGGGGAGATTGTTACTACTTATTAAGTTGCCATTAGTTTTATATCCAAAGTCATTCTATATACTCTAGTCGGTTACTAGTATTGAAACATTCAGTCGGTATGCACAGAAGAGTCGGTTAAAGAATAAAGTATTCACAGAGCCCAGCATTCACCGAGTTGTCTATCGAGTAACATTCCATGTCTACCGAGCAGCAACAATGATACACCAAGTTGATATACACCAAGTGAAACATGTTACCAGATTCATTGAGCCTAGACACACATGTGAAAATGTGTTACAAGATCAAGGAACATAGAACCGTTGCCACATTGGAAATTGCACTTAAAGATTGTGTAAGATTTTGAGGTCATCTAACCAATGAAATATTTTGTATGGTTATTCATTCGATAAATCATGTTTGTAAGATCGAAGCAATGAATCAGATCACTGACATAAGAGATCTATTTATACAAAATGGATTAAGGATAAAAGTGTGACAGAGAGAGATATAGAGGTGTATGAAGCAAGACATGTGTGATACATAAGAAAGAACTGAGTTTTATGATTGTTATAGAGACATAGAGGTCACTAAGAAGGATTTCAAAGAACAGTAAAAGAACAAAGTAAATAGATGGGTTTACCGAGTTATTCTATAGGTTACCGAGGTATGCTATAAGCAAGGTAATCTCATCTTGAGCACATAGAATCTATTATAACATTCTAGATGTAAAGTTGCAGATATTTGTAAAGATTTCATTGTAATATTTGAAGTTGTAAGAGAAACCTTTAATAGGGTAAAAGACTCTAACAAAGTCTATAAATTGTAAAGCCTTTAACCAGGTGCAACATTTAGAATAAGTGTTGTAAAATTATTTAGCAAGGTAGATCTAACGATCTTGATAGTCCTAACAGGGTAAGCTATCAGAAATAGCTGAACATGTAGCTCTAACCGATTAACCTTTATTATTGCAGTAGTGAAGTTGTGGGTGCCATCCCCACCGCTATTTTTCTCTCTAGCCAAGAGTTTCTGCATAACCAAAATACATGTGTTATGGAGTGAATCATGTATGATTGTTATTTATTTGTTTTAGCTTTATGTTATGTTACAGTAGTTTGTGGTTTATGCATAACAGTAAAGATATTGTTGTTAAAAGGTTTTGAAGTACTGATTCACCCCTCCCCTCTCAGTACATTAGCTTTCCATATTGGGCCTAACAACATAAATCAACATGACTATGACCATAAAACTATGTTACACAAGCAGAATAAATACATACTAAACCATCAATATATCTAAATTATACTCTTGCAAACATAACCATTCCCTAGGCTATCTCAACGTCATTACTTGACACCATTATAACAAAACACTTATCCATCTAGAACATCATATTCTATCATTCAATTAACCATTTACTTTCCATGTAACTAGAATAACAATAACCCATACGCATAACTTAACCACATTACATTTCCTTAGGTTCATTAAACACAATAACCAAATGTTCCTAACACTCCTACTACCATCTATCATGAATGCACCATAGATCTATTAAACCATTTCATTTAGATAACTCATATCTACCTAATGAGATTCAAGACAACCATTACTATTCTTTCTATCATTCAATCCATAGGATGACATATCTCAATTCCATTTCACTAATTCAAATGCAACACTTTACATATAAGTTAGCTCATTAATTTGTCACATAGAAAGCATAAACTCATATTACATAAAGAATATCCATTAAATCAAAGAATAACCAATGAATTATTCTCCTAATCACTACCTCAAGTCCTATACATGATGATACATAACACAAAGGTACATATCTCCTTTTTACATTAAATACATCATGATGCAATGTTTCCTTTTCCAATACATATACAATATCTCCATGAGAATATCCACATAATGAAGAATCCAAGAATCCAATGAAGAGAATCCCAATGGAAGAAGGCATTCAACCACCCGACCATGTGGAACCAAATAGGAACCACCCTCCATGCTAGGAGATGACATGAGGTTCCAACTCACACTCAAGATCTAGGCTGACACCTAACCACCAAAGAGACTCAACTTGAAAACTACATGACAACATCAAGAAATCAAGATCAAACACAACACATCGCTAAACCATAAGAAACCCTCCAAAGGTGAAATAAATCAAATTAATACTTAAGGAACTAGGAATAACATATAGCGAAGAGTGTCATCACATTATATCAAAGAATATCCTATAACTTAGTCTTGACATCCATGATACACATGCGGAATGGTCTCAACCTTTGAGGAAATCAAGGGAGTTCAGTTTATCCAATTACCAAATCTTGCACCTCACATGGCTGCACTAGCAATCCAATCATGAGATGGGAATACACACACATATATTTCTTATCTTATTAATATGAGCTACTTCTACCCAACCCACCTATGATTAATTTATTATGTTATCACTTGATCATTACGAGTAACCTCCAATGAGCTATCTAGATGGTCTAAACCCCAACTCCACAACACAAGGAATCCTAGTAGTCTATTCCTCATGACCTTGGAAAACTCATGGAATCCCACTCTCCCTAACCATGCTCCTAGGCCTTAGGGTAAAAAAAACATCTAAAGAACATAATCCAACATCAAGAAGGCTCACAAATATCATAGAAACAATCATAACAAACTGAGAGCAATCCACCCATGAAAAAGCATATAATGTCATACACGTGGAAGAGATCCTTCACCAAATCATCACAAAGGATAAATCAACCATGAATGCAATCCATAAAAGGAATAAAAACCATATTAAATACTCCATAGTGAGGCATATCACATCCCACTGGAGTCATATAATCAACCTCTCAACAACGAGGGTCTCTCCCTCTCGCCGGAGACACATATCACATATGAACACCTCAATGGTAAGGCATGAATCCTCTTACCGGAGTACTAGAAACAACATGAAGGGTTAAAAACATCAAAAGAAACTCTGAGAATATTAATACAGACAAAACATGCCTATGGAGAAATCACAAATCCAAAAAGACACTAAACCGGGCTCAAAACTGACTTCCTAGGACCCCCAGAGCAATCTAGCTCTCCCAGAATGCATAGAAACACTCTTGGAATGCATTGTAGCACTCCTGGTAGATGCAATGACATTTTTGGACTATTCAGTAGTGTTTTGGGGTCATTCAATAGCGTTATGGGGTCATTGTGTAGCTCTCTCAGTTTATGACCTAGCACTCTTAGTTCTAGACTCAACTCTTTGGGTATCCACTCTAGCACTCTTGGTTTTTAGAATGACACTCTTGGAATGTAGAATAGCATTCTTGGTATTTTTAGTGGTGTTTTTGGTTGTTTTGGTGGTGCTTTTTGGAAATGATCCAAAATTGCAGTATAAACTACTCAATTGGATAGGGCGCTTGCCCATATCAACAAAGGGGTATAAAATGACACTCGTGACGAACTCAAAAGGCCTAATAGATGCTAAAATCATTGAAGAATATCAAGATTTCAAAGTTACATACAGAGGAAAAGAGAACAATGAGCAAAACTTTATCCCATGGAGCTCAGATTGAGATCTACAATGCATAGCATGAAGGTGAGATAAAAAAATCAACAAAATAACATCAAAGGAATAACAAAAAAGCATAAGGAAGTCAAAATACAATCATAGACACTCCCTAAAGGTTTGCTCTCAGAAAATGCAAGTCACGGAGAGTGGAAAGATACTCTTAAGAAGCTTCAAAACAAAAAGAACCTTACTAAAACAAAGGGAGATCCAAGGAAACAAATAGGGAATAACATGGAACTCCATAATATAATAAATGACATATCTAAATCCCATGGAAAGGGGAATATATCATTCACAAAGAACACAGGAAAAAATTCCGACAATCAATCCCAAATATCTAAAAATCAATAATAGTATGCACTTCCTTCCCAATTATTTTCAACACCAAATTAAAAGTCTTTCAACTCAAATTCGAGAATTCCCTAAAAAATTTCACAATAACCAGTAATCAAATTGCACATGCATGGAGAGGACAATCTTTCCAGAAAATGAAAACTTCAAAGGAAGAATCACACCAACCTGCAAACGCAACCAAAGAATGTAGAAATCTGAAGTTGAGCAATCCATAAACAATCCCAAATCCTCAAGCCAAATCTTCAATGGAATTCCAAAATCTGTCAGATGATCCCCCCCAACAACCATTACAAAAAACAAAATAAATATGAAAACTATTCAAAAACGTCGACCAATCAAAATATTTCATTATACTATACATTATACCTACCTTTGCATAGTTCAAGGAATGTATTTAATAAATATATTTTTATTTACCTACCTTTCCATCCAACCAATCAAGTAAAAGGGTAGGTAATATATATATTATAAATGCAATTACCGACAATATTAAATTTATATAAACACATTCAATAATAATACTTTACCCAATAACATCAATTAAATAAGTTTAATAAACAAGTGCCACATAGTGGTGAGTACTTGTCGTTATAGTATTGTAATAAAAATATTTGTTCTAATTTTTAATTATTATAATTTAATACTGTAATAAAATTATTTATTTTAATTTTTAATCATTATAATTTTGAATCATTGTTTTTTTTTTTTTGGCAAGGTGGCAATGCCACTTGATATATTTTATTAATAATATATAATTTTTACAATATATTTAAAACTAGTTCAAACTAAGCTCCCAGAGAAAAGAACCAACAAGAAAAACTATGGTCATTGCTCATCAACATGACTATAGAAGAGAAGTAGTGAACAATCCTCTAGCTGGAGCTAGTTACAAAATAGAGATCAACAAAGGAGCATGCAGGCTCATTTACAAATAGGAGCATGCAAGCTCATTTTATAGAATAGGAGCATGCAAGCTTATTTACAAAATAAGGACATGAAAAAGAAATAACATAGGCTGCCCAGTAAATGAAGAAGAAAGCTCCAAAAACAAAGAGGACTAAACCAACATCAAAGGACAAATCCATCTTCCTAGGATATCTTGAAGGCCCTACAACAAAGAACTCCTGCAACCGAAATTGACATGCCATTGCACCAAAAAACACCTGCAACCAAAATATATATATACTACAGAACGTAGAGAATTTACAAGAAAAACAAGGGTCCAAAACATGACTGACACCAACAACATGAGATCTGTGGTCCGCCATTATAGACAAATGCCAAAGGAGAAGAGGTGAATGCGGAAATGCTAGAGAGAAATGAAGCCCAAAATTTTTATGCCGTAAATGAAAAGAAAGAGGAGATATATCATAAAAAATATGACAAACCAAAAGAAGCGGCGTACAGAGATAATCTTGAAAACAACACCATGCCAAACTTTAAATGGCATATGCAGGACGAATTCCCAATGTGAAAATAAATATCTCCAGATTTCACACCAAAAGAGAGTACCAAACACACGAACAACATCAATAACAACCAACTCATCATTAATGAATGCCAAGTGATGACCGAGTAAAGAAAAGTACCTCAAATCAAAACCAAATGGAATTATGAAAAGGAATACCTCACCAAGAAAAGAGAATATCAACTCGTATAAATGAGAAATCATATAATAAGAAAGATTAAATAATTGACTCTCTACAGGCTATACTTAATAGGTTTGGGAAGCTCATCAAATCACACCCCAATTGAGAGGAATCAATAATAGTTTTGTCACAACCCATATTAGCAAGGCAATCAACCAATGCATTACCTTCACGATAAACATGTGAGATGATGAGGTGCTCAAACATATCAAGAAGAGTCCATATTTGTTCAAGAATATACCGAAAATGCCAATTATCAGCTTTTCTTGCCTTGCAAGCATTAATGACAATAGTCGAATCACCTTTAATATGAAGGTATTTGAAATTCAGATCCTTAGCCATAACAAGACCTTCTAAAAGAGAACAAGCCTCAGCCATATTATTTGTGCTAGAAGAAATTGGCATAGCTTTTAATGCTAATAAAGAACCCAAATAATCATGAAAAACTATCCCTATTCCTAAATCACCAGGATTTCCACAGGAGGATCCATCAAAATTCAATTTACAAAAAGGGGCATTAGGAGGATGCCATTTTATGGAATTTCTGCCTACAGGTGTTTTCCAAATCCTTGGAAAGGCAGGTGATATAGGAATAATGATACTTTTCCAAGAAGAAATCATAAAATTATCCCAGGAAGAGAACTCTGAATTCATATTAAAATATTTCTGAACATGAGCATTAACTTGCTCAATAATACTTCTTTCCAAAATCCCAAGAACAATAGATAAATCTGATGAGTCGCATCTAAAAATGTGCTTGCTTATTTTCCACCAAATGGCCCATATGACTGAAGAAGGAATTATAAACCACAAACAAGCAAATAGAGAAGATGAATACAAAACTAGCCAAGACTGAAACATGTCCCATAAAGATAAAGGTAAAGGGAATGAAAGAGATAACTTTTGGAGGACAAAATGCCAATAACTACTCACAAACTCACAATGAAGAAAAAGATGATTGACATCTTCAAGATCTTTACCACATAAGACACAAGAAAAGGAGGCTGCAATATTAAATTTGACTAAACAATCACTAGTCAAAATTCTATTTTGTAGCATGAGCCAGGACAAAACACCAACTTTAGGTAATACAAAATTATTCCAACAGAACAAAAAGGCACAATGAGGAGCATTTTGATTGGCCATTTGTTGAACAACAAAATATCCTTCTTTAATATAGTAGTTTCTTGATTTAGAAGGGCACCAAATAAGTTGATCTTTGATGTTAGAAAGGAAAGCCACTTGGTCTTGCAAAACAGATTTAAAATTTTGAATTTCCTGCAAGGACAATGGAAGAGTAGAGGGATCCTTCCATGAGACCTTGTGAGGAAACATATCAACACTATCTACATAATCAACCAATCTAACTCCCCATGATTGAGAAAGAAAAATTGAAACAGAAGAAAGAGAATCATGCTACGAAAGAGGGGGAAAGCCATTCCAGGAGCCTTTCCAAAAAAGAATATCCTCCCCCAAATGGACCTGCTAGGAGAGAAAATTAGAGACCACTTCCCTACATGAGATCATAAAGTTCCAAATAGTAGACCCTTGTGGAGGATTAGAAATTGTGAAGATCCTAGCAGGATTCTGGGAATCCAAATACTTAGCCTGCATAATTTGGCACCACAAATATTGGGGCTTAGTATACATAGACAAAACTAGTTTCCCCCCAAAAGCTCTATTTCTTTTAGATAAGTCCTGAATCCCAACACCACCAACTTTCTTGGAAAGAGACATCTTGGTCAAAGAAATCGGTGGAATCTTTTTATCTTCTATCATGTTATTTTTTCAAAGAAAAGATCAAATAATCTTTTCAATTTGGAAGATGACTGATCTGGGAGATTGAAGAACTAAGATATAATAATTAGGAATGGCAGATAGGACTATTTTAATGAGAAGTATCCTACTTGAAAGAGACAACCACCTAGCCTTCCAAGCAGAAATATGAGATTTAAGTCTCTCAATAACTGAATTCCAAAAAGAAGACTTAGCAAATCCCATAAAGAAAGGAATCCCCAAATAGGTAGAAGGAAGAGAGTCTACTAGGAAACCTAAGATATTCACAAGTCTATCAGCCACCAACTGAAGGGTATTAAAAATGAAGATCTTGGATTTATGGGGGCTAATCTATTGGCTAGATCTAGCAGTATAAGTATCAAGAATAAATTTAATAAGAGTAGCCTCTTGAATAGAAGAAGACCCAAATAAAAGTGTATCATCAACAAAAAGGTTATGAGTGACTGAAATATCAGAATTAGGAATTAACACCCCTTGCCAAAAGCCTAGATCCCTTTTCTTAATAACCAATCAACTAAAAGCTTCTGCCATAATGATAAATAAGAAAGGAGATAAAGGATCTCCTTGTCTAACACCCTGGGTTGAAGAAAAGTATCCAGAGGGAGCTCCATTAATGATGATAGAAAATGAAGTAGTAGAAATAGGACTCTTGATCCATTTACACCAGCTTTCAGAGAAACCAAATTTTCTCAAAACTTTGAGCAAAAAATTCCATCAAACTTTATCATAAGCCTTCATCATATCAAGTTTGACCACAAAAGCTAGGATATTGGACAAATTTATGGAATGTAAATTTTCATGAGCAACAATTGCTCCCTCATGAGTTTCCTGACCCAGAACAAACCCTCTTTGCTGAGGAGAGATGATACGAGGAAGGATAATTTTAAGTCTTAAATAAATAGCCTTGGTGAAGATTTTGTAAATAGAGTTGCACAAAGAAATGGGTCTAAATTCAGCAAAAGTTTTGGGATTCTTAGATTTCGGGATAAGGGCAATATAAGTGATGTTAATTTTTTTAAGGATATACCCACTTCTCCTAGACACTTCCAAAACCATTAATAAGTCAAAAACAATAAAATCCCAACATTTCTGAAAGAACAAGATAGTAAACCCATCAGGACCCGGAGGTTTGTCAGGTGCCATGGAAAAAACAACAGAATGAAGCTCATCTAAAGAAAAATGCCTCATAAGAATGTCATTATCCTCATGAGAAACAAGGGAGGGGATATAATCTAAAAGAAAGTCCACATGATGATCCATAGAGGAAGAAGAAAAAGAAGGAGATAACAATTCCTTAAAAAAAGAGACCCCCTCCTCTCTAATCTGCTTATCTGAATTAAGGACATAACCAAACTTAGAATCCTTAATACTAAAAATTGTAGAAGCAGCTTGTTTAAGCTTGGTTGTAGCTTGAAAGAAGGCAGTATTCCTATCACCTTCTTTAAGCCAAACCTCACGAGACTTTTGCTGCCAATAGATTTCAACCTGGGAGCAAAGGATCTCCCCGTAAGCTTGTAATTTCTTTTGAGAATCATTAGTGAAGGAATTAGTGCCATGTCTAATAATCTCCTCATTAACAACCTTCAAATCATTAGCACCTACCTCTTTTTCATGAAAAATATTCTTAAAGACCAATTTATTCCAAGCCATAATTTGAGATTTCACAAATTTCAGTTTGGAATAAAATTGAAACATCTTAGTACCTTTACAAAACAGAGCACTCATTTACCATTTATTTAATAAGGAAAGAAAATGAGGATGAGTGAACCACATTTTCTCAAACTTAAAAGAAGGTCTAATAGAGGAAACATGATCCAATTTATCAAAATTAAGCAAAATTGGGAAATGGTCAGAATCAGAGGAGGTAAGAATCTCAGAAGAAAAGGAAAAGTTGCTCAAACGTAGGTTTAGGGAAATAAGAAATATGTCAAGACAAGAGGCAATCTGGCATTTAGATCTCCTATTAGTCCAAGTGAAAGAACCATTAGAAGGGAAAATATTGAATAACACACTGTCCTGTACAAAGGAAGAAAAGTCATCAATAACCTTTTGAGTTGTAGGATTACCCCCTCTTTTTTCATCTGGGGAAAGGAGAGCATTAAAATCACCCCCAAGCATAATAAAAAAATCATCATATCGTAAAAACAATTCAGATAAGGAATCCCATAAGTCAGTTTTATCTGAAGGAGAAGTCAGACCATAAATATTAAACAGAACAAAAGAGACTTCAAACCAATCAACCTTTAACAACTGCCAATGAGAAGCAAAAGATAACATCTCAACTTTGACTGATTTAGGATTCCATAAAGTTATAAGACCACCAAAAGCACCCAAAGAAGGAAAATGAATAGCTTTCCAAAGGGACCATTTGGAAATTATGTTATCAAAAGAATCCTAAGAAAGTTTAGACTCTTGCAATAAGATGATATCCACTTTTGAAGAATCAAGAAATTTCTTGATCCTTCCCCTTTTGTCAGGGGCATTTAAGCCCCTGACATTCCAAGATAAAATCCTCATTTATCACAAGGAGAGAAACATGCCCTCCTTGTTTTGACTTGGGAAGAAAATTTATCTACAATAGTGGATTGAATACCAACTGCAATCTCCTCCTTGATTTTAGCCAATTTTGGTTTCCAACCCCTCTTCTTAGGAGTTTTAACAATAGGGGGAAACATATGGAGATTTCTCCAAGACTAACTTCTGAGAGAAATCAAAACCATACAAATTAGAAACAGTTGAAGGACTATCAATAAGATCCGCATCCACACCTTCAACTAAATTTGGCTGAGAAGAGGAAACATGACAACCATCATGGATAGGCCCCAAAGAGGCAGATGTAGAAGAAAAAAAATTTGGGAAATTCCTTTGCAACAATCTCATCAAATAGATCAGAAGAAATTGAAAATAAAATATCTGAAGCAATAAGTTGAATCTTCTCTTCAGAAACAGAAAGAGAAGAAGGAGACCTTGGAATGGGCAAAAAAGAATCACTATCAAAAATCAAACTATGAACAATTTTGGTATCATCTGCTAGACCCACAAAAGAAGAACAAGGAGAAGAATTAACGGAGCAATAATTTGTGCAACCATTAGAAGGTAACAACAATTTTGGAAATGGAATTGAAGGACAAGAAATTTGAAAAAAACTCGCAGAGGAGAACATAAAAGGTTCAAAACAAAATTCAGAAGACCAATAATCCTTGAAAGGACTAGGAAGAAACTTAACCGAGTTTGAAGAAACATAACAAAATTGACGAATGGCAGACAAAACAAAGAAGAACATGACCAGAGAGAAGAGAAAAGTAAAATCCATCAGAGGAAAATCACATATGGTATATCCAGAAAAAGGAACGAGAGATGTAATAGAAAGTGGTAAAGGAGCATAATCCTTAACATTATGATCCTTCAAAGACTTGACGATCCTTACTTTTAAAAAAGGAACATTGGCAAAAATCAGATGAAAAATATGAACAAACTTGTAAAGGTGCATCAGAATCACCACAACATTGAGAGGTGAAATGGCCAAGTAATGAAGCACAAGAATGAATAGTGATCGAATCTTGAATCACCACAGGCTGAATCCATGCACCATATTTGGAGCAAATAGTAATATCAAAGGGAATGGGTTTAGATAGATTTAATAACAAACAAACCCTAACCAGAAGATGAGTTCATTCAAAAGGAAATAAATCATGCTTAATAAAGATGCCCAATTTGTTTGTGAGGATTTCAACCATATACACATCACGATACTCCAAAGGAAGACCTGGGAAAGTTACCGAGAAGGGCATAAACTGTGGCTTCGCCGATTGAATATCAAAATGAGGAGACCAAGCATAGGTAAAAATTCCTATCCCAAAACAAAACCACCCTTTAAATCTATGCACACAATCCCTATACTTTTTA
The DNA here is from genome assembly GCF_030272615.1 of Cryptomeria japonica. Lineage (NCBI taxonomy): Eukaryota > Viridiplantae > Streptophyta > Pinopsida > Cupressales > Cupressaceae > Cryptomeria > Cryptomeria japonica. The sequence continues at coordinate 347,609,723 of NC_081415.1, read as the reverse complement.
GAATTGAAAATCACAGTGAAAGATAGAGAATCTTTATCAAACAGAAATAAATACTTCATACCATCCCAATTAGACTTTACCCATGTTAGCAATTTACCAAAAGAAACTAGAGAAAGAAGCTTACTAATGAGGGAAGTAGAACACAATAACTTCATAGAGTCCTGAATCATGTAATCGGGGAATATAACCTTATACTCCATAGAAGAATGCAGATTACTTGTTATTGAATCAGAAAATGCAGAGGGAGAGTTATGAGGAAGTGGATTTGGATGGAAGGGAGCTTGTTTAGCAACACGAATGTCATTCAGGGAAGAAAGGAATTGAGGGTTAGAAACCAAGTGTTATTTGGCCAGGTGACATAAGATGGGAGGGAGATCCAGAAGGAGCTAATGGGGAAAAACCATCAGAATGCGGGGAGCCATCACAAATATCGAATGGCAGTTAAGGCGAAACAAATCTACGCTTCCTAGGTTTTTTAGAACCAAAAAAGGAATGAAAACGCTTAAAAGGAGTCTTTGGGTGATCAATGGGAGGAGGACCCAGAATGCCCTGAAAAATTAATGCCTTGGGAACAAAAGATTGATAATTAGAATGTGAAGGTTTTGGAACAGAATTACCTGTAAATTTGCAAAAAATATGATGAAGCCGATAGGAATTTGTCATAAGCCAAGTCACGCCAGTGACCATCCTTGACAACCCATTGAGGAGAATGAGTAGAAGTTTGTAACTGAGCCAAATCATGGTTGTCAAATGACAGATCTTCCCATTGCATCTACCTATGAGGAAGGACCGGTGTCGTCGTTTCCCAAAAAATCATCAATCCTAGCACCATGCACTTGCTGTTCAAAAAAATCATCATCTGCCAACCGTGATACACCACTTGAATTCTTCTTTTTGATCCAGACTCCTTGTCCCTCATGAGCATGCATCACAGTTTTGCAATCAAAGAGACAAATACAAGGAAATCATCGACTGAAACTCTAAAACCCTAGTGCGGATCAACGAACTACTTGGGCAAGGTTTTTTCCTATGATGTAGTGATACCACCTGTTCCCGCCAGTCACTACATAGGTCCCAAAACCCTCAAAGAAGCAGACACACAAAATGATGAGCATGGCTTTAATTTAAAATTATATTAGAATAATTATATTTATATAATATTAACTACAACTCTTATTTTAATAAAATGATATAAACTAAAAATTGCATTGGTGTGCAATGGGTATGCTGAAGAGGTGTGGAAGGTCAATTGGGGAAAATTTGGTCTTTTTTTTGGATATATTTGTGTAGTTCATGAGGTCAATTTGTGGCTATGATGTTGTTTGTGCAACAAAAGACTTAATTGAGAGGTGATAGCTTAAAATCAGCCATGCATCCACTTACAAGGACTCAATCATATGAAAACTTTAAAATGAGAAGATAATCAAGTTTTATTAAAAACAGACTCATGTTATGTTTGCAATAGGGTGAGAGTGCGAGAGAGGTTGAGATAGGGCTAGAAAGAGGTATATATAGAGGGGTAAGAGTGAGAAAGAGATGGGTAAAGAGATAGATATACATGTATATATAGATAGAGAAGAAGATGGAGATATAGATGGAGTAGAAGATAGATATGGGGAATGGAAAGAGGAAAATAGAGAGGAGAGAGATATGAAAGAGACAAAGAGATAGGGGAGAGGAATATATATATTTCGAAGAGAAAAATAAATAGTTGGAGTGAGATGAAGATATAGAAAGATAAAGATAGAGATAGGAAGTGATAAATAGATATAGGGAGAGATATAGTGGTTAGAGGGAGAGATATAGTGGTAGAGGGAGATAGAGATAGAGGGGTAGATGAAAGAAGTGATAGGAAGATATAGGTATAGAGAGGAAATGAGATAAGGATATAGAGGTCCAAAAGAGGGAGAATGAAAGAGAGATGAATGGATAGCAGGAGGCATGTCTAGAGATTAGGGAGAGAGATGAAGATAGAGAAAAAGAGGAGGGAAAAAAGATGGAGCAAGGGAGAGGGGGAGATAAAGATAGAAAGAGAGGAGATAGAGAGGGAGAGACAAAGAGGAAGAGATAGAGAGATATATAAAGGAAGAGGGTTATATATATATATATTGGAAGAGAGAAATAGGGGAGATAGATATATATTGGAAGATAAAGAGAGATATATAGAGATATACATGAAGAAAAAGGGAGAGATAGGTAGAGATAAAGAGATAGATAGGGGGATAGGGAGAGAATGAGAGAGGGAGAGATGTGGAGAAATAGAGAGTAGGGTAATATAAAGAGAGGGATTGGACCAAAGAGAGAGTAGGGGGTATTATAGATAGAGAGAGAGAGAGGCAAGGAGATAGATAGATAGAGATGTTGTGCGCGCGCACACGCGCGCGCGCGCGCGCGAGAGAGAGAGAGAGAGAGAGAGAGAGAGAGAGAGAGAGAGAGAGAGAGAGAGAGAGAGAGAGACGAGCTAACAAAAACAAGTAATAGAGAGAAAGCTTTAGACTTTAGAGAGAGGGACAGATAAATATGAGAGATAGATAGATAGAGAGTTAGAGAGAGAGAGAGAGAGAGAGAGAGAGAGAGAGAAAGAGAGAGAGAGAGTATGTGTATATACATTAGAGAGAGAGGAAGTAGAGAGATATAAAAAAGAGGGAGTGATGGGGAGATATGGATAGATAAGATAGAAAGAGAGAGAAGGGATATATAGGGATACAAAGAGATAGATATAGGGATAGAAAGGATTTAGAGATTAAATATAATTTGTAAAATATAAAGTGGGTAAGAAAGAGGGAGAGATGGAAGTAGCGAAAAAGGGGGAGAGGGATAAATAGAGATAGAAAGAGTGTGATAATTAGAGAGGGGGAGATAGAGAGATAGAAAGATAAAGATATAGGAAGTGATATATGGAGAGGTAGAGATGGATATATATATAGAGAGAGATGAAGGAAAAGGAGTGCATAATATATAGAGATAGTGAGATAGAATAGAGATATGGAGGGAGAAATAGGGTGGATTGTGTGTCTATGTGACTGAGAGAGATATAGATATAAAAAGGAGGGAGAAAGAGGGAATGCGTATGTGAACAAAAGAGATATAGAGATAGATATAAAGAGGGAGAAAGATATACAAATAGATAGAGAGGGGGGAGAGGGAGAGAGATTATATAGAAGTAAAGAGCTATAAAAAGAGGGAATGAGAGGGGGAGAGAGAGGGAGAGATAGATAGAGTGGGAAGGATATAAGGGAAAAAGAGAGAGATATAGGCAGAGGTAAGGAGATATAGGTAAGGGAGAGAGATGGTGATGAAGATAATAATCAAATGACATGCTAACATCAGAATAACTCTCTGAGGACATATGTTATCCTTAAATTATTGACATGAAATGAGTAATAAAAAATGAGTTGCTCCTTTTTGCTCTCTTGCTCTAAACATTTAAATAAATTAAATAAATAAGGCCTTAAAAATAGGATCTCAATTAAAAATATAGAATCAAATCACAAATTACAATAAATAGTTTTAATAAAGCCAATAAATCAAATTCAACAACAATAATAAATTAAATAAAGCAATAAAACAATAAATAAAATAAATAAATAAAACATTCATCAATAAAACAACATAAATAAATAATAAATCCAATAAATAAACCATAAATATAATTAAATCTCATCAATAATCAATTTAAATAAATAAATAGATAATTAATAATTCAAAAATGCACAATAATTAAATCAATTAATAAACCAATAAACCAATTAAATTAATCCTAATTGATTTAAATAAAATCTCACAATGAAATTATCATCCAAAAATAATTGAATAAATACCTATAATCAAATAATTAGACAATAATCACATTACCCAAATAAATAAGCATAGACCCCAATCATCTTACACCAAGGGAACAAACATAGCACAAGACTCTTACCTCAACTTGCATTGTGGCGCAAACGACAAGGTGCACAACTTAGACCTAGAGTGTGTGAGGGAAACTATGCCATCTCCGACAACTTGCCATTGGGATAGGACACACTTAGACCTGTGAAGCCAGGTGGAGTCGATGTCCTATACCTGCAAACTTTCATCAAGGACTAAACACAACATATATACATCATATTAAACAAGCATATGGTAGAGAATCATGATGATATATAATGCTTGCAATGAGTGATATGACATCGTCTCTACTCACGAAGAAAATCACACAATATAACATCAAGATATTGCATAGAATCGTAATCATTAGATAGGGTTAGTACATCATAAGATATCACACACATAGAGAGAGAGAGAGAGAGAGAGAAAGACACACACACACACATATATATGAGAATTGTTTTTACATATATACTAACTATATACATGTTTAGATCTCAACCTGAAGAAAAATAAACTTAATGGAAAAACACAAAATCTAAGATATTCTTTCAACCAATTTTCTAAAAACTAGATAGAATGATAGAAAACTTATGAGTTAATAAATCTGAATTGAAAAAATGGAAATGCTTTTTAATCCAAAATTTTGAAACATTCTTGGAAATTTTGGAATATCTTGATGTTATTAGAAGTAATGCTTGTAGTAAATTGAAATCTTGTAGCTAAATGAATTCTTGTAGCAGAACTAAACTTTCTCCTATAGCAGAATTTAAATTTCTTCTGTAGAAAATTTATAGTTGTTATGTACCAAACCAGAACAATCATGTAGCTGAAACCGAGTTGTAGATTTATGTATTTTTATTATTGTTTGGAATGAAAGTTTATGATTGTTAGTCTTTGTTTATACTCAAAAATTGTGTTTTCATACACTAGTAAACAAAAAACTTGTTAGTGGATTTGTAAATATTATGAAAGTAAACTTGAAAATTTAAGAGGAATAAAATTGCAAGAATGTGTTCTAATTATTTTCTATAATTTATATGAGATATGTGCATGCAATAGTTACACCTTCTTTTATTTGAACTTATTTATTTTATTTTAAAAATTGAAAAGATTGATTGTTTACTTACAAAAAGGATCTACGATTTTGATTGTTTTTGAACTTTGAATGCTTGTGAATGGAAGTGCATGTCATATAAGTTCAAAGATGTAGACTAAAAGGAAATAGGCATACTAGATTAATGAATGTTCTAGTCATTTGTTTTGGGGAAAGTTTACCTTCCAGGATGGGTGCCGAATATGGGGTTTAGAGAGTATAGTTTGCTTTTCCAAACTATTTTTATTGCTATGAATGGCATTTTACTCGGCTGAGTAACCTATTGACCATTGGAATAGATGGATATATTTATGACTCTCTACTATATCCTTGTGTTGATCTTGCTTGTTTCTTAAATGAGTTAGAATAATAGAAAATGCATGTATCATACTAGACATGCACCAAGATTCCATCTTGCATGTTGAATTATTTTTGCTAAGCAATTCATACAGGGTCAGGTATTCTTGATTGATTAAGAATTCCAGGGAAGTGTATGCTTCAAGGTTGGGCAGAAAAAGAACCCGAAGCTTATTCTCATCTTTAGACGAAGGACTGTATTGAAGATGGCTTTTGGATTGAATATCGATGACGTATCTTATCTCATTATTGTATTTATATCTATTTATTTGATATAGACTTGTTAAATCAACTTTTGAACTCGCAAATTAAATGACTTAACTATTATGACATTATGTGATTATGGAATGATTTGAGAGGACTAATGAATTTATTAAAAGTTATAAATTTGTTTGAAGTTAAAGAGTTTTCATTCTTTATTTTTAAGTTTAGAACGTTTACGTCTTTACATTTTGGTATCAGAGCTTTAGGTTTATAACACTAGGGTCTATGACAATTACACTAAAGAAACATTCCTTGATGTATGAATTATTGATTTGCAATGGGTTCTAGAAACAATAGAGCTAGATCAAGTAACAAGAATGATAGATTTGATCAGATTCTCAATCTTTTAAATCAACAAGGTGCTAGAATGGATGGAATTAAAGAAGAAGTTTGAAGGGTTGGTGGGATTCAAAATGAACAACCTTGATAGGATGAGAAACCTAGAGTTGAAATTCCAAGGGGTGAGGAACAACCGAATCATCAAGCTAGGATTGAAGGGGAGCTAGCAAAAGATTTGAAAAGGATAGCCCCACCCAAGTTTGATGGTAAGACTATCGGTGATGGCGTTGAATCTTGGGAAATATTTTGAGCTTCGCAACATGTCAAATGAAACTAAAGCAGTATGGACTGCTTATCAGCTTACTAGAGAAGTTGCGACACGATGGGACAATGAGAAGTTAGAGAAGAAGTTACAACCTAGTGATATCACGTGGGAGCTATTTCTGTAGTCTTTTAGGAAGATATGGCTTCCTCATATTTTCTTCGGAAGGAAGATGACGAAGTTCTAGAATATAACATAGGGTGGTATGATAGTTACACAATACTAGGAGAAATTCACAAATCTCCTAAAGTATGTACCGCAGTACCAGATGGATGAATAATTCTGCATTCATTCAGTTCATCTTAGGTTTGAGGACTCACATTGGAGTTGAAGTGGATATTCACAATCCATTGACTATGGATGAAGTTTTTGAGAAAGCTACTAAACAAGAACAAAAGTTGCAACAATTGGCAACATTTTTGAAAGAATGTGAATACTAAACTAGGTTTTGGGAATAGGAATTTCCAAAACAATGATCATCAGAAGGGAAGCAACAATCGACAGATAAGGAATCTGAAAAGAGGAGCTAACTCTCAGGAAAATGGAGTAAATGAGGTTGGAAACAAGAAAGTGAATAATAACATCAACTTCTCTAATTACAATACCAGGCAAAACTTTGACAAGAATAGGTCAGGTGGATACCAAGGGCCTAGAGATGGATGCTATAATTGTAGGCAAAATCATTATGTTACCAATTTCCCACAATGTTCCACAGCTCAAAGAGGAGGAAATTAGAAAGGAGCATCACAACATTAGATTCATGTAGCAGTTGATAGCCATCAGGCATACTTTCAGGCTTCACCTATCCAGATGACGGGTAATCTTTTTGGTCATTCAGTTTCTATTTTGATAGATACAAGAGCTATTGAATGCTTTATTGATCCTAAATTAGTTTCTAAATTACCTATTAGACCTGGTTATATGTCACATGCATGGATGGTTCAATTTGGAAATCAAACAAAGAAGAGGGTAGATTCATGTCTATTTTGCAGTGATTTATAGATTTCTAATTTCCAAACTTAGGTTAATCTATATGTAGCACCACTAGGATCATATGATGTGATCTTAGGTATTAATTGGTCAACTAAGCATAAAGCTGTAGTGAATTGTGAGGACAAAGTTGTTAGTTGCTTAGATCATTATGGAAATCTGGTTGGGATTCATGGGTCTCAAAATCCTCTTGAATTGAGACACATATCAGCTATGCAACTCAAGAAAGAACAAAGAAAGGGATGTTGCATTTTTTATATACTTGTAAGTGACTTGGATAATGCCAAGAAGAGTCCTCAGGATTATCCCGTTCTTAGAGAATTCTTAGATGTTTTTCCAGAAGATCTTACAAAGTTACCAACTAAGAGAGAATTTGACTTCTCTATTGAACTCTTACTTAGAACCAAGCCACAATCCAAGGCTCCTTACAAAATGACTACCACAAAATTGTATGATCTCAAGGCTCAATTCTAGGAGTTTCTTAAGAAGGGTTTCATAAGACCAAGTGTACCTTCATTGGGGTGCTCCAATAATCTTCATGAAGAAGAAGGATGGAACCTTTAGGTTATGTATTGATTAAAGGATGTTGAACAAGGTGACCATTAAGGATAGGTATCCCTTGCCTAGGATATGAGATTTATTTGATTAGATGAAAAGTGCTACAGTATTCTCTAAGACGACCTTAGATTAGGTTACCAATAGTTGAGGATTAAGGAAGGGGATATTCCAAAGACAATATTTTGAACTCGGTATGGGCATTATGAGTTCATAGTTGTACCTTTTGGTCTAACAAATGCCCTAGCAGCATTCATGAACCTTATGAACAATATCTTTTAAGATTACTTGGATGATTTTGTGCTTATATTCATTGATGATATTTTGATGTATTCCAAGAAGGAAGAGGAACATAAGAAGCACTTGAGAATAGTCTTACAGTGGCTAAGAGATCAAAATCTTTTTGCTAAGTTTTTGAAGTGTGATTTCTTTCAAGAAAAGGTGCACTATTTAGGCCATGTTATATCTGTAGAAGGAATTTTTGTTGATCCTACAAAGATAGAGGCAATTGTAGATTGGACAAAAACTTAGAGTGTTACAGAGGCTCAAAGTTTTATGGGTCTTGCAGGCTACTATAGGAAGTATATGGAAGGATTTTCTAGGATAGCAAAACCTATTACTTCTCTTCAGAAGAAGGGGAAGCAATTTGAATGGACTGAGAAGTGTGAGGAGGAATTTCAACTTTTAAAGCAAAATTTGACATCAACACCAGTCTTGACTATACCAAATCCTAATGGGCATTTCACAGTAATTACAGATGCCTCAGGTGAAGGTGTAGGAGAAGTGTTGATGTAAGAAGGAAAAGTGGTTGCTTTTGAGTCTAGGAAATTGAAGCAATATGAATTGAACTATGCACCACATGACTTAGAGATTTTGGCTATTGTTAATGCATTATAGATGTGGAGGAATTACCTTCTAGGGAAGGCATTTGAGCTAAAGACAGATCATTTAGGATTGAAGTACATCTTTAGACAACCTAACCTTAATGTAAGACATAGAAGGTGGCTTAAGTTCCGAAGTGAGTACGATTTTGGTATTGAATATATCAAGGGGAAATAAAATAGAATAGAAGATGCTCTTAGCTGAAAGAGACATCTATCCACTATGGTTACAACAAGGTCAAATTTGAAGCAGCAAGTGTTGCAGAATCTTTCTAAAGATGAGCATTATGAAAGGGTCAAACAAGCCTTGGGGGTAGATCCTTCAGATCATCAATTTGATGGATATGTGTTGAAATATGATGGTATTTTGAGATACCAAAAGAAGATGTATATTCCTGAAGGTGGAGACTTAAGGAATTTGATCTTGCAAGAGGTGCACAATACACCTTACTCAGGGTATCTTGGAGTAATGAAGATGGTAGTAGAGTTAAGGACTTTGTATTTTTGGCCTAAACTTAGGAAAGATGTGATAGAGTATGTGGCATAATGTTTGGAATGCCAACGAGTGAAAGATGAACATGTTCATCTAGCAAGACTTTTATATCAACATGGCATACCTAAGTATAAGTGGCAAGCAATCAGTATGGATTTTATGCAAGGATTACCTTTGAGCAAGAACACGCATGATACCATCTTAGTAGTTGTTGATAAGTTGATAAAAGTTGCACATTTCATACTTGGGAATCTCAAGGATGAATCATTTACTCTTGTGAAGAAATTTGTGCAAGAGATATTTTGATTGCATGGTGTACCAGAAACCATTATATCAAATAGGAATACCAGGACGCCATCTAGGTTTTGGACGATATTGAATGTAGCTTTGGGAACTAGATTGAATTTCAGTTTGACATATCATCCTCAAACAGATGGCCAAATAGAGAGGGTTAATTAGGTAGTGGAGGATATTCTGCGAATGCACTACATGTTTCAACAATACAAGTGGGAGGAATATTTTACATTGGTGGAGTTTGCCTATAACAACTCATTTCATACATCTTTAGGGATGACACCTTTTGAGGCACTCTATGGATGAAAGTGTCACACACTCATTAGTTGGGATAGGATGAAAGATAGGATAATCATTGGTCTAGATATGCTCAAGGAAATGGATGAGTAGATGAAGTTGATGAAGAGTAGGTTGAAGGGGGAGACCAATAGATAGAAGAGCTATGCTAATAAAAACAAGACTTTCAAACAATTTGTTGTGGGAGATAAAGTCTTTTTGAGGGTGATAAGAGCTTTATCTCATTTGGAAAATCATCAAAGTTAGCACCAAGATATGTGGGACCCTTTGATGTTTTGGAAGTCATTAATCTAGTTGCTTATAGATTAGCTTTACCACTTGCTCTAGCTCAAATCCATAATGTTTTCCATGTTTCTTTGTTGAAACCATATCATCCTGATGCATCTCATATTCTTGATTGGCGATCTTTATAGGTACAAGATCTAGGGGTGGAGCTAGTGGAGCGCATCTGAATCCTAGATCGGCATAGCGTTAAGCTACATAGCAGATATTTTACTCAATATAAGGTCTAGTGGGACTAGTATTATGAGAATAGTGCTACATGGGAGGATTTTGAAATGATTGACCATCAATTTTCTCATTTGCTTTCATAGATTAGTATTTTCTTATTGCATGAGATACTTTGATACTCTGATTTTGATTCACATGTTATGAACTTAGATAGCTTGGATGCTACTGTTATTGCTTATGTTTTGATTTGAGACTATGATGTGTGGTTTTTATTTCAAGATGTTTGAGATACTATTTGCTTATTGATGGATTAATAAGACATTGAGACGATGTCTCTTCCAAGTGGGGAAGGATGTCATGTACCATTTCTATCTATATTTATTTATTGTAATTATTAAATTAGGAAACTGATATATATCTTATGTTTATATGGATGAAATTGAAATAGAAATGAAATTAAAATTGAAATTGAACTGGATTCAAGTGAGATGAAATTGAAATCAAAATTGAATTTAGATTTATAATGAAATTGGATTTGAATTGAAATGGAAATTTAAATGCAAATTAATGATTTAAATTATTTTATTGTGAAAATTAGGGATTGTCATTGCTAATGAACAATCGAGTGCAAGTGAATCTAGGAATATGTGAACATGGATGGAAGTGAGAACTGGGTTCAGGTAGAGTTGTTTTAGCTTTTTGAATTCGGTATGGAGATAGAATCTCACACACCACATTAGTTTGCATAAAATGTGTACATTAGGAAATAGGAAATCATCACAAGATAAGATAAACATAATAACTCAAATACAAATGCATTCATTGCAATGAATCTATCCTAAGACACACTCAATAGAGACATGAAAACAAAGCATACAAAACTAATGATTGTGCAAACCAGATGACGATTTGAATTCTCCTTCCATGCGGCTCCATTGTTCTTCTTTCCTCTCCAAATAGTTGTGGATCTCACCTACAAGTGCACACACAATTGAAAGCAAGTAGATGGGATTCTTGATCAAGAGTACTAGAAATATGATTGACTAGAAATTCGATAATCTGATTACCAATTACCAATTAGCCTTGATTGATGAAGATCATCCAATTTATAGAAGAATTGGAGAGATGACAAGATTAGCATGATTCAATTCAAATGGAAATTGCAAATCAATTATGTCAATTATGACAAATTATGACAAATTATGCACTTTCTATGCACAATTTGTTGATTGATAATTTATGACAAATTATGACAACTTCTATGTCAAAATTGATTGATTGTCAATTATGACAAATTTATGACAAATTGACATGTCATTTCCATGAATTTAGGAGAGAAATAGGAGGAATTTGAAATTAGGAATTAGAAAATTAGAAAATTAGAAATGAGGAATTTAGGAATTAAGAAATTGATAGAAATTAGAAATTAGGTAAATTAATTAATAATTTGTCATTTATTAATTCATTCACAAAGAGGAATAATTAGCCAATTAAATGAACATTTAATTGTAATGAGAAGACTTAGGATAAATAAATAATTTATTAATCCTAAAGGAAGAAATGACATACAAGGTTAAATGATGAAATCACAAAACCCTAGAAGATGAATTAGCAATGCGAGAATGACAATTAAGTCTTGACAAAGGATAGATAATTAATGTCGATCATGATTTTGATTTAACAAAGGACCAATGTGATAAATGATTTGATTGATAAATGCGCCAATTGACGAGGAATAATGACAAATTGATCCAAATTGACATAATTGTGACAGACAATGATCAATAGCAAAATGATCGCAAAATGACAAAATTGACAAGAGGACAAGGATTGATGATAAATATATTGCAAGATGACAAGATTAAAAATGACCACGATCGATGACAAATTGATTGCAAAGTGACAAGATCGAACATGACAACGACTGATGACAAATCGATCGCAAAATGACAAGATTGAAAATGATAAAGATTGATGACAAAACGATAAGAGGACAAAACCCTAATTAGGATTGACGATGTCCAAAATGATAAGATTGATGATAAGATTAATAAGAGGACAAAACCCTAATTAGGATTGACGATGTCCAAAATGATAACAAATTAGCACGCACATTGATGTGATAGGATAAAATTGATCAAAATCATGATTGGATAGTGTTGTCAACAAGACCAAATTTGAAAGCGAGACAGAATGAAGAATGTAGAAGAATGACTTGATGCTCGCAAATGATAAAAACCAAGTATGAATCATAGGAGAAAAGTTAATGCGACGCAAAAACCTAAAATGAGGCAATGCGCAAATGTTAAAGTATGACCTCGCAAGCGTTGACCATTTTTAGGTGTCTACAAAATGCATTTTGCATGAATAAATATTTTAGATGGCTCGAAATGGAATGTTTGTTTGCATATGAATGATGTATTCCTACATGGAGTGTTTATTATTGATTTCATTGTTTTTAAGAAAGATTGATTTTGAGTGCTTTTATCGATTATGCATGCATTTTGATATTTGTTTGTATATACATTGTTTATGTAGATGGAGTAATTGTCTTCAAAATGAAATAGATGAAGTACAATGTTTATATTCCATCATTTGAGTTATATATATATATATATATATATATGGTTTTATTATACATGTATGTATAATGTTATTTAAATCGAATGGTTTTGATAATCAAATAATTGAGTTTATATTATATATATATATATATATGTATGTATATATGTATATATATATATCAAATTGCATGTTATACACTCCATGCATTGGAAATATCAAATTGTTTTAATGCTAGAATGAGTTGATATGGGAATATTGACATTGCATGGTTTAAAACTCTATTAAACCCATTGAATTCTAATTCAAAAGTGACTATTAACTGCTGAGAATAAGTTGACCACCTTAGCTCTAAGAATTGATAGAGCCATGATGAGAGGGGGAAAAGTCTCTCATAGGTCATCAAAAAATATTGATGTGGAAGTTATTCATTAATTAAGAAACACTTAGCCCACGAAGGCAAGGGAAAAAGTAACGCTCAGCCATGGGGAAAAAGTAACACCTAGCTAACATAAGAGAAAAATGATAGCCATTGTTTGATACACACACAACCAAGAGAAAAAAAGAATATGTAGCCCCAGAAGTAAGGAGAGGCAAAAAAATGGAGATAAAAAGAAGCGATATCAGTCATATCCTTCACCAGCCAAGTTAGGAGAATAGTTGGATACAATGTCGATCTTCTGTAGAATCAACTCAGAGCTCACATTTAGGCTCTAAAATGTTGTGATATTCTTTTGAAGTTTAAAATATAATTTATTTGTTAATCTCCTATGAATAGATCGACTGAACATAGTTATATGACAACAGACTATCATTTATTTATTTGTTTGCTGAGAATGAATTTACTGGCATTCTCGTATCTCTGATCAAATATTGAAGATACATTAACATTGTATATATACATATATATATTTATATATACATACATATATACATATATATGTATGTATATATGTATATATCTATATGTACATATGTATATGTATATGTATATGTATATGTATATGTATATGTATATATGCAGTATATATGTATATATGCATGAGAAATGATTTTACATATATACTAACTATATACATGTTTAGATCTCAACCTGAAAGACAATAAACTTGATGAAAACATACAAAATCTGAGATATCCTTTCAACCAATTTTCTAAAAACCAGATAAAATGATAGAAAACTTATGAGTTAATAAATCTGAACTGGAAATATGGAAATGCTTTTTAATCCAAAATTCTGAAACATACTTGGAAATTTTGGAATATCCTGACGTTATTAGAAGTAATTCCTGTAGTAAATTGAAATCTTGTAGCTAAATGAATTCCTATAGCAGAACTAAATTTTCTCTTGTTGCAGAATTTAAATTACTTCTATAGCAAATTTATAGTTGTTCTGTAGCAAACCAAAACAATCATGTAGCTAAAACTGAGTTATAAATTTCTGTATTTTTATTATTGTTTGGAATGCAAGTTTATGACTATTATTCTTTGTTTACACTCAAGAATTGTGTTTTCATACACTGGTAAACCAAAAACTTGTTAGTGGATTTGTAAATATTATGAAAGTATACTTGAAACTTTAAGAGGAATAAAACTGCAAGAATGTGTACTTATTATTTTATGTAATTTATATGCAATATGTGCATGCATGAGTTACACCTTCTTTTATTTGAACTTATTTATTTTATTTTAAAAACTGAAAAGATTGATTGTTTACTTACAAAAAGGATCTACTATTTTCATTGTTTTCAAACTTTGAATGCTTGTGAATGGAAGTGAATGTCATAAGTTCAAAGATGTAGATTGAAAGGAAATAAGCATACTAGATGAATGAATGTTCTAGTCATGTGTTGTGGGGGAATTTTACCTTCTGAGATGGGTGCCGAATATGTGGTTTAGAGAGTATAGTTTTCTTTTCCAAACTATTTTTATTGCTATGAATGGTATTCTACTCGACTGAGTAACTTATTGACCATTGGAATAGATGGAGATATTTATGACTCTCCACCGTATCCTTGTGTTGATCTTGCTTGTTTCTTAAATGAGTTAGAATAATAGAAAATGCATGTATCATACTAGGCATGCACCAAGATTCCATTTTGCATGTCAAATTCTTTTTGCTAAGCGATTCGCGCAAGGTTGGGTATTCTTGATTGATTAAGAGTTTTGGGGAAGTGTATGCTTCAAGGTTGGGTGGAAAAAGCACTCGAACCTTGTTCTCGTCTTTAGATAAAGGACCGTGTTGTTCTAAAAAATGAGCGAACCAAGTTCACCTGCAATCTATCTATGAAATAGCCAACTTCATACAATGAAGAACTTCAGGACTTGGACTGCTAGGATTCCCAGAGATACTGAGAGGGGGGGGTGAATCAGTATCTTGCCGATATACAAATTTTCTAAACTTATTAAACAAATTGCATTCCAAAATAGTGTACCGGTAAACTAGAAATAATGCAGTAAATAAGATCAATAACCACAACATAGAAAGCACACCATAACACAATATTTTTAACGAGGAAACCCAGTGTGGGAAAAACCTCGGTGGGATTTGTGACCCACAATATTCACTCATTGACCAATAAATGAATATTACTTACAATAGGGGCCTGCACATGCAGGAAGGCCAACTGCCTAAATCTCACTGCTTAATTACAAAAGGAAAGTCTCACTGACTTACAAAAATAGATTATACAAATCCAATATCATGTACTGCTTCGGTTCAGCATCTTCTATGCCAGGTTCAGTACCGGTTTAAGCTAATACAACTTCCATAAACCTTATTTTAAAATTTTCCTTGTTATTTGCATGTTCGCATCTACCTATTACATTCCATATATTCCATACATACACAAATGATCTACAAGATCTCATACTTATATATTAGTCCTATTACAATTCGCCTTGTTGGCTTACAAAAAGATTTTACAATTAAATACAAAATAAAATCCTATCGGCTGGGGTGTCGGTAATCATCTTTGTCGCTGCCAATAAACTATTTGTCAGTGCCAGTGTCTGTACCTGCCAGTGCCATAGGATTGTAAAGTTGCCATCAATGACAATACCTTGTATCACCTACAATATCTCATTGGAGTGTGCATTTTCCAACAATCTCCCCCTTTGGCATTGATGGCAACACTCATGAGAAAAAGTCAAAATTGTATCCAAAAATGTGTTGTCCAAAAAATCTATCTTACCAAAACTGTGTGCTCCCACTGAGCAGATGATGTCTTCGCCAATCATTTTTCTCATTCTACTACTCCCCCTTTGGCATCAATGACAAAGGTTGTCAATTAATGTCAATTGAGTGTAGTTCTTGTCAGGATCCCTGTAACCGAAGGGTTACAATCTGATATAGATCCGCTAATGCAAAATTCAAGCTGTTAGTGAACCTCTCACTATCATTCAATGTTGCTTCTATCCTTTGGATGGTACCGGTGAGTATGTGCATTTGCTCTTCCGGTGTCTTAAGTCTAGGAACAAGAGCCTCAGAAATCTCTTTTCTCAAAGAGATGAGGATATCTAGTTTCAGACCTAGTCTACATTTGAGTTCCTTAGCCTTGCATTTTATACTTTCCTTTTTCTTCTCCAATTTCTCAAGTTTCTACTCAAAACTTGCTATCTCTTGCTCTATAACTGATATGGGTTCTGATGAACCAATGAGATCGTCATCTATATCATTTATTTCTTTTTATGTTGTGTTGATTTCCTTGTCAATATCAACTGTCAGAAGATCAGTCTTGCAGGTGTCTCTGTATAGTTCCTTAAATTCCATTAAAGTTTTGTTTAGTGCCGGTAGAAGGGTGTCAATGTGTTCCATGCACTTCTTTATTGTCTCTTCAAAGAATTTTTCTTTTTCCTTGTTCATTTTCTCACTGAATGTCTCCTCATTAATCTGATCAACTGTTAAAATATTACCGGTGATGTACTTAGACAATGTGTCTAGTTGACTCAAAGAATCTTTATTTTCCACATTGCACTTGGGTGCAATCAATTTCAATAAATGAATTGCGTCATCAATAGCTTTATATGCCCGTGCATTACACTCTATGATTTTCTTGATGGAATCCAGTAAAACCTTTGTCACATTTGTCGGTCTAAATTTTTTTAAGGAGGAACCAGAAGATTGTCCAACTACCTTAACAATCTGCAATCCACCGGTGTGAGTAACCTCTTTTCTTATGTTGACCTCTGGTAGGTCAGTTTGAGTCTGCATTTTGAGAAAAGGTTTGGGTTTCTTAGCTATTTTTGGTGGCACTGTCTCTGTCTGAACCTTTTCTTCTTCATGTTTTTCAGAATGTACCTCTGTTGGTTTCTCTATGCTTTCCATTGCCAATTTCTCTAATTGTGACTCAGTGTTTTCTATCGGTTTTTTTGTAAGTACCTCTGAACTGTCTACTGCCGGTATCTCAACAAATTTATCAGTAGTCGGTTTATCAGTAGGTTTTTTAGTGTGTACATCAGTGGTATCTGTCTTTCCAGTATCTAGGGGATCAGTTGATTGTTCAGTATGTGTTTCAATCCCAATCTCAATGTTTCCAACTATATCCTCAACATTTTTCTCAACTGCAATACTTTCTATCGATGGCCCAATTGCCACATCTCTCTTTTTAGTTGTTTCCTTATCAACCACAATTTTGAATTCTTGTGTGTCAATATTAATGGTATACAACACCTCTGAATTAGTTTTTAGGATCCTCATGTGTAGTTTCCATACTCTCCACATTATCTATTACTGGTGGTGTATCAACAGTTTGTGTCAGTGGAGTATCAGAAGGAGGTGGGGGAAAGTTATATGTTACTTTTATGCTCGAAGGACCACCTACCTTTCCTTTACCTTTATCTTTTTCCTTTTCCTTTTGATAGACTTTGAAGGTCTCTGGTCATTTAAGTTCTTCTTGCTTTTCCTTCTCAACAAAGAAGATATTCCATTTGTCCGCTGTCTCTTCAGTGATCTCATTCACTCTGCCAGCCATTAATGCTACATGTTGGTGACCAGTGGAAAATACAGTCTTGTTTTCTTCACTTATCAGTTCATCAATCTCTTCTGTTGATCTTACTGGGTGAACTGCAAGTATTTTTTCTATCTTTATCTTCTTGTCCAGTTCAACAATTGCTAACCTTTTTGTATCTAACCTTCTGTACAAGTCACTTGGCAAGTCATCTACAACTTCTATAGAGAATTTCTTATAAATGTCTAAGTGTAGAATAACACTATTTTCTATGCTTTCTTTTTCTTCATCAATAAAAGTGTTATACAACTTGCTGAAATTTGACAAGTTACCATCTTCAGTTATTTCATTCAAAAGGTTGTCTAAGGGAGGGACAACTTGTTTTACCTTTTTCTTCTTGAGTGTTATTTTCTTTGTCGGAGGCCTTACTACCTGTTGTTTCTGTCTTGTTCTCTTAGGTGTAGGAGCGGGTATTGGTGAAGGTTTTCTTTTTCTTACTACCCTTTTGAATTCAGCCAGTATTTCATTGTCAGAGGAGGTACCAACCAGTGAAAGATGTGTTTCCGGTTGTAATCCTTCCAAGTCGTTCTCCTTAATACTAGTCATATTCAAATGTCTTCCTTGATTTCTTTTGCCTGTCTGGTTGCCTTTCTAATTGTTTGTTTTCTTTTCTTTATTAATTTATGTGATTGAGCTTTGCTTTCATTGGTTTCTACATTTCCAAATACTTCTTTTGTTGGTTCTTTAGGGGCTTCTAGAAGAGCTTTTGCATAAGTTTCTATTATATTTTCATCTGCCTCATAACCCATCTCTGTAACCCAAACTGTCCTCAGAACCACTGCCTCCATCCAGATTTCATCCTTCTTTATAACAAAGCATACCTCATTTTGATATTTATCAACTATGAATTGAGATAGTCTTTCCCTAATTTTCATTCTAGCCTTCAGTGCCTAAAAGTGTTCAATTATGTTCTTCTCCCTGTCATCTCCCATGTTATTAAGAATATCCAAAAGTTGTTTTCCTACCGGAATGTCAAATCCAAAATCCTTTCTACCAATACTGGGAGCTTCCTTGGTGATATACAACAATAAACATACAAGTAGGTTACCAAATCTAAATGTGCCTTTCTTGTCACCCTTAAGTTTCTTCAGATTGTCTATTAGCTCATCTTTTAACCATTCGCATATGTCAATCTTTGCATTACTATTTACTAAGTCATAAGCACTCTTGATACATAAACTAGAAACAAATTTTAATCTATTGGCATGTGTAGCTTTGTATCCAAGAATCATGCTAATGAATCTTACATTGATATCCTTTACATGATTGACTCTTAGGGATCTCTTGTCAAAGGTTGCGCTAGTTAGGGTCATTACAGTGTCGTTTGGCACCTTTTTAGTCTTGTCAGGCCTACTACTAGTGGAAGGTAAGCCTGTCACTGCCCTAACTGCTTCTTTTGTTATCTTATGAATGGAATCTAGCCAAAAGAACTCCCCATGAACTATTCTCAATACAATCCTTATAACCTCTTTGGGAAAATAAGGAATGCTAAGTATCTCCACAAAACCTATGGTTTCAACTATCTTGTGTTCCAGTTTTACATTACCATTTTCATCACATATTATTGTTCTATACATATTCATAATCTCATCAGCACCTAGTTCTTCAATATGACAATGTATGTAAATTCTAGGATCCTCAGCATAAGCAACTCATTTGGGTATTTCAAAAAATGCTCCTAGGGTGTCATCCTTCTTCACTACTTTGGGAATGATTTTAAATACGAGCCTAGGGCATTTAATCACTTCAATTACTATAGGGTTTGCAATGAATTCAGGTGCAGAGGAGTAATCCATTGTATAAATACCTTAATCTACCTTTGGGTTTGAATGCTTGAATGATTTGCTTCACTTCTCATTATGGATGCCTTTGCTCGGGTTTTTCGCGCTCTAAGGAAATTTGAATGCTCGGTGAATGAAAAAGAGTGAAAGACTCTTTCTTTATATGTCATTTCCTTCAACTACCACATTAAATGCCTGGTGGCTAAGTGAAACTTAACACATCTGCTAATAAAGAAGTAATTCAACTTCTCACCATCAACTGAGGGTAAACTAGCATATTTTTCAATTTGTTGCCACCACCAAGGGATTTCTTTTCAGTTAGATGAAGAATCTCCTGCAAGTGGAGTGATACTCTGTTCTACCAGTGAAGGAATAGCTTCATTAACATTCTGATCCGACTTTCTAATCCATTGTTTTGAAAATTCTTGTTTTACTTCTTCAACCTTCTCTTTACCTTTCAAACTGGGTCCTTTGTTATTTGTCGATGATGCCTTACTTCTACAAAATTTTCCAATATGTCCAATCTTGTTACAAGCATAACAAGTCACATTATTTTTCTGAATAGCTTTTCCATATCCTATGCCGGTATGTGTTCTGCATTGTTTAGATAATTGTCTAAATCTTCCACAAACATAACATCTTACATTCATTTTTCAGTTTTCTAAATTATGACCAATTTTGTTGCATTTAGAACATTGACTGGTGGGTGCATTGGTGTTCTGATAGTTTCTAGATCTACATTGATTTGCTTTATGACCATACTTGTTACAATTAAAGCATTTCCCATTAAATTTGTAGGCATTAGGTTGTCTTACCGGTTTATTGTGATCATGATTGTTTGTAGTACTAGAGCTTTCACCAACTTCAAAGCCGAGACCATTAGTATCTCCATTAGGTTTCTGATTTTTCAGCATGTCATCAAGTTCTTCTAAGATTTTCTTGAATTTCTCCTTGTGTTGATTTGCAGTAGCCAACTCATTTTCTAAGAAATCTTTCTATCTCATGAGTTCAATTTTATCATGCTCCAAGTGAATCATATTTGTCTTCAACATATCATTTTCATGACTGAGTCTTAGATTTTCATTTCCAGCATCATTGATTCTCCTAGTCAAGTCATCTTCATTCTTCTTTCGATCTTCAATGTCTTCACAAAACCTCATAGTCATATCTTGCATCTCATTCCTCAAGGTCGTGTTTTCTTGCTTCATCTTGCTTACAAGATCATTAAGAGTTTCTTTTTCATCATCATCACTCTATATCTTCTCATGAAGTTCTCTTCTTTTGTTCCTAGCAATAGTGAGATTTTCTTGAAGTCCTTGAATGATTTCCTATGCAGCCTTCAGATCATCTTCAAGTTTCATATTTTTCAACTTTTCTGCATCATAATCTGCAAGAGTTGTTTCCAATTGCTTTCTCAGGTTTTCCATCTGTACCGGTGTCAGAATATTCCTCAAGATGTTAGGCTTTTGAAAATAGAGGACCAAGCTCTGATACCAATTGTTAGGATTCCCAGAGATACTAAGAGGGGGGGTGAATTAGTATCTTGCTGGTATACAAATTTTCTAAACTTATTAAACAAATTGCATTCCAAAATAGTGTACCGGTAAACCAGAAATAATGCAGTAAATAAGATCAATAACCACAACATAGAAAGCACACCATAACACAATATTTTTAATGAGGAAACCCGGTGTGGGAAAAACCTCAGTGGGATTTGTGACCCACAATATTCACTCACTGACCAATAAATGAATATTACTTACAATAGGGGCCTGCACATGCAGGAAGGCCAACTACCTAAAGCTCATTGCTTAATTACAAAAGGGAAGTCTCACTGACTTACAAAAATGGATTATACAAATCCAATATCATGTACTTCTTCGGTTCAGCATCTGCTATTCCAGGTTCAGTATCGGTTTAAGCTAATACAACTTCCATAAACCTTATTCCAAAATCTTCCTTGTTATTCACATGTTCGCATCTGCCTATTACATTCCATTTATTTCATACATACACAAATGATCTACAAGATCTCATACTTATATATTAGTCCTATTACAATTCACCTTGTTGGCTTACAAAAAGATTTTACAATTAAATACAAAATAAAATCCTGTTAGCTGGGGTGTCGATAATCATCTTTGTCGTTGTCGATAAACTATCTACCGGTGTCGGTGTCTGTGCCTACCGGTGCCATAGGATTGTAAGGTTGCCATCAATGACAATACCTTCAATCACCTACAATTTCTCATTGGAGTGTGCATTTGCCAACATGGACAACATAACAAGGATTTGAATCCTTCTACTCTTCAGGCTCTGCAAAACCTAGGTGGGTGTACCTTTGATGCATTGAATCAGACTCATTACCCACATATGATAGAATCAATAAGAGTAGATAAATCTCATAAGGCTTCACAACTAGGAGGTTACTGCAGATGGGCTAGATCTACATTGACATCTCAACTAAGTTGAAGCATGAGATAGGTGGAACATACTAAAACTACGAACATAAAAGTAAATGGATATTTGATTTTTAAAAATCTCTGAGAATCCCTAGAATCTGCAAGTCCAGTGCCTTATCCAAGGGCAACAGAGTCATACATCAAACTCTAAATGAAAAACCTCTACTACAAATCCATCTTCATCATTAAAATATTCTTGCATTAATACCTTGCATAAATGCATTACTTAGCTCATCCACGAAATCATCAAATCTTGAATACATATTCCATTATTTATGATTGATTACAGAGTTTAAATTTTTCCTTGAAGAATACCCACAAACAATCACAATAATCTCCTTGAGATGAAAAATTACAGCCTCCTTGAGGATTTAATTTGTAACAAAGAAATATATATCCAGAGACAAGTTTGTGTGAATTTATGCATGCCTTACATACATATAAAATTGCAACTAGAAACACCTACAACAAGAAGATATACTCCATTACTTGAAAGAAGACATTAGACTATACAAAATCTGGAAGAAAAAATCAGAGCTGGAAACATAGAATATAAAAATTTTGGAACCCCTACCAAATGAGAAGACCTCAGAATAAAAAGGAAGAGAGAAGAATTTTGGATTTCACTCTGACAATGACCACTGTCCCAATCTTTCTGCATTAACTGCTCACACACTTGGCCTGCGGAAAATCTTCTCTAACAAACTCAAAAAGTTTCTGAAATCTTGAGGAAACTTCTATTGAGATACTTGACGTGTGCAACTGACTGCAGAAACAAACTGCTTGTATCGAGAGGTTTCCAGCAATATATAGTACTTATATATTCGGGCAAAAATTAACCCGCCAGTGAATTAATCTCTCAGGCCCTTCTACACAACCAGTCATTTAAATTTTTATATTTTACACTATAGCCAGGACTATATATTTAACTTTGACTTTTGCCTTGATCCTCCTTTTGCACTTCGAGTTGTTTAACTTCCCATGTTTCACAGGCATGCGAGGGGAGGATTGCTGGCTCTATTTTTCATGCCCTCAAACAAGGCAATTCAGGTTGATTCATCAGGACGTCATTTGAAAGTGCAGAGAAATTTTTTAAAATGGACCACTCAAACTATCAAAATTTTATAGGTGGCTCTAACTGGGGATGGTTGATTGCAAGATCAACAGAAGAATTCAGAATCTTAGGTAGAGACGACCATGTTGGCATTCTACACTCTTATGAGAATAGTTGGTGTTGTCATTGATGGCAACCATCTGACAACCTTCTGGCATTCATCTAGTAAGCCACCAACAGTTACCGACAATGACATAGACATCTACATACACCAACAGACACTTCACCGACAGCGGCAACAATGCATATCGAGACCCCAACCAACAGGGAATAAACTTTTGTTTATTGTATTTAAATGTAATTATCTTTTGTAAAGCCGACATGGCATATTGTAAAAGACTCATATATATGTATGATATCTTATAGGTCATTATATAGTGAAGTAAGAAAGAGACAGAGGATGATATTGTGATATAGTTGATAGCGAAGGTTTTGGTAATGGAATGAGCTTAAACCGGTATTGAACCTGGCATAGATGATGCTATTTTGAAGTAGTACATTGCATTGGATTTCATAATCCACTTTTGTAGTCAGTGTAACTCTTATTGAGCAGTGAGCTCTAGGCAGTTGGCCTTCCTGCATTTGTAGGCCCCTCATTGTAATTAATATTTATTCATTAGCCAGTGAGTGAATATTGTGGGTCACAAATCCCACCAAGGTTTTTCCCATACCGGGTTTCCTCGTTAAACATCTTGTGTTATGGTGTGTTTTCTCTATTGTCTTTATTGTTCCTATTTACTGAATTAATTTTTATTTACCGGTACATTGTTTTGGGATGCAAAGTTTCTAATAAGTTTAAATATTCTGCTAACTAGTTAGATACTGATTCACCCCCCCTCTTAGTTACTTTGGGACTGTCATTAATCCTAACAATTGGTATCAGAGCCTGGTCCTCTATTTTCAAAAGCCTAACAGCTTGAGGAAGATTCTGACACCGGTGCAGATGGAGAACTTAAGAAAACAATTGGAAGGAGCTCTTGTAGATTATGATGCAGAGAACTTGAAGAATATCAAACTTGAAGATGATCTGAGGACTACACAAGAATTCATTCAAGGAATTCAGGAGAATCTTACTATAGCTAGAAATAAAAGAAAAAAAATTCATGAGAAGATGCAGAATGATAATGATGAAAATGAAACTCTTAATGAACTTGTGAACAAGTTGAGACAAGAAAATAGTACTATGAAGAATGAAATGCAAGATATGACTATGAGGTTTTGTAAAGACATTGAAGACAGGAAGAAGAATGAAGATGACTTGACTAGGAGACTCAATGATGCTAGAAATGAAAATCTAAGACTCGGTCATGAAAATGATATGTTGAAGACAGATCTGATTCACATGCAACATGATAAAATTGAACTTATGAGACAAAAGGGAATTCTGGAAAATGAGTTGGCTACTGCAAATCAACACAAAGAGAAATTCAAGAAAAGTTCAGAGGAACTTGATGATATGCTGAAAAGTCAGAAACCAAATGGAGATACTAATGGACTTGGATTTGAAGTTGGAGAAAGTTCCTTTACTACAAACAATCATGATCATAGTAAATCAGCAAGACAACCTGATGCTTACAAGTTTAATGGAAAAATTTTCAATTGCAATAAATATGGTCAGAAAGAAAATTAATGTAGATTTAAAAACAATCAGAACATTAATGCACCCACCGGTCAATATTCCAAATGCAACAAAGTTGGTCATAATTCAGAAAACTGTAGAATGAATGTGAAATGTTATGTTTGTGGAAGATATGGACACTTATCTAATTAATGTAGAACACAAACCGACATAGGATATGGAAAACATATTTAGAGGAATAATGTGATTTGTTATGCTTCTAACAAAATTGGACATATTGCAAAATTCTGAAGAAGTAAGACTTCACTGGCAAATAATAAAGGATCCAGTTTGAAAGGCAAAGAAAAGGTAGATGAAGTAAAGCAAGAATTTTCAAAACAATGGATTAGGAAGACAGATCAAAATGTTGATGAGACTATTTCTTCACCGGTAGAACAAAGTATTACTCCACCGGCGGGAGATTCTTCATCCAACTGAGAAGTAACCCTTTGGGGATATTGTAGCAAATTGAATATCATGCAGATTACCCTCGGTCGATGGTGAGAAGATAGATTTCTTCTTTACCGGAAGATGTGTTAAGTTTTCACTTAACCAACGAGCATTTAATGCGGTTGTTGAAAGAAATTTCATTATAAATCATCAGATTTCCCTCATTTTTTATTCACTGAGCATTCAAAATCAGCTGAGAGCATGAAAAAGAGCTAAGGCATTCAAGGCAAAGGTGTGGAGTGATTTCTTTCAAGCACTCAAATATTATCAAACAACTAAAGGTATTTTTCAAACAACTTCTTCTTCTCCCAAATTTATTGCAAACCTTACTATCATGGAAAATGTAAAATGCCCTAGGCCCATGTTTAAGATAATTCCCAAAGTAGCTAAGCAAGATGATTCCATAGGTGTATTTTCAAATATTCCTAAAGGTATAGCTTATGCTGAAGACCCTAGGATTTATATTCATTGCAACATTGAAGAATTAGGTTATGAGGAATTGTTGAAAATGTTTAGAACCATAATTTGTGATGAAAATGGCACTGTCAAACCTAAGCACAAGATTGTGGAGACTTTAGGTTTTTTTGAGATATTGAATATCCCTGAATTTCCGGAAGAAGTAGTGAGAATTGTCCTAAGTAGGGCACATGGAGAATTTATATGGTTGGATTCTATCTACAAATTTACCCAACAAGTAATTAGGGCAGTAACTGGTTTACCCTCAACTAACAGCAGACCAGACAAAACAAAGAAAGTTCCTAACAACAAAGTAATGACCCTAACTAGACCAACATCAAAGAGTAGATCACTGAGAGTAAATGATATCAAATACATCAATGTGAGATTCATAAGTATGATACTTAGTTATAAGACTACACATGCAAACTGACTTAATTCAGTTTCTAGTCTTTGCATTAATAGTGCTTATGAAATGGTCAACAACAATATAATGATTTATGTGTGTGAATGGCTAAAAGATGAGCTCATAGATAATTTGAAAAATATTAAAGGAGATAAGAAAGGGACATTTTGCTTTGGT
The DNA here is from genome assembly GCF_030272615.1 of Cryptomeria japonica. Classification (NCBI taxonomy): domain Eukaryota; kingdom Viridiplantae; phylum Streptophyta; class Pinopsida; order Cupressales; family Cupressaceae; genus Cryptomeria; species Cryptomeria japonica. Next base: position 347,583,540 of record NC_081415.1, on the reverse strand, counting down.
AATCTTTTAGTATGCTTAATGTTGTATTTCACTAAGAAAATTCCCGGTATAGGACAAAAATACTTTGGATATGACATACCAGTAGGAAAACAATTACAAGAAGCTTTTACTGGCATCAGAACTGCAAAGGACAACAATATAGCTGAATACTTTAAAGCTTTTCAAGCCAAAATGAAAACTAGAGAAAGACTACCATAGAGTGTAGTGGACAAATATGACAAAGAAATCTATTTTGTAGTAAAAAAGGATGAGACATGGATGGAAGTTGTACTTCCTAGGACTGTATGGGTAATTGAAATGGGTTATGAGGTAGATCTCAACATTATTGAGACTTATGCAAAAGCTTTGTTATATGCACCAAGAGAACCAACAGAAGAAGTTTTTGGTAGTGCAAAAACTATTAAGAGTGGTGTGAAAACAATGAAGAAAAGGAAGAAAATAGAAAAATATATTAGAGATGCATCAAAGAAGGTAATGGAAATCAAAGAAAATGCTATTACTGGTATAACGGCTAGTGAGCTGGAAGGACTACAACTGGAGGCACACATTTCATCGGTTGGCAAATCTTCTGATAGTTAGATACCAGCTAACTTCAAAAGAGTTGAAAGGAAAAGAAAACCTTCACTGGTACCCTCTCCTCCACCCAAAAGAACAAGGACCTTAAGGAAGAAACAACAGGCAGTAAGGCAATCGGCTAAGAAACTAACTCCCAAGAAGAAACAGAAACCGGTTATACCTTCATTGGATAATTTGTTAAATGAAATAACTGATGATGATAATTTGGCTGATGTGAGTAAATTGTATAACACATTCAAAGGTTCAGATAAGGAAAGCATTGAAAATAGTATAATTTTAAATCTGGATATATACAAGAAAGTTTTAATTGAAGATGTGGATGATTTTCCCAATGAACTATATAGAAGATGGGATGCTAAGAGGATTGCAGTGATGGAATTGGACAAGAAACTAAAAGTTGAAAAACTTCTAGCCGTACATCCGGTTAACTCAAAAGAGGAAATTGATGACCTGATTTGTGAGGCTAGCAGATCCATTTTTGCTAGTGGTCATCGACAAGTAAGTTTGATGGTAGGTAGAGTAAATGAGATTGCAAAGGAGACTGCTGATAAATGGGATATCTTTTTTGTGGAAAAGGAAAAACAAGAGGAAATGAACAGGCCAAAGAAAACATTCAAGGTATATTAGAAGGATAAGGATAAAGGGAAAGGTAAATTTGGTGGAATACCGAACATCAAGATAACAGATAATTTGCCACCACCTTTGGATACTACACCGATACATACTATTCATCCACTGGTTACTGACAGTGAAGGTTTCACACATGATAACACTAATCCTGAATCTGAAATACTATTCACCATTAATCTGAATACTCAGGAAGTGAATATTATTGTGGATAAGGACACTATAGAGGTTAAGGATGATAATGTTGATAGTGGCAACATTGCTGAAAAACCGGTAGAGACTGTTGAGGTAGAGATCCCAACAGAGAAATCATTACAAACTGAGCAACCATTACAAATAGAGAAATCATTGGATATTGGGAAGAATACTGATGGTATAGATGTTGGTATAGAGAAACCTACTGAGACTGAGATACTGACAGTTGAGCACACAGAGAAACTGACAGAAGCAGAGGTACATATTGAAGAAGAGAAACCGACAATCACTGAGACACCTAAACAATTAGACAAACCTTTACTGGTTGAAATGCAAACTCAGACTGATCCACCAGAGGATAACACAAGAAAAGTGGTTACAAATTTTGGAAGCACAGAGGTAATTAAGGTAATAGGTTAGACATCTGACACTCCATCAAGTGATTTTAGACCTACTAATGTAACAGAGGTACTCCTGGATTCAATCAAGAAGATAACAGAATATAATGCATTGGCCTACAAGGCAATTGATGACACCATACCAATTCTTAAATTGATTGCACCAAAATGTAACATAGATCATGTAAAGGATTATTTAGGTAAACTAGACACATTGTCCAAATTCATTACTGACAATGTAATAATGGTTGATAAGGTAAATGAGGACACCTTCAAAGAGAAAGTTGAAAAGGAGAAGGATAAATTCTTTGAGGACATAATAAAGAAGTGTACAAAATACTTGAATACACTAATACCGGCATTGAACACTACAATTTTGGAATATAAAGAGTTGTAAAAAGAAACATGCAAACCACATGTTTTGACAAAGGACATAGAAAAGGAGATCAACAGAGTACAGAAAGAAATAGATGACATAGCTGATAACATAATTGGTTCATCCAAACCTATATCATTTATTGAGAGGGAAAAAGTAGGTTTTGAGGAGAAATTGGAAAAATTTGAGAAAGAGAAGGAAAGGATTAAGTCATTACTTCAAGGAGAAAGATCACCGGAAGAGCACATGCATCATCTCACCAACACGATCCAATAGACTGAGGCAACCTTGAATAACAACAACAGATTCATGCAGAGTCTTAATTTGGTTCTGGCAGACATATTTCAAAAACTTTGAGGTGACATTTTTTTTTGCACTCATTTGACAATTTTTGACAACCTTTGTCATTGATGTCAAAGGGGGAGTAGTGGATAGAGAAAAATGATTATCCAGAGGAGATCACTTGCTCAAGGGGAGCACATCTTTTTAGTAACTTTTTGGACTTCTATTTTGGAATAGATTTTGGATTTTTCTCATGAGTGTTGCCATCAATGCCAAAGGGGGAGATTGTTGGCATTCTACACTCTTATGAGAATAGTTGGTGTTGTCATCGATGGCAACCATCTGGCAACCTTTTTGGTATTTATTTGGTAAGCCACCGACAGTTACCAGCACTGACATAGACATCTACATACACCGGCAGACACTTCACCGACAGCAACAACAATGCATACCGACATCCCAGCCGACAAGGAATAAACTTTTGTTTATTGTATTTAAATGTAATTATCTTTTGTAAATTTGGCATGGCATATTGTAAAAGACTCATATATATGTATGAGATCTTATAGGTAATTATATAGTGAAGTAAGAAATAGATAGAGGATGATATTGTGATATAGTTGACAATGAAGGTTTTGGTAATGGAATGAGCTTAAACCGGTACTGAACTTGGCATAGTTGATGCTATTTTGAAGAAGTACATTGTATTAGATTTCATAATCCACTTTTGTAGTCAGTGTGACTCTTATTGAGCATTGAGCTCTAAGTAGTTGGCCTTCCTGCATGGGCAGGCCCCTCATTGTAAGTAATATTTATTCATTGGCCAGTGAGTGAATATTGTGGGTCACAAATCCCACTGACGTTTTTCCCATACAGGGTTTCCTTGTTAAACATCTTGTGTTATGGTATTTTTTCTATGCTATCTTGATTGTTCCTGTTTACTGCATTTCTTATTTACCGGTACACTATTTTGGGATGCAGAGTTATTAATAAGTTTAAATATTCTGCTAACCGGTTAGATACTGATTCACCCCCCCTCTCAGTATCTTTAGGACTATCATTATTCCTAACAAACCACCCAAAAAACAAGAAACTTATCTTCTTCTCAAAAAATAGTGGCTCCTTATTGAAAACCACACAACTGAAACAAAGCAACTGTACAATATAGATTTATTTACAAAATGGCCTTGGGCCATCAAAACTGAAATCAATGCTTACCTCTATCAAACACATGATTCTCATTTCCATAAACTGAAGGTAAGCCTGAAATTTCACTATCATCTGCCTGATCAATCACACTCCCACTTCTAATCAACATATCGTACAAAGAAAAATCAGCATACTGGTAATCGCCAAAAAGTTGGAAATCAAACAGATGCTGAAAGTGTTGATCACTATATGACAAAAGAATGTCATACCCTTTACAATCATTTCCCTGCTGAAAAGAAAAGTAACCCAACTCCCTCTGAAAGCTAGGAACATCAAGCACGTGTTGACCACTAGTTTGTACAAAAGGAAAGAACTCATCCTTAATATTGTCTTGCAAACTAGAGAGGAATATTTCCAAATAGAATGACTGCACTTCATCTTGCTGATCACAATTTCTATCAACACTTTGCAAACATGGAAATATATCATCAAGTAATGGTTCATTTTGTAATTCCCCGCCAGGAACCCTAAAGGAAAACAACACATGTAATACCCCACCAGGAAACCCCGAAGGGATAAGCTAAAACACAAGAATAGAGTGCAATAATTTTTTTTTTTAAAAGTTACACAACATAAGATACAACAAGATATCAAAATTTAGATTACATAGCGGAAGACATCAACTAACACCTAAAGAGTTTCCCAACGTGATTACTTAATTACACATTTAACTTAACTCACACTAATAAATCCAATAAGTTGATTATCATATAACGAGATAATTCTTAAACAAGGATAATTTCTTTCAGATAGATGAAAATATAATCCACAAGATAAGGTTCATCCATTAAGATTTATCTATATTCTTCATTCATACTTTTCATTAAAATATAAGTCATGCATCTAATTTAACAACACACTTGAATTTTATCATAAGCTAATGAGATCTTACTATGCATACTTAATTTCCTTTACAACAACTGAATAGATTCCATTACTCTAAGTTACATTCTTTCTTGATACAATTTATTGCATTTTAAAAGATGATTGCATACATGCATCTACGATAAATCTCATCTAAACCACTTATGCATTCGATCAAAATGGAATTCATACATGCTAACACTAAACATGGAATATAAGAATAAAAGCATCACATAACACCAAGATGATCTCAGAGTTCACCCCTAAAGGGCTACATCTCTGGGTCTGCTCAACTGCAAGACCCCTCTGATAATTAAATAAGGTTAAGAATACATGAGGTTCTCATAATTTACAATCCTGCCATCAAGGCGAAACATAATCAATATACAAATGACCACATCGGTCAATAAATACATAAACGATCCCTAAAAGGAAAGGATCCAACTAAACATAATCGAAGCTAATACAAAGGTCCATTAGAGCATCCACAAAACTGAGCCATCACCACCGAAGGTTTAACATGAAACTAGGTACTCACAAGGGCATAGACAATAGGATGACCCACAAATGTGATCCTATCAAAACAATACAACAACATACTAGGGAACGTAGGGACAAGTGTCATCACATGACCTGGTATGGTTACCATGGCAGGTCTTCATAGGTTTTGGTCCCATATATTGGGTTACCCTGGCAACCTAATCTGAACCTCTAGCCCATCCAAGCCTCATGTGGACCCACACATCCTCTTGTGAAGACAAGGATGATGGTTTGCCATTTCAGGCCTTCTCACAGCATATCGAGTTTGTGTTAGCACTCATTCCATGTGTGAGGCATAATTATCTTACTTAGAGATTAACATTCTAATCTATTGTTAGGTTATCACTTATTAGACTCACTTTCAATGGGTTACCCAACAGCCACTTTGGGCGCGGCCCCCAATCGAAAGCCACTTCCCATAAGACACTAGACTATACTCAAGCGACCTTAGAAACTAAGGAATACACATGGTCAAGCAAATAGAGTTCAAAAAGGAGGGAACAACCATTTGGTCAAACACGACTCAAAAGAGGTACACTTACTGACTGTACTCTAACCAGAGACCTGACCAACTATGGTCAACCACGAATCATCATTCGACATCCACATAAAGGATATGACCAACTACGACACCACCACAATACAACAGTCAACTTGAGACTGAGGACAGAAACAGGTACCCAAATCAACCATACGACAGGGTCCATTCAAACAAAGCAAGGCTTGCCATTACTTAAGCAAAAAAATGAATACAGAAATTAAACTCGCATAGGCAATAACCAGCAGATACAATCTTCTTTCCCATTGATTTAATCAATAAAGATCGATCAAGTTTTCTACATGATCTAAGTATCCAAAATACACTAACAGGAAATCATCATTGCGAGGTGAATATAATACCACAATTTGCAATAGTACCATTTGTCTATTTCTCAAAACAGAAGAAAAATATAATTAAACCATTCATTCTACTAAATGAGATTATCAGTAACTTAACAATTTTCCAAATGATACTTAATTAAATTCCCAATTATACCAATAGCATGTCGTTAAAATTCATAATGTCCAATGATAAAATATTCATTTCTAACATTTCCAGATGGCCTATAACATTAAAATCTTCAAATAATATATACTCCTGAATAATGTATATTTTATCTCAAAAATTTTTCCAATATAAATAATATTCTATTTTTTTTCAAAAAGAAACTTTCCTATTATTACAGGTCCAAAAAGATTAAATATTAATTCATATATATTTATTAACCCACGGTTAATAAAATATACACAATTAATAATGAATAATACATAATAATCCAATTAAATATTAACTAATATATATATATTAATTTTCATTAATAAAATATATATTATTAATAATTTAATAATGCACAACTCTCAAATTAAATATTAACTAAGATATATATATATATTTATTCCCATTAATAAATATATATTAATAATAATTAATAAATAATTAATAACTTAATAACAAAAAAACTTTTTAAATTAATAAATTTATTTATTTGTATATATTTTTTAACTAAAAAAAATAATTAAAAAAAATACAAAAAGGGGGTAGCGAGGGCCGGACCCACCTCCCTTACACGGGGGTCGGAAACCCCAAAGGGATAAAGCTAAAACATACAAATGGAGTGCAATAATTTTTTTTTTAAAGATAAACACAACATTAAGATACAACAAGATATCAAAGATTTAGATTACATAGCGGAAGACATCAACTAACACCTAAAGAGTTTCCCAACATGATTACTTAATTACACATTTAACTTAACTCACACTAATAAACCCAATACGCATAACGAGATAATTCTTAAACAAGGATAATTTCTTTCAGATAGATGAAAATATAGTTCACAACATAAGGTTCATCCATTAAGATTCATCTATACCCTTCATTCAAACTTTCATTTAGAATATAAGCCAAGCATCTAATTTAACAACACACTTGAATTTTATCATAAACTAATGAGATATTTCCATGCATACTTAATTTCATTAACAATAACTGAATGTATTCCATTATACTAAGCTACATTCATTCATGATCCAATTTACTGCATCCAAGAGAGGATTGCATACATGCATTTAAAATTAATTCCATCTTATCCACTTATACATTCTATCAAAATGTCAATTCATACATGCTAACACTAAACATGAAACATAAGAATAAAAGCATCACATAACACCAAGATGATCTCAGAGTTCACCCCTAAAGGGCTACATCTCTAGGTCTGCTCAACTGCAAGACCCCTCTGATAATTAATAAAGTTAAGAATACATGAGGTTCTCATAATTTACAATCCTGCCATCAAGGAGAAACATAATCAATATACAAACGACCACATTGGTCAATAAATACATAAATGATCCCTGAAAAGGAAAGGATCCAGTTGAACATAATTGAAGCTAATACAAAGGTCCATTAGGACATCACAAAACTAAGTCATCGCAACCCAATGTCTAACATGAGACCAGGTACTCACAAGGGCATAAACAATAGGATGACCCACAAACGTGCTCCTATCAGACAATATGGCAACACACTAGCAAACGTAGGGACAAGTGTCATCACACAAACTGGTATGGTTACCATGGTAGGTCTTCATAGGTTCCGGCCCCATACTCTGGGTTACCCTAGCCACCTAGTCCAAACCTCCGGCCCATCCAAGCCTCATGTGGACCCACACATCCTTTTGCGAAGACAAGGATGATGGTTTGCCATTTCAGGCCTTCTCACAACACGTCGAGTCTGTGTTAGCACTCATCCCATGTGTGAGGCACAATTATCTTACTTAGAGATTAACATTCTAATCTACTAATAGGTTATCACTTATTAGACTCAATTTCGATGGGTTACCCATCAACCACTTTGGGCGTGACCCCCAATCGAAAGCCACTTTTCCATATGACACTAGACTATACTCAAGCGACCTCAGAAACCAAGGAATACACATGGTCAAGCAAACGAAATTCAAAAAGGAGGGAACATCCATCTGGTCAAACATGACTCAAAAGAGGTACACTTACTGATGATACTCTAACCAGAGAGCTGACCAACTATGGTCAACCATGAATCATCATTCGACACCCACATAAAGGATATGACCAATACAACACCACAACAAAATAACAGTCAACTTGAGACCGAGGATAGAAATAGGTACCCAAATCAACCATATGACAGGGTCCAATCAAACAAAGCAAGGCTTGCCATTACATAAGCAAAAGCAAATACAAAAATTAAACTCGCATAGGCAATAACTAGAAGATACAATCTTTTCTGAATTGAATCAAACATTAAATGTCAATCAAGTTTTCTAAATGATCTAAGTTAGATTGTAGTTATCTACCTCATCTAAGTACATGTTGTTCTTGGTTTTCTAACTCTCTAAGGTTAATTGCATCGAATCATACATAAATACGTCATTATGAGTTCTTAAACCAATTTCACATAAGTATAATTAAACAACCATTAACCGACTAAATATGATATCTAATCTTCAATTAAACATCGTTGTCATATTGGTTCAAAAATAATTTTCTCCAAGTTCATCTATCCAGAACCAAGTTACACTTTTCTGATTAGGGAAATATACACATATAAGGAATCCAAGTAAGGATAGTCCGTTCCAAATCTTAACAATTATTCCCTTACGGATATAGAAAAATGCCAGAATCAACTATTAATTAATATATGCATTTATTAATCCATGATTAATAAAATATAACAAATTAATAATTAATAACACTATTAACAAATCAAGTAATTAATTAGAAAAATATTCATTAATAATAAAATAAAAATTTGAATATTAATTAATGCATGTTTTCCCTTATACAAATAATTAATAAAAAATTAATAATAATTTATTACTTAATAAACATTTAAATCATAATTAAAGAAACTTAATTAAAAATTAACATTAAAGTAAATAAAATATTATATATATTTTTTTATTATAAAAAAATATATATAAAAAAAACGTTTCTTTTTTTTCTTTTTATAAAAAAATCATACATAGGGGAGGGTACCCACGTGGACCCACCCACATGGCCCCCCCCCTTTGGGAGCTCACGTTGCCCCTTGGGGAAGCATTGCTTCCTAATGGGAGCACGCAACACCCCATGGGGAGCGCTGCTGCTCCCAAAGGGAGCACACAACACCCATTTGGGCAGCACTGCTTCCCAATGGGAGCACATGAGATCCCAAAGGGGGGGCCCACGTGGGTACCCTCCCCTATTTTGTGATTTTTTTAATTATTAAATGAAAAAGAAACATTTTATATATATATATATATATATATATTTTATTATAAAAAAAATATAATATTTTATATGCTTTAATGTTAAATTTTAATTAAGTTTCTTTAGCGCCGCTACCTCATACTTGGGGCAATAGGTGCTGCTGCCATGGAGGCGATGGACCCCACGTTATAATTATTTTGTTAATATTTTTTTTTAGTTTAAAAACAAATATAAATGTTTAATAATAATAATAATAATGTTATTTAATATTAAATAATAATATTAATGTTATTTAATATTAAATAATAATATTAATATTATTTGAGTTATTTGTTTTATTTTTTTTTGTATTATGAAAAAAAAATATAAAATAAAAGTTATTATTAACTTTGGAAATAAAGGTGAAATTTGTTTAAATTAAATAGGCAACTAAAGGGTGAAATAATTTTTTTTTTTTTAAAGACTAAGTGCATTAGCTACAACCATTGCATGTTCAATAACACAACAGAAGTCTAACATATGATTTCCTAAGGGTTACCAACGAAGATTAATTCATAGATTATATTAACACCATAGTTAATCCAATTGTCCATTTAACTAGATAAATTAAATGCCTAAGTTAAAAACTACACATACATCTAAATTCCATAATGAAGAAATGAAAGTACTCCAACGTATCCAATTTCCATAAAATAATTTAACATAAGATCAAAGCAACTGAAATAACATACATTCCACTGACATACTATTACAATATCCATAAATACACGGCTTCCAATAATGCCACAAATTACAAAGTTACAATATCAAGGTTACATAAAAGTCTGATACAATGACCACAAGGTCTCAACTAAACAATGATCTCAAACCAGAGCTGGTACATGAACCACAAACCAAGAAACACCAATGAATCCTTTCCTCGCCTGAAGATACAATCCAGAACATTCGATGGGAAGTGGCACTACCACCTGACCATGTGATCCCGAAATGGAACCACCCCACCGTGCTAGGAGATAGTAGAAAACCCTCAAGCAAGCAAAGTAAGACAAGTATGAAAGGACTACAAGACTCCGCAACCATCCATGTAACTCAACTCACAAAACACAAGTGACTCTAAGGAGAGAGTGTCATTGCATGTCTTACGGTGGATACCATGGTACAACCTCCATAGGTCCCGACCCCCATCCTAGGTTTCTCTTGGTAACCTCTCCCGAGCCTCTGGTTCCAACTAAGTCTCATGTGGACCCTACCAATCCTTTCGTGAAGACAAGGTGGTAAGTTTTCCATTCCAGGCCTTCTCGTAGCATTATGAGCCATGTACTAGCACTACATTATGAGCCCTGTACTAGCACTACACCTATGCACGAGGTACATTATCTTAATTAATATTTATCTCACTTCCCCCCCAATATATTATTAGGTTATCACTTTTTAACTGACTTTCGATGGGTTATCTTGTCATCCACTTCGGGCACGACCACCGCTCGAAAGCAACTCTCTCTCATAGGACACTAACAGGAAATGTCTCTCTCTACGAGAACTCTATGGCGAAACAGACAACCATAAACAATCCTGACAAAGCATAGGTGAAGGATACATAATCACTAACCCAAGATTGACCATTTGGACAAACACACACAATGGCTCACATCAATAAGGTTATACAACAACACCTGACCAAGGAGAAATAACAACATAGGATACAATGACAATTCAACTAGAATTCCAATGAAATTAAGCTTGATTGAAAACACCATTTATACAAGATCCTAACACAGGCAATCTTTTAAAACAACCAAAGCATGAATTATTTGCAAATAAAGATTTTCCAGATAATAAGAAAATACAACTATTTAATACAAATAAATCCATCTTGTCATTTGTCCAATAAAGTTAAATAAATTCACATATGAATTAATCTCTTAATGTTCTCAAGCATAAATCTAAATCTAGACTTTACAAGCTTATTTGAAAACACCCAAACTATAATTTAATTATATTCATAAAATATAATTGTAACTATAGATAAAATTATATTCATATAATATATCTATACCAATAAATAATTTACTTTTATTTATATTACAAATATATGTTTATCAATTCAAAATTAAATTTCCATAGTATTATAAAAATAATACCAAACATTATAAAATTAACTTATATATAATTATATATATACATATATATACATATATATACACACACACATATATATATATGTATATATATAATTTTATATATATATATATGTATATATATATACATATATATACATATATACATATATATATACATATATATGTATATAAATATATATATATTATATATATACATATTTCATATATTTTAAAAAGTGAATTTAAAAAAAAAACATTTTATAAAACCTTGCACGGATATCGAAAACACTATTTTCAGACTATACCGCATGAACATTGAAAGGCGAATTAAACAACCCCCTCTATCCCCGTGCATGGTAGCCCATGCTACTGCACGATAGCAAGTACTACCGTCCGGTAGAACTGCTACCGCCGGTAGTACTGCGTACTACTGTCGGTAGTTTATCCTACCGTAGGTAGCTCCCTACCTACTTACCTTTATATATATATATATATATATATATATATATATATATATATATATATTTTTATATTTTTATTAAATTAAAATTTTTTTTAACAGTAATTTCAATAAAAACAATACTTTCCAATAATTTCATTTTTACAAAATTTAATCCTTCACAATATATATATTTTCTTTTTATTTAAGATGTAAGTAAATTATTTTCCAAGATTTAATTAACCCAAATAAACTTAATATATAATTAAATTTATTTTCTTATAGTAATAAACCATTTCACAGAGATCCCATTAATAAACAAAACTGCCATAGCAAAACTTAAAACAAAATCAAATGAGGGAAGATAATTTCTCAGGTAAATACCCTTTCTCACAAATCTTGCAATTTTCCATGCATCATAAAACCTTGACAAATTTTTTATAATAATTTTCCTAATTTTCCCAAAATTACATTCTTCCCATAAACTAGAAATACACATGAGGCATGAATTTTAAAACCAAACTTGAATTCACCAGAAGAGGGTTTTGTATTTGACAATAATTTTATGCACACACATCAATCAGAGAAAATGGAAGAAATAGAATTATTTTCTAAAAACCTACAATTAAGAAGTCATCCAACCTGGTATAGCTTTCCTGGAAGAAATCTGTAGAAGAGCCCTAATCTTTTCATTAAGCTTCCAATAAATTTCTTCACCTAAATTCCTGACCTGTTTCCTCTGTAACTAAAATAAAGACATATTCCCCTATTTAAACTAAAACTCTAGGTTCAATGGTTTTTTCTCAAAAAACCTAAATTTAGAATAAAAGTAATTTTATTTTGTTTTCTAATTTTATAACAAAAGATAAGCTAACATGCAATAATTAAAAATAATTATTCTTTCTTTTCTTTTCTCATGCAAATTAATTAATTTTCTAAATAAAGAATTAAAACAATATTTTAATTCTAATTAATTCTTTTATTCATTTATTCTTTTATTCTTTTATTTATTTATAATTCTAGGAAATAATAAATACAATTAATCTAATTTATTTTTCCATTTAAATAAAAATATATTTCTAATATCATGCATCTTGCAACTTAATTTAATAATCTCTTTTAATTAACTAAATTTATAATCTCAATGCATAAACAATACAACTATGAGATAATTCCATAAACGTAATTAATTAATTAATTAAATCCACTAAAACATTCAAATTTAACAAATCTCAAGCAATTATCCATACAAAGATCAAACGACAAAATACGAAGGCCAAACAAACTAACAAGACGACCAACTAACGACACTCACACGAGTGTAACTGAGTAAAAGAGGGTCAACTACTATCTCCTCCACTTCCATCAGAAAATATAAGGCACGCTCAGACCTGTGAAGCCAGGTGGAGACTATACCTCGTACCTACCCGGTACTTGTACCTGCAATAATCTACATCACCGAACCACACATGCATATATATACAATATAGAAAACACGACATACACACTGATGAAAGAGAATCGCGACGTTCCCTGTCTCACCGAAATGAGTGAAGGAAAATCATCCCTTTGCATCCAATACACTCGCAAACACACAACATATAATTACACATTGCATAGATAAAGTAAAATGTCAGTACATAGCAATAATCCATAAAATGCCATAAATCACAAATACTGAAATATTGCAAATAAATTATACATCTCATCTCCAGATAAAGCATAATGTCATACAAATCTGAATAACATATCATGGTAATGTATCCACTGAAAACAAACAATAATAAAATATGAGTCTAATGAGTTCAAACAAGTAGGGGTAATACACATTTGCCACTTGCAAATCTAAGAAAATTACTTCAAATTTGTCATTCTTTTTAACAACAAAATCCACATAAGATTTAAATTCTAAATTCATATCAGCATATGAATCCACATCATTACATCTATCAATCTTATATGCATTTTCCCCTTGTCTACTATTCAAATGAATTGTAGGGAGAGAATCGACAACATATGTATCATACTTCACACCCTCAAAAATATTATTAGTATCAAAATGTTGGTTCGGTATGAGACATTGGGGACACTTCTGGATGTATACCTCTGAAGATCAACAACTAAGACTTCTGAGATTTGTTCACTACTTAGTGAACCTTCTCCTTTATTTTCATTTTCCTTGGCTTTACCTTCTATGCTATAAACATTGTCCCAATCTGATGCATACATTAAATCTGCAGTGCTCATGTCTTCGTGCACATTTATTTTGTCATTACATCAACTTGCATTTGCATCATTACCTTTATCATGTTGATGATAAAGTGCTGCTATATGTTGCAACATGGTTTCAAAACCTTGGTTGCAAACATTTTGTGGATTGAACTTAACAACAAGATGATCTACATTATTCAAATCTAAAACCTCAACAGGCTCATGATTATTTGAACAACTTATGTTCTCACAATTTTCTTCTTGCTCTGAATACACATCTGCACTATCATGCTAAGAATAAGAGTCATCTTCAGCATCATATGAGACATCTCCACTCATGGATTCATCTCCATCACTGTATTCAATATTATGTGCATTTTTCAGATTTATTCATTTCAATCTCATCTATCCATTCTTTAATATGTGCAACACTTTCTTCTCTCAAGGCTATAGACAAATTAATTGAGTCGAGCTCATCAAGCTCTAAGAATAACTTAATCCAAATAGACTCATGGGGTCTAACATCAATTAGAAGCTCATTTAATGCAATACTAAATCTTTCATAAAAGACATATGATAATTCTTCCTTTCTCTTCCCTACTTTCCTTCTTAAAAACAAGATGATTTTTTCTTGGATCTTTTGAAGATATATTTCAATCTCCCTATCAATTTCTTTCAAATTTGACAAAGGGTTTTTTAGATATAGGAGCCACATCTAGATCCATCAAATCTGAAATGACTATTGAACCATTACCATGACAATACATCTTAATGTTTTCCATTTCTTTTTTTTTTCAAAACACATGCAGTCATTAATTTCATAGCTGTTAGTTAAATGAGAGGGGGGGGGGGGGGGGGGGGTGAATCAGATAAACTCACAATACAATGTTCTAATCAGATTCAACCTCGATAGAACTTACTTGATATGCAACTATGATTATAAATCATTAAAACTCATAAACTGATAAACTTGAAACATCAAAACACATTTAACACTAGATTTAACGTGGAAACCCTAATAGGGAAAAACCACTGTGGGATTTCGGACCCACAAAGAAAATATACTCTTCTAGAGTATGCTTGGTTAAAAGCCAATCCTGTTAAAGATTACATAAACACATTGCTAGATGTGACCCGGTCAAGGGATTTCCCTCAGATCTATCAGAATCTTGCACTTTGTTAGAAGTGACCTTGTCAAAGGATTTCAAACACTCAATTAGAATGTTACCTTGCTAGAGGATTTACAATAAGACTGTTAGGTCCACTCAGTTAAGAGATTTCCTGTCACTTCCAAAAATAAATAACAGTAATAAAATATATCTGCAACTTCACATTTGAAATGTTATAGCAGACTCTATGTGCTCAAAATAATCTTGTCATAAGACTTATCTTCCTCCTTGCTAGGATTCTCACTTTGTTCTTCAATCAGATCTTTAATCTTCTGTACTCGGTAATCACCTCTGCAACATCACTTCTCTTCTATTTGCCCGCATCTTTGTTCATCAACTTTTCTTTATTAATAAGTAATTCCTAACCGCTTAATCTCCTTAATCAAATTTCCCATGATTAATCTTAGCCATCAGATCTTCAAACTTGACTAGGTTCATTGAATCCTTCGAACTAAAAAATGTTTTATCTTGCCTTGAAACTTGTATTCCTTCCTTGGTACTTATGCTTAGTTATGACCATTCAATCTATGTTGTAGATCTAACTCTTGAATTTTAATTGCCGTTGATCCTTAACAAAATTCTTACATGACATTCCAATCTTCTATAAATCTCCAGCTCATTGGCATCCTTCATTTAATAATGTATTTATTCATCCAATGCATTTTGTTACTGCTCAGTTGATACTCGGTTAATTCTAAACTTTACTCGGTAGACATTCTGTATTTGTCTGGGTTACTGTCTTGGTAGCTTTGCTTGTTGATGACGCTCGGTGACTTCTTTCTTCTTTAACTGACACTGATAACCTTGGAGTATACTGACTGGCTCCTTGCTTGGTAAAATAGAATAGTTTCAAACCATTACTCATTCTATTGCATGAAATCTTTTCTCCTTCTTATTCAGTCTTTGAATACACATATATAGGATATCAAAACAATCAAAATATCATAATCTCATCATTGTCTAACTCGGTAATAGTTGCCCATTGAATAACTTATTACTCCCCTTCATTTTCACATTCTTTCTGTGTCACTTACCGACATCTTTATACTCATCAAAACATACTTTTTAAGATATGGCAACATCATACTGAATCAGAAAATCAATTGCTTGACATCAATGACAAAATAATATTATTAAGACAGCAATCATCCTTTATCAATTATACCATCAATCTTCAACAACCTTCTCAATATCATCATACCAACAAACTTATTGTAATTCCAACAATCTCCCCCTTTGGCATTGATGGCAATACCAACTTGATTTATTCCAATTGATTCGAACTTTTGTTATTCTTCTCCTATTATCCTTGAGCTATAAACTTCTTCTGTAATCTTCTCCCCTTGTCATTAGTCTTCTCCCCCTTTGACAACAATGCCAAAAGTAAAACTAATCCATGATTACTTCCCCTTTGAAGTAATTTCCTTGCTGTTAAAACATATTCAAATGTATCATCTCAGTCTTGGTCAGAGCATCTTGTCTTCATTCATTGTTTCCTACACAACTTTAGACAACCTCCTAAAGTGTGTAAATCAGCATCAACTCACAAATAGTATTTTGTAGAGTCATAGAATTGATGCTTTCACCAAACTCTGTCAGTGAGTACTAGATAGGGGTAGGACCCCTAACTTACTTCTGAGATACTCAAAAGTGTCCCTTGGTAGTGGCTTTGTGAAGATGTCTTCTATTTGTTCCTTTGTGCTAACATATTCCAGCACAACTTTCTTTTCTTGAACTTCTTCTCTTAGATAATGATACTTTATAGAAATATGCTTTGTCTTAGAGTGCATTACCAGATTCTTTGAAATGTTAATAGCACTTGTATTATCACAAAATATAGTTACTAGCTCGGTAACTATCTCATTCATACCTTCCAACAGTTGTTTGATCCATGCTATATTGGTACAATTCAATGCTGCAATGACATATTCAGCTTCAACTGTTGACTGTGAAATGCATCCTTGTTTCTTGCTAAGCCAACTCACTAGTCTTTCTCCCAAAAAGAAAGCTCCATCGCTTGTGCTTTTTGTGTCATCAATATTTCCTGCCCAATCAACATCAGTATAGACTTTTAAGTCAAATCATTCCTCTTTTTATATAGTAAACCATAATCTTCAGTGCCTCTCAAGTATCTGAAAATTCTCTTGATTGTTGTCATATGGGTTTCTTTGGGATCTGCAGAAAATCTTGCAGCTATACCTACTACATGTGCTATATCAGGCCTGCTGTGAACTACATATTGCAACTTTCCAATCATAGATCGGTAAAGTGTCTCATCAATAGGTGCAGATTCATCATGCTTTGATAGTTTACAATTAGTAGTCATAGGAGTACTTACAGGTTTAGAATCATCCATTCCAAATTTCTTCAAGATTTCCTTTAAATACATGGATTGAGTAATGAAAATCCCATTTTTCATTTGCAGTATTTTTAAACCTATAAAATACTTTATTTCATCGATTAATGACATCTCAAATTCTTTGCACATTTAATTTCCAAAGTTCTTACATAAAGAATCATTTCCACAAAAAATAATATCATCAACAAATATGGCTGAAATCAGTATTCCATTATCCTCATCATTCTTCATATACATGTTGTTGTTTTCACTAGTCCTCATAAATCCAATCTTGATTAAGTAAGAGTGAAACCTTTCATACCATGCTCTAGGTGCTTGCTTTAGGCCATATAAAACTTTGTTCAACTTACATACCTGATCTTTATTCTTCTCTTCAATAAATCCTTCAGGCTGTTCAATATAGACTTCTTCTTCTAGTATACCATTCAAAAATGCAGATTTAACATCCATTTGATGTACCTTGAAATTTTTGTAAGCAGCATATACCAACAATGCTCTCACTCCCTCAAGTCTTGCCACAGGTGCAAAAGTCTCACCATAGTCTATTCCTTCTTCTTGAGCATAACCTTTGCAAACTAGCCTTGCTTTATTCCGAATGACCTCACCTTTTTCATTTAGCTTATTTATGAAAATCCACTTTGTACCGATTACATTTTTCTCTTTTGGTCTTGGGACCAGTGTCCATGTTTCATTTTTCATGATTTGTTCAATCTCTTCTGTCATAGCATTCACCCAATCTTCATTGCTTAATGCCTCTTTTACTATCCTCGGTTCAAACTCGGATATCAGACATGTGTTCTATCTTAGTTTGTTCCTTGTCATCACTGGAGCATCCTTATCTCCTATAATCTGACTTGATGCATGATTTCTTCTAACATATTTTGCTAATATAGGCTTAGTAGGCTTTGTATGATCTTCTTCATCACTCGATAACTGAGTATTTTCTTCATCGGCTTTCTTGGTAAGACTTCTCAGTTGTACATATACAAACTCTTCATAATCTTCTAGTTCTTTGGAATTTCCTTCATCATTCCTTTCTGCAAATTCATTAATTTTCACATTTGCACTTTCCACTATTTTGTTAGATGATTTGATCAGACATTTAAATGCTTTACTCCTAGAGGAATAACCAAGAAATGTTCCTTCCTCACTTTTCTGATAAAATTTTCCATTTCTGTCATCTTTGTGAACATAACATCTACTTCCAAATATTTTAAAATAACTTACATTTGGTTTCTTGTCATACCAGATTTCATATAGTGTCTTCATAGTTCCTTTCTTCAATTGTACTCAGTTCAAGGTGTAAACTGCAGTGCTTATTGCTTCTCTCCAAAATATTTGAGGTACTGTCTTTTCTATCATCAAAGTTCTGGCACAATCTACAATTGGTTTGTTTCTTCTTTCAGCTATCCCATTTTGGCGTAGTGTTCTCGGTGCAGACACTTGTCTCTTTATACCATGATCATTGCAAAATAAGTTAAATTCATCTAAAATAAACTCTCCCCCTCTATTAGATCTTAGACATTTCAACTGTCTTCCTATTTGTTTTTCAACTCTTGCCTTATACCATTTGAACATTTGAAAGGCTTCTGATTTTTCTTTTAAAAACATAACTGACATCATCCTTGAGTAATCATCCACAAATAATATGAAGTATTTATCACCATAATAACTTTGAACTTTCATAGGACCACAAAGATCAGTGTGCACAAGATCTAAAATTCCTTTAGGAGTGTAAGACTTACTTGTAAAGCTTTATTTTGTCATCTTACCCATCTGGCATCCTCGGCATATTGCATTCTTAGGTTTTTCCAAGCTCGGTAGACCTCTTACTCAGTGCTTCTTACTTATTTTGATCAGGTTATCAAAATTTACATGACAAAACCTTTTACACCATAACCAGGTATCTTCTATTTTTGCATACAGACAATTGTTTAGAGTTGAGTCAAGATGAAATTTATTACCTCTTGTTTGCATCCCAGTAGCAGCCAACTTTCCATGTTTGTCATGAACTTTGACAATTCCTTTCTGAAATTCTATTCGGTATCCTGTATTGTTTAGTTGTGCTACACTCAACAAATTGTATTTTAGACCTTCAACCCAATATACATCATCACATTTAGCATTGTCAAGAAGTGTGATAGATCCTTTACCTTTCACAAGACATGGTGCATCATTACCAAATCTTACATAATCTCCATCATAATCTTCTAATTTAACAAACTTGTGTTTATCACCTGTCATGTGATGTGAGCATCCACTATTTGTAATAACCCAACATAATTCATCCAACAAAAATTGAGTATATATTTTTTTTTCTATTTATGTTTTATTCAATTGCATACTCTGGGCATCCATCCAAATAGGATTGGGCATTCATCCATTCGGGATGAGCTTCTAACCATACGGGTTAGGCAGTTGTCCACACGGGACGTAAATTCCATCTATCCAATACGGGATAGGCATCTACCCATACGGGGTAGGAATCCGTCCAAACGGGATAGGAGATGCTCTGGCCAGAGACTTAGACTCATCGGGACCATTCGGGTCCTGAGCCACTCACTAAGTACTACATTCTTCTAACAGAATGCACCGAGGTCTCCATCCTTAGGAGTAATAAGAAAATAATACAAGCTTGAATTCCGCCTCAGAATTTGGCTTAAAGCCTCGGGAAGTCAAGCGAATCCATACGGGATTCCTTCCGAGTATGCCTTGAATTTAACTTTGATTATCTTATCTTTCAATTAGGATTCTTACTCAACCAAGCTTAGACCCCACCCACGAACGCTTGAGTACGAGGGACAACTCCGTCCCAAGACTGCCTACATACCCACTTCGGCGCGGGATCAAGGCGTAAAGTATGTAGTTCTATTTTCTAATCTATGGTTTGATGTAAACTGATTTGTGGGTACGCAACCCTTTCTAGGGTCAGTGTCCCAGACAGTTTCTCTGCGGTTGCTACCCACGAAGGTAGCACTTAAGCGAAGGCTCAAGATGGCCTATTGCTTGTGGCCTAAACAAAATAACTAGAACCTAATACTTATCATGAGCGTCACCCCAATGCGAATCACCAATATCCCTTCGAGATGAATAAATAAATAAATAAGAAAGTAAATTCCATGAGAGCTTTTAACTTGACCATCCCTAAGAGGGGTTTACTATGGTTTATCTCAACGGATGTGAAATTCATTAAAAGTTATCTTATTAAATTATCGATCCAAGAGGGATTACCCGCCCCTTGGATTTTTAACTTCCAAATGACCCTTATTACTCCCCGACGATTTATAGGGACAATGCCACAGACGTCGTTAATGCAGCTTTATTAGGCGTTAAGTGCAGTAGTTCAACACGACGGCATTACCCGTAAGCGTGACCCAGAGGCACCATATATACCGAACGCTGCTAGTTTTGATTTTCCAACTTCCTGTATTTAGTTTTCTAACTACGAATAACAAATGAAAGCGTAAGTAATTGAAGTAACTACTTGAAGTGAAATTCGCATAACAAATGAAACTTGCATAATAGTAATTGCATGAAAGATATGATAATTCGCATGCTATGAACGAAAGCAATTAATCCATGATGTAAGATGACTTAGCGATTCCAAAATGACGATTAAATCTAAATATTTGTAATAAGGTAAGTTAATCTCTAAGGACCAATCAAGAGTCCCAATGGTTCATTTTTTGAAGAATATAGTCTACAAATTTAAAGTTTATTAAGGATAGTTTTAATTACCATCTTGCCACATATTAATCCCATTTTAATTGAAAGTCAATATCCCTAAATTTACACTAAGAAATAAAAAAAATCATCATTAACTGCCATTATTATCAACTTAAAAAGAAATTAACTACATGGTAATTAACTTAGATTATTATTTTTATTTAAAAAAGACAATTTTGAAACTTCAAATTCCGAAATACAAAAAAAAAAAAATCGATTTTAAACTTAATGGAGAAAGGCTTGCATTTGTTATGGTAATAAAGGGGTTGCGGGGTGGGGACCACGGGTCCCATCACCCCTGCGGCCCTGCATGCGTAGGACCGCAGAGGTGAGGGAACCCGCGGCCCCGTACTCCGCAACGGTTACTACGTAACCGCCCATGCACTGTTGCCGACATCCAATCAGCAAAAACGCCATGCGTTACGGGCTCGGGGAAGGTTTGAGTTCGAAAAGATTTCTCGTTTTTTTTTTTCGGTTACTCATTTATATTTATATATATATGTATATATATATATATATATATATATATATATTTGTTACAGTATTATCATTATCACTTTATACGGGAGTATTATAACTATTAAAGATATTTGAAGATTACTCAGAGCAGGTTAATAATGAGTAATTAACAGTGTTTATAGATTAATTTCAGGGATAGATGAAGTAGTAACCAGAGGAATTTTTTTCTTCATTTCTTTGTTTTCTACAGGGAAATACATTCACAGATAGAGAAGATTTATTTCTTTTCTTCATTTCTTTTGTTTCCTACACAGGAAAATTTCATTCACAGAGAAAGGAACTCATTTATTTATACACACAGGGAGGTCTAATTTTTATCAAAATAAACTGAAGATAATGAATCTAATTTCCATTTACTCTGAAACTAATTTCTTATCAGATTTAAACAATGAATCTTATTTTCTACAAATCAGAAACTAAGAATTTAAAACAATGAATTTCATAAAACAAATTTCTTATTTAAAACAATGAATTTCATTCTACAAAATCTGAAACAAATTCCTTATCAAAATTTTAAACAATGAATTTTATTTTCTAAAAATTTGAAACTAAACAATGAATCTTATTTTCTACAAATCAGAAACTAAGAATTTAAAACAATGAATTTCCTGAAACAAATTTCTTATTTAAAACAATGAATTTCATTCTACAAAATCTGAAACAAATTCCTTATCAAAATTTTAAACAATGAATTTTATTTTCTAAAAATCTGAAACTAATTTCTTATCAGAATTAAACAATGAATCTTATTTAACAATAAATCTCATTCTTTACAAAATCTAAAACCAATTTCCTATCAAGAATTTAAACACAATTTTAAAACCATGACTCTCATTTTCTACAAAATCTAAAACTAATTCTTTAACAAACACAAATGAATTGCATACTCATAATTAATCTAATCAAATCTAATCTACCATAAAAATAAGATGCATAAACTAAGTTGAAGGAACCTGGATGCTTGAAGATGGTGTAGAGTCTTCCTTGATCCTCCAATTTGAAGAGAAATCCTCCCAACAAAACCTTGGCTGCAATGAAAAATGGACTACAAAGGAGAAATTGCAGAATTTCTTATGGAATAGCTAACTTTTCTTTTGAAACTTGTACCTATTTTATAAAAGAAATTTCAAATTCCCACTACCTAATTATTAATTGGAAAAAAGAGGAGAT
The DNA here is from genome assembly GCF_030272615.1 of Cryptomeria japonica. Classification (NCBI taxonomy): domain Eukaryota; kingdom Viridiplantae; phylum Streptophyta; class Pinopsida; order Cupressales; family Cupressaceae; genus Cryptomeria; species Cryptomeria japonica. The sequence continues at coordinate 347,560,488 of NC_081415.1, read as the reverse complement.
TCTCTCCCAATTTGGCCTCCATGCAAATTAATTGGGCTTAGTGGGAGGAGTTACATGCAAGGAGGTGGAGAAGCCTCTAGAAGCTTCTTATTCCTCCTACAACATGTGCCTTAATTTGGGTGAGGGAAATTAAATAACTAATTTTAAAATATATATGCATTTTCCATGTGTGTGGGGGTTTATTATTTTTATTCCCTTACAATATTCATTCCATAATTCATCCAAAGAATATAAATAGAGTTTTGTATTTAAATCAAAAAAAGTGATAAAGGAGGGTTGTGACACTATTTATGATCCAAGAATCATTATTATTTATGTGTGATATTAAGGTTTTTTCTTCATACCTTTCTTCATCTGATCCATCTTTGATAGCCACATATACAACTTCCTCTGTCTTGGTCCCATCAGATTTATCATCATTGGATTCCTCATTAGCTACTAGGCATGTCTTTCTGTCTGTCATCTTGGTATTCTCTCTTTTCACTAGATTCTTTCTTAGGACAGGAAGCCATATGTTCAATTTTATCACAGTTAAAACATTTTAAAGGTAACTTTCCTGTATACTTACCTTTGCCTCTCAGTAACCTTCTGGCCAATAATGCTTCAAACTCTTCTTGCTTTCTGATTTTCTCATATAGTTTGTGTACTTCTTCCATGTTTTTGTGAAATCTCTCACTTGCTCCACTGTGATTTCCTTAAGCATACTTATGCATTGTATCATTGTAATCATTAGATTCATCAAGATGAAAAGAACTGAATGCAGATTCAACTTTGTTTACCGAAGACCCACTGTTATCAAAATTACTTAGCTCAAAAGCATGTAGCTTACCGATAGTAGCATCTAAAGAGACTGACATGTTTGGTACAAACCTTAATTCATTAATTGCAGAGACTCGAATGGCATAAGCAAGTAGAAGTGTTCTCAACAACTTACTTGTTACATCCTTTTCTTCAATAGTTCCTCCTGCTCCTTTGATTTGATTGATAGTTTCCTTTAACCTTGTACTGTATTGGATTATGTTCTCATCTTCATTCATTCTCATGGATTCAAGTTGTCCTCTTAGACTGTCTACTTTTTCTCTTTGAACATGTTCATCACCACCATACACAGATGTAAGCTTATTCCACATAGCTTTGGCATCATTACAACCTTCTAGATCATTAAACTCTGAGTCGGTCAATGCTGATGTTATTTCAATCATTGCTTGAATATGTTCTTGCTTTGCCTTTATTTCTTCCATTGTCATAGGGTAGGTGCTAGGTGCAGTGTAATCATTCTCCAGATAATATGTTGCATATTCTCGAATTCTTGATAAGTTCAACTTCATTCTTTTCTGCCATGTGGTGAAACTTGACTTGTTCAACTTTGGTGCATCCCTTTTATACACCTTTAGATCTTGCCTCAAGTTCCTTTAAACTTTTCTTTCAAATTTCTAGCTCTGATACCAATTGTTAGTTAAATGAGAGGGGGGGGTGAATTAGATAAACTCACAATACAATGTTCTAATCAGATTCAACCTCGGTAGAACTTACTTGATATGCAACTATGACTGTAAATCATTCAAACTCATAAACTGATAAACTTGAAACATCAAAACACATTTAACACTAGATTTAACATGGAAACCCTAATAGGGAAAAACCATTGTGGGATTTCAGACCCACAAAGAAAATATACTCTTCTAGAGTATGCTCAGTTAAAAGCCAATCCTGTTAAAGATTACATAAAGACATTGCTAGATGTGACTCAGTCAATGGATTTCCCTCAGATCTATCAGAATCTTGCACTTTGTTAGAAGTGACCTTGTCAAAGGATTTCAAACACTCAATTAGAATGTTACCTTGCTAGAGGATTTACAAATAAGACTATTAGGTCCACTCGGTTAAGAGATTTCCTGTCACTTACAAAAATAAATAACAGTAATAAAATATATCTGCAACTTCACATCTGAAATATTATAGCAGACTCTATGTGCTCAAAATAATCTTGTCATAAGACTTATCTTCCTCCTTGCTAGGCTTCTCACTCTGTTCTTCAATCAAATCTTCAATCTTCTGTACTCAGTAATCACCTCTGTAGCATCACTGCTCTTCTATTTGCCCGCATCTTTGTTCATCAACTTTTCTTTATTTATAAGCAATTCCTAACCGCTTAATCTCCTTAATCACATTTCCCATGATTAATCTTAGCCATCAAATCTTCAAACTTGACTAGGTTCATTGAATCCTTCGAACTAAATTTTTTTTTATCTTGCCTTGAAACTTGTATTCCTTCCTTGGTACTTGTGCTCATTTATGACCGTTCAATTTGTGCTGTAGATCTAACTCTTGAATTTTCATTGCCGTTGATCCTTAACATACTTCTTGCACGACATTCCAATCTTCTATAAATCTCCAGCTCATTAGCATCCATCATTTAATAATGTATTTATTCATCCAATGCATTCTATTACTGCTCGGTTGATACTTGGTTAATTTTGAACTTTACTTGGTAGACATTCTGTATTTGTCTCGGTTAGTGTCTCGGTAGCTTTGATTACTGACAACGTTCGATGACTTCTTTCTTCTTTAACCGACACCGATAACCTTGGAGTATACCGACTGTCTCCCTGCTTGGTAAAATAGAATAGTTTCAAACCTTTACTCATTCTATTGCATGAAATCTTTTCTCCTTCTTATTCAGTCTTCGAATACACATATATAGGATATCAAACAATCAAAATATCATAATCTCATCACTGCCTAACTCAGTAATAGTTGCCCATTGAATAACTTATTACTCCCTTCATTTTCACATTCTTTCTGTGTCACTTACCGACATCTTTATACTCATCAAAACATACTCTTTAAGATATGGCAACATCATACTGCATCAGAAAATCAATTGCTTGACGTCAATGACAAAATAATATTATTAAGACAGTAATCATCCTTTATCAATTATACCATCAATCTTCAACAACCTTCTCAATATCATCATACGAACAAACATTGTAATGCCAACACATAACCACATACTTCTCCCATCATTTAACTGAAAATTTTCAAAACAGGAAGTATGTGAAGTGCATATTTATTTTCCTTTGTATGGTGACTTTTTCACCTAACAAGGAACAAATAATTATCTCAAAAATGAGGAATACCTGGAGTAAATTTGCTGTTGCTGTCCACTTCACCTCTGGCTGAAAATTGAGGAGCACCACCAAATCTCAGGTTCATTCTTATAGAGTCGCCACCTCCCCGAGGAGGAATAAAATTTCAACCATTGATCTTCACTGTGAAACACTTTCAGATTTCTGGGTCTTACACAACAGAGCCACATAATAATTTTTAAAAAAAAAATTCTCAGCAACAAAATTTCCAAGACACACACTTTCAAATCTGAAAACAACTTTCAGATTTGTAAACTTCTAAGACTCTTCCCCAAATGAATTTGGCTAGACTCAAGGGTTTGATTTGACAAAAAATTTACATCATTCTCCCCAGTAGAGTCGCCATTTTTGTTGTTGACTCGGATGGGATAATATCAACTATATATTAAACAACTTTTTCTTACCCAGAGATTCTCAACAGTTCATTTTCTCCCCAGTAGAGTCGCCATTTTTGTTGTTCTAAAAAATGAGCAAACCAAGTTCACCTACAATCTATCTATGAAATAGCCAACTTCATACAATGAAGAACTTCAGGACTTGGACAACATAACAAGGATTTGAATCCTTCTACTCTTTAGGCTATGCAAAACCTAGGTGGGTGTACCTTTGATGCATTGAATTGGACTCATTACCCACATATGATAGTATCAATAAAAGCATATAGATCTCATAAGGCTTAACAACTAGGAGGTTACTGCAGATGGGCTAGATCTACATTGACATCTCAACTAGGTTGAAGCATGAGATAGGTGGAACAAACTAAACTACGAACGTAAAAGTAAATGGATATTTGATTTTTAAAAATTTCTAAGAATCCCCAGAATCTGCAAGACCCTGGTGCCTTATCCAAGGGCAACAGAGTCATACATCAAACTGCAGATGAAAAATCTCTACTGCAAATCCATCTTCATCATTAAAATATTCTTGCATTAATTCCTTGCATAAATGCATTACTCAGCTCATCCAAAAAATCATCAGATCTTGAATACATATTCCATTATTTATGATTGATTAGAGAGTTTAAATTCTTCCTTGAACAATACCCACAAACAATCACAACAATCTCCTTGAGATGACAAATTCCAACCTCCTTGAGGATTTAATTTGTAATAAAGAAATATATATCTAGAGACAAGTTTGTGTGAATTTATGCATGCCTTACATACATATAAACCTGCAACTAGAAACACCTACAACAAGAAGATATACTCCATTAGTTGAAAGAAGACATTAGACTATACAAACTCTGGAAGAAAAACTCAAAGATGGAAACACAAAATATGGAGCTCTGCTCACAAAAAATTATGGAACCCCTACCAAATGAGAAGACCTCAAAATAAGAAGGAAGAGAGAAGAATTTCAGATTTCACTCTGACAATGACCACTGTTCCAAATCTTTCTGCTTTAACTGCTCACACACTTGACCTGCAGAAAATCTTCTCTGACAAACTCAAAAAGTTTCTGAAATCTCGAGGAAACTTCTATTGAGATACTTGATGTGTGCAACTGACTACAGAAACAAACTGCTCATATCGAGAACTTTCCAACAATATATAATACTTGTATATTCAGGCAAAAAATAACCCGCCAGTGAATTAATCTCTCAGGCCCTTCTACACAACCAGTCATTTAAATTTTTGTATTTTACACTATAGCCGAGACTATATATTTAACTTTGACTTTTGCCTTGATCCTCCTTTTTCGCTTCGAGTTTCTTTAACTTCCCATGTTTCACAAGCATGCGAGGGGAGGATTGCTGGCTCTATTTTTCATGCCCTCAAACCAGGTGATTCAGGTTGATTCATCAAGAGGTCATTTGAAAGTGCAGAGTAGAATTTTAAAATGGGCCACTCAAATTATCAAAATTTTATAGGTCCCAACAAATTGTATTGAAGATCAAATGACGTATCTTATCTCATTATTGTATACTATCTTGTATTTGTATAAATTGTTAGCTTAAGGCAATAGAATGCCTAAGTCTTGTAATGTAACTAAAAATGATGTGTTTGCAATATGGAATATTGTAAAAGAATACTCATTTTGTAAGATTACTTACTTATATCTATTTATTTGATATAGACTTGTTTTTTGATTAAGGAAAATCAGGTTTTAAGGGACCCAAAACCCACTTACATATCAAAAAGAAAAGCAACTAGAGAAACTAGAGAAGACAGAACAAAGAGAGAAAAGCTGTAAAAGAACAACACAAAAGACAACAGCCAAAGTAAAGAACAACAAAAGGCCAATGAGAGACTGGCACACCTAAAATAAAATTACATTTTAGGTGAAAATATTTATAGTCTCTTCCGCATCCTTGACCAGCATCATCATTGCATTTGCTGCCTCTTTCAGGTCTTTATTTTCCTGCATCTGTTGATTGCCTTTGGTCTTCATCTCCAACTCACTTGCATTTTGCCTAGTTCTACGTCTGGAGGAGTGTTGAACAGAACTAGAAGCCGAATCATCATCAATAATCACAGTTTCTTTATTCTTCTTATCTTTCTCCAGGCAAGAAACAAACGCATTCATGTTTTGAGAGGACACCTTCAACACAACCAAACTATGGTCCATGAATTTCCTCAAAGCAATCTCAGTTTTTTGAATCTGATTGTTTATCAGACCATTATCAGACTCACCCTTTTCTTTGAGAATCCTCACCACATACTCCAGGTGCTTCAAATCTCCCTTTATAATCTCATTTTACGGCCAGTCCGAAATTTATTTTTCATCCTTTGCAGCACTAGTATCCTCTACATTGTCCTCTTTACCTTTAATGTTGATATCCTTAACCAAATTGTTGATTTTAAAATTCAGCTATTTGTTGATTTTAAAATTCAGCTATCTCTATTTTTGCTGAATGCTAGTGATGTTATCAACCACCCACTTCTGAAAATTGAACATTTCCAGAGTGCTATTTCTAGTAGCATTCAGAATGGAATCTGCATTCTCCATATCCAGGGCAAAATCCTCAAACCTAGGGTTTCCCTCCTCCATGTTATGTTGAACATCATCCCTGTTATCCAAAACATAAGGATTATCCTCCACCTCTGACTCTTCAACATCCTCTTCTCTTTGCTCATTAACTTTGTCCCCTTCCTCACCCTCAACCTCCTTCTCCTGCTCATTCTCCACCTCTTCTTCCACCTCCTTCTCCTACTCCTTCTCAGAACCAACATTCTCTTGAGTGTCTTCTTTATCTTTTTCACTAACCCTCGATTTATTTTTAGGAGGAAGATTAGAAGAATCCTCATCAGAGTCAGAGCCATCATAATCCTCAGAAATATGGGCATTCTCCACAAGGGATCATCCTTATTAGCCTTAGCTTTACCCTTAAGATGCTCATATATTAACAAAATAAGACCTTGGTGAGAAATGGGGTAGGAATTAGGTTTCTTAGCATGGTCAGCCAGACTATCATTAAGGGAGGAGGCCAAGTAGAAGGACAGAGAAATCTTAGAGCCATGGTGAAAATGGTTAAGGATAACAAAGTGGTAATTGTGGACTTTCGAAAACCTACCATCAATCGTAAGATACTCCATTAACACTTTCAGCATCTTCTGCCAGAAATATTTTACCTGGTTAGGGAGATAATAGGAAGCATTATCCTTTTTGGTGAGCCGAGCCCTTTCTTCTTCATTTTTGGGGAAATTCTTGATGGCTTCCACTGAGAACTTGCGGTCTCTGTAAAACTTAATGCCATCCTTCTGCAAATTGGTCTTTGTTAAATCAACTTTTGAACTCACAAATTAAATGACTTAACTATTATGACATTATGTGATTATGGAATGATTTGAGACGATTGATGAATTTATTAAAATAATTATAATTTTTTTTGAAGTTAAAAGAGTTTTTTGTTCTTTATTTTGAAGTTTAGAACATTTACATCTTTACATGATGTGTTTTAATCCCATGCTTAATTAAGTACTTATTTTTAGGGACATTTAAACCCCTAACATTCCACATGAGGAGCTTCATGTTTCCTTGGGAAGGACCTTCTGTTCCCTACATTTAGTATGGTTGTTATCTTAGTTGATCTACAACATATCCATCTATCAGCCTGAGTTCAGCTAATGATTTTCTTCCTCTTCTTTTCCCTCTCACTTTGCCACAATCTGGTTTGTCTTTCTGGGGGCAACAAAGGCATAATCCCAGACATTTATCCTCTTCAATTTCCTCATCTATGTTATCTATAATTACATCCTCTCTCAAATCAGCTTGTTCCATATGATCTATATCCTCATTTTCCAGAACACTCTAAATCATTTTGAAGTTGGCTTCTCTAAGAGCCTCTGAGTTCATGTTTGTAGATGAGGAAAGACCTATAAATTCACATACTGCCTCTAACTTGGAAGGTCAAGGCACTCCTTAGAGCCCATTAATGTTTCTGAAACCCTTTCTGCATTTTTAGTATTTAATGGCTCCGAGATTCCTTTCCCACTAAGAAGATTTAGTTGATCAGAGATATATTTATTGAGGGTCTCACTATCCTTTTTTAAGGTCTTCTATTCTTTTAGAGACGTTTCTGCAAAGCTCAGTGATTCTAACCCATGAGAATCAACTATAACATTACTCATAGTCCTATCTATGTTTGTCTCTGTGTTTACTACAATCATACCAGAGTTCTTTATAGAAGCATTTTTAATACTTGTCAGACCATTTTCTTCTATATGGGACCCTTTTTTGAGGTCTATCCCTGAAACTGTTTGATCAGCTAGGATTTCCTCCTCCGCCTTGTTCTTTGAGTGTCCTCTATCCTGGTCACCCAATACTATGCTTGGGATCATAGCTCCTACTACCACACTTCCATCCTAATTTATCTCTTGAAGGTCCTCTAAATGACTCACTTCTTCACTACTAATTTGTAAATTATTACACCCTGAAGGTGGTAGAGGATTTCCCATTATCATGTCCTCTCTCATTAAACATTTCCCTAGGGTTTTTTTTGACAACACCTCTATTATCTATTTCCATCTACCGAATTTCAAGAGGATTTCCAGTTTATTATAGATTCCAGAGTTAGAATCTACCTCTACAAGTAGGTTAGCAACATCTCCAGCTTGTCCCTTTAGGAAATCCTCCTCTATGCCTAAACAGGTGCCTAAAGAATCACCTATTCTGATCAATGCTTCTATCAACTAGAACTCAACTAGAAGCCCTACCAAACTAATCCACATTATTTAACTATCTATGATATGTTTAAGAGGGTCAAACCCTATGTTCTAGTTTTGCCTATAGAAGATAGATCCTCTGAAAAAAATGGGAATACCATGCAATAAATCCATTTTCACATTGGCATCACTGTATTCTATTAGAAAAAAACATATTCTGAAGGGGTCTAATACTTAACTTTCTTGGGAATGATTCTCTCCAACATGCCATGATCTCCTCTTGTGAGTCCTCAGATCCATACCATTTGAAAAAAATCCCCTTCTCCTTCAGAGTCTCTGCAAATGTTTTTAGAAGATTTGGGGTTAGAACAATCATTTTGCTTCCATATCTCTTAATGAATCTCTATTCCAACACTTGTTTGCCTGCCCCCATGTCCTTTTATGAGCAATCTATTACCTCTGCCCCATTGTCTTAAATTTGATGTCATGTTTCTTCTCTTATCCTTGAATCTGAAATTTTTCCATAGATCATCCCTTATCCTTAGCCCAAATCTAAATTCTTCTTGTGTTCTCTTCAAATTTGATTCCTTCCATTTGCCCTCTTGGTATTTAGGGTTTGCAATTTGGCTGAATGTCGAGGGGTTAGTCCTTCTTACTCCGAGAGGAATGCAGTTTGATTCTATAGCTAGGTTAACATTTTTTTCTTTGAGCCAATCTAACCCCTTCTCCCTCAGCCAATGATACTACCTCTTGAACAGTTCTGGTTCGTGTCCAGTCCATGGCGCTCGTTGCAAAGGATTTCAAAACTTCATAGTTGTTATTTTAAAATATAGATATGAAGAACTTTAATTATCCATAAAATAATTTAAAAAGATTTTTTTTTATAAATTATGTAGTTTTTAATATATTTCTTATTATTTTTTATTTAAAATATATTCTTGAAATTATTTATAGGATAACTATTTTATTTTTAAATGGTAATACAATAAATGTTTTTCTTACTTTTTTAACTATTCACTATTTTATTTATTTATTTTACTATCATTATTAAACTTATTATAAACCTTAGCCCTAATCCTAAACCTAATTGTCCTAAACTTATCTAAACCCTCATATTAACACTTAAAGCAAAAGATATGAAGAAAATATTATTGATTATATAAATAAAAAAGAATCATCAATAAAAAAAATTGGAATACATAATAAATAACAATTATTTTGAAAGATTCATTAGGCAACCATTTTTAATAAGAAGAAAATAATAAATTTGTGCTTAGAATAATATATGAAGAAACATAAAAATATATTTGTTAAATATGATTTATAAATTATTTTATGTTCATCAATATAATATTTTAATTTATTTTCTTTTTATATAAATCTATCAACATATGGAGGAAAACACCAAATATCTCCCAGAGAAATAAATTGGGATCAAGGGTTAGGCTTACATTTTAGTTAGGGGTAGGTTTTAATTAGTTGTAGGCTTCAATAAAGATTTAATTAGGGTTCAAATTTGTGATTAAAGTTCACTAAATCAAATTGAATACTAACTTTGAATCTAATTGAACAATAAAACAAATTAAACCTTATTTATGAACCTAACTCAACACTATACCCAATTTTTTATAATATTCATTTTTTTCACCATAAAATGACAATATATTATTAATTAATATATTGTCAATTTATGGTGAAAAAAATGAATATAAAAATTTATATTGATTTAACTTCTATTATTAACTTATTATTATTAATTTTAAATATATTTTATATATGATATTAAAATTAGTTTACAAATTAATTTCTATAAAATATACTAATAATATATTATATATAGTCTAGATAATATTTAAATTATAATTATAATTTATCTTAAACATGCAATATATAAATATTATTATTTAAATTTAATTATTTAAATTAATGTACACATAATTAAAAAAATAGATATTTATGTATATATTAATTATATTATTTAATTTAATTAATTATAATATAATATTATTTATTGAATAAATTTACTTTAAATTTAATCATTACAATTTAATAAATCTATAAAATAAATAATACAATAAAAAAATTAGTTAAAAAATTTAAATTATTAAAATTAATATATATTATATAAATAATAATAATATGACAATAAGAATAGTGGTTCTCCACTTTTATTGAAAAATAATAATAATCTATTATAATAAAATAATGTCTAATTACAAATAAAAAAATGGAGAGCAAAAATGTGCAGCCGAACTTCTAAAATTAGAAAGGCAGGCGAGCAGAGGAGATGCACGGGCATGAGCAACTGTTGCTAAATCCCATCAAATGGAGAATCTTGGATGCTGATTCAGATGATTAGGTAAGAGAGCATAATGTTCCTAAGGTGGGTAGCAACATTAATTGACCCCTTGAAAGCGGAAGTTGCGATGAAAAAGACAAAAAAATCGGGATCCAAGATCGAAATTGACCTAACAGAGGAGGTGGAGGATGAAAGATTCATTTTTGAGAAACCAAAGATGTCCAGGAAAACCATCCACGATTGGGTTGATAACAAATGGGGAAAACACATTGTAATTAAGTTTATTCCAAAAGGCTTCTTCGTCGCTCTTTTCACAGAAGAATCTGAAAGGAATCATATCCTGGAAAAGGAAAACTGGTACTTGGGCAATCATCCACTATACATCCAGCCTTGGACCCCAAACTTTGATCCCACTCCTTCAGCGGTTTATGAAGAGCCGGTCTAGATCCGACTATTTAATCTCCCAATTGAATATTGGAGAGACTCGAGTCTAGAGAAAATTGGTCGAACCCTAGGTACACTTCTGGAAATTGATGAGGAAATTATAGAAAATGGTCTATATACATACGCGAGGTTGAAAATTGCGGCAGTTAAGACCATTCCACAGTCTATCACAATCCTTGCATCGGATGGAGAATGGAATCAACAGGTCGAGGTAGAGAAAGAAATTAGGGCATGTCCCAAGTGCAGTAGTAAATTTCACCTATTTGATAGATGTAGAATATTTGTGAGAAGAGAATTTAACAAATTGTCGAGGAAACCCAAGCAAGAATGGAGGAAAAAGATGGATCATCCACATGATGGAATTTTAATTCTAGAAGCGCCTAAAGACTATGCTAATACCCCAATACAACATACGAATGATAACTCACTTCAGCAGAATCTGACGCCAATCCTCAATATGGTGGAAAATAACACCCCGTACAATTTGGATAGGACAATTCAGGAGAATCCTCCAAAGGATATGGTACAGAATGAACAAGGTATTGTGGATGGTTTGGTGGATTCTTCCTTGGAGACCTCTGAGCCATTTGAGGAAATGGAAGATATGGATACAATGGACCTCAGATGTATTAGCCAATCCGCCAACATCCTCCTTGATTTTTCCAAAGGAATGAGGGGCAGGAAGAGCAATAGGCTGGTCAGAGAACAAAGAGCCAATGAAAAAGGAATTGTCAATGTTTTGAATTATTTGAAAGTATCCAAGGGAGAGAACCCCTCCCTTGGAGAAAGATGAAGATCTGCTCATGAAATGTCAGGGGCTTATCTGCCTCTGACAAAAAATGCTTGGTCAAAAGATCCTTGACCAAGGTTGATTCGAAAATAGTAATTTTTCAAGAGACAAAGCTCAATGGTGAGAAGGCACTGGAATTTGTAAAGTATTGCTACAGTTGGGAAGGAATCTTCCAAGATGCTAGGGGATCGACTGGTGGTCTAGGCTTGCTATGGAATCCATCTCTCATCGATGTAATTCCAATTACTTCATGCGATCATTGGATGGCCTGTATCATTCAGTGTAGGAGATCAGATATTCAATTTCCCTTGTTTAATGTGTATGGACCAACTAAAACTGAGGAGAAGCTGAAAGTTTGGATTGAGATTTCCCTTCAAGTTAATTTGTTAGAATCTGATAAGGTGATAATTGCTGGCGATTTCAATGCCATCCTAGATATTGATGATAAGGAAGGCGGTCTAAGAAAACCTACCAAGGTAATGAATGATTTTTGGGATTTTATATCCAATTGCAAACTGATTGATATCATTCCCAAAAATGGGAGATTCAGTTGGACAAATAGAAGACTTAATTTCTCCAGAATTTCTGAGAGACTTGACAGGTTCTTGGTTGGCGAATGGTAGATGAATGGAAACTTCTCATTGGAATCTAACATTATACCTCAAATAGGGTCGAATCACTTCCCTATTTCACTTTCAATTGCTCACGATAACCCTTGTAAGAAAAAGTATTTCAAATTTCTTAACATGTGGTGGCATGATCCAAAACTATTGAAGAATCTAAGGGAATGGTGGCTTGAAGGTAATATCTTTTCTAGATCCCCAAGCTTCAGATTCACTAAATTCATGCATTTTTTGAAAAATAAGCTCAAAGCATGGAACAAATTATCCTTTAAAAACATTTTTACAGAGAAAACTAGGATTGACAAAGAATTGGAGGACATTAGTAATCATGTGATGGAAATGGGGATGACAAATAAAGAGTTCGAAGCTAAAAAGCTCTTAGAAGATCAATACTCGGAAATCCTTAAAAGAGAGGAGTTGTATTGGAAGGAAAAATCTAGGGAATTATGGATTGTAGATGAGGATTGAACACAAAAAAATTTCATGCCTCATCCAAGGCCAAAAAAATAAACAATAAAATTGGATCCATCATGGATGGCAATGGTAACGTATGTACTTTGTTGAAAGATATTGAGCAATTTACCATTGATTATTTCACTGATCTTTTGGGGAGCAGAAACATTGATACCAATTCAACTTATTCCATAATTGATGAGGTTATTGAAACACTCATTACATATGAAATTGCGCTATGCTACAAGCTTTGTATACCTTGGAAGAAATAAAAAATGCAACTTTTTCCCTCCACCCACATAAGGGGCCTGGACCTGATGGTATAACTGTCGAGTTCTTTCAGAATTGTTGGGATTTTATGAGACATGACATTTGGTCGGTGGTGGAACAATTCAGGAAAAAACATAAATTTGTCAAAGAAAACAATCATACCCTGATAAAATTTATTCCCAAGAAGTAGGACTATGAATCGATGATGGATTATTGCCCCATCTTGCTATGCAATACAATTTACAAAATTATCTCCAAAGCCATGGTAGAAAGACTTAAGAAAATATTACCAAAACTCTTATCAGAAAACCAAAATGTCTTCACCCCCGGGTGGGAGATTGCCGATAGCATCATTTTGGTCTCAGAAGTTGTCCACTCAATTTACAAAGAGAAACAAAAAGGTATGGTCATTAAACTTGATGTTGCCAAAGCATATGATCAGGTTGTATGGGATTTCTTAATATGCATTCTGAAAAGATTTGGATTTCCTAACAAATGGATTGAATGTATAAAATTTTGCATCTCTACTGTTAATTTTTTGATGATTGTCAATGGAAAAGTGTGTGGCTTCTTCGGAGGCACTAATGGCCTGCATTAGGGAGACCCTTTATCTCCTGCCCTTTTTGTGGTAATGGCTAAAGTTATTGGGAAATTGATTCAAAAAAGACATGAAGACAACAAATGGAAAGGGATGAAAGTGCACAACCAATTGGATGCTATTACTCATTCCCAATTTGTTGATGACACAATAATCTTTGGGGAGACCTCGTTGGTCGAAGCTAAGAACATTATGAGCACATTGAATTTATTCTCTGAACAATTCAAATAGGTAATGAATAGAGGCAAGTCGTAACTATTCTTCTTCAACACCAACATGCAGGTTCAACAAAGGATCTCAAACCTTTTGGGAATAAAAGTTTTTGAACTTTCAATCAAATATTTGAGGGTTCAAATTGAGAAAGCATGTAGGCAGTCTCAGATTTGGGAAGATGTTTTGAAATCTTGTTTGGTCAAAATAAAGCTTTGGAAGAATAGATGGCTAACACAAGCTGACAGATTGACAATGGTCAAGTCTGTCTTGTCGACCATTCCTATTTACTGTATGTCATGCTTCAAGATACCCTTTGCTGCTAGTAAGAATATTGATAACTTGCTTAGTAAATTTGTTTGGGAGGGTGCAAAAGACACAAAAAAGATACCACTCATTAACTGGGATACCATGTGTTTACTAAAAGAGGATGGCAGAGCCAGACTAAGGAAAATGGAACTATAGAATATTGCGTTGGGAGCCAAGTTATCTTGGAAGATGTACACACAACCACAGAAACTATGGTGCAAAATATTCAAGAAGAAATGTTTGGACTCTAAAAACCCTTGCTAAATTGTCACTGTGGCAAATGCAGAGCAGGGATCCACCTGGAACTTTCTTTGGGATTGCAGATTCATTATAACTGATCACATTTCATGGCACATTGGTAATGGAAAATCTGCAAAATTTTGGAGAGACTCATGGGATGGTGCACCTGCACTATCAGATAGTTTTAACCAGGACTAGATTGATCCTGTTGAGTCTACTTATGGTGTGTTTGTCAAGGATTACTTCAAGAAGAATATGGAATAGGATGGGAAGAGGGTATGGAAATAGTTATCCATTGGCAATCCGATTCCATGCAAATCTCTGAAAGATGTACTAAAAAGTAGATGTATCCCGATGTCTAATGATGAGGATAGGATATTCTGGTGTGTTTCCAAATCAGGAGAATATACTGTCAAATTGGGATATGAGGTACAAAGACAAAGGGGTACGTGCATAGATTGGCCACATAAGCTATGTTGGAGTAATAAGCTTCTCCATAAAGCGGGGGCATTTCTTTGGCAGGCCCTTCATAATAGGATCCTCACTGGGGATAGACTAAATTCAATTTGTATCTCTGGACCCAACATGTGTGTTATGTGTAGAGCAGACGAAGAATCTGCCAATCATTTACTCTTCAATTGTCCCATGGTGGAGGCTTGCTGGAATTGGTTATTTGAAAATACCAATCTTAAAATTTTCAGATATGAGTTACTCAAGGAATTCCTCATTTCATGTCTATAATTCAAGATGGAGCGACCTTTGGCTGGTGGGACCTTCATTAATTGTTTGGCACCTTTGGAAAGAAAGAAACAGGAGGATCTTCAAAGAAACCACGCTCCCGGTCAATAAAGTCATTGAAAACATCAAAAGTGTTGTAGATGAAATGATAAATGGGAAATCAATCACGAGGAAAATCATAACCTATAACGATTGGGACTGTATAATGGAAAAGATCTGGCTCTTCAAACACCCTTTAATCATAAACACCAAAAATAAAGTTAATAGGATGGACATCAGATGGATGGCCCCACCGAAGGATTGGGTGAAATTAAATTTTGATGGAGCTAGCAAGGGTAACCCAGGAGATGCTGGATTTGGTGCCATAATTAGGAACAATGCCAATAAGATAGTACATGGGGTATATGGTGGACTGGGCATGGCTACTAACAACGAGGCTAAAATCAGAGCATTAGAGGCTGGATTAAATCTTTGCATACAAAATGGTATCTCCAAGGTGCTCATTGAGGGAGATTCTCAAGTAATTATAAATGGCATTATCAAATTAAATTTCCAATGCTGGAAGTTAAGAAAATGTCTCCTCTGTATAAACCATCTGTTGGAATTGATCGACACTTTTGAGATTAAGAATGTGTACCGTGAAGGGGACCATATGGACGATTACCTTGTAAACTTGGGAGTGGTATGTAATGATAACAAGATTACCTTTGATCAACACTCTGAAAGTAATGACATAAATAATCACATCAAATTGGATTCTTCACGCAATCGTATCGACTGAGATCTATACATTCGATGGATGACTACTTGAGCCTAGATAGAGGTGGCACTAGATAAGATTCTGGCTCAGTCCCATTGTACAGTGGTAGGATTTTACTACCTTCCATATCCCAAAAAGCTGATACTAGTATGATTTTTACGCAATAGTGGTAGAACAATCACATTATTATCTCTAAGGAAATCTGGTAACATTATCAAAACACTATTTTTTTGGGAATTTGGAATGGAAACTTCCAGAGGCATCCGACTCTATAAAGATTAATGCTCCACAAAATGATGTTGCCTGTATTAACAAGCTATGATAATGGCACACTTTGGGGACATTAGCTGTGTCAACTGTGAAAAGCATGTGAGTGCTCAAATTCGAAATCTATTTGAAATAGAGGAGTATGTGTATGAGGCAATTCAAGGGCTAATGGGGATTACTCTGAATTTTGATATGCATTGGTACAATGCCCTCATTTATGAAGTAGTTGTTCTTCCCTTAGTTGACATCATTGAATCAAGGGAGTGATCTATCGAGTTGATGTGCGACTTTGTGAAGCCGTCCATTGGTAATATTGTCGCCAATGATATTCTTGGCCTAGATGAAAATGTAAAGGTTAGCATCTTAAAAACATATTTCCAACCTGAGTACTATTTTCCCTCTGATTCTAGTAAGGATGCAAACAATTCCAAGGAGGAAGATAGCTCAGATTCTGAGAACTACGATAAGCGCAGTGCCAAGAGAAGAAGAATGGAGAAGGCTGAGGAAAGGGAGCGAATGAAGACTTTTGTGGAAAATGCTTGGGTTATATTCAGGTGCACGGTTTTAAATGGAAACATGGACCCCTTTAGGCATGTTACCAATTTAGATGAATGGTGGTTCCCAGTTGCTTCCATTGCAAATGTCATCAGTCTTGGTGAATATGTTGCTCTTATTCTCCAAGCTCTTTGGGGAGATGAATAACTGCTCTGCACTTGGTCACTGTTCTAATCACATAGGGAATCGATTGGTTTATGATACTTCGATATACTTGTGTCGACTGTATTGTCCTTTGTCTTTGTTCGATCTTTTTGTGTTGTTACTATTTGTAATATCGGATCATAGGGATGTTTGGATGATTCGACTCACACGCTTTTTGTCATATGTGGGTGGCGTAACTGTTTGTATTTTTTTAGAAATTTAATAGAGGGCACTATCCCCATACTAGATAGCACTTACCTTAAAAAATAAATAAATAAATAAATAATGTCAACTATTTCTATTCATATATATAATATAATAATGTGAACAATTAAAAAAATACTATATAAAAAATAATTTTTTTAACATTTAATAGGGCTAAATTTTTTAATGCATGCCCAAAATTATTATGGCGGCTGTGAGAATCGATGTCATGTGCAAATCAAGGCAGGTTGCCATGGAAATGAGGTAGCTGGAAGTGATCACTACAAATTTCTATCACAAGCTAGGAGGAAGGGGTGATTTGCTGCCTCCATAGTCAGTGCCCAAAGAATTACATTATTTGTGCCTAACAAACCACATTAATTATATTAAATTAAACTCATTAGCGCCACGCACACCATTTTATTGACTCATTTTTATTTTTTATTTTTTTAACTTGTTTGAAATTTTAAAAGGCTGTGATTTATTGATTTGCTCATGATTTAAGGATGACTTGTTTTGTACACAAATGAATGGGGTACATATGTGACTATAGACTTATGTCTATTGACATAATATATAGTATATATAGACACCTATTTCTATCCACTTGATTAAATGAATTTTATATTTGTTTAATTATCATTTATCCAACTATTAATTAAATTCACATTTAATTAATCTTTTTCCCTTTTCCAACTATTAATTAAATTAAAATATAATTATTTCATCCCAACCCTCTTCTCCTATTAAGTAAATAAATTATTCAATTAATTTAATTTAATTCACTTAACCAAATTCAAACCATTAATTAAATAAATAAATCATATTTGTTTATAAATGCTCCATCACATTTAAATAAAATAATATTGATTTAAAATCCCCAAATCCCATCTCTCACATTTAAATAAATTAATGTTTATTTAAATCCCCAAAATCCCCTTTCTCACATTTAAATAAATAAACATTTATTTAAATTCCTAAAATCCCCCCCCCCCCCCCCCCACTTGCAATTTCTAGAAAATGTAAGTTGCAAGTTAACCTTCCTCCTAATCATGTCTAAACCCCTATTATTAGCCTAATCACCCTTTAATGGTTTTCATATTCCTAAACCAAAGGTTAATCCAGAACCCATCAACTCAAACCTTTAATGGCTTTTTTTAAAGTCTTCAAGCCTTTAATGGTTTTCTTCTAGAGTCTTCTCAAACCTTTAATGGTTTCCCTCAAAGTCTTCAAGCCTTTAATGGCTTCCTTCTAGAGTCCTCTTAAGCTTTAATGACTTCTTTCAAGTCTTCAAGCATTTAATGCTTTATCCCCCTTCTTCTTGTTTAAATAAATTAAGATTTATTTAAATAAAATTCAAAATTCACATGCACATTTAAATAAAAAAAAATTTAAAAATCTTTTTTATCCTCACCCACTTGCATTCTTCTACAATACTCACTTGCACACTTAAATTTTTTTAAACCCTTCCAATCCTTTATAAATTAGCCTACTCCTCTTCTAAGTGTTTGCACATTCCTAACTAAGGGATTAGTGAATAGTCACTTCTCAAAAACATTTAAGGCTCTTACAAAGTCTTAAAGGCTTTCTCCCTTCAACAAGTTAACCCACAAGGGTCCTTGACCAAACTAACCCCCCTTTGACCCTTAGTTAGAGACTTTTTCTCTTACTCAACCATCCGTTTAACCCTCAAGTATCTTCAAGCATTTAATGCTTTGACTAAGGTAACCCTTTCACATTCATTTATCCATTGGATAAAGCCTTTATCTAATAACCCAACCACATGAGGTTAACCATCATGTCTCTTCAAACATTTAATGCCTCTTCCCTCTCCTCTCAAGCCCTCTCATGATGTCACTTGTCACCATTGCATTGGTGGAAGTTGCAAACATGGATTGAGGATCATGCCTCTCTCATGCAATCCTAGCCCTCCATAAGCCAAATCAATCTTGACCCTTCAATCAACCATTTTGCCTATAAAAGGAACCCTCATCCTCAAGCAAAGGACAAACCATCTTTAACATTGTTATTATAGTTGGATAGGCATTTCTACTTAGCTTTCTCATAGAAATTCCATTTATGCATTTACATAGCAATAAGAGTTCATTTTCAACCATTTAATCCTTTATTTGGCATCCATGGCTTCATGCTAAAATTGAGGGCTACACTCAAGCAAGCTTTTGGATCTTGGAGAGGAGAAGAACATGGGAGAGACATCAAAGAGAACAATGGGAGCATCTTAGGGAGTTTCCAACTCTTATTTTTCATATGCTATGCTTCTATTGTTTGTTCTTTATCTCTTTTGGTATGCATTTGTAAGTTTTTAGTTCATTTGGTTTTGGTTTTGGTTGAGACTAACATATTGACATTTGAGCTTTGGTTTTGATTGTCCCCTTTCATGTGCATCATTTTGGCGCTCACCGTGGGGCCCATGTCCCATTCCATACTAACAAGTTAAAATTTTTACTTAAATTTTTGAAACTTGCATATTTTCCATGTATAGGTCTCGGTTTAGTGCTTTTGTCATGCAATTTCGTGCTTTTGTTCAGAGTTTTGGAAAAATCCTATTCTGGTGCAATTGTTTTACTTTAACGCTTCAACCATTTCTTCTAGCACAACTATTTTGTTCTAGCACATTTGTCATTTATTTTAGCAAAAAATGTGGTGTTTTTAGCGCTTTTGTTCTCTTTTGGCACTTTTTTCCTCTATTTGAGTGCTTTTATTTCACCAGAATAGTGCTTTTGTGTCAAACAAAGAGCTAAAAATTGTAACCTCAAAGAAAATTTTAGGCTTTTGAGCCCACAATTTGGACTGACAATTTGAAGGTTTTCCAGGTGCTAACATTGTGTGCAGGTTCTAAAGGAGTAAGCTTAGTTTAATTTTACTTTTTGGTTACAAATTTTCATTTCTTATTACAAGCGAGTTAAGAAGAACTATAAAAAATTCTTTCTTTCTTGCAAAGCTAAATAGAAACTCACATTTCATTTGGTGCAAGTTAAAAAGAATCCAACAATTCCTTTGGTGCAAGTAAAAAGAACTTCATTTTATTTCTTGCAAAGGATAAAAAGAACTACAAACAAACATTTCCTTTTTGCAAGTAGCTCACATTTCTATTTAAGTGCAAAATAAAAAGAAAAAGATACATTTTATTTTTCTTGTTACAAAGGGATAAAAAGGACAAGCCATACTTCAGTTTTGCAAGGTAAAAAGAACAAGCCACCTTTCCATTTGCTACAAGGTTTATTTTCTTGCAAAGGTTTTCAAAATTCTCAACTCTATTTGTTGCAATTTTTGGCCTAAAAAGAACACTTCATTTTTCTATCTTGGTTAAAAGGAACACCATGTTTGTTGGAGCAACATCTCCAAGTAGCAATTAGATCACATTGCAATTATGGGATAAAGGAACAAACCATATTTGCTTCATCTTGTGATAGGCCTATTCTTTCCCTTTAATTGGATGATTAAAAAGACAGAATCACTTTCAATTTTTGCATTTAAGATAAATCCATTAGCAAGCCTGCCCTCCTGAGAAGCCCATAATATCGATGAGAGGGGATTGACTTAAGTGGGGAATGACTAATGCTAAGTATTCCAACCCACTATAATCAAATGTGGATTGTAATGAAAATCACTTCCAATAGTAGTGTGCATTGATAGCCTTCCCCTAGTATCCTTGAGATATGTAAAGCCTTTGTTCTAAAGGTTGTGAAGCCTCTTGAGGGATTTTATCATTGAAGCACTGAATGAAAACCTTACTACGAACCTTAAGTATAGAGGCCAAGCTTATCTTGTTATCCAAACATTTGTAATATCATAGTGCAAGGGTGGGGAATAATCTGCCCCTAAGGCACTCACCATACATCTGTTGGTATTATGGATGTGTTGCATTGATTTTGTCATTGATGTCAACACCTGTCAACACTTGTCAACACTTATCAACACTGGAGATCTTTGGTTATGTTCACTGACATGTTCAGTGACTTATGCACAGTCACCGATATTTGGTTCACTGACAAGTTATATTGTTCACCGACACTAAGGATGATTTGTTATCATTTGGAGATTACTTGGTTATGTCAAAGACATGGTTTGGACACTTGGTTTTGGTGATTTAGTTATTGGTCTAATCGAGTTTACATGTTTTTTGTTATCGGCAAATAGGTCTAGGTTATGGACCGGCAAGCGTTATCTATTCCAGATCAGCACAACATGGTATGAAGATGATTTATTGATTGCTTATTATTGTAAATGCATTAAGCCGACATGATGCATCACATATTGATTCATTTGTAATTGATTTAATTGTAATAATCTTAGTGAGACAACCTACACATTTGGTCTTAGGTTTTGGTATATATGTAAGATCTCATTTGTGAGATTATGTAAGAGAGGGTGTGGAAAAGGATTGTAATAAGGTATATGCGAATATAAGCAGAGCTATACACACAAACACCATTTGAAGATTCAAGGAAGGTATGAAGAAGACAATCAAAGCTTAATCGGTACTGAATCCAGCATATGAAGATGTTATTTTTAGCAGTACATTATCATTGGATTTGACAATCCAATTGTAGTTAGTGTGACTCTCATTTTGTTATTGAGCAGTGAGCTCTAGGCAGTTGGCCTTTCTACATGCAGAACCCATTTGTACACACATACTATCTGTAGTAGTATCATCTATTTGTGGGTAAGGTTTCCCATCATGGTTTTTCCCCTTACATGGTTTCCACATACAAATATATGTGTTATGTGTTGTGGATGTTATTTGTCTTTCTATTTCATGCATTAAACTTTACCAGTACTGTTATTAATTGTTAAACTGTCAACCGACATTAAGTTTGGCTTATCGGTATTATGCATCAAGTTTGATTGAGTTATATTTTGGTTGAAATTAATAGATAACTGATTCACCCCCCCCCCCCTCTTAGTTGCCTCTGAGTCCTAACAATTGGTATCAAAGCTAAGTCCTCTTTTTGCAAAATTTTAACAACTTGAGGAGATTCTATGACAACTAACTATTTCAGGAAGGACAATCTGAAGCTTGATGGAACTAACTATGGTATATGGAAGATCAGAATGGAGACACATTTGAATTGCATTGGTAGAGACATATGGGATGTTACAAAGAATGGCTATGTTGGTCCTACATAGAGTCAACCTAATCCACCTAACTTGGCTAAAGATCGGGAGAATGATTGCAAAGCAAGAGAAGCACTTTTGAGCACATTGCCAGATCAGAAAATCATGGGATTATCATATCAACCTACTGCTAAAGCTATTTGGGATAAATTGGAGACACTGAATGAAGGTGATACCACTGTCAAAATTGCAAAACTGGAATGCTTCCGGGTCAAGTATGAAAATCTAAAAATGGAAGAAGATGAAAGGATTTTTGCTTTTATGGAAAGAGTCGATGAAATTGTTTTGGGTATAGAATGTTGTGGAGGATCCTTAAGTGAAGATGAGATTGTTTCTAAAGTTGTAAGA
Organism: Cryptomeria japonica; assembly: GCF_030272615.1. Taxonomy (NCBI): domain Eukaryota; kingdom Viridiplantae; phylum Streptophyta; class Pinopsida; order Cupressales; family Cupressaceae; genus Cryptomeria; species Cryptomeria japonica. The sequence continues at coordinate 347,537,837 of NC_081415.1, read as the reverse complement.
GAATTGACACCAGCATACAAAATGAAAGTAACTGCTATTAATGAATTGAGAACAATGCCTAATACATCAGTATCTAGAGATACCTTGGTTGGAAAACTTTCAGCTTTTGAACTTGAGGAATTTGGTCTTGTTGCGACAATTAAGATAGATTTAGCTTTCAAGGCATCATCATCTATAGCATCATCATCATCATCTGAGAAATCTGATTGGAAATCACTTTATGCAAGAGAACTTGAAGAGCTTGAAGCACTATTTGCAAGAAAAATGCCTAAAGGTCCAGTTTGAAGTAAGTATGAAGGTAAAGCACCATTTAAATGTTTTAACTGCAATAAAATTGGTCATATGGCATCTAGGTGTCCTAATAGATGTGCAAGATTGAAAGAAGAAGCTAAAAGAACATATAAGCCTAACCCTGAATATCAGAGATACAAATTTAAGAAGAATAAAGACAAATCATGTTACTATGTTGATGAAGGAGTTATTGATGATTCTGATGAGGAACTGACAAACAATGGATGTGCTTTTGTTGCTATAATAGAAGATCAATTGACACCTACTATACAATTGGTAGAGCAGACCCTGACAGCTAAAATTAAAGAAAAGGATGAATGGATCATTGATTCCAGATGTTCACATCATATGACTGGTGATAAAAGTAAATTCTTGACCTTTCAAGAATACAATGGAGGTCTAGTAAGATTTGGAGATGATAAAGCTTGTTTGATCAGAGGAAAATGCACTATATCTTTTGATGGTAAGCACAATAATGACAAAGTTTATTATGTTGAAGGTTTGAAGCATAATATTTTGAGTGTTGGTCAATTAGTTGAAAAGGGATTTCATTTACAATTCAAGAATGGTAAATGCAAAATCATGAATAGAACTGGTTTGGAAATTGCAACCAGTAATCAGACTAGAGGTAATATCTTTCACATGAATAACAATGAGAAGACATGCTTGATTTCACATATTTATTAATCTTGGTTATGGCATAAAAGACTTTGTCATGTGAATTTTGGTTGCATTGTGAAGATCAATACTACTAATTACCTAAGATTGTAAAACCTCACAATCCGGTATGTAAGAAATGTCAATTTGGAAAGCAAGTTAGAGAAACTTTTAAGAGTATTCCAGAGAAATCCAATAATGTTCTTGATTTAATTCATATTGATTTATGTGGTCCAATAAGAACTAGAAGTTTACAAGGAGATAGATATTTTATGCTAATCATTGATGATTATTCTAGAATGTGTTGGGTTACTTTTCTCAGGGAGAAATCAGAAGCTTTTGGGAAATTCAAATTATTCAAGGTAATGGTAGAGAATGAAACCAGTAAGAAAATCAAATGTTTGAGATCAGATCAAGGAGGTGAATTCACATCTAACTAATTTAATACATTCTGTGAAGTGAATGGAATCAGAAGATCGTTATCACCACCTCGGACACCCTAGCAAAATATAGTTGTGGAAAGGAAGAACAAAACTATTTTGGATGCAGCTAGAAGCATGATATCAGAAGAAAACCTACCTCATGTGTATTGGAGAGAAGCAACCAATATAGTGGTTTATACATTCAACAGAGTTCACATCAAAGGTGAAACTGATAAGACCCCTCATGAACTATGGTTTGGTAATACTCCCTCTTAAATATTTCAAAATATTAGGAAGCAAATGTTATATTAGGAGAGATGATTATATTGTTAAATTTGATCCTAGAAGTGATGAAGGAATATTTCTTGGTTATTCATCTAAGAGAAAGGCATATAGATGTTTTAATAAGAGATTGCAGAAAATCATTGAGAGTGCAAATGTGAAGATTGATGAACAGTTTAGAGGTAATTCAAGGTCCATAGATTCTGAACCAATAGTTGAGATAATCACAAATGAACCTACACTGAGTACACCGGTACAGAATATTGATCTAGTCACATCGACATCATCTGAGAATTCCATAGTGACTGAAGAACAACAACAAGTGAATACACCCAGGTATGCAAGATTGAATCACTCTGAAAGTCAGATAATTGGGAATAAGTATCAAGGTGTTATGAATAGAGGAAGACTGGTAGATGAAGAGGTATGTCTAATTTCTCAAATTGAACTAGCATCAGTTAATGAGGCATGTGAAGATAAACATTGGATTAAAGCTATGGAAGATGAATTGGAACAAATTGAAAAGAATAACACATGGACATTGGTTCCCTAGCCTAAAAACAAAAATGTAATTGGAACTAAATGGGTATTCAAAAATAAACTTAACGAAGATAGTAAGGTAATCAGAAAAAAAAAGAAAGATTAGTGTGTAAGGGATATTCACAGAAAAAGGGAATTGATTACAATGAAACCTTTGCACCGGTAGATAGAATTGAGGCAGTCAGACTATTCTTAGCTTTTGCAGCACACAAGAACTGCAAATTATATCAAATGGATGTTAAATATGCATTTCTGAATGGTGATCTTAAAGAGGAAGTTTACATTGAACAACTTGATGGATTTTATTTGATAGATGACAATGATATGGTTTGTAGGTTAAGGAAAGCTTTATATGGATTAAAGAAAGCTCCTAGAGCTTGGTATGCTAGATTGGACAAATATCTTTTGAAGCTTGGTTACACTAAAGGTAATGCTGACAACAACTTATATTACAAAGTGACTAATGATGACATCTTGGTTATTGAAGTTTTAATTGATGATATAATTTCTGGAGGAGAAGATGAATTGTGTAAAGACTATTCTAATAAGATGCAGGAAGAATTTGAAATGTCTATGATTGGGGAGATAAAATTCTTTTTAGGATTGTAGATTTCACAGATTGATAAAGATATATTCATATGTCAATCTAAGTACTTGAAGGAACTACTAAAGAAATTTGGTATGGAAAACTCTAAACTGGCAAGTACTCCTATGACTACAACTGATAAACTATCATTGAAGGATGAATCAACACCTATTAATCTAACAAGATATAAATCTATGATTGGAGGTTTAATGTATTTGACACAAATAAGACCTAATATTATGAATACAGTATGTATTGTTTTAAGATTTTAGAGTAATCCTAAGGAAAATCATGAATTAGCAGTGAAAAGGATTTTCCGGTATCTACAAGGCACAACAAATCTTGGTTTATGGTATCGTAAAGATGAAAATTTTGATTTATGTGCATACACAAATGCAAATTGGGAAGGAGATGTAGATGATAGAAAGAGCACCATTGGCGGAGCATTCTTTCTTGGTAGCAGATTGATTTCATGGTTGAGCAAGAAACAAAGTTGTACATCATTATCAAAAATAAAATCAGAATATGTTGCAGCAGCAACTAATTGTACTCAGGTATTATGGATTAAGCAAATGTTTAAGGACATAAAGGTAAAATGCAAAGAACCTATAATCATTTACTATGATAATATGGAAGCAATAGATATATCAAAGTGTCCAGTATTTCACTCTAAAACTAAACATGTTTCTATCAAATTCAATTTTTTGAAAGAGAATGTACAAGCAAAAGAAGTGAAATTGGTTTATGTGAATACTAAAGAGCAGATTGCAGATATCTTTACTAAGCCTTTGCCTAAGGAAACTTTTGAATATCTTAGAGAGTAGCTTGGGGTAATACCCTCACCGGTAGAAACTTAGACAATTGAAGAATGGCATCAGACCAATAGGAATTAAATAGAGAAATCTTTTTCCGGCTTTGATGAAGGAGAGCTACTTCTCAGGGGGAGTACTTGGTTATAACAATTGGTATTTGTAATAAGATCTATGAACTGATTGTATTTGGTTTTTGTATTGCTTTGGCATTTGATGTCAAAGGGGGAGAGATATCTATGGAAAAACACATTATCTTTTGGGGAGAGATTATTCCCAAGGGGAGTAATATTATGTATTTTGATTTCTGGTAATTGATCTCTTCGGGAGATTGTTGGTTTTTGGTTTTTGGAATTACTGCTTTGGCACTTAGATGGTTTTTCCATCTTGTGTTGCCATCAATGCCAAAGGGGGAGATTGTTGGTATTATGGATGTGTTGCATTGGTTTTGTCATTGATGTCAACACCTATCAACACTTGTCAACACTTATCAGCACTGGAGATCTTTGGTTATGTTCACCGACATGTTCAATGACTTATTCACAGTCATCGGTATTTGGTTCACCGGTAGGTTATATTGTTCACTGACACTGAGGATGATCTATTATCAACTAGAGATTACTTGGTTATGTCGAAGACATGGTTTGGACACTTGGTTTTGGTGATTTGGTTATTGGTCTAATCGAGTTTGCATGTTCGTTGTTACCGACAAATAGGTCTAGGTTATGGACTGACAAGCATTATCTATTCCAGATCAGCATGACACATTATGGAGATGATCTATTGATTGGTTATTATTGTAAATGCATTAAGTCAACATGATGCATCACATATTGATTCATTTGTAATTGATTTAATTGTAATAATCTTAGTGAGCCGACCTACACATTTGGTCTTAGCTTTTGGTATATATGTAAGATCTCATTTGTGATATTATGTAAGAGAAGGTGTGGAAAAGGATTGTAATAAAGTATATGTGAATATAAGCAGAGCTATACATGCAGACACCATTTGAAGATTCAAGGAAGGTATGAAGAAGACAATCAAAGCTTAACCAGTACTGAATCCAACATATGAAGATGCTATTTTGAGTAGTACATTATCATTGGATTTGACCATCCAATTGTAGTCAGTGTGACTCTCATTTTGTGATTGAGTGGTGAGCTCTAGACAGTTGGCCTTTCTGCATGTACAGACCCCATTTGTACACATATATTATCTGTAGTAGTATCATCTGATTGTGGGTAAGGTTTCCCACTATGGTTTTTCCCCTCAGAGGGTTTCCATGTACAAATATTTATGTTATGTATTGTGGATGTTATTTATCTTTCCATTTCATGCATTAAACTTTACCGGTCTTGTTCTTAACTGTTAAACTGTCAACCGACATTAAGTTTGGCTTACCAGTATTATGCATCAAGTTTGATTAAGTTATATTTGTTGGCTTTTTTTATGTTTATGATGTGATTACCATTGATGGACACACACTTGCATTGAGATCTCCTTTATATGTATGAGCTTAAGCTCAACCAGAATATGTTGCAACTGGTATGTTGTATTATAGTCGTTAGACTATTGGTGTTTTGCAGATTGTGGTTATTGGTCTGAAGCGGCATGTCAACCCCAAGCGATTCATGGATCCCAAGTGGTATGAGGGATTAAAGCGGCATAACACATTATTTCCCAATCTTCATTTTGTCAAACCGGAAACTGACATTTTGCTTGAACCGGTATTTTGTATGAACTGGTAATACTCTGTGATGAGTTACCAACCGACATTTTGTGATGAGTTACCATCCACCGATTGTTTGACGGTGCCGACACTTTAATGGTGCTTTTTGTGTCATGTTACCAAATATGTCTAGATGCATTGAACTTAGGAAATTGTATTGTAATCCTATTGGACCGACATGAAATAAGATTCCTTTATAAGGACATCATGTCTAGGGTTTTAGGTTGTTGCTGTTGGTGAAGTTGATATTGTTGCTAGGGTTTAAGGTGGTTGATGAGTTAGAGAGAGTATGAATGTGTAGAAGACTAAAGTAATGCTGGAATGCATTAGGAATGAGCTATCAAGGATCTAATCAAGCAATCTGTGCTATTTGCTAGATCACTCACTTGTTGATTACTCACATCTTCAACAAGTTTGTAGCCCTTAACTGGGTAGGCTCAAAAGCCTTTTGTAAATCCTCTAACAAGGTGGTTCACATCTGTGGATCTAAAGTCCTCTAGCAAGGTAGTCTTTAATCGGACTTATCTCCTAACAGAGATTGAGATTCCTAACAGGATCTGTTCTGGTAAAGAACATTGTAAGACCTTAACCAGTCTGGTTCCTATTCTGTAGATAGTTACTTGTGAGTTCCATCTCACCATGGTTTTTCCCATTTGGGTTTCCACATCAAAATCTCTTATGTTATGGTGTTTGTGCTTTTGTGGGTGAATGCATTATTTGCTATTTGGTTTGCATGTGTGCTAACCGGTTTGTCTGCTAAATTGTTTTACCGATTTACTGTTAGTCTTGCAAAGTGTTTAAGTGCAAAGATTTTTGGCATACTAATTCACCCCCCCCTCTTACTATTCATCAATATTTGGGTTGAAATTAATAGAAAACTGATTCACCCCCCCCTCTCAATTGCCTCCGGGTCCTAACAACATCTCCTAAGAAATGATCCAATTGAGGAGCAATTCTCCTTGGTTCAACTTCTAGAAAAAGGCAAAAAAGTGGGCTCACCCTCAGGCGTGACAAGGTTGTTTGAGCTGAAGGAGTATCAGGATGTGGGATATGATAGTATGAATGACCTTTTTAATAATAGAAGAGTCTGACTGATTTTTATTTTTATTTTTCAAAATTGGTGAAAAGCAAAGAGGATTTGAAAAGATCCTAGAACATACACATTTCATCAGATTCAATTTAAAGTTACCAAGAAGAGAAGTGTTTATGTTCTTGATGTGTCTTCTTATAAAAATAAAACATTCAAAACAAGTTCATATCCTCAACTAATCAAAACAAATCACAACAAATTTTTCTAAGGCGTCATCTCATCAAGTCCCTCAAACATATCAAGAAGTCTATTCACCACAAATTCCAAACCAAGAAACCTAGCCAAAAAGAGATCTTAAAGAAGAGAAAATTTCTCTACATACACCGCAAACTCTTGTTCAAACGTGAAAGCTACCTTCACCATTTTCATGATTATCTACATGGTAATGGAAATGAGTTTGATGAGGAATCTTTGAAAACTTGTGCCTTTCAACAAAGATCCACATTGTCTCAATCTCTCAATAAAAGTGGGCAAATCTCACTGTCATATCTACCTTAACAAGAAATCACCTATTAAGTCATTTTCCCATCTAGGGTAATCTTTCATCAACTCATCTTCTTTCAAAAATGCATTCCTCCATCATACATTCCATAACCTGCAATCCCCTATTAGAGATTCCAAGATTCCACATTTCCTCTTCTTTGTCATTTTCTTGAGTCATTCAAAACACACATATTCCACATTTTACACTCAAAACATTCAAAATAAATCATCAAACTCATAATTCCATAGTTTATATTCACTCCAAAAAACTCAAAATAAAAACACCAAAATTCCATTCAACTCTCACAACAAAGAGGTCTTGTCCTTAGTTCTTTTAGATATTGCTCATCACACCAACAACAAATACTCTCTAAGTGTGTCTCTCCATCTAGGATCAATAATCCTAAGGGGCATTACTAAGCATCATAAATAGGTTAAAATTAGCTTTTGATTGCATCCTCTCATAATTAGGTAGCTTGAAAACACAAACCTTGCTACACCTCATCTCACAAGTGTTGAACACAAAGTAAGCAACCCCAAAGTGGAATTTGTTAACATCCAACCTCTTGGTGAAAGAGATCACTCATCCACAAACATTTCAACTCAATCATCACCATTGTCAAATCTTGGAACTATAAGAAGGGATCAACCACCCACTTTTCATTTATTTCATTTCCAAAACACCAACTTCAACATGGTTGAGACTGGGTCTTGTTGGTGCCCAAAACCATAGATTGGGAAACCAAAGACCAACCTAGTCCTTAGTTAATCCAATCAGCCTTGGCCAATAAACAAGAATGGTCGAAGACCAAATTACTCTGCACTTTAGGCTCCACTAAACCCAAGTGGGTGTACCTTACACTCTCAAGCACAAAAGAGGTTTATTTTAAGTGAATTTAAACTGTGGGAGTTAGTAATTGCAGGGATGGCAAAAGGTTTTCTTGCAATTATGATAACAGAATTGCTTTTTATTGAATGCCTTTAAAACTGATAAAATAAGTGTGAATATAGTTGTGTTATGTAAAACATTACTGTTAGGACTTTAAGACATTATGAAAAAGAGTAGTACTTATAGAAATTAGAAGATTTGTTTCTTTGATAAGGACCTAATGCATACAAACTTATTCAGCAAAGATTAATAATAGACTAGTGCCTTTATCTGACAATTAATAAATAACTTTGTGGACAAGAATCACTATCAACTCAAGAGATAATTACAAGACCATCACTGCAAAGTTTCATTATGTGTTGCATGAACAATAAAAACCCAATTTTACATTCAATACAACATCATGTGATGGCACATCACAACAAATCTAAAATATTTATCAAGAGGATATATGATTCCATCAAACAAAAAATTACACATAACGATCTGAAGATAAAAGTATGAAATCTTGTATATTAACTTCTGGAATAAGAATGTACACAAAAACTGCACTTACAAATACTCCAATACATTCAGTTTGCATAGAATAAAACTTCTCATTCCTATTAGACCTTTCTAAAACATAACACTTGCAGCCCAACCAGTGGCAAAAATTATCTGAAAGATGAAAAATTATCCCTTATGATACAAAAATGACTCACTACATATATGTGAGCCAAAGGATTCAAATAAAAGGACACACCCTTTCATCTTGTTAAACTAAACTTAACTAAAACCTAACACCTAACTGCTTAACTACTAGACACAAAATATAATAAAAATTAGTTCTCACCATCTAATATTGTATCACACTTTTGTATTTGCTCCAAATACTTGTTGTCCTTGTGAATATTGGTGTTGAATACAGTATCCCTGATAATGATCTCCATGGTAACCAATCTCTCCATCTGCTCACCTGTCTCCTTCATATCCAAAACATCTACCTGGGCAACATTAAGGGATGCGTTAAGTACATTCTGGCATTCTGCAATCCAAATCCCTTTGTCCTTTAACTTCTCTGCATCATCCACAATATTTGGTACACCATACCTAACAATATCTTTACAATCGATAAATTCCTGCTTAATGTCTACACCAAATACCTTATGCTTGTTCAACCTTCTCTGGATCTTCTCAACAATTTTTTCATCGGCACTCTTCTCTTTCAACAACACCTTCAGCCTCTTCAAAGTTCTTTCATGAGAAGCCATATTATACTGGGTCTTCTGACAATTAATCCAAAATTCTTTGAGGACTTCTAACAAATGCTCAAACCTGTTTGTCAACGAAACACAAGCAACATCTACCTTGGCAATCCTGATTTGCCTTCTTAGCTTAATGTTTTCTTTCATTTGGTCTTCATATTTTTTATTCCATTGCACACCAGTATTAGTTATCTATAGTACTTCATGACCACGACTTCTCAATAGGTCTTCATATAAATTCTTATTATTTTGACCCTCTATTAACACCCACTCCATTTGGGCGTTATTCAATTTTTTAATGTCAATCCCCAAGTCTGTGGTGATAATTGGATTAACTTCTCCCACTTTCAGCTTCATCATGTGCCCAAATGCCTTATCTATATCTATGTTCTTGGGCCTTTTATTTTGAGGGTATAGGGCCCAAAGCAACATTTCCTCTTCATTTGGATCATATCTCGATCCAATAAAAATGTCATTAACACCCTGTATGTCTAACTTTACATCCTTTCTATCAGAATGCAACAAGCTGTCAAAAATGAAAGAAGCACTTAAGTCCCATCCTGGGAACAAAATGATGCCTACCTCATTGAGAAGTTGTCTCCCTCTCTGTGGTGTCATTGTGGCCACTTCTGCATTAATGTCTTCTTTCAATTTTTTAAGCATCTCTACTTCATTTTCTAGGGTAACATTTGGGATGCTTTCCCTCAACTTTTCCCCTTTGTAATGGTACAAGAATGACTTAAACTCTTTGGACTATACAATAAATTCATCTGGAACAAAAGATGCATGCTCTTCCATTCTCACATCTATGTTGGCATTTATTCTCACCATGGATTTCTTCTGGCTCTCTGCCACTTCTTCTAATTCAGGTGCACGGAGGGTTGATACAGCTATATTCTCATCAGACCTGCTCTCAAAATCTCCTTCTTCTTTTAGTTCCTGAAGCCTCTGCTTCCGCTCTTCCAATTTTTGGTTCAATTCTTCTAAAAGAGCAGCAGTCTCATCCCATTTCTTATTTCTAAATAAATCTTCAGCCTCCATGGGTATATGCAAATATTCTCCCAGGTTTTGGCTCTTCCTGCAGTGGTGGATATATCCCTCTAGATCATAATTTTTTCGAGCCTAGTGTCCATATAAATTGTACTCCTCTACCAACTTATTTTTTATCATCTCCTAAGCCTTGGTAGATACAATATGGTGAAGTCTCCAAAATGCAAAGTGCCAGGCATAAATACCTGCTTGTGTGTGATGGACTTGAAAAACACTGAGAGGGGGGGGTGGGGGGGTGAATTAGTGACACCAAATGAAACACTACTTCAAACACTAACCGGTAGATGAACTTAATCAAGCATTTAAACAAAATACATGCTATCCAAAATGATATAAAAACATCCACAAAAAGTAAAATATCCACCATAACACAAGTGTTTATACGTGGAAAACCCAAATAGGTAAAAACCACGGTGAGATGGAACTCTAAAGTTAACTATCTGTAGTAATAGATAACTGACCGGTTAAGGTCTTACAAAGTGCTTTGCTAGGAGCAAATCTTGTTAGAGATCCCAAGCTTGATTAGAAGCTTATACCCTATTAAGAGTACTACCCACTTAGGAGTAACCTCACTAGAGAATTTGAGAATCCAAACTAATGGATCACCTTGTTAGAGGATTTGTACAATGAATCTTGTTAGAGCTTACCCAGTTAGGGGATTTGATTTTGTTGTAATGATTAGAGAACAACAAGAATGGTTTGATTTGTTCTGAGTAGCACAATATTTGCTTGATCAAATTATTGTAAGTACATTCAACATTGCTCTTCATCTTAACACTTCTCGCTCTTCAACAAAATCTTTCACTCTTTATGTATATCAGTATTCACATAATCCCCTGTCTATCACTATCAATTTCAAATTATTTGCTAAGATGTCTTAATATAGACATTCAAATCTTATGTCGGCCTAAGGAAATCAAAACACAATTTCCTAGGTGCAGTGTATCTAGACAAGTAGTCATAACTCATCACAAAAATGACTGCCAAGAAAACGGTGCTGGTAACTCATCACAAAAATAGATACCGATTAGAACAGTCAATACCGGTTGGAACAAAACATGTGATCTATTGTCATGGAATCTTCTGCTTGATCTCCATCTTCATAGTCATCTTCATTTTGATGCCGACTTAGTGTAGCCATAGGTTATCTCTTAAGCACATACCGGTTGACACAGACTACCGGTTAGAGATAAACCTTTAAACATACCGGTTGACAGTGTAAACCAATTGAAACACCGTTAGTCAATATAATCATGTGTGTGTGAGAATGTTTCATCAATGACATCAAGTGATTAATATATTACAATTATCATCAAGCCAACAGTGTGTGCCACCCAAATGTTTTGCATTTGACATACTAAGTTTCCTAACAAACTCTAAATAGGCAATCCTATTAGGAACTAATGTAGGCAACATATATGGAACACCCTCAAAAACATAAACCCTGAAAAAAGTGAAATTCTGACATATAAACCAGTCACCCCAATTGTGGTTGACCCTAGTCTCTCCAAAAGCATGGAGTCTCAAGAATCTCTTGATATTGGGTGAGATAGACCCATCACATTCCACTCCAAACAATCTGTATAGAGGCTTAACAAAATATTCTTCAGACAACATATAATGTGACTTGTCAAACCTTGAATCCCATAGGGATACCCATAATTGAACCAGTTGGTCTTGTCCATCTTTGTTCCTGGGAGTCACCCTTAATTATTTTGGCCACAAACCTTTCATATGCCCATGAAAAAAAACCATATGCATTAGCAATGAGTAAAATTTGAAAGTATGGTTAGGCTCTATTTGCAAACTCAAGAATCCTTCTTGCAGCTTCTCTGCCAAGTAAGTTGCATAATCAAATGGCCTTGGCTCATGCATTTGAATGTCTGCAACCAAAACCAATGGGCCTAGCCTTGTAACATTAGGAACTTCTTCCACTCAGACCTGGCTGCATGCCCAATATGTGTACTGCAAATATTGCCTAAACAGAGTAATTTCAAAAGGAGGACCATCCTGCTCCATGAGTTGTCCCTTCTCCTTTTTGTGAATTGCTAACTTCCACACAATGTGAGTAGTGTCCATTTGGGTATACTCCCCTTCTAGGTCTGTAAAACATTAGGGGCATGTAGGGCTCATAAGACACACCCAAAACCTCCTGAATAGATCCGATAGATATCCGTATGAATGAATCCCCATTGGGCAATCAAATGCATCTTTTATCTTTGTTGTACTTCCTGGTAAAACATTTGGGACCACCAGTCTGCACAAATTTGTTGTCCAAGGGTTCGACAATAGCATCTCTTTGTTCTTTCTTAGGTAGTGATATAGAAACAATTCATGGCCCCTTATGGTTGTCCAGATATCTCCAACCCCATTGTACTTATCTTCCAATTGATCCTTGGGCAGCAAATAGGTTCTAGACCTCCTCGGATTAGCACCAGATGACTCCATTTGGTCAATCATGTCCTAGTTCAACTTTCGCTTTTGCACACCCTCCACAAACTTTGTCTTTTTTGATTTAGTAGACTGTGTATCGGAAATATCTATGACCTTTGTTTTCCCTTGTGAACCAGAAGCCTCCATGATTAAATGGTTGAATTCTCAAATTACCCGTGCTTCTTGTCTGCAACTTCAATGTTGACGGCTAAAGAAAATGTGAATAATTATGGCATGAAAACTCTTTCTTTATGCTGGATATGCAATAGCTAGAGTCTGTAAGGATCAAAAACTCATCATATTTGCTTCGTGCGGATCCAATCCACCTGATCGTGAGCATTAAATAATGGCTGTCATATCAGACATTCTAATGGCTAATCAACATAACCATACTCAATAATTCAATTACTTGGCGCCACTCAAATTTTGTGTTCCTTCAATTACCTTTTTGTCTTGTCTATTGGCATAGGTCACTCCGACTAGTCGATAAGATCTCACCCTGACCATTTCCTTTTTTTCCTCAAGGCTTGACTTATCCCGATGGATCCTCCTTTCCTTTCTATTAGTCAAATTTACTTTATGTTAATTCGGGGTATGTCTCTCTAATGAAACCTCCTTCTATTGATCCCTCCAGTCACTCTATCGGACTTCAGAATAAGTCACTTAATACTTCATTTAATGGTCCCATGACATCTAACCTTCTTTTTGATCGATGTAAATTTTACCGATTGCTTCATCGAGCATCGGCGTAGCATATTTTCCTTGCTTTCGATAGTTATAGTCTCCCCAATAGATCTGCCCTCTATGGCATTCTACCCATCGTGCATTAGCACAACTCTAAAAATGTTTCTCCGGTAGCGTAAGCTATCCCGATGAGTCATCTTGCACCTTACTCTCCTTATCGGGTTGCTTCGATCTATCGGTGTAGGTTTTCCCGATGTAGCCACTTTGACTATAATGAGCTCATCTTCCTTATTGAGCCTCGAGATAACTCAAAATGCATCTCCTTGATGTTGCATGTTATCCGGATGAGTCTTGCTCCCTTTCTTGCCTAGTATCGCTTTATTGGAGTCTTCGATAGAGTCGCCTTCTCCACTTAGTGCATCAGGTATCGGGATAACATAAATTAGGACCTCCTGATAACCCACTGTTATCGCTATGAATACATCACCCCATCAGTTATTGGCAAGAGATATACTGATAACCCCATCAAGTATCAAGATAACATTTTTTCCTCATTGCCGATAGTGTATGTTACTCCAATGACCCTGACTTCTTATCATATCATCATCGTAACTCTCCCCAATGGATTACCACTAAGTTGTACTTCTTCATACCGCTCATGCCTTTTAGGAAACACCATCAGCATGAGTTACTCTGATCAACACACTTCATTCTCCTTGGGACATCTCATCGAGGTGACTTATGCCAATAAGCAAAATTTTGCATTTTTTGCAAAAGAAGCCCTTCTCCATGGATGCAACTTTTAATAACCATATTGAAAGGTTTCTCCCATACCATTGACATCTCTGAACATCTTCACAACCCTGCTCTATGCTGATCTTCCAAAAGTGCTTCTGCAATGAAACTAATTGTGAAGAGGAGGATTGCCAGAATGCCATCTGTAGACACCTAAAAATGGTCAACGCTTGCGGAGTCATACTTTAACATTTGCGCATTGCCTCATTTTAGAGTTTTTGCGTCGCATTAACATTTCTCCTATGTCATGCACTTGGTCTTTATCATTTGCGAGCATCGAGTCCTTCTTCTATATTCTTCATTCATCTTACTCTCGAATTTGGTCTTGTCGACAACAATCTTCAATCATGATTTTGGTCGATCTTATCCTATCGCATCAATGTGTGTGCTCATTTGTCATCATTTTGGACATCGTCAATCCTAATTAGGGTTTTGTCCTCTTATCAATCTTGTCATCTGGCGATCGATTTATCATCAATCCTTATCATTTTCAATCTTGTCGTTTAATGATTGATTTGTCATCGGTTGTTGTTATGTTCGATCTTGTCATTTTGCGATCAATTTGTCATTGATTGTGGTCATTTTCAATCCTGTCGTCTTGCAATCTATTTTGTCATCGATCCTTGTCCTCTTGTCAATTTTGTCATTTTGTGATCGATTTGTCATTGATCGTTGTCTATTTCAATTATGTCAATTTGGATCAATTAGTCATTGTTCCTCGTCAATTGGTGCATTTATCAATTAAATCATTTATCACATTGGTCCTTTGTTAATCAGAATCATGATCGAGTCAATTATCTTTCATCAAGGCCTAATTCATCTTCTAGGGTTTTATGATTTAATCATTTAACCTTGTTTGTCATTTCCTCCTTTAGGATTAATAAATTATTTATTTATCCTAAGTCTTCTTGTCACAATTAAATGTTCATTTAATTGGCTAATTATTCCTCTTTGTGAATTAATTAATAAATGACAAATTATTAATTAATTTACCTAATTTCCTAATTTTCATCAATTTTCTATTTTTCTATTTTTCTAATTCCTAATTTCAATTCTCTCCTATTTTTCTCCTAAATTCATGGAAATGACATAGAAATTTGTCATAAATTGTCATAAATCTCTGCATAGCAATTGTCATAAAATCCTTGCATAGCAATTTGTCATATACATGTCATAATTTTGCTATTCTTGATTTGAATTTCCATTCGAATCACTATCATGCTAATTTGATTCATTTCTCCAATTTCTCTATAAATTGGATGAATTTCTTCAATCAAAATCCCTTGATTCTTGACCCCTAATTAGATTATCGAATTTCTAATCAATCACGCTTCGAGTACTTTTGAGCAATTTTCTTACCTACTTGCTTTCAATCATGTATGTGCACTTGTAGGTGAGATCCACAACCAAACTATTTGAAGAGGAAAGAAGAACAATGGAGCCGCATGAAGGAAGCATTCAGATCTGCATATGGTTTGCATAGTATTTACTTTTGAATGTTTTATCTTTATGTCTTTATTGGATGTAATTAGGATAGATCATTGCAATGAGCTTTTGTGATTGAGCTAATGATTAGTATGTTTATATTGCTTGTGATGATTTCCTATTTCCTAACGTACACCATCATACTTAACATTTCCCTTGAATATGCCCAAGTGATGTTTTTTCATGAAGACACTGCAACATATCACTTGCATATACAATCCAACAATAAATGCTCTTATGATAAAACTATATGCAAAAAGAATCCATATATAGCACAAAAATATTTTATAAAAATATGTGCTAATAGTGGCTCTTTCTGGCGATGTATGTTCTATTTAAGGACATAGCAAGATCTCGGCTATCTCTGGAAAGCAGATGCAAAAATATAAAATTGAAAACACATAACAGAAAATAAAAAGAAAACTATATTACTAAAATACAAGAAATACTCCCTGATTATCAAGAGAAGAAATGTTTGAGGTATTGAGCATGGACTAGAAATTCCAACACTTCGCCATCAGTATCCTAACCAAAGCACATCGAATTTTCCATGTTTTCCTTTATCTTGGTCCCTGACATTCCATTTAAGTACCCATTCTCTTTCTTCAAATGTTCTATCACAAGCCTTTTTATCATATAAAGCCTTAACCATCTGTTGCCTCTGAATGTTTCTTTCCTGAGCCTCTTTTCTATACTCATCCAACTTAGCCAATGCCATCAACTTGTCCCCCATGAAGTTTACTTCCTCTGAACACTCCTCTGTAACAAATTTATAAACTAGAAGCAAATTATTCTAGGGTAATCTTGCTTCTTTTCCATATACAAGCTCATATGGAGCAAATCCTGTGGACTTCTTGATTATCACTCTATCAGCCCATACTGCTAAGATCAATTTTGAATCCCAAGCTCTTTTATTATCACCCAACATCCCTTTAATAATCTTTGACAAGTTCTTATTGCTTGATTCTGCTTGTCCATTTCCTTGGGGATGGTAAGGTGATGAATAGGACAAAGTGATGCCATAATTTTCATAGAAATCAGAGAACTCCTTGGATCTGAAACACATCCCATTTTCCACCATAATCTTTCGAGGTACTCCAAATCTGATCAGAATGTTTTCCAAGAGAAACTTTGTCACCACTTTTCTTGTATCCTGTCTTGTGGGAATGGCTTCAACCCACTTAGTAAAATAATCAGTAGCCACCAAAATCCATTTATGCCCACCACAAGATTGGTTTTCTATTTCCCCTATGAATTCAATACCCCACATCTGGAATGGTTCTTCTGTATGCATGGGTCTGAGAGGAATAGGTCCATTATACTTAAGCTTCCCTGAAATTTTTTGACATGCTTCATATTTTCTGATATAAGTATGACAATCCTTGAAAACTTGGGGCCAATAATAATCGGAATTAAGAATTTAATGATGAGTGGTTTTGGCTAAGAAATGGCCTCCACATACACCTTCATGTAAGTCTTTTAAAACAACGGATGCTTGATACTCATCTAGACACAATAAGAGAATACCATATCTATTTTTCCAGTATAAATCTCCATTAAGTAATACATACCTAGATGTTTGAAGCTTTAAAGTTTTTTACTGACTATCATTTAAGCTATGGGGACACTTCATGTATTTCAAGTAATAAACAATATTTAGATACCAAGGACACCTCTCAATGCTCATTTGTGCATCTTCCAACTCTATTTGATTTACCTGTGCTGCTTCAAGATTGGATTATGCCATCAATTTTTCTAAACCTTGACCCCTCACCAACTTTGTGATCTATATGTCAATATTGAATTCTTGGATCTGGTTTATCCATCTGCATCTCCTTCTAGTAGTCTCTTATTGTCTGAAGATGTCTTTAACAACAACATGTGGTACATATGTAATAGCAGTGGCACCAACCAGGTAGGGTCTGAAAGCTTTTACGACTTTCATGAGAGTATAAGCCTATTTTTCATTTAAATCATAGTTCAACTCAGATGCTTGCAATGTTTTGCTAAAGAATTCCACTAGTTGTTCATGGCCCTCATCATTCTTTTGTAACATGACAACAACAATAGTATGGAATGAAGAAAATGAAAACACTTGGAAAGGCTTGGAGAAATCAGGGGACTTTAATACAGGGGCTTCCTTGATGGCTCTTTTGATGTTTACAAAAGCTTCAAGGGATTCATTAGTTTACTTTATTTCAGCACCCTTTTTGAGCATTTTAGCAATAGGTTTTATAATTTCAGAGAAGTTTGATACAAATCTTCTTACAAAGTTAATTTGACCAAAAAAAGATTGAATTGCTTTAACTGTTTTAGGGATTTGAATCTTATCAATAACAACAATCCTTTCTGGATCGATTCTCACACCATCTTTTAAAACAATATGACCTAACAATTTTCCTTCACTAACTCCAAAATGACACTTTTTGGGATTTAAAGATATGCCATATTCTAATG
Organism: Cryptomeria japonica; assembly: GCF_030272615.1. Classification (NCBI taxonomy): domain Eukaryota; kingdom Viridiplantae; phylum Streptophyta; class Pinopsida; order Cupressales; family Cupressaceae; genus Cryptomeria; species Cryptomeria japonica. The sequence continues at coordinate 347,519,908 of NC_081415.1, read as the reverse complement.
CTCTAATAAATATTTTTTCTAGGTCATTGCAATGATCTTCTACTTTTTTAGAATAAACAGTCATATCATCCTAGTAAACTACCAAGATATAATCAATCAGCCCCTCAAAGGTTACATCCATAGCCCTCTGGAATGTAGCTCCTACATTTGTCAGTCCAAAAGGCATCCTAGCATAGACATAGGTGCCCCAAGGTGTGGTGAAAATAGTTTTGAAATTTTTTGCTTCCCTTAACTTTGACTTGATTATAGCCTGAGAAGCCATCCATCATAGATAGCAATTCATTTCCAGTGACTTTCTGCAAAAGAGCCTCCATGTTAGGTAAAGCATAATTATCTCTTAAAGATGAAACATTTAAATTCCTAAGTTCCACACATAGTCTGATATCACCATTCTTTTTTCTGACTGGGACCAAATTGGACACCCATGTCGAGTGCCTTATGGGCTCCATAATACTAGCATTTCTCATTTTCATTAGCTCTTCTTTCATCTTGGGAGCCAAAGTAGGGTTTATTGGCCTTTGATTCTATTTGAAAGGCTTTGCATCGGGCTTCAAGGGTATCTCATGCTAGAACAAGTCTTCCCTGTATGCTTTAAGGTCATCATATGACCAAGCAAAAGCATGCCTGTACTTCCTTAGCAAATTAATAAATATTGTTCTAATTTTCGGTGTGATCTTTTTTCCAATATATACTTCTCTTGGATTTCTTTCACTTCCCAAGTTTATTTTTTCAACATCCTCACATCCTCCTGAATTAGGTTTGAAACTTGCTATATCTTTATCATCAAACATTTTCTCAAGCTCTATCAATCTTTTTAGGAGTTTAATTGTTTTTAGCTGCAACACCTCTTTCCCAAGTACAGTCCCCTTGCCATCCCTGTCCTCTACAAGTCCATTCCAATGAGTCCGCTAGTGCTCATGTTGATTCTCACAAAACAAAAACTTTAGCGAATCCCTGTCATCATCAAATACTTGCCAACTCTTTATATTGTCTGAGAGTGATGGTCTGGTCTTGATTTCTACTTGGATAATATCATCAAAAGGGATATCATTATGTTTAATCACTAGGTTAGCCATGAAGTCTGCCAAAATGTTATTGGACCTTTCAATCCGATTTATGGAGAAAGCATCAAAGAGTTCAGTGTAATCCCAAACCTCATTCCTGTAGCTTCTTAATTTTGCATTTTTTGTAGCAAATTTTCCTCTAATTTGTGAAACAACTAATTCTGAATCACCATAAATTGTTAGTAACTTAATGCCATGTTTATTTGCTATTTTAAGTCCTAATAAAATGGCCTCATATTGAACAATATTATTAATACACTCAAAAGCTAACAAGAAAGAGTATTTAAAACATTTTCCATTAGGTGAAATAAGTACAACTCCTGCTCGATTTCCATCCTTACTACATGCACCATCAAAATACAATTTCGAAATTAAATTTTCATTTTGTTTAACTATTTCTATAATTTTATCAACTTTTAAAGGTTTAGAAATACTTACCTGAAAGTTGTCCATATATGAGTGGCAAAAACAAGTCACTTCATCAGGATCAACTTCTTCTATGAGGTAAGGAGATCTTGGTTCTCTGTTTATCCTCACCTCTGTCCCTTTCACTGGAATAGTGGCATATGACAAGTCAAGCTGGATATGTCCACCCACCAAGTTACACCACTGTCTGGACAACAACATCCCATAATTCGCAAGCACTTGTACAACTATGATATATGTCTTGTATGTAGTGTTTGGGCAGGCTGGGAATATGAACTCAATGTCCTTCATAATTCCTACTATAAGAACTGACCTATTGTCCATGGCATAGCACTTACCATAAGGTGTATCAACATGCATTCCTAATTCTTCCATGACGTCCTTTGGCATGATATTTACTTCTGCTCCTGAATCTATCATGCAATTTTTTAGCATTTTTGTGTTTATCAACAATGTTAGATAGAAAGGATCTAATTGTGTGAGATTTTTGGTAATAGATATGCCAAGATACACCACATGAGGATCTTCTTTTGATTTAGGATCTTCCCTACTTACTTCTCCAACATTAGATATAATTTTCAACGTCTCATTCTTGTAATCTAGGAATTTCATTACATCTAGCAGAGGCATAGATATCTTTACTTGAGACAATGCCTGGGACATGAATGAATTACTATTTGAAGTGGGATTACTTACTTGCTTCTTCTCCACAGGCTTAATTAGTTTTGGCATTTCTTCTTTCTTGTCTTGTTCTGGTATTGCTTCCTTTCCCTTTTTGGCATTTGTATCCTTTCTTTTGAAAGTGTTATCTTTGTTCCCATCTAGTTTTTTAATTTTGGCAAATACACTTGCTAGCTTGTCCTGCTCATTATTTACATTCCTATTTCTCAGGTGATAATTGCTCTTAACTTGTTCTACTGCTGCAATAGTGAAGGATTTCTTTTCTTCCTCAGTTAAGTTCCTTAGTGAAGGCACTATATCATCCTGAAACAATCTTCTCAAAGCTGGAATGTCTTCATCATCATCATCTAAAAGACCTTCTATATATTGTAATGTTGGTTTTGTCTCATTTTCTACACATCAGAAAAATGCTCCCCCTCGGATGAGTCTTCATCCCTTCCCCAATATGAATAATATAAAAAAACATTTACAATAGGTTCACAATCCTCATTATGATTTTCGTCCTCTATCAAACCTTGGGCAATCATGCATTGTTCTGTAACATGAGGTAAATTACAAACATCACACCATGGATATTCATCTACAAAATTTGTGGCCTTCTTCAATGGATCAGGAGTTTCTTTTCTTACATTAGGCTTCACTAGCTTCCCATCCTTCTAGTTTGTGTTATATGGCATATCATGTAGCCTCAGCCTGTTATAATTAATTTTCTTATTGTTTTTATATGGTGGATTTTCATTAGGGTTTTGCTTACCCTTTAGGTCCTTAAGCATGTCCATGATTTGAGTAAGTTCATCTTTCTTGGGAACCTTGGAATTGTACAATTTTGGATCATCTCTCTTGGCAACCTTCCCAACAACTTTCCTATTATTCTCAATGGTAGCAGCTGTCTTGAATGCTTGTTGTAGAGTATCAGACAAAATCTCATAATGGGTTTTGTTGTCAAAAGCACTCAAATAAAAGTTATTCAAAAATGAATCAATAGGTCTGACATCTCTAGGTATTCTATTTAATACTTTATTAAATCTTTTATTAAACTCAACTATTGATTCATTTTGATTCTTCTTTATACTTGTTAATTCATGGGATGCAAATGAAGGATTATTGTTATCTCCAAAATTCTTCCAAGAACAATGTTACAAATTCTTGTCAGCTGCCAATACATCCATCAGGGAGGCTTCTATACCATTCTCCTGCATCTTCAGTCAAAGATTGAACACACAATTTCATGAATACATCCTCATGAGGAACCTCAAATTCTTCAATGGTACTTTTTACATTAACTACATGTTGTTATGCTGAGTCAATTCCATTTCTTGAGAATTTAGGGATGGCTAATATTAAATCATTAGTGATCTGATTTGGATAACCAACAATGCCAATGAAATCCAACTGTCTGTATCTTTCAATGATCATAGGCCATCTGCCAACCTGATTGTTGTTTTGATTTCTCATATTTCCTCTGTTGAATCCACCATTTCTGCCATAATTACCATTGTTCCTATTATTTCCACCACCATTATTATTGCCATTATTTCCATTATTACCTCCATTTCCATTATTGTTGTTTCTATCTCCACCATTACCATTTCCATAATTGTCATTGTTACCTCTATTATTTCCATTATTTTGGTTGCTGCTATACCCATTACTTCCTCTATTATTATTTATTTTGTTACCCCTATTGTTGTTATTCCAGTTCCCATCATTTCCCCCATTTCCACTTCTTCTTTCATTATCCTGGTTGTTTCTCTGCCTTTTTTCACTTTGATCCCTATGCACATCCCTCCATCTTCTACTTCCATTTAATAATAGGTTATCAAAAGTTACAAAAGGCTTCTCTATTATTCTCATATTAGGGGTACTATATTTAGGAGTCACTAGCCTATTTCCCTCACCTTTACTTTTGTCTTCTATCCCTTCTGACCTAGGGCTTTGAATTGTATCTTTTTAATCCTAGTTTTTGCAACAACCAATCTGGTTGTCTCCTAAGAGTATTTGCCATTTTGGATTCATCTCCATTTAAGTCAGCCATTTTAAGTATGATTTCATCCCATTGCCTCTCTTCCTGTTCCTCAATAGTCAGGGTTTCATCATGGCCACCATTATTATCTTTTGCATTTAAGGTATAGAAAGGATTTTCCTCCAGATTTTCAAACTTATCACCAGATGAAGAGCCATCCTCTCTGCTACAAAACTTCTTATAACCCCCAAATGCCATACTTGTTGTTGATTTATTTTCTTTGTATCTTTTCTTTGGACTCAACTGAACAAGATTAACTTGTCCCTTATGCAAATACCTTCTCCCATGCATCAATTTTATTGATAAATGCCTAGGGGTTTCTCTTACTTTCTCAAAATACCAACTATTATTCATGTATTAAATGTAGAGTCTCCACCTCCTAAGAGGAACAATATTTTATTAATCTTCTAGTCTCTTTCCTCCAGTAGAGTCTAAAACAAACCATCAAAGACTCTGAATAATTCCTAAGACAAATCCCTAGTAGAGTTGCCAATCTGTTGTGTGATTCAGATGGGGAAAACAAAACTTATGAAATCTTCAATGAAAAAACACCAGAGCTTCTAGGTGAATGTCAAACTATGTATGACAACTCCATAGTAGAGTCACCAATTTGTTGGTGCCCAAAACCACAGATTGGGAAACCAAAGACTTGTCTAATCTGCAGTTAATCCAACAAGCCTTGGCCAACGGACAGGAATGGTTGAAGACCGAATTCCTCTGCACTTTAGGCTCCACTAAACCTAGGTGGGTGTACCTTATACTTTCAAACACAAAAGAGGTTTATTTTTAAGTGAATTTAAACTGTGGGAGTTAGCAATTGTAGGGATGGAAAAAGGTTTTCCTGCAATTATGCTAACAGAAGTGCTTTTTATTGAGTTCCTTTAAAACTGATAAAATAAGTGCAAATATAGTTGTGTTATGTAAAAGATTACTGTTAGGACTTTAAGCCATTATGAAAAAGAGCAGTACTTATAGAAATTAGAAGATTTGTTTCTTTGATAAGGACCTAATGCATACAAACTTATTCAACAAAGATTAATAACAGACCAGTGCCTTTATTTGACAATTAATGAATAACTTTGTGGAAAAGAATCACTATCAACTCAAGAGACAATTACAAGACCATCACTGTGAAAGTTTCATTATGTGTTGCATGAACAATAAAAACCCAATTTTACATTCAATACAACATCATATGATGGCACATCACAACAAATCTAAAATATTTATCAAGAGGACATATGATTCCATCAAACACAAAATTACACATAATGATATATAGATTAAGCATGAAATCTTGTATATTAACTTATGGAATAAGAATGTACACAAAAACTGCACTTACAAATAATCTAATACATTCAATTTGCACAGAATAAAATTTCTCATTCCTATTAGACCTTTCTAAAACATAACACTTGCAGCCCACCCAATGGCATAAATTATTTGAAAGATGAAAAATTGTCCCTTATGATAAAAAAATTACTCACTAAATGTATGTGAGCCAAAGGATTCAAATGAAAGGACACACCCTTTCATCCTGCTAAACTAAACTTAACTAAAACCTAACACCTAACTACTTAACTACTAGACATGAAATATAATAAAAATTAGTTCTGGTTGTCCAGTATTGTATCACACTTTTGTATGTGCTCCAAATACTTGTTGTCCTTGTGAGTGCTGGTGTTGAATACAGTATCCTTGACAACAATCTCCATGGTAACCAATCTCTCCATCTACTCAACTGTCTCCTTCATATCCAAAACATTTGCCCAGGAAACATTAAGGGATGTGTTAAGTACATTTTGGCATTCTGCAATCCAAATCCCTTTGTCCTTTAATTGCTCTGCATCATCTGCAATATCTAGTACACCATACCTAACAATATTTTTACAATCGATAAATTCTTGCTTAATGTCTACACCAAATTCCTTATGATTGTTCAACCTTCTATGGATCCTCTCAACAATTTTTTCAACGGAACTCTTCTCTTTCAACAATGCCTCTAGCCTCTTCAAAGATCTTTCATGAGAATCCATATTATCCTAGGTCTTCTAACAATTTTTCCATAATTCTTTGAGGACTTCCAACAAATGCTCAAACTTGTTTGTCAACAAAACACAAGAAGCCTCTACCCTGGCAGTCCTGATTTACTTTCTTAGATTAATGTTTTCTTTCATTTGGTCTTCATATTTCTTTTTCCATTGTACATCAGTCTCAGTTATCTATGGTAGTTCATGACCATGACTTCTCAACAGGTCTTCACATAAATTCTTATATTTTTTACCCTCTTTTAACACCCACTGCATTTGGGCCTTATTCAGTTTTGCAATGTCAATCCCCAAGTCTGTGGTGACAATTGGATTAACTTCTCCCACTTTCAGCTTCATCATGTGTCCAAATGCCTTATCTAAATCTATGATCTTGGGCCTTTTATTTGGAGGGTATAGGCCCCAAAGCAACATTTCCTCTTCATTTGGATCATATCTCGATCCAATAAAAATGTCATATACACCCTGTATGTCTAACTTTACATTCTTTCTATCATAATGCAACAAGCTATCAAAAATGAAAGAAGCACTTAAGTCCCATCCTAGGAACAAAATGATGCCTGCCTCACTAAGAAGTTGTCTCCCTCTGTGTAGTGTCATTGTGGCCACTTCGGCATCAATGTCTTCTTTCAATTTCTTAAGCATCTCTGCTTCATTTTCTAGGGTAACATTTCAGATGCTTTCCCTCAAATTTTTCCCTTTGTAATGGTACAAGAATGACTTAAACTCTTTGAACCATACAAAAACTTCATCTGCAATGAAATTTGCATGCTCTTCCATTCTCACATCTGTGTTGGCGTTTATTCTCACCATGGCTTTCTCCTGGCTCTTTGCCACTTCTTCTAATTAAGGTGCACGGAGGGTTGATATAGCTATATTCTCATCATACCCACTCTCAGAATCTCCTTCTTCTTTTAGTTCCTGAAGCCTCTACTTCTGCTCTTCCAATTTTTGGTTCAATTCTTCTAAAAGTGCAACAATCTCATCCCGTTCCTTGTTTCTAAATAAATCTTCAGCCTTCATGGGTATATGCAATTATTCTCCCAGGTTCTCGCTCTTCCTACAATGGTGGATATATCCCTCTGGATCATAATTTTTCTGAGCTTGGTGTCCATACAAATTTTACTCCTCTACCAACTTCTTTTCTATAATCTCATAAGCCTTGGTAGATACAATGGTCAAGTCTCCAAAATGCAAAGTGCCAGGCATAAATACCTGCTTGTGTGCACCACCCAAATGTTTTGCATTTGACATACTAAGTTGCCTAGCAATCCCTGAATAGGCAATCCTATCAGGAAATAATGTAGGGAACATATATGGAACACCCTCAAAACCATAAACCTTGAAAAAAGTGAAATTCTGACATATAAACTAGTCACCCCAATTGTGGTTGACCCTAGTGTCTCCAAAAGCATGGGGTATCAAGAATCTCTTGATCTTAGGTGAGATAGACCCATCACATTCCACTCCAAACAATTTGTACAGAGGCTTAACAAAATATTATTCAAATAAAACATAATGTGACTTATCAAACCTCGAATCCCACAAGGATACCCATAATTGAACCGGTTGGTCCTATCCATCTTTGTTCCTGGGAGTCACCCTTAATTGTTTTGGCCACAAACCTTTCATATGCCCATGCAACAAAACCATATGCATTAGCAATGAGTAAAATTTGAAAGTAGGGTTAGGCTTTGTTTGCAAACTCAAGAGTCCTTCTTGCAGCTTCTCTGCCAAGTAAGTTGCATAATCAAATGGCCTTGGCTCATGCATTTGAATGTCTACAACCAAAACCAATGGGCCTATCCTTTTTACATCAGGAACTTCTTCCCCGCAAACCTGGCCAGATGCCCAATATGTGTACTACAAATATTTCTTGACAAGAGAAATTTCGAAAGGTGGACCATCCTTCTCTGTGAGTCATCCCTTCTCCATTTTGTGAATTGCTAACTTCCACACTGTGTGAGCAGTGTCCATTTGGGTATACTCTCCTTCTAGGTCTATAAAAGATAGGGGCATATAGGGCTCATAAGACACACCAAAAACCTCTTGAATAGACCCAACATATATCCATATGAATGGATCCCCATTGGGTAATTGAATGCATCTTTTTTCTTTGTTGTACTTCCTGGTAAGCAATTTCAATAATTTGAGATTCAGAAAAACATTTGGGACCACCAGTCTGCCCAAATTTGTCGTCCAAGGGTTCGACAATAGAATTTCCTTGTTCTGCCTCAGGTAGTGATATAGAAACAATTAGCGGCCCCTTATGGTTGTCCAGATATCTCCAACCCCTTTTTACTTATCTTCCAATTGATCCTTGGGTGGAAAATAGGTTTTAGACCTCCTCGGCTTAGCCCCAGATGACTCCATTTGGTCAATCATGTCTTGGTTCAACTTTCACTTTGGCACACCCTCCACAGACTTCATCTTTTTTTATTTAGTAGACTGTGTATTTGAAATCTCTATGACCTTTCATTTCCCTTGTGAACCACAAGCCTCCATGATTAAATGCTTGAATTCTCAAATTACCCGTGCTTCTTGTCTGCAACTTCAATGTTGACGGCTGAAGAAACTGTGAATAATTCTAGCACGAAAACTCTTTCTTTATGTTGGATATGCAACTGCTAGAGTTTGTAATCATCAAAAACTCATCAGATTTTCTTCATGTGGATCCAATCCACCGGATCACGAGCATTAAATAATTGTTGTCATATCAGACATTTTAATGGCTAATCAACATAACCATACTCGATAATTCAATTAATTGGTGCTACTCAAATTTTGTGTTCTTTCAATTACCTTTTTGTCTTGTCTATCGGCATAGGTCACTTCGACTAGTCCATCAGATCTCACCCCGACCGTTTCCCTTTTTTCCTCAAGGCTTGAATTATCCCGATGGATCCTCCTTTCCTTTCTATTAGTCAAATTTACTTTATGTTAAATTGGGGTTTGTCTCTCTGATGAAACCTCCTTCTGTTAATCCCTCCAGTCACTCCATTGGACTTCAGAATAAGTCACTCAATACTTCATCCAATGGTCCCATGACATCTAACCTTCTTTTTGATCGACGTAAATTTTACCGATTGCTTCATCGAGTGTCAATGTTGTATATTTTCCTTTATTCTGATAGTTATAGTCTCCCCGATAGATCCACCCTCTGTGGCATTCTGCCCATCGTGCATCAGCACAACTCTAAAAATGTTTCTCCTGTAGCGTAAGCTATCCCAATGAGTCTTCTTGCACCTTACTCTCCTTATTGGGTTTCTTCGATCTATCAGCGTAGGTTTTCCCAATGTAGTCACTTTGACTGTGACGAGCTCATCTTCCTTATCAGGCATCGAGATAACTCAAAATGAATCTCCTCGATGCTATATGTTATCCTGATGAGTCTTGCTCCCTTCTTTCCTAGTACCGCTTTATCGGAGAAAGTCTCTCTGATAGAGTCGCCTTCTCCATTTAGTGCATCAAGTATCAGGGTAACATAAATTAGGACCTCCTGATAACCCGATGTTATTGGTATGAATACATCACCCCATCAGTTGTCAGCAAGAGCTCCACCGATAACCCCATTGGTTTTTGGGATAACATTTTTTCCTCGTTGCTAATAGTGTATGTTACTCCGATGACTCTGACTTCTTATCATATCATCGTCGTAGCTCTCCCTGATGGATTACCACTAAGCCGCACTTCTTCACACTGCTCATGCCTTTTAGGAAACACCGTCGCCATGAGTTACTTTGATCAGCACACTTCATTCTACCTGGGTGATCTCATCTAGATGACTTATGTCGATAAGCAAAATTTTGCATTTTTTGCAAAGGAAGTCATTCTCCATGGATGCAACTTTTAATAACCATACTGAAAGATTTCTCCCACACCATTGACATCTCTGAACATGTTCACAACCCTGCTCTATCTTGATCTTCCAAAAGTGCTTCTGCAATGAAACTAATTGTGAAGAGGAGGATTGCCATAATGCCATCATACTTAACATTTCCCTTGAATATGCCCAAGCGATGCTTTTTCATGGAGACACTGTAATGTATCACCTGCATATACAATCCAACAATAAATTCTCTTATGATAAAACTATATGCAAAAATAATCCATATATATAGCACATAAATATTTTATAAAAATATGTGCTAATAGGTCTTAGAGTTAGAGACGCAGACAAAATGAAATATATCAGAAATCAAAAGAGGAAGAAGAACTCAACCCCTTTCATCATGAAGAATTTATAGGGGGATAAGACCCGAATACTCCCACACAAGAGGACATTGAACGAGCAACACATGACACCAGATTTAACAAACTCTTTAACAAGATTCTCAAGGGGAACACTGATGGCCATTTCCTAAGACTTGCTCAAGAGGGAGAAAAAATCCCTGTAGACTTTGATGTATCACAACTAAGGGACATAACAGAAAAAGCCCGACACAGTCATCAACAAGAGATAAATGAGAGGAGGTCAAGGAATACCCACCGTTATGACAACAACTGGTATCACCAAGGGAACATCCCACCTCCTCCCACAGAAATGGATATGTTGAGTTAACAAGTACAAGACCTCTCCTAATAATTTAATTCAGGGAGGGCACAAAAGATATATGCTCTTAAAGATATGTGTCCCTATCCATTTGATAGGAGCATGTTCTTGCCTCCTTTCCCATGTAATTTTGAGACTCCAAAATTTGAAAAATACAAAGGAAAGGGGGATCCAAGAGACCATGTGAGAGAATTATACTCTCTTGCTTAGATGTTGCATATAACAAAATGTACTTAATGCACCTCTTTCCTCAAAGTCTACGAGGATCGGCCATGCAATGGTGTTCATGCTTGCTCAGAGGAATCAAGACATTTGATGACAGTGCAAGAATTTGTCACTCATCATGCACACAATATAGAACATGATCATGTCTCCATGGCTGATTTATGCAACACTAAACAAAAGAACAATTAGTTGAAATATTCATTCCAAACTTAAATGAAGAGATGGAATTTCACTTGGAAGTCAAATGTTCAGACTCCTTTAAATATGTGATAGCCCAAGGACTCAAAATCAAGAAAGCCCTTATCAAGAAGGGACTTGTCAAAATCTATAAAGACAACAAGGATGGTCCATGACCAGCATATAATAGTGACAAACCCAAGTTTTGGTCCAAGAACAAAAACATCATTAACAATGCTATTGTAGACGCAAGGACTGTCAAGATCACCCAGCCTATGGTCAAAATAGCCAGGCAAGCAAATAATCATAACAACAACAATACCAACCAAGGTAATCCCCCAAACATTCAGGTAAATCAAGCTCCCAACATACAACAAGAGGCACCTAAGAGAAGATATTCTACCTACAAACCAAATCAAACATATACACCCTTGGGAGAACCTCTTGAAAAGATATTACGATAACTTATATCTTCCGACCTTATCACATTGCCTAAAACATGAAATTATGAACTGCAAGTTAAACCTCCATGGTGGAGAGATAACGAATATTGTGAATTCCACAAGGGAAGAGGACACAAAATGAATAATTATCATTGATTAAAAGACATCATACAAGACCTTGTTGATCGAGATGGCATAGAAATCGATAGCCACACTACAAAAACTTCAAATATGGATCACACCATGTTCAAGAATCCACTCCTATCATATGAGAAAGGAGGTCCCTCCATTAAAGGTAAGAATCAAGATAGCACGACAAACTATACACATGCACCATATAGCTATACCATCAATAATCTTTATGATGCTAATGAACAAGATGCAACCATTACAATCAAAGGTAAAAATACCAAATGCAATATTGTTACTCGTCGTAGCAAGATTATCTTACCAAGAGAACCATCTAGAGAAGCATACATTCCCAAACAATATAACCTTGTGGACCAATTGCATAAAATTCTAGTACTCATTTCCATACTAGAGCTCTTGTGCCTATCACCCTCACATAAAACCATCTTGGACCAAGATCTCCAAGAAGCATCGATTTCATCCAACCTAAACACATCAATTTCAAGCCATGGTTCAAATTCTCAAATCATCACCATGTCTCACTTTTACTGAGAATGACAATGCATCCATTCAACAACCACATAACACCCCTCTCCATATTGAGGAATTCATACATAAACATGGAATCAAGAGAGTCTTGATTGACAATGGAGCTGGCCTTACCATTTACACCTTGTAATTAATAACAACATTGGGATATGCAGAAGGAGTAGTTGATGCCAGAAAGAAGATCACCATCAAAGCCTATGATGATGTAGAACACTCCTCAAAAGGGTGTGTTACTCTACCAGTAAGGATAGGACCTGTGGTGAAGGATGTGGTTTGTCAAGTCTTAGACCTCCCTCTTCCATACAATCTCCTACTAGGTAGACCATGGATTCATGCCATGCAAACAGTACCATCTACTTATCATCAGTGCATGAAATTTCCATATAATGGAGTGGAGATTACTATCCTTTGTGATGATAACCCATTCGCCTTTTGCAATAATATAAGGCATCGACCAGATATAACGATGCCTAAAAACATAGAAGCCATTTCCTCATCACCATACATCCACCCAACCTCTCTTACCAATACACCAATCCGTACACCCAAACATAACAAGCTAAAGATGAAGGTAACAAATGAAGGCCCAGGAGAATATAACATTAGCCAACTTTTCTATGTTGGTCAACTACCCCCCTCACCTAGGACTCATGGAAAACCACAAATTTCACTCAAGCCCCCTATTGTAGCAAATACCTGTACACTTGATAGATTCACCCCAGGAAGATCACAAGAACAAGAAGCTATTGATGAGTACTTGGTAGGGTGGATTTACAAGGACCCTTCAGACAAAGGCAAATAATAGATCAAGATCCCTACAAAGAAGTATGGCAAAAGTTTTACCATGATGCAAAAGGTGGGCTATGATGGCCATATTGAATTAGGATCCCACAAGCAAGGTGTAAAAGAGCCATTACAACCCTTGTTAAAACCAAGAGATAAAACAAGACTCGTATTCAATTCTAGTTTAGGGGGCTCTTCTAAGCTCAAGATTACAAGAAAACAAAATCAACCAACTTCTAAGTCCATCACTCCCAGAATTAGGTTAATGTCCATTGCATACGAACCTACAACATCATAAATTCAAGTCACACAAGCACTTCTCAATTGAAATCCACACAGGAAGCAAAAAAGAAAAAGGGTTATGTTGCACAAAGGTCAATCACTCCAAGGTTACAACTCTTGTCCATTTTAGATGCCCAAGCAACACCGACAACCTTGTCAGACACAACACCTATAGTAGCTGTCAAAAAACCTTTCACACCTGTATACATCCTTATAATATACAATGACAAAGTTATACAAAGTGATTCTGAGATAGATTCACATGAATATGAATGGGGTTCTTTAGCTTCACATGAATATGAAGAGGATTCTCTTGATACTTTGGAAGATAAAAGAGTTGAAGGAGAGGCATGGATCAAAACCTTTTGGGATCTTGATACTGAAGATACTTCTAGAGATAGGTTACCTCATGAGCTTGATTACAAAGAGGAGAGTATTGACGATGACCTCAATACCTCCATCCTAACTATAATTAACACATCTTATGAACTCAACTTAATCAATGAAGTAATGCCAATCATCCACACCAAAATCATTTCCTGGGACCAAAAAAATCCCCCATGCCTTGACACCTTCCAAAATGATGAGGTGATAATAGACTTTCTCAAATTATAGGATAACATACCAAGTGGGGATCACAAGGTTGAGCATTCTATTGCACTAAACAACGCGTCTTACTTTGGATAAAATGCCAAACCTTCCAGTTGCAAAAATATTACAATCAAAACATGATCTTCAAGTTAAAACTCCATAGTGGCACTTTTAGATCCCCAAAAAGTAAAAAAGAAAGGACACATCCAAAGGTGAAAACCTCTCTGAGGTGTTTGAGGATGAAAGGTTTGACATTATCCCCTTTAGCACAACTCAGGAATGATCAACTATCCTTGTAGAGGAAATGGAAGAAATAAATCTGGGAACACTAGAACATCCCCACATGATACACCTAGAAGAATCATTGACTCCAGAAGAGATCCTAATTTTATAGAGTTATTTCAAAAGAGACAGATCAATTTTGCATGGACTTATGCAAACATGCCAAGACTAAATCTAGATCTAGTGATGCATCACTTAACAGTAGTAGAAGGAGTGAAACTGGTAAAATAAAAACTTAGGAAAATGTATCCTCAGATCACACTATTAGTGAAGGTAGAACTCAAAAATTTGTTAGATGTTGGTTTCCTCGGACCAATTGATTATGCAAAATGGATCTCCAACATTGCATTAGTAGTAAAACTAACTGGGGGCATCTGTATCTATACAGCTTTCAGAGATCTAAACAAAGCATGTCCTAAGGATGACTTCCCTCTACCCAACATTGATATGACCGTAGACCTCACAATAGGACATGCAATGCTATCTCTCATGGATGGGTTCTTAGGATACAACCAGGTTAAGATTTCCCCCAAAGATCAACACAAAACTTCTTTCACATGCCCATGGGGAGCATACTGTTGGAATATGAAGCCATTTTGTCTAAAAAATGAAGGTGCCACATATTAAAGGGAAATGAATACCATATTCCATGACATGATGCATACACTAATGGAAGACTATGTCGATGATTTACTACCTAAATCATTAACAAGAGATGATCACCTTGTAGTGTTGGATCTTCACTAGACTGGAACGGTATCATGTCCACCTCAATCCAAAGAAATGTGTCTTTGGAGTGACCTTAGGAAAGCTCCTAGGATACAATGTCTCGAACAAAGGCATTGAGATGGATCCTGCAAAAGTAAAGACAATCATGGAAATTCCACCTCTGAAGAACATCAGTCAGTTGAGAATATTACAAGGGAGGCTACAGTTAATCCATCAGTTCATTTCACAATTGACCAATAAATGTCACCCCTTCACACATCTACTCCATAAGAATGTATGCTTCAAATGGAAAGAGAACTGCCAATAATCATTCCAACAACTTAAGGACTGCATGATGAAACCACAATTACTAACACCACCATCTCTAGATAGGCCTTTGTTATTATACATATCTTCTATGACTACGACCTTAGGGGTATTACTAGCACAACATAATACAAAAGGAAAAGATTGTGCAATATACTACATCTCTAGGACACTAGTAGGGTATGAACTCAATTATACACCGATTGAATGAGCTTGTCTTGTAGTAATTTTGGCAGCAACCAAACTGAGGCACTACATGCTAACACATAAGATACAACTCATCACTAAGATAGACCCACTCAAGTATTTACTCATTAAAGAAACACTAACAGGCTTCTTCGAAAAGTGGGTTATGATCCTCAGTGAGTTCTACATAGAGTATGTGGACCATAAAGCAATCAAAGGGAAAGTAATTGAATATCAATTGGCTGAAGCGCCACTCATAGGAGACCATCCTCTCAACTCAAATTTTATGGATGAGGGTCTCTTCATAGTCATGCCAGCACAATAGTGGAAGCTATATTTTGATGGGTCATACACTAGGGATGGTTTGGGAGTTGGCATTCATTTTATCACACCTCAAGGTGATAGCATTCAAAAATCATATAGGCTCACATTCCCATGCACAAACAACATAGAAAAATATGAGGCCTTGATCATAGGACTAAGAATGGCCTTACAATAGAACTTGAAGGAGCTACAAGTATACGATGATTCACAACTGGTCATATGATAGGTTAATGATGATTACCAAACTAGGGATGATAAGCTCATGCATTACAAGGAAATGAGTGATAGTTTTATGGAATTATTCATAGCTATCACCTTCAATCATATTCCTCGAGAGCAAAATAGAGCTGCATATATAATGGCTACAATAGCCTCTCTTCTCGATCTTCCACATAACTCAACATGCTATGAGTTCTTAGTTGAACAACTTTGAATCCTCGCTTATGATATCCCAGAATCCAAGATAGTATGTCAACTCATCGGTCCCAATTCCCCATGGTATGGATAGTTTTAAGCTTACCTACATGATCAAATCCTTCCACCAAACCAATTGAATAATCAACAAAAAAACCTTCATACACCAATCCACCCGATACATAATCATTATCGAAACCCTATACCAACGAGGTCTTGATGGTACTCTCCTTTGATGTTTAGAGAAAGGTGAGGTGACCACAACTTTAGAAGAAGTACATGATAGAATCTATGGGGCCCAGTCAAGTGGCCATTCATTGGCTAAGAAGATCATGAGGACAGGATACTATTGGCCCTCCATAGAAAAATACTCCTACTACTTTGTCAGAAAGTGTAAGAAATTCCAAGTACACAGAGATTTAATACATGCACCTACGCAAGAACTACAACCCATCACAACATCATGCCCCTTTTGTCAGTGGGGACTTGACCTTGTAGGTAAAATCCATCCATCTTCACCCGCTAGTCATAAATTCATCATTACCACCACTAAATATTTCACGAAGTGGATCGAAGCCGTTCCACTCACCTTAGTCACCAGCAAGAAGATCGCCTCATTCATCTAAATTATATCATCTACCGGTATGGTGTTCCCATGTCTATCATCACAGATAACGGGCTTCCCTTCAAAAATTAGGATGTATGAGAACTTTGTGATAAATTTCATATCCAACACCGTTTCTCCACCCCATTTACCCACAAGGAAATGGTCAAGAAGAAGCCTCAAACAAGAACATATTAAGGATCTTAAAGAAGACATTCAATGATGTTGGCTATGATTGGCACATTCATCTAAATCCCATGCTATGGGCATATCAAACTAGCATTTGAACCCTTAAAGGCGCAACCCCACACTCACTTGTTTATGGAGTAGAATCTATCTTGCCGATTTAGGTTGAATTACCAACCCTACGAATCTCCTTGCACAATCTTATTAATGATGAAGAATAACGAGTCTCCCATCTTCAGGACTTGGAGCTACTTGATGAGAAGCGACAAGATGCCTACAATCACCTTAAGGTGTATCAAAAACTCATGAGAAAAATCTATAATCATAGGGTCAAACCTCACACATTTGAGGTAGGAGACCTTGTTCTTAGAGAGAATCCTCACAATCAACCAAACGGAGAACACTGGGGCAAATTTGAATCCAATTGGCTGGGTCCATATGTCATCATCACCGTCTTTGGATCTGGGTCATATCAGTTAGAAAATTCAGAAGGGGAACCACTGGTAGATCCAATCAACAACATGCATCTCAAAAAATTTCCATACATAAGCTGTGCAGAGCATCAAGCTTGTAAAATCTCAAAAAGACCAAAATGATTAAGAAAAGGTCCCGAAAAAAGAAAGAAAATAGTAAAGAAAAAACATTCGTCCAAATGGTAAAAATGACTTCAGTGGTACCTTGTGTAGTGCCCCTACCCTAGTCAGCTTTGTAAAACTAGTTTGACCTTGGTTGACTTTTTATGTGGCATTCTTGAATGGTTGAATTACCATGATTGAATGTTGTAGTCGGATATTATGATTATTGTGCATATCTGTTAATGTGCTTTCGCATCGATTCTTAGGTAAGTTTAATTGTTCTCCTGATTCTTGTTATTAATCTCGAGCTAACACCTTCATTATATATATATATATATATATATATATATATATATATATATATATATATATATATATATATGCTTGTGTGACTCTGGGTTGTAGGAGATTGTAGGTACAATACCACCTAGGTGCGAGGTTCATCTTCACCTGGATTCACAGGGTTGAGTATACCTCTTTCATCCTTAGAAATTGGGTTAGGTGGTCGTAAAACCCTCAGTTTACCCTAGTCATGCTCAAGTGAGTGTCGCCTATGGTCCGTCAGTTTCCCTTTTCAATTGGGTTGTGGGTTGGGTATTTGGTTGGCTTTCTTGGGTTGCGTGTGGTAAAGCTGAGTATTTAATCCTAAGTAGTTATTTTGATTTAATGTGTTCATTTACGCATTAGTAATTAAGAAACTAAAGTAAATAGGTTTCTTTTATATAATTAATCATTAATTAAAAATTGTTTTATTCATGTTTGTCGCAAGTTTAATTTAATGGTTAATTTTAAATAATGAATTTATTCAGTTTATGCATTTTGAAAGGGAAGATTTAAATTTATTCGAAATAGAAATAATTTAATCTCTTTTTCTCTTTGGAATAGAAAGGTTAATTTTTAATTATTTAAGAAAATCAATTTTAATTAGAAAAGCAAGTTTAATTTACATATATATTTGAAATTGTGTGAAAGATTGATTTTGGGATTTTATTTAATTAAAAATATTTTACCCTCATTAATATTGTGAAATATAAATGTTAGCTTTGTTAATATTGAGAAAATTAAAAATAAATGAGGGAGAGAAGCATTTTGATTTTTTTTAATTAGAAAAGCAAGCTTAGGTTATTTGAATAGTTGAAGAAAATGATTTTTTATTTTTATTTAAAAGATGTTAAATTCAAAAATAAGGGATTAGGTCAAGATTCTTCCATTTACCCTAGGGTTGGGAAATATTTTGGGGGATTATTTTTGGAGAGCATTTTTTTTGGAAAATATTTTGGAGTATGATTTTTGGAGGAGATTTGGGCATTTTGGGAAGAAAGAATTTCTTGAGTTGCAGGTTGGGGCTCTTCATCAGATCTTGCCAGGAATGCGAAATGAGGGAGGGTTCTTATTTTGTTTCCTTTGTTAAAAAAAAATTAAAAAAAAAATAAAAAAAAAATAAAATAAAATTTTTGTTTGTGTTATTGAAAGAAATATATTGATTGAAATGGGGGTTGGGTTTTAAATCCATGCATTTTACTTTAAAGTTTGCAAATTTGGTGGGTTCATTGTTTGAAAAATGATCTTCTTTATGCCCAAAACTTGCTGAGTTGGGTTATTTATTCAACCAAGTTTATGTTTTTGGAAAACAAGTTTATGTTGGAAAAAATTTCAATATTGTTGTTCTTGGACATTCTGGAAAACTGTTTGAAGTCTTTGTTTGGGACTATGAATATTTTTTTTAAACTAGGTTTTCCCTTTTATTATTTTTGATATGCCATTATTAAATGTATCATAAAATATTAATATCAAAAATTATTCGAGTGTTAGGGTTTGGCAGGCGGAGGAGCCAAGGCTCAACTCACGCCGCCTCCCTTCCCCTTTTCTCGTGGGTTCGCAGTTTTTCTTGCGACCACAGAGTGGCCGCAGGGGACCTACATCCACATTGTGGCCCATAGGAACCTGCGTCCACATTGTGGCCCGTAGGAACTTGTGTCCACATTGTGGCCCGCAGGAACCTATGGCCACTGAGGGGCTTGCATCCATAAAGTGGCTACAAGGACTTGCGACCATAGTGTGGTTCGCAGGAGCCTGCGTCCACTTGTGGCCGTAGGGACCTGCGGATTGGTCAATTTGCTTAATTTATATATATATATATATATATATATATATATATATATATATATATATATATAAATGAAATATATGCATCGTGATTTATGGTGTGGTTAATTAAGAAGTTTTTAATATATTTTTATTAAATTCTATTTTATATAGTTTTAATTCAGTTAATAGTTATTATTAATATATATTTTATTGATGAAAATTAATATATATATTAAATGATACTTAATTTGAAGTTTGCATATTATTAATTATTAAATTAAGTATATTTTATTAATCATGGATTAATAAATATATATTAATTAATATTTAATTTTGGAATCCATTTTTAATGGGGAAGTATCCTTTGGAAAAAAAATGAATATTATTTAAAATGGAAGATCTTTGAAATAAAATATTTTTTATTATTTGGTAAATTTTTAAATAATATATTATTCAGGAATATATATTATTTTCGATTTGAATAATATAGGACATCTGAGAGTTTTAGAAATGGAATACTAAAGTATATGAGCATTTAAAAAAATGAATTATTTATCATTGGATATTCTGAGAATTTAAATGATATGCTATTAGAATTATGAGAAATTTAATAATGTATCGATTGAGAATTGGTAAGTTAATGACATTTTCATTTAGTGAAATAAATGATTTAGTTTTACTTTTCCTGTGAAATGAGAATTAAACAAATGGCAATGTTGCAATTAGGGTATTTTATCCACCTTGTAATTGTGATTTTTCTGTTAATGTATTTTTTTGAAAAATTAGATCATTTAGAAAACTTGATTTACCTGTATTGTTTAAACCAATAGGAAAGAAGATTGTCCTTTCCCGGTTATTTCCTATGCAAGTTTATTTTTGTATTCGCTTTTGTTTAAAGTAATGTCAAGGCCTTGATATGTTTGTTTGGACCCTGCCGTTTGGTTGATTTGGGGTACCTGTTTATATCAACGATCTCTAGTTTAGTTGTTGCCTTGTGATGGTGTTATAATTGGTCTTGTCCTTTAGGCGGGTGTAGTGTGTTGATTTGTGGTTGACCATAGTTGGTCAGGTCTCTAGTTAGAGTACCGTCAGGCAATGGACCTTTTTATTTGCTTTTAATATGTTCAGTTGGATCCGTTTCTATGTAGGGATCATTTATGTATTTATTGACCGATGTGATCGTTTGTATATTGGTTATGTCCGCCTTGATGGCAGGTTTGTAAATAATGTGAACCTTATGTATCCTTAACTTATTTAAATGATCAAAGGGGTATTGCAGTTGAGCAGACCCAGAGATGTAGCCCTTTAGGGGTGAACTCTGATATCAATTGGGTGTTATGTGATGCTTTTGTTCTTATGTTTCATGTTTTAGTGTTAGCATGTATGGATGGTATATTGGTAGAATGTATGAGTGGATTAGGTGAGATGTATCATAAATGCATGTATGCAGTCATCTCTTAATGCAGTAATGTGGATCATGAAAGAGTCTAGTTTCGATTAGCAGAATGAATTCTATTATCATTAATGAAAATAAGTATGCTTGAAAAGATCTCACTAATTATGATGAAATTTAAGTGCATTTTGGAACAAGGTGCATGGCATGTGTTTAATGTAAAATTGATCGTAATGAATGGTTAAAAATTATTGGATGAACTCGTCATGTTCCCTAAATTGTAATTCTAATGGATGAACTTCATTTTGTTATTTACATTTTTAACCTTAATAAATGAAATTCATCTTATTAGCTATATTTTAACTATAATGGATGAATTCATTTGGTTATTTACATTTTAACCTTAATAAATGAACTTCATCTTATTAGCTATATTTTAACTATAATGGATGAACTCATTTGGTCATTTACATTTTAACCTTAATAAATGAACTTCATCTTATTAGCTATATTTTAACTATAATGGATGAACTCATTTGGTTATTTACATTTTAACCTTAATAAATGAACTTCATCATATTAGCTATATTTTAACTAAATTGGATGAACTCATCAAGATATCTATATTTTAACTATAATGGATGAACTCATCAAGTTATATATATTTTAACCCTAATAAATGAACGTCCTCATGTTATCTATGTTTTAACTTTAATGGGTAAATTTTTGCATGTTAGCCTCGTCTTCAACCATAATGGATGAACGCATCCTATTACCTATAATTTTAATTTACTGAACAAATTATATCCTTGTTTAAAGTAATAACATGAAATTAAGTTAACCTACTTAATTGGAGCAAATGTCGTGAGTTGGGTTAGATTTTAAATTAAGTAATCATGTTGGGAAACTCCTTAGGTAATGTTTAGTCTTTCATTGTGTTGTCTGAACTTTTGATAACTCATTGTATCATTATGTTGTGTGTTATTTAAAAAATAATAATATTTTCACTCCAATTGTGTGTTTTAGCTTTATCCCTTCGGGGTTTCCTAGCGGGGCATTACACCTTGGATAAGTATTGTGGTGAAAACTTGGTAAACAAGCACCATTCGTAAAGGTTGTGGCTCCATTTTCTTTCAAACTTGTTGCGATCACATCCATGCATCCACTCATACATCATATCTACCATGGTTTGTTATTGATCTGCAATTAGGGTTATTTCCTCATGTGTCCTGCATCACGCTTTCACATTGACACCTAATTGGGGGCAACCATTTTAACCTAATGATGGGAGTGGATTCTCAATAATGGTGATTTGTTGAGTTAATCAATTGGAAAATGTACTAAAATGATCAAAAAACACTTGGAAAAGGTCGTGAAAAAATAAAAAAACATTGGGAAAATTGTACATAACTAGAAAATCCAAAAACATCGTAAAAATCACTCAAAAACATTGCAATAAAATTATTCCTTGTACATAAACATCGAGCCAGATGCAAAACAACATTCGAGCTACCTAAGAGATGACCAACTATCAAATAACAAACAATCAAACATCTAAGAAAAACATACAAAAAACCATATTAACAAGGATATATCTTTCCTTACAACAAGACATGGTGACATATCTCTTTGACAAGAAGATTATGTTTGGATGATAGGCACTTGGTCAGATTACTACTTTTTATATCAAGTTCCTATGCTACTCTAGGATATCCACAAGTGATTAGAGTGGCCAGGATGGTTCTTGATATCTATTTTTTTTTTTGGTTTTTGTCTATGGATTGTTCCAATGAAGTTCTGGAGTAAATACTAATGGTGTCAACATGGGAAGTTCCCTAAGCTATGGGTTCCTATGTGAAAATACAATCATGGATCACTATGGCTTACTGACTACATCGTATACCTTGACCATGTGTATATGCAACATAATGTAGGAGAACCTTCCTTGTTTGTGATGTCTGTTTATAGGTGAAGCACTCAACCTTGGTTTTTAGACCTCAACCAAGATCAATACTACCATGCTTAATGAGGAAATAAAACATTTTGAATAGCCCATGGATCGACCATTTCATCTCATATGTATATATTGCATTCCATTGCATATCTCCCATACACCTGATCATTCATACATTGTAATATCATGTGTGTATGCATACGCAAAGAATGGGATTGACTATGAAATTTCTAATGAGAAGTCTATCCCTAAAATCATGACTAAGTACAATGATATACACCCCATTCATGTCAATCAATACTCTATTTGATCCTCTTCAAAGGTAGCCTCAAGCTAAAGGATAGGGTACTAGGTCTCCAAACCTTCTCTCTACAACTAACCCCCCTTCCCTCCCCAAATAGATCATCATCATCACATATCCTATATCATGTTCTGCAAGACGATCAAGCCAAGCACATTGTAGTCCATCTCTCATAGGAGGGGTTGCATAGCCTATGTCATCTAGGTTATCCTATCAACCCAGCTATCAATTGGTCAACCTATTAAACATAGTCTAAATGGACAATTAAATCAATTGTCTAAGTCTTTATGGGTAATTTGACTCAAATACCTCAACTTCATTGGGCAATTAAATCAATTTTCTAAGTCGCAATAGGTCACTTTGACTCAATTATTCAAACTTTATCTTGTCCAAGCAAACAACTGACATTAACTGTCACACTTTGAATAAACTTGGGGCAATTCACACAATTGCACTAGACTCTCCAATAAATTGCACCAAGACCATATTGATCAAATGTATAACATCAACCATAGGCACCACAAAAAAATACTGAATTTTCATCGTATCTCCTACATGACCTACGGGTACTCACTGGCTTACCATTCTTCTCTAGACTGCTCGCCATTCATTCTAAAACTCCTTCATTATACCATGCCTAATTTTCTTAAAAATCTTGAGAGATCGGCCAAATTTTTGAAATTTTGTCCCATCTCTCGAGGGGGCATACCTAGCCACCAACTTGGCGCATGCTGGGGCATGTACCATGCTTGCTTGTTTTTCTTTGAAATGATGCGATAAACCACACCCTCAAAGAGGGGCAAATGTAGACACCTATTTCTATCCACTTGATTAAATGAATTTAATATTTATTTAATTATCATTTATCTAGCTATTAATTAAATTCACATTTAATTAATCATTTCCCCTTTTCCAACTATTAATGAAATTAATATTTAATTAATTCATCCCAACCCTCTTCTCCTATTAATTAAATAAATTATTCAATTTATTTGATTTAATTCACTTAACCCAATTCAGACCATTAATTAAATAAATAAATCTTATTTGTTTAATTAAATACTCCTTCACATTTAAATAAATAAATATTTATTTAAAATCCCCAAATCCCATCTCTCACATTTAAATAAATTAATGTTTATTTAAATCCCTAACATCCTCTTTCTCACATTTAAAAAAATAAATATTTATTTAAATTCCTAAAATCCCTCCCCCACTTACACTTTCTAGAAAATCCAAGTTGCAAGTTAACTTTCCTCCTAATTATGTCCAAACTCCTATTATTAGCCTAATCACCCTTTAATGGTTTGCACATTCCTAAACCAAAGGTTAACCCAAAACCCATCAACTCAAACCTTTAATGGCTTTTTTTAAAGTCTTCAAGCCTTTAATGGTTTTCTTCTAGAGTCTTCAAGCCTTTAATGACTTCCTTTAATGGCTTCCTTTAAAGTCTTCAAGCCTTTAATGGTTTTCTTTTAGAGTCTGCTCAAACCTTTAATGGTTTCCCTCAAACTCTTCAAGCCTTTAATGGCTTCCCCTATAGATTCCTCTTAAGTCTTTAATGACTTCCTGCAGGTCTTCAAGCATTTAATGCTTTATCCTCCTTCTTCTCATTTAAATAAATTAAGATTTATTTAAATATAATCCAAAATTTATATACACATTTAAATAAATAAACATTTATTTAAAATCCTATTTATCCTCACCCACTTGCACACTTAACCTTTCTTCTAAACCCTTCTAAATTAGCCTAATCCTCTTATACGTGTTTGCACATTCCTAACTAAGGGATTAGTGAATAGTCACTTCTCAAAAACATTTAAGGTTATTACAAAGCCTTAAAGGCCTTCTCCCTTCAACAAGTTAACCCACATGGGTCCTTGACCAGACTAACCCCCCTTTGACCCTTGGTTAGAGATTTTTTCTCTTACTCAACCATCCATTTAACCCTCAAGTCTCTTTAATCATTTAATTTTTTGACTAAGGTAACCCTTTAACCCTTGCACATTCATTTATACATTGGATAAAACCTTTATCTAATAACCCAACAACATGAGGTTAACCATCACATCTCTTCAGACATTTAATGACTCTCCTCTCTCCTCTCTCATGATGCCACCTGTCACCATTGCATTAGTGAAACTTTCAAACATGGATTGAGAATCATGCCTCTCTCATGCAATCCTATCCCTCCATAAGCTAGATCAATATTGACCCTTGAATCAACCATTTTGCTTATAAAATGAACCCTCATCCTCAAGCGAAGGATGACACATATTGAGCATTGATATTATAGTTGCATAGACATTTCTACTTAGATTTATCATAGCAATAGGAGTTCATTTTCAACCATTCAATCCTTCATTTGACATCTATGACTTCATGCTAAAACTGAGGGCTACACTCAAGCAATATTTTGGATCTTGGAAAGGAGAAGAGAAAGCAAGAGACATCAAAGAGCACAATGGGAGCATCTTGCGGAGTTTCTAACTCTTATTTTTCATATGATATGCTTCTATTGTTTGTTCTTTATCTCTTTTGGTATGTATTTGTAAGTTTTTCATTCATTTGGTTTTGGTTTTGGTTGGACTAACATATTGACATTTGAGCTTTGGTTTTTCTTGTCCTCTTTCATGTGTATTAGTATATAATCAAATTTATTATTGATAATCAATATTGATTAAGAAGCAAGGGATTGAGTTCTAGGAGAAAATTCAAAGGTAAAGCTAGAACCTATAGTTGACCTCATTATTTGAGAACTAGAGCCTATTCGAGAAAATTTGATTCTAGGCACAAATATAGTTTCTTAATAACCAATAACCTCACCATTTCCAACTTTCGAGAACTAGTGTCCTTATTCTGGTATGTGATAGTGTTTCCCATAATGAGGTTCCAACATCTGTTATAGTTCTTAGGAGTGATGTTTTAACATGTTAAATTGTTATACGAAGCACTGTTACAACATCTGCTAGTGTTCTGACATATGCTATGTTTCTAGAATATTCTGTTCTAGCATTCAAATTTGTTCCTATAATAAGGGGTGTTCCAACATCGAATCGAATCCCATCCAATGACATTATTACCATATATGTAATTATAAAATATGATAGTGATTCAAAAGTTATGTTCCTACATCCTTTCCTGTCCCAATGTCTTTTTTAGCATCCCTTAGTAAGAGCATCTGAGATAGCCAAGGCGCAAGTGGAATACACAACAAAGAAATATATATATCTTTGTGTGTGTGTATATATATATATATACCTATGTACATATATATATAGATATATCTATATATATCTATGTACACACACACACATGTATACATATACATATACATATATATGTATATATATATGTATATGTGTATATGCATATATATGTATATCTATATATGTATATATGTACATGCATATATATATGCATATATGTATACATATGTATACATATATATTGTGTAGGGGAAAAAGCGAGACTAGGCTAACATGTCCTAATCCTACCTTTTGACACACATTTGTGGAATACGAAAGAGCC
This sequence comes from Cryptomeria japonica, assembly GCF_030272615.1. Lineage (NCBI taxonomy): Eukaryota > Viridiplantae > Streptophyta > Pinopsida > Cupressales > Cupressaceae > Cryptomeria > Cryptomeria japonica. The sequence continues at coordinate 347,493,059 of NC_081415.1, read as the reverse complement.
TAGAGGTATCACACAATTGGCTACTTCTTTTTGTGGAAGAGAGAGCCACGGGCTACCTTTTAGGATTTCTATTCCTTTGTTGCAAATGATAGATAGAATGATGCAAGTTCAACTATTAACCCTAAAGTGTAAGTATGAACTAGTAACAAGATTGCAGAATTGAGATTAATAAATGGAAAGCTGTAAACACAAGGACAAGATAAGAATGCAGATGTGTACCCAGAGTTAAAATCTAAGTGAAAATGTTTGGGACGGGGGCGCGGGTGCCAATGTCATGATTCTGCTCCTGAAACTGCTCCTAAAACTGCTGTTTTGCAACCTGAAAAGCTGTCAGAAATGCTGAAACTTGCTGTCTGACAGAAGGACCAGGGCACCCAGCGCCCCTGTCCCAGGGACCAGGGCACCCAGCGCCCTTGTCCTGGCAGGACCAGGGCGCCCCACGCCCCTGTCCTAGCTTTCTGGGCTGGAATTTGGTGTGAAGTTCAGTCTCCATCTGCTTCCATTGGATCTGCAACTTGCGGCGTCGTCCGAATCCTGAAACCTGCACTTATATCTAAAAAGGTATGGTGGGCGGCTATATAGGGTTTTGCCTTAGTCAAACCCCCACTTTGGTGATTTCCAACTCCACGAATAGCCAAGTTGTATTGTAAAAATAGTGTGTGTGCAGACCTTGTGTGTGTGCAAGATCCTAAAATGCAAGTAAGCAAACTAGAGCAACCTATAAAGTAAACCCTAATTGCTTGTAAATGATAATGTAAATGCTCCAAATCAAGATGCAAAGTGATCTAAAGCATGAATACAAATGATATAATGAGGCTTATGCAAAGACATGAAAACAACATGAAATCATACCCAACCCCAAGGGAGGGGTACAAACCAATCTTCAGTCAGTGATCCCCTATTGCTCTTCAATGCCTTCAAAGCCCTAAATGGATGAATGAAATTGATGAATGCTTGATGGATGGATGTTGAATGTTGTTGAAGTCTCCAAAGATCTGCTCTTTCGCTGCATAGAAGGTCCCCGAAAACCAAAATTCGGATCCTTTCAAATGAAGAAAGAGAGCTCTTATATATGAAACCCTAGGTCTTAATTCCAACTTTTGGCCGACCTAGAGATTGAATCTCCCACCAATTTCTTGGGGTTAAGCTTTATTTTATGATTGGATCGCGCTCCTAAAATTTCAGGAAAAATGTCCGGGACCATGTGCACTCCGGGCGCCATGGTCCCGACAACTTTTCACCAAATTTTCAGGGCCGTCAGATATGATGATTTTAGAGCGAATCCCGAAGTTACAGGTGATTTTGAGATGTTTTGACCCCCGAAATCAAGCCCCTAAGTTCAAAATAGGACCTAATTAGGGTTTTAGATTAAATGATGTATTGGAAGAATAAAATGAAAGGGGCACACTTTAATGAAAAGGGCCCAACTTTGTGATATGGGAGATGATAAAATAGAACCTTAGACCTAATTAATTTAATTAATTAAGTGCTAAAGGGGAAATACAATGCAAAATGCAAAATGCGCCAAGGAGGGTGCTAAACTAGGTGTGAAATTGTACCACCCTAGCAAGTGCGTACAATTTACGACGCTACATTTAGCCCTCACTTTAGCGATCATATGAACACTGTGCATATGCAAGCTAAAGTACAGAAAAGTAAACATTATTTGAAAAAGGATATATCCATAAGTCTGTCGAACGAAGCCCCCAGCGGTATCTGCAGTACACAGTTAGGAACCGCACCCTACAAAACACACGTTAGATCACAAAATCACCTAATGCTTACTAAGGAAGGTGATGAAAATTCGAGGGTAGCTATATGCCCCCCCCCTATTTTGGCTTGCTAATTTTAGTGAGTTGAAACGGGGTATCATGTTTACCACTTCGAATTGTTAAAGAATATTGATGACAAATGCTCACAAGAAGATTTGATATGAGATCAAAAACTAATGGAGAATCATTTGGTAAGAAAGAGGACTAAATCTCAATTCCAACACAACAAAGAGTGTGAAGATTTAAGAGTTCTCTAACACAAGATGAAGGATGTAAATGGAAACAAAATTCAAAGAGAAGAAAAGAAAGGAAAAAAGCATGAATACACACATTGGTGATCCATGAGAAGAATAGTGAGAGAGAAAACATGGACTTCTCACCCCTAGATCTTGTCTAGGTGATCCATGGAAAAAGGGACATGGAAAACTAGCCCCTAGAGTCTGTCTAGGTGATCCATGTAAGGGAGGAGAGTGAGAAAGTCTAGCCTTATGCCGCTAGTTCCACTCAACCTCGTGCATGTGTCTGTAAGGGAGGTTAGAAGCACCTCATAGGAGTCTATGCCCGAGTATGCTACAACCTATATATGTATAGTACAAAAGTGTGACATCTCGCTCTAAGAGTCTGTGCTTTGGTTCCGAGAATAATCACCTTGCATAAAAGAAAAATGGAGACATCTCGCTCTAAGAGTCTGTGCTCTGGTTCCGAGAATGACCCACTGCTCAAAAAGTGTAATGTTTATGTCATAAGCAAAGTAGAACAAGGATACCTACCTTCATCACAAAAGAAGATACCCCAAAAATGCAACAATGTCATAGATCCAAGCAAGAGAGTTTTGCACTCTTTAAGCAAGGATAAGATAGTTGAAAAGGGATATCTTGTAGTATGTGTAGAGGAGAAGAGATCTTTGTACAAAAGATACCTATCCCCGAGAGGAATTGTCTTAGACAAATATAACATCTTCTAGAATAAGACAAAGAAGAGAATAAGAATGCAATACTTCCTTCTTTTGCGAGGTGAAAGTGATTCTTAATGAAGGATGATGCTCTTTTTAACCCAATTGGGAGAGTGAATTCATTATGGATGTATTTTACCAAGTGCAAAAGAGGTTGTAGTCAAGGACTTACACCTCTTGTAAGAGAGAATCCTTGAACAAACAACAACAAATGCATACAAGGAATAACATCAAGTAATAAAGTTCACACCATCCACGAAAATAGGAAAAAGTGGATCCTTAGATAAAAATAAGAAAAGATCATTGCCTCCCAAGGATAAGGAAAATGAGAAGGACTTACACAATCTTCTAGGGAGAGATTTAGACATAAGCAAAATGTACTACATACTCACATGCGTTCATGCAAGCAAGACATTAGTGTATGTAAAATGCTCCTCACAAGAAGTGGGTAGGATAAGAAAGAGAATACACATCTTCTCCCCTATCTAGGAAAAGAGGATTCTAAAGAAAAGATGATCAATATTTCCACACTATTACCCCATATGAACAAGAGATAACATAGAAAAATTAGGCTATTATGTTGCTTCAAAAATATGATTGCACTTGAAATTGTACCATCATGAATGACAATGAGCCTCCAGTAAATGAGCTACCAATGTCACATAATGATGAGCAACATAATAGCCATTAATGTTATTTAAATACATGATAGATTGAATGAGGTATTTGAATATGACATGCTAAATGCTCAACTATAAGTGAGATCAAAAACATGTATAAAATGATAAAAATTGAAGAAGAAAAGTCACAAGAAATCTTAGAAGAGGGATGAGTGTAATTTATTAGAGCCTTATCCCTGGAGGAAAGGACTTTATGATGAATAGGAGATAAATATTCATAAGTGGATTTAGAAATTTGAGGGGATTCATAAAGAGATTTGTTCATCGCCAAGATTTCCTTATGAGGGGAATGAGAGTTGATAGAAGTAGAAGATGATTTAGTTGAAGTGAGATCATCATCACTATTAAATATAGCATTCACATTGAGAGATGGTCTTTTAGATGCTTTGGTGGGCTTAGAAAGATTATATCCAAGTCCAAATGAATATTCATGCATGTTATGTTCTAAAGGAACTTTAATTCCTTGTTCATTTGCGCCACAACCATTTCCACTATAGCCACTCTTAGCCAAAATATGGAAACCACGACCATAACGATTAGCCATTTCAGAAAGAAAAGGTGGTTTTTCATAAGGCAAAGAATCAAATTCTTCAGAATTAGAGGTGTGAGGAGAAGAAGTTTGAGAAGCAGCCACAAAATTATTGCTCATAGGTTTAGGTAAGACTGATTGATCTCTAGTTTCTTCCTTCTTTTTAACTTTAAGCTCTCTAGGAGGAACCCTATACTCACCTACAAAGGTGGGATTGAAATCAAGAGATCCCCAATCATCTTCTGTGAGAACCTTCTCAGGATCAAAAGCCTTTTCATGTGTAGATTCAAGCTGAGAAGAATCTTCTTCAGGAACTTCAGACTCATCCAAAGAATTTTGATTATCAGAGGGTGATGATTCATCCATAGGTATCTTGTTTAATGAGTCATCACTAGAAGAGGAAGGCTTAGAAGAACTCCCTTTGGAAGTAGATGTTTGCAAAGAAGTTTGAAAATTAGTATCACCTATCAAGGTATATGTCTTATTATTATAAATAAATTTAACTTGTCTATGCAATGTAGAGGGGACAGCTTGCATATTGTGAATCCAAGGTCTCCCTAATAACAAGTTGTATGTTAGATTTCCCGACATAACATGGATAGGAGTAGGCAAAGTAACAGGTCCCACTGTGATGGGTAAGGTGATAATACCTAATGAAGACTTAGCCACATTATCAAAGCCTCGAATGGGACGAGAGTCAGGCTCAATAAGGGATGTATCCACATTCATCTTATGCAATAGATTAATGCTACACACATTAAGGCCAAAACCATTATCTACCAGTGTTCGTCTTATAGTAGTGTCATTTATGATAACCACAATCATCAAGGGATCATATTGATGTTGAATTTCACTAGTAGGCAACTCATCCTGAGTAAACACAATTTGAGTTTTAGGATTCATCACAGAGTTAACCAAAGACACTATATTACTAGATGTATTAGGTGGAGGAACATTCAAATCTTTCAAGGCATCTTGTAACATTCCATGATGAGCGGAAGAAGTTTGGATCAAATCCCAAAGGGATATCTTAGCAAGGGTAGCTATAAGTTGTTCTATGAGATCATATTCCTTACCGAGAACTTGTGAAATACGTGGAGCTTGCGGAAGAATTGGTTGAGGATTAGGAAGAGACACTGGAGTAATAGGAGGAAGATTAGGCTGCCTATTATTTCTAGTATTATAAGTATGGGCAACCGCATGATAACTCTCTCTAGTCAGTTGCTTAGCATACTCATAAGGGCTCTTAGTAGAATAACCTCCTTGCACAGTAATAATAGGTTTCTTAGGAGTGCAAAAAGAATCATTAGCATAACCGCCTTGAACCACTAAGATAGGCTTATTTAAAGGTTGAGAATTTTGAGAAGGACAAGCACCTTGGATAGTGAAGAGAGGTTTGTTAGGTGTTTCATTCACACGTATCAAATTGATTGAGGATGGTTTAGAGGAATGAACAAAAGTGTTGGAAGAATTATTGATAGTCTTCTCTTGCACTAAAATCTTATCACGGATTAAATCAATTTTAGGAGAGAGACCAGGGGTAGGCATTGATGTTCCAGTAGGAAGAGTAATACTAGGAAAGGTCATATCATCCTCTATCATCAAAGGATCTACATGGGGAATAAAATCTCTAGGAGAAGGATCAACATTACTCTCTAAAGTCTCACTTTTGAGAGGGAGATCTTTGAAAGAGATGTTAACCATCTTGCTTTGAACTAGAGTTTCCTTATGAGTAGAACCAAGTTGAGGAGAGGGAGATGCTTTATTTTTAGAGGGAGAATAATTGAGATTCAAGGAAGGTGAGAAAGTATCAAGGGAGTTTTCAATCTTGATTTCATCCCCTTTGGCTAGGGTTTTCTCATGGGGAAGAGAATAATCTACACCTTCTTCTAATGGTTCATCCCAAATAGTGAGGTTGTTGAAAAGAGTGTTTGAAGTATTGTCAATTTCGGGAGAGGAGATAACATTGTTTATTAATTCCTCATCCTTAGGAGGGAGAGCATCAATAGATGTGTTAAACTCATCCCCTTTCCTCAAAATATGTTCAATATGATCTTTAGGGGAGAGAGAATTAAGGAAATTGCTTTTTATTTCATCTTCTTTCTCTAAGGGATGCTTATGGGTAAGACAAACTTTAGGAGAGGGGTAAGCATTTATCATTAATTCATCATCTCTAGTGGGAATTTTGTTGGAAAAGGAAATTACATCACTAGGAAATGTAGGGATAATGTCATCTTCTTGCACAAAAGGATCCTCATGAAGGGAGCATATTTTAGGAGCCACAAGGTCATCAAGGGCATCATCCAACAAAGCATGATCATATCTATTAAAAGGTTTATCTTTTGATTCAAAAGGAGATATCTCTTCATAGAGGGGATCATTGAAAACAATCATGTTACTAGATTTAGTGGAAGAGTTGATAGGAATGTACCCTTGAGAGGAATCATTCGACTTATCTTTCTCATCACAACGAAATGGCATAGTAACAATGTTTATGAGTTTTTGGTAAAATGAAGGTTTGGTATCTTTAGGTTTTAAAAACTCATCTAAAGCTTCATCTAACTCATAATAATCACAAATATGAACATATTGCAAATAAAAATCTGACATTTTGAAATAAAAATTGCATAAAACTTAAACATACAATGCAACGAAACAAAACACACTCTTTCTTCTCCTTTTTTTTTTTTTTTTTTTTTTTTGAAAATGAAACTTAAATGAAGCACGCTAAATCTAGGTTTAGATCTAACAAATGTAATGCAAGAGAAAGCAATAATAAGATTCACGTCGGGTTCACCAAAATGTGTAGGGGAAAAAGCGAGACTAGGCTAACATGTCCTAATCCTACCTTTTGACACACATTTGTGGAATACGAAAGAGCCTAGAGGTATCACACAATTGGCTACTTCTTTTTGTGGAAGAGAGAGCCACAGGCTACCTTTTAGGATTTCTATTCCTTTGTTGCAAATGATAGATAGAATGATGCAAGTTCAACTATTAACCCTAAAGTGTAAGTATGAACTAGTAACAAGATTGCAGAATTGAGATTAATAAATGGAAAGCTGTAAACACAAGGACAAGATAAGAATGCAGATGTGTACCCAGAGTTAAAATCTGAGTGAAAATGTTTGGGACGGGGGCATGGGCGCCACTGTCCTGATTCTGCTCCTGAAATTGCTGTTTTGCAACCTGAAAAGCTGTCAGAAATGCTGAAACTTGCTGTCTGACAGAAGGACCAGGGTGCCCAGCGCCCCTGTCCCAGGGACCAGGGCGCCCAACGCCCCTGTCCTGGCAGGACCAGGGTGCCCCACGCCCCTGTCCTAGCTTTTTGGGCTGGAATTTGGTGTGAAGTTCAGTCTCCGTCTGCTTCCGTCGGATTTGCAACTTGCGGCGTCGTCTGAATCCTGAAACCTGCACTTATATCTAAAAAGGTATGGTGGGCGGCTATATAGGGTTTTGCCTTAGTCAAACCCCCGCTTTGGTGATTTCCACCTCCACGAATAGCCAAGTTGTATTGTAAAAATAGTGTGTGTGCAGACCTTGTGTGTGTGCAAGATCCTAAAATGCAAGTAAGCAAACTAGAGCAACCTAGAAAGTAAACCCTAATTGCTTGTAAATGATAATGTAAATGCTCCAAATCAAGATGCAAAGTGATCTAAAGCATGAATACAAATGATATAATGAGGCTTATGCAAAGACATGAAAACAACATGAAATCATACCCAACCCCAAGGGAGGGGCACAAGCCAATCTTCAGTCGGTGATCCCCTATTGCTCTTCAATGCCTTCAAAGCCCTAAATGGATGAATGAAATTGATGAATGCTTGATGGATGGATGTTGAATGTTGTTGAAGTCTCCAAAGATCTGCTCTTTTGCTGCATAGAAGGTCCCTGAAAACCAAAATTCGGATCCTTTCAAATGAAGAAAGAGAGCTCTTATATATGAAACCCTAGGTCTTAATTCCAACTTTTGGCTGACCTAGAGATTGAATCTCCCACCAATTTCTTGGGGTTAAGCTTTATTTTATGATTGGATCGCGCTCCTAAAATTTCAGGAAAAATGTCCGGGACCATGTGCACTCTGGGCGCCATGGTCCTGACAACTTTTCACCAAATTTTCAGGGCCGTCAGATATGATGATTTTAGAGCGAATCCCGAAGTTACAGGTGATTTCAAGATGTTTTGACCCCCAAAATCAAGCCCCCAAGTTCAAAATAGGACCTAATTAGGGTTTTAGATTAAATGATGTATTGGAAGAATAAAATGAAAGGGGCACACTTTAATGAAAAGGGCCTGACTTTATGATATGGGAGATGATAAAATAGAACCTTAGACCTAATTAATTTAATTAATTAAGTGCTAAAGGGGAAATGCAATGCAAAATGCAAAATGCGCCAAGGCGGGTGCTAAACTAGGTGTGAAATTGTACCACCCTAGCAAGTGTGTACAATTTACGACGCTACATATATATATGATATGTATATGTATATGTATGTATATACATATATATATATATGTATGTATATATGTATGTATGTATGTATGTATGTATATATGTATGTATCATATACATATATACATATATACACATATATATGTATATATGTATATATGTATATATATACACATATATATATATATATACATAAATATATATATATATATGTATATATATGTATACATATACATATATATGTATATGTACATATTTATATGTGTGTGTGTGTGTATGTGTATGTGTATGTATACATACATACACATATACATATGCATACACATATACATATACATATACATATACACACACACATATGTATGTATGTATGTATGTATGTATATATATGTATATATATGTGTGTGTGTACATATACATATTATATATATACACACACACACACATAGATATATACATATACATACACATACATACATACTATTGGTGTTTTTTCTTGCAACCCTCGGTCCTAAGGATTTCATCACATTCCAAGGTGGGGATAAAACCTTCAATGCGGTATCTAAACTATCAATCGACTAAGGACATGGAATTCTAACAGCACAAGGCTCTCACAACCTTCTTCACTTCAAACTCCATCATACTCAGGAGGGTATTCCTATTTTGGGGCTGCACAAATTAATACTTTGCAATATCTTGATCTACAAACCTACAGAAAGATGGAATGTTCTCAAACACAAGGTCATTAAATTCATTGCTTTAAAATCAAACCAAAACCTAATCGCTCAGCCTCTGAGACTATTTGAGAAAACATAGACTGAAAAAACTAAAGAGGAAAAGGGGTAGAGAGAAATTCAATTATGGAAGTGCTTCTGAAACAAATCCTAGACTATCATAGGCCAATGTCTATCCCAAGGCACAGGGTCAATTCCCCTAGTCACAAATGCAAACCTAAACAACAACTGAACTTGAACTAGTGAGTTTCTCAGACATTAATGCCTTACATCAATGCATCTCCTTATGTTATTACATAAACCATTATTTTTAATCCATAAACTATTTCCTAAGTTCACAGTAATTTGCATATAGAATTTAATTCCTTCCTTGAAGGAAACCCATAAACACAGTCACACATTGATATGGAAAATATCAAGACAAATCAAAACATCCTTAATATTTTGATTCATATGAAAGTAGAAAATATAAATGGAGAGATTTTTGCAATAAGATAGCAGTTTTCTCATATACTAATTGAAATTTCTGCAAGATTTGTACATTGATTCCCTCTAGAATTTATCTCTAGTGAAGGGTTGAACAAAAACCTATTCTACCCACCCAGAAAATGAAAAGATTCATAACCCCTAATACAACCTTGGTATTCCTTTTATAACATAAGGAATGCATAAGCTACATGCTTACAATTGGCTAATTCTACAATTGAAACATAATCCCTATGTGACAAGAAAAGACCACCTCACTGGTCCCAAAAGAGATAAAAACTTGGCCTGCGCATTTCAACCACCTGATGGAAAGTGAAAACATGTTGTCACCTTAACTATTTTGAGTCATACCACCATCGTATGGTCATTACTTTCATAGAGGTATGCTTTACACCATTATAACTAGCAGAGGAACTCCACAACTTTGAAGAGAAAATCCACTGTAAAAGAAGTGGAGTATCCTTGAAATCAAAGGAGAAACTCATACTTCTAGAATGAAAGCCATTCGAATGGAAAGAGGATCTCAAAAAGAAGTATTATACTCAAAGGGGTACTTACAACTTCAATAACCCCTCAGACTCAACAAAACGTTGAGCCTGCACCTACCACCTCATGCTCTTATTGCCTTTGTCCCCTCTTCTGCTACCTCATTGCCATTTGGTGGTGAAGGGGAAAATGTGGACAAGCCTTGACAGGCTCCTTGTGATTGAAAGGGCCTTTCAAGTCCCCTTTTCTTGTCCAATGCATTTTCAAGACCCCTTCGGTTGTAAAATAGTCAGTCTTAACGCTCTCCATCCTGTATCATAAAACTTAAAACTCATAAACACTCAACAATGCCTTGCAAATGGGAATCCTCCTTTTGCAACCATTTTATCATAATATGCAGGACTACTATGATAACTAATGGCTTAAAGTGCATCTTAATGCCTCCTTTTATAGAGATTTGGGGTTAAAGATAACTTATTCTCATGCAGTTACTCATGCATGCCATCTTCCTGCTTTATGCTTTTTAAAGCTATCCCTATTTTATCTCCACTACCAATTTAGTCATCTTCTAAAAAAAATCATCTCCACATTTATCCATACAAATCTTTAATCGTTGTCATCTTGATCTCCTTGTCCCGTCATCTAACATAAACTTATTAACTATCCATTTAGGACTCATCATGAACATATGATTCTACTGTGATCTTCATGCTTCTTGACCACACATTTCACACCTAAGAATGCAGTGTGCTTTTGCCTCACTCATGCCAACTTTAGTCTCTACTATTGACTTGATCATCACCTGCAACCGTTTGTATAACCTGTCTTGGCATTCGAGAATAACACCCATCATCCCTTTCCATCCTCCTCGTATCTCAGCATACCATCTTCTTGAAATTGGGACTCATTGAAGTCGACTTAAGCACCTTACCGAGTATCAAGTTGATAACTCATCCCTTACAATCACCACACGGTCCACTTCCCTCTTACTCGGGGCTCGTTGAGACCAACTCGGGCACCTCATCAAGTGTCTAGTTACCAACTTGGATTCTTTTAGCACACATTATCCTCTTCTCATGGGCTCGGGACTCACTGAAGTGGAAAAAACAATCCCACTAAGTCTCAAGTGGTTTTTTATTTATTTTTGCAATCACAAAACTTTGAGCTTACATAACCAGAGGATGGGGCCTTTGAAATGGCCATGTATCCAACTCTTTGTAACATGAATTGACCAGACCAGAAAATGTCTTTTGCCAAGTATTGAGCTCTTTTTCGAGGAGCACCTTTTGGATTAACCACAGACACTGAACGACCCCACAATACGCGAGACCGACCTCTGAAATGATATTTCCTCCCTTTTCAAATGGTGATTAAAATAGAACTAATGTTGATTAGGATACTAAATTAATAAATCAAAAGGAATATTCCCACCAATCTGATTTCAAAATTTTACAGGGTCCTAAAACTCTTCGATGGGGTCAAAATTTAGGGCTAACACATACATACATACATACATATATATGTATGTATGTATGTACATATATGTATATAGATATATGTACATACATACACACACATACATATATGTGTGTGTGTGTGTGTGTGTGTGTGTGTGTGTGTGTGTGTGTGTGTTAGACAATTCAAATAACCAGGAAGACAACTAAGAGGGGGGGTGAATCAGTTGTCACCGGATTACCAAAGCCTTAAGCAATTAAAACTTTCATATCAAAACCCAAAAGATCAATACCAAAATGCATAAACCAATTACTGAAATAGCAGATAAACTAATTAAGCATGAACAACAATTAGAGAATAAATACCATCCATATGACACCAAGATTTGTATGTAGAAAACCTGGTAAAAGGAAAAACCACGGTGGGAAGCCTACCCACAATCAGATAATACTTTTGTAGTAAGTATGTGATTACAATTGAGGGGCCTACACTTGCAGGAAGGCCAACAACCTAGAGCATACTGCTCATCACAAAAGGAGTCTCACTAACTACATAGAAATCCAAACTACAATCCAGAGGAAAGAATGAACTGCAAAGATAAAATCTCCTATGCCTGAATATAGTTTCGATTAAGCTCAATACTCAAGGACTAAATCCTCTTACTTAAACCCAACTCAATCACCAATAATCGACCAAATCCTCTACCTGAATGATTATTACATTATTCGCACATATTCTATTCTATATCCCTTACACATATGATCTACAATGAGATCTTACATCATATATATACAAACCCTTGACCACAAACAATAAGGTCAGCCACCAAACAATAAAACAATTACATAATTACAAAACATGTCATCTTGAGACCAAACAAATAGTATCCAACCCATAAGACATCCCAGAAACACATCGAGAAGTCCAATCAACACGTTACATTAATCTGGTCCATAACCTAGATAAACCGGGACCCAATTTAGGTCCATACACGCTAAAGTAATGATCCCAATCAACCAAGTCTCAAACATGATCACCATCAACATCTTGAATCTCCACTAGAAGCTACCCCAGCACCACTTATGCATAACATCAAAGATCTTCAACAAAGCTCTGCCGGTGAAACCGTCGTTGGAACAACAAACCAAGCTTGCCAGTATACAGGATAGCATCCGATCACTAGATCAAAACTAACTAGCTGAACATGTATCTAAGTAGCATGAATAAGCCAATTCCATAACCCAAACATACCAGAGCATATCAGATCATCATGATCTAAACCAACCAAAAACCAAACAACCTACCAGGGCTAGAAGGATAGCGGTAAAGCAGGCAAAACAACCAGTGTTGACATCAATGACAAAACATCAATGTAACACATAATCAATTCCTCCAAATGGCCAATGATCTCCCCTTTGGCATGATATAAACATTAGATGTGAAAGCATCCAAGTTCCAAGGAAATGCCAATCAAGTCTCCCCCAATGGAAGACAACCAAAAATCTCCCACACAAAGATATAACAATGAAGTTCTAAAACAAAGACCAAACTCCTGCTATGAATGGTATCTCTGTAAAGCTTTGTTTTCACATATATCTCTCCCCCTTTGACATCAATGCCAAAAATCTGACAAAAATATCAAAGCAAAAACAAAAACCACTAAATCATAAGGCTAACTACTCCCCCTGAGCAATAGCATCCCCACATCAATCCAGAAAGAATTATATATCTGATAATGCATACCAAATTGATGCCAAATAGTATCAATCAATTTACTGTCAGAGGGGTATAAACCCCTAAACTATCTCAGGGGTACTTAAATGATTCTTTAGGCAAAGGTTTAGTGAAAATATCTACAATCTGCTCTTTAGTGTTCACATAAACTAGTCTAACCTCATTTTCTTCCACCTTCTCCTTCAAAAAGCTATACTTGATAGATATGTGCTTTGTCTTAGAGTGAAAGACCGGATTCTTTGATATGTCTATAGTAGTAGAGTTATCACAGTGAATAACTACCAATCCAATGCAATGCACTTTAATGTCCTTCAATGTTTGCTTCATCCATAAGACTTGTGTATAGTTAGTAGCAGCAACAACATACTCAAGTTCAACAGTAGATAAAGAAGCACATGATTGTTTCTTGCTGATCCATGAAACCAACTTCTTTCCAAGAAAGAAAGCTCCACCGAAAGTACTTTTCTGGTCATCAACATCACCTGCCCAATCTGCATATGTATATGCACATAAAGTAAAGTCATCATCCTTAGGGTACCACAAACCATATTTAGATGTGCCTTGCAAATATCTAAAAATTCTTTTCACTGCACTCTCATGATTTTCTCTAGGATCACTTTGATATCTAGATGCAATGCAAACAACATTCATTATGTTAGGCCTAGTCTGAGTCAAATATAGAAGACCTCCAATCATAGACTTATATCTTGTAGGATTTATCAGTACAGACTCATTTTTCCTTGTAAATTTCTCACTTGTAACCATAGGAGTACTTACCTATTTAGAGTCTACCATACCAAATTTCTTCAACTGACAGATGGAGATACCTTTGTTAGTCTGAGTAATCTGCAAACCTAAGAAAAATTTCATTTCCCCGATCATAGACATTTCAAATTCTTTCTCCATATTCTTAGAAAATTCCATGCACAACTTATTTTCACCTTCAAAAATAATATCATAAAAAAAAACTTCAATAATCAATATATCATCATCAGTGACTTTATAATATAGATTACTGCCAACATTACCTTTAGTGAAACCAAGCTTCAAAAGATATTTATCTAACCTTGCATACCAAGCTCTAGGTGCCTGTTTCAATCCATATAAGGCTTTCTTTAACCTGGAAACCATGTTTGTATCATCTAAAAGTGAAAAACCATGAGGTTGCTCAATGTAAACTTCCTCATCAAGATCCCCATTCAGAAAGACACACTTAACATCCATCTAATAAACCTTGTAGTTCTTATGTGCAGCATAGGCAAGAAATAATCTTACAACTTCAATCCTAGATATAGGTGCAAAAGTTTCACCATAATCAATTCCTTCCTTCTGAGAATATCCTTTACAAACCAATCTAGCTTTTTTCCTTACAACTTGTCCATCTTCATTCAATTTGTTCCTAAACACCCATTTAGTTCCAATAACATTCTTATTTTTAGGTCGGGGAACTAAAGTCCATGTGTTACTCTTTTCTATTTGATCTAATTCTTCTTCCATAGCTTTCATCTAACATTCATCTTTACATGCTTCAATTACTGATACCAGTTCAACTTGAGAAATTAAACATACCTCATTAGATGCCAATATCCTTCTTGTCATCACTCCATTGTTCTTATCCCCAATGATCTGATCTTCTGAATGATTCATCGTTACATACCTAGGAGTCTTCTGACTCTTTGTTCCTCTTCCTGGTTCTTCAGTTACTAATGAATTTTCTGATACTGTCAGAGTAACTGGTTCAACATTTTGTTCTGGTAAAGGTGTTACCGGTTCAGTTATGATCATTTCCACTACCGGTTCTTTCTCATAAACTTTGATTTGACTTCTATTCAACGCATCCACCTTGACATTAGCACTCTCCATAGTTCTCTACAATCTCTTATTATAACATCTATATGCATTGATTTCATTAGAATAGCCAAGAAATATTCCTTCATCACAACTAGGATCAAGTTTCCCAATGATATCATCTCTCCTGATATAACATTTTTTACCAAAGATTCTGAAATACTTAACTGTAGGTGTATTGCCAAACCATAATTCATAAGGTGTCTTACTGGTTTCTCCTTTGATATGTACTCTTTTGAATGTATAGACTATTGTGCTCACTACTTCACTCTAGTAGATATGAGGTAGATTAGCTTCCATCATCATTGTTCTAGCAGCATCCAAGATATTTTTTTTCTTCCTTTCCACAACTCCATTTTTCTTAGGTGTCCAGGGAGCAGAAAATTGTCTCTTTATACTATGCTTCTCACAAAAGTTGTTAAACTCAACAGATGTGAATTATCCACCATGATCTGACCTTAAACATTTAATCTTCAATCCTGTCTTAGTCTCAACCTTAGCCTTAAATATTTTAAACTTTTCTAAAGCCTCAGATTTCTCCCTTAGAAAAGTAACCCACATCATTCTAGAAAAATCATTAATGATTAGCATAAAATATCTATCACCTTGAAATTTTTTAACTCTAGCAGGGCCTAACAAATATGTATGAATAAGATCAAGAACGTCATTAGATTTGTCTTCTATACTCTTAAAAGAGGTTCTGACATGTTCTCCCATTTGACATTCTTTACATACCGGATTATAGGGCTTCATAATCTTAGGTATATCTCTAACTTCCTTAGTTGAACTGATATTTACAATGCAATCAAAATTCACATGACATAGCCTTTTATGCCATAGCCAACTCTCATCAATTTGTGCAATCAAACATGTCTTCTCACCAAAATTCAAATAAAATATAGTACCTTTTGTCTGAGTACCGGTTGCAATCTCCAATCCATATCTATTAATGAATTTGCATTTTCCATCCAGCATGAACTGTGATTGAAATCCCTTATCCACCAATTGTCCTACACTCAAAAGATTATGCCTTAAACCTTCAAAATAATAAATATTATCAGTATTGTTCTTACCATCCAATGATATAGTTCCTTTTCCCTTGATCATACATACTTTGTCATCTCCAAATCTAACTAGACCGCCATCAAATTCTTGCAAAGATAGAAACTTCCTTTTATCTCTAGCCATATGATGTGAACATCCACTGTCAATTACCCATTCATCCTTATCATCAATTTTTGTAGGAAGTGCCTTCTCTTCAGGTACATTCTCTTCCAGTGCCAGAACATCTTCCTTGATAGCTAGGAACACCCATTCCTTTCCATGGTTGGAACCATTAGCAAAGTCTTGTGCCGGTTCATCATCAGGATCAGTCACACCTTCCTCATCCGCTATGTAGCATGATTTATCTCTATTTTTTTTAATACTTATACTTGTTCTGATATCCAGGGTTAAGCTTAAAAGATATTCTAGCTCTCTCTTCAAATATTGAATTCCTTTTTGGACATCTAGATGCAAAATGACCTATCTTATTACATGCAAAACATTTAAAAGGTGTTTTTTCTTCATACTTACTTCCTACCTATCCTTTAGGTACTCTTCTAGCAAATAGGGCTTCAAGTTGCTCAAATTATTCATCTTCTCTCTTCATATCATCCAATTCCCTTGCATATAAATCTTTCCAATCTTGCTTGCCGGTTGATGATGTAGATGCATGAAAAGCAGGTTCAGACTTCACAGCTCTAGAAGGTCCAAATTATTCAAGCTCAAAAGAAGATAATTTTGATAGTTCTGATACTTAAAGATAAGTACATATGCCAAGCTAATAAAATGAGAGGGGGGGGTGAATCATACAAACTTAATCTTCCATAATGACATCAGATTCAACCTCGGTAACATATACTTCAGTAATATAACCAAAACGGCTAAACATGCAAACTCAAAAGAATATAAACATCATAACACTCATAACACCAGATTTAACGTGGAAACCCAAATAGGGAAAAACCACTATGGGATTTCAGACCCACTAAGAAATATACTCTTCTAGAGTATGCTTGGTTAAAAGAAAATCTTGTTAAAGATTACAAAATACATTGCTAGATGTGACCCGGTTAAGGGATTTCCCTCAGATCTGTTAGGATCTTCACCTTGTTAGAAGTGACCTTGTTAAAGGATTTCAAACACTCAATCAAAATGTCACCTTGCTAGAGGGTTTTACAAATAAGACTGTTAATTCCACTCGGTTAAGAGATTTTCTGTCACTTCATTAAATAACAGTAAGAAAAATATATCTGCAACTTCACATCTAAAATGCTAAAGAAGATTCTTATTTTCTCAATACAATATAGACATAGAACTAATCTTGTCCATCTGCTTGGCTCTATACTCTGTTATTCAAAACAGATCTTCAAGCTTCTGTGCTCGGTAATCACTATGTAGCATCCCTGTGTATACACTTGCCCGCATACATTGTTTATCAACAGTTCCCTATTTATAAACAATTTGCCAACCGCTTAATCTCCTTGATCACATTTCCCATGATCAATCATAGCCATCAGATCTTCAAACTTTGTCCAGGCTCAATGTATCCTTTGATCTGAAAATGTTTTACCCTGCCTTGGAACTTGCATACATTTCTTGGAACTTGTGCTAGGGTATTGCGGTTCAATCTAAGCTGTAGATCTTCCTGCCGATTTTCCTTTGCCAAACTTCATTCACGACATACCAATCATTTAATCATAGCCAACTCATCAGATTCCTTCATTAAATAATGCATGTAATCATTTAATGTATTATGTTATTACTTGGTTACAACTCGGTAAATACTAAACTTCACTCGGTAGACATTCTGCCTTCATTAACTAATAGCGATAACCTTAGGGTTTACCGACTAGGTTTCTTAGGGTTTACTGACTAGGTTCTTTGCTCGATAACATAGTATAGTATTAACCTTTCAATCAATAACATATGTAGGATATCAAAACAATCTAATCATCATGATCTCATCATTGTCTAGCTCAGTAATAGTTTTCCATTGAATAACTTATTTCTCCCCTTATTCATCATATTCTTTCTGTGTCTTTTACCGACATCTTTATACTCATCAAATCATACTTCTCAAGATATGGCAACATCATACTGAATTACAAAATCAATTTCTTGACATCAATGACAAAATAATAATATTAAGACAGTAAACATCCTTAATCAGTTATATCCATAATCATCAACAACCTTCTCAATATCCTTATTGAAATGCCAACAATCTCTCCTTATCTATTATAATGCCAAATGCTAACAAATTTCCCAACCAATGTATCTCTATTGACAGAAGTATTATCCATTGTTCTTAATTCATTAATTGTAGTAGCTTTCATCTTGTAAGCCAACGGTAAAGCTCTTAGAACTTTAAAAAACTATTTCATCTTCACTCAGAGTTCCAACACAACATTGAATTCCCATAACAATTTCATTTACCCTTTCCATGAATGTAGTAATCTTTTCATCTTCTTCCATCTTCAAGTTTCATATCTCACCCGGTAGCCATCAAGTTTAGCAATCTTCACAGTAGGTTCACCTTCATTAAGAATCTTGAACTTGTCCTATATAGACTTTGCAGATGATTTGTCTATTAATCCCATTATTTGCTGATCAGAAAGTGCACAAAAGAGGGCTTCTCTAGCTCTACAATCATTCTCAAGCTCCTTATCCAATTTTGTTGGAGGGTGATTGCCAGATGCTGGATTATAAGGAGTTACACCATTCTCTGTGATTTCCAAAATTTCCTTACCAAGACATATCAGAGGAGTCTCCATATGAATCTTCCATACTCTGTAATTTGTTCCATCAAGCCAAGGAATATCTCTTTGAAAGATAGCAGTAGATGAACCAGATGAACTTGAACTATTAGTCACCATAGGATCTTCCTCAAGTGGTTAAGCTTCTGCAGAGAGGACCAGAGCTCTGATGCCAATTGTTAGACAATTCAAATAACTAGAAGACAATTGAGAAGGTGGGGTGAATCAGTTGTCACCAGATTACTAGAACCTTAAGCAATTAAAAATTTCATACCAAAACCAAAAAGATCGATACCGGAATGCATAAACCAATTACCAAAATAGCAGATAAACTAATTAATCGTGAACAATAATTAGAGAATAAATACCATCCACATGACACCAAGATTTGTACGTGAACAACCTAGTAAAGGGGAAAACCACGGTGGGAAGCGTACCCACAGTCAGATAATACTTTTGTAGTAAGTATGTGATTACAATTGAGGGGCCTGTACTTGCAGCAAGGCCAACAACCTAGAGTACACTGCTCATCACAAAAGGAGTCTCACTAACTACATAGAAATATAGACTACAATCCAAATGAAAGATAGCATCTCCTATGCCTAAATACAATTATGGTTAAGCTCAATATCAAAGGACTAAATCCTCTTACATAAACCCAACTTGATCACCAATGATTGACCAAATCCTCAATCTGCCTGAATGATTATTACATTATTCACACATATTATATCCCATATCCCTTACACATATGATCTACAATGAGATCTTACATCATATATATACAAACCCTTGACCACAAACAATAAGGGCGACCACTAGACAATAAAACTATTACATAATTACAAAATATGTCAGCCTAAGACCAAACAAATAATATCCAACCCATAAGACATCCCAAAAATACATTGAGAAGTCCAATCAACATGTTACATTAAGTTGGTCCATAACTTAGATAATTTGAGACCCAACTTAGGTCCATACATGCTAAAGAAATGATCCCAATCAACCAAGTATCAAATAAGATCACCATCAGTATCCCGAATCTCCACTAGAAGCCGCACCAACACCACTTATGCATAACATCAAAGATCTTCAACAAAGCTCTACTGGTGAAGCCCTCGCCGAAACAACAAACCAAGCTTGCCAGCATACAAGATAGCATCCGATCACCAGATCAAAACTAACTGACTAAACATGTATTCGAGTAGCATAAATAAGATAATTCCATAACCCAAACATACTAGATCATCATGATCTAAACCAACGAGAAACCAAACAACCTAATGGGACTAGAAGGATACCAGTAAAGTAGCCAAAATAGCTAGTGTTGACATCAATGACAAAACATCAATGCAACACATAATCAATTCCTCCAAATGGCCAATAATACAAACACACACACACACACACACATACATATACATACATACATATATACACATACATACATACATACATACATATATATATACACACACACATACATACATATATACATATATACATATACATATATATGTATATACATATACATGTATATGTATATGTATGTATATATATATATGTATATATATACATACATATACATATACATGTATATGTTATATATACATATATATGTATATATATATGTATATACATATATATGTATATATATATGTATATACATATATATGTATATATATATGTATATACATATATATATGTATGTATATACATATATGTATACATATATGTATATACATATATATATGTATGTATATATATATATATATATATTTACACACACACACATATACTGCAATGCATGCCAAAAGACCCTAGAGAAATAATCCATAATCTACTAACAAATAGAGAATTTTTTATTTTTTTTAAACATCCATTACTTTTATGCTATGACTAATCATACGTTAATGCAACATTAACTATTTACAAGATTATATAAATCAACATGAACATAACCATAGAACCATATTACGCAGGTGGAATTAAATCATCTAAACATTAACACATCACCAAATAAACTCTTACAATTATATCTATTCCCTAGGGTATCTCAATGTCACTACATGACATTTAATCTAATACATCACAATCCATCTAGAACATCATATTCCATTGTCCAACTAATCATTTACTTTTAATACAACTAGGATAAATCATTTACACATATGCATAACTCTTTCACATTAGAATTTTCTAGGTTCATTTTATAAACACCAACCAAATGTTCATAATACTCATACTTTCATTTATCATAAATGCATATTAGATCTATTTAACCATTTCATCTAGATAACTCCTTTCTACCTAGATAAGAATCAAAACAACAATTACTATTCTTTCCAACATAAATTCCATAAGATTACATATTATAATTCCATTTCACGAATTCAATTGCAACACAAATACATATATGCTAGCTCTTTCCTTTTCCCATAGAACTCATAAATTCTTATTACATAATGAATATCCAATACATCAAGGGATGATCAATGAATACTTCTCCTAATCCACTAAAACATATCCCTTCTAAAAATCATCTATGATTATATGAAGATTCATAACACAAGATACATAATCTCTTTTACATATACAAATCATCATGATACAATGTTTCCATTCCAAGTATATAGAAATCAGCTCCAATAATATCCATATAATGAAGAATCCAAGAATCTAATCCATGCATGTTGCATCCAAGAAGAACATCCCAATGGAAAAAGGCATCAAACAACCTAACCATGTGGAACCAAATAGGAACCACCTCCCATGCTAGGACATGACATGGGGTTCCTGTTACCAAGATTTCGCTACAACCAAATTTGGTGGCCTGTTATAGGCCTTACACATTGCAAAGGTACATAATTGTTTTTTACCAGTTTCTTCATTTGTACATCATGGTTTAAAAGTAGAATGTTTGTTTCACATATGCAAGTATTTTAAAGAAATAACATCAGAAGGTTCCATGGAAGAGATGTACAAATACAACATTTTATTTGCTTTCATAAATAAACATGTATGCCATACAAATTGATCATTTCCAAATATGCAATTGTTTAAACCAAACAAGAGATACAGGAACAAATTTGCATGAAATACATGTTTATTTATTAAAGTAAATAGTTCACAAGATCCCACATAAGCTATGGGAATAACTGAAAAAGATATATCATCACAAAATAGTAAACATGTAACAAATAGGAGGGGTATGTAAAGGAAAGGTAAGGAACCCGTCATTGCCTAAAAAGGTTGACAAGTTCCTTCTGATGTGACAAGCACCTCCTAAGATCCAAGTACTTCGTTGTCCACTCCAAATAAGAACCTGAAAAGAGAGAAAGGAAGAGATTGTTAGAGTTCGGGGTTACTTGCCTCGCTCCTACATACATACTACTATTCTGAATATGTTCATGGTGCTATATCAAATCAATGCAGAGAGGATGTCATGCGATAATAGTAAATATCATGTTTTATCTAACATGTTTGTTTCATGTACAACTACATGGATCACATAGTACATTACTGATTTATCATTTAAGCATGTGGGGTTAAATGAGGCTCCCACAAGGGTTGATCCTAGCATGCTAATATGTCAATATTGCTTCATTGAGCAGGGACCCATCATTCACAATAGTGAAACTTTCAGGATCATTGTTATGGATGATGTGCTTCTGACCAATGGAGCCATATTGGCATATCAAACACCCAGACAACCCTAATGGAGTCTCATAGTATTATTGAAGTCATAAAGAATATAGTTAAGTTTATCAAATGGGAAAATGAATGTGATAGACACATGATAAATGAAGCTCATGAATATGGATGTAAAAATGATTTACTCACTGTCAAGAGAATAATGATCACAATGCATCAAGATCTAGAACACTGAAATACAATGCTAAAAGATGCAGTGATCACTCATCAATAACATATAAGGCATAAAAGTTTGAAAAAAGTAGTAAAATATATGATAGGCCTTGTTCATGATATTTAGGTCTGAGAAAACAAATGAATAAAACCTCATAAGTCAATCTAGAATTCCATTAATAGACAAAGAGATTTCCATATATAAGTCGAGAATGGTACAATCACAAGGAGACTTCTCTCAACATCAAATGACAAGCTTCATGAGAATAGTATATTAAGGTCTTTGACAGAGTGGTGTGCAGTATCTATAGTGAAAACAAGTCATTTTCAATATCCATTCATTAGAAGTACAACCACTAGATCATACTAACTATAGAGATCAAAGAATAGTAAATTGTAGCAATGATTGATTAAGTAAAGAGCAAGGGGGAATGACTGGTAAAAAATCAATGAGAAGATCAACCTAGAATGATCAAAGACTCAACAAAGGTATTTAGAATACATAGAGAATGGATAGTTATAGACAAACCTCTATATGAAAGGCATTTATTGTCAAACTAAAGATACAGTATGAAGACTTAAAGGGACTATCATAATCATCTTTAGAACAGTGATCTCAGTCATAAATTAAAAGGATTTTTGCAGTCATGAGATCCCAAAAATAATGAATACAACTTCTCATTTATAGTTTGAAGGCAACACAACACCATTCAATATAAGCATATAATGCAGTCACTATCAAAGCATATACAAATATCTAAGGATAGTCATAAATGAGTGTTCAAGATGACTTTCAAGTAGTAAATGCACCATAAGATAGTGATGAGGTAATAACAACCCCAACCTATGCCAAATAATAGGGGATACAATCCCAAAGAATAGATAGAGAATAAATGCTATGATTGTTAAAAGACAGTGATAGAAAAAGAGTAGCCTCAAGCCAATGAGACTGAGTTTTCAATTTAAAATAGAGACAAAGGTTTGCTAACCTAATCACAATGAAGATAAGATTCAATGATCAATACATTAATCTTCTCAAAAAGACCTCACTAACAAGACTAGCAGTTATAGACATAACAATGGTCATGTTGCTATGAAAGAATAGGCCTAAGGTTTGCAAGCCCTAGCATAGCATATACAATCATAGAGAAACATGTGATGACATAGTCACTGTACAAAGTAGACATAAAGCATAATACAAACCCTCATAAAGACCAAGAGAAGTCCCCACCAAGAAAACTGATTGACCATAGCCACAAAAGAAAAAATAGTCATATTAGTGTTATAACAGTCATAAGAATTTGCAGTGATCAGTCACAAAGGTCTATGCATGTTTATTGAATAGAATTTTTGTTCAAGAAAGAATCATATGGTGATTTTTTTCTATTTAGAGATGATAATCCATTATTAAAGAACAAAGAACATAAAGATAACAATGATAGTCTTGGATAAAGAAGATGCCACTCACAACTATGATCATCTCATAGGTGTATTATTCCATGACAAATGGGCATTCAACTTGAGGGCATGACTATAAAAGCTTAAGGACACTATGAAAGTCAATGGTGCATGCATAAAATTAAAAGATCATTATCATATAACATCAGATAATAGTTCATCAGACATCAAAGTCAAGAATGGCAGTGATCTCCAATCACAAGAGCATCACAATCCCTGACAATTTCAAACCCTGTGAGGAAAAGTGCAGTGAAAGGTCATAAACAGTCACAGACTAGTAAGCATCTTGTATGAGCCTCAGTGAAGAATAAAAGTTCAAACACATAGAACTTAGTCCTCATAGTATTTCAAAGGTCATACATCTTAGCCAAAAGCAGATTAGATGATAGTGAACAAGGTCAAAGCTGCAAACCTCATAGACAGAGGAGCAGATAAATACAAAGAGTTGTCTTTCTTCTATCAAAGGAAAATAACCCTGAGGTCATTTACCAATAAATCACAAAAGAAAAAGGTATGTAGATGCATTTATATAGTCTTAAAAGAATTTATGACAGTCAATGATTCAAGCAAATGAAGAAATTTTTGTGGCCATCTATAAACCCTAAGACATAACAGTTTAAAGATCATGCTACAGTCAAAGGTCTGTTATAATCATAAAAGACAAAGGTTGTATTAAGTCAGAGCAGCTTGAATTTAGTAGTTTTCTTTTGAAAAGGAATGCATACAGTCCTAGTACAGTCCTAAGGAATCATTAACCGACAAATAAAATGGATTCACAGTCATAAGGAAGTATCATGAGCAACAACATTGTTAAAAGACAGTCAAGTGGCTATCAAGGTAGAACCACAATCATTGCTTCAATCATTGTCAAGATGAAGGATACAAAGTATACATCTACCAACACAATCTACAATCACATCAATATTTCATAGTATCAAAACTAAATCCAATCATCAAAAATAGAGTCTAGATCACGAGCAGAGACAAATAGAAAGCCATAGAGTGATCGAGGTCATTTGCCTAGTGGTGGAGGCTATTTACAACTGAAGAACACTAGTATAGAGTACTATGTCATTGTCGAGAAAACATAAAAAGTTCCTACATAGCCAAGCATAACGATCTATTTACTAGGTTTGTTTTAGTCATAAGAGAATAGAAGCATACAGAGAATGACGGCTTAGATTAGCATGCAAACCCTAAGTGATAGATAAATCTTCATAACGAGCCATCAAATACAATGATTGCAAAGTAGAACTACAAGGAGTCCTTGTTCTAAATATGGCATACACAGTCAGTCCAATTTCAGGCATGGGGAAATCCTTCACAGAATAAAACCCCAAGATCTCTGCAAAACTAACACGAAGAAAAAGGTGCTTACCAAGATGCAAATACCGATTCAAACATGTAGAGTGGTATCCACAGTATGCCTTTAAGCCTCACTTATAACCTCAAAAGCCCAGATCAAACTCCATATTTGAGAAAAGAGCAGAAAGCCTAGTAGTCACCAACTGTTTTCTTCATGAAGAATAAAAGCATTTTAATGTTCGAGCTTTTTTTTGTTTCCGTGCATTCCCTAATTCCAAAATACTGAATAAGCTTTATTCTTTTATTTATTTTTTATAAAACAATTCATGCATCTATTATAGGCCTATGGTCATGACTTCCTAAGTCATTGACCTAGGTTATTTTTGTAACCTTCATGTAAAGGGCCAAAAAAGATTTAATAAAGGCTTTTAATTTATTTTGTTGTATCTTTCTTTTATATTTTAATATAATCCTATTAAGATTTATTACATTGAAAATCTTAATAGAATTATATTAAAATATAAAAGAAAATAATAATAAAGAGAAATAAATAATTCTATTTTAGCTATTATTAAAACAATATAATTGATTGTTTTAATAAAAGTTAAAATAAGATTATTTAAAAGATTAAAAGGAAAAGAATATGTCAAACACATACAAAATTCAGAGGGGGTTTTCTTTTTGGCTATATTTGGCAATACGTAGTATGCAGATTTTAGAAGAAAGAGGTGTTTGTTTTCTAGCTATATTTGGCATGGACAACATGTGGATTTTATAGAGGGAATAGTGTTGTTTAGGAAGCTATTTTTAGCAGTTCAGTGAGTCATGCAAATTTCAAAGAGAGGTACTTTTTTAAGTAGCTATTTTGGGCTTCTCATACATCAATCAGAGTTACACATGCATACTTTTTCAGTTGGGGAGCTATTTTTATCAGCAGAGACTATTTTTGATAGATTTTTGCATGCCTTTTTAGGCAAATTTTCCTAGAGGCCTCTTCGTGCAGATTTTTCAGTTTATGGCACTCAACTATTTTTAGCTCTCTATTCTTAAGAGCTTATCTTCAATATATTCTTCTCTTCTCATCATTATTCTTTCTGATTTATTCTTTTTACTTACACATACAACAAAAAACATTGTAGCTCAACTTTTTATCAGTTTTCAACATTGTAATAGAGTTTATTTTCAGTGTGCAATAGAGAGTTTAGTTTTCCTTGTCAATTATTTTTGTTTTTTCATTGTCAGATGAATGATTTGATAGTTATTATGATTTAATTTTGAATCCTTTGCTCCATCTCATTTATGCTTTGCAGAAATAAGAAGATTTCATATGAAATTTAGGCTGTGGGTTGTGTTTATCTAGTTTCCAATCAGTTGCATGTTGTGAAAAAATATTTTTCCTTCATACAACACTGGATAACTTTGAGCCTTCACATGAATTATTGATGAATTTCATGATCTTATTTGATTTGTGAGATAAATATTGATCTTTATTGCAGTTATTTATAGTTTTAGAATAGCAAGTAGAATTACACAATTTGGTGCATCACCTCATTTAGGATAGGTTTTCATTACATGCAAGTTTTCTATCCCTTTTCTCAGCAAAATTAAAATTGTAGGAGATTCATCATACAAGAAGCCAGCCTATAATCCAAAGATTCACCTTCACTTTGAGCAACCCACAGGATCGAACGTGTTTCCATGTTTCACACGATTGTTGAGCTTTAAGTTTAGCATTGGGAATGTAATCCTTTGTGACAATAGTTTTTGGAACATCCGGTGGGACACATTGAGCTATCTCAGCTCAATAAAACTTCAATTTACTATTGTTTTGGTATTGGCAGCAATATTACAACTTTTTGAGGTTTATTTTTAAGTACTCGACGACTCTATTTTTCTGATTTTTTGTGTAGAACAAGTCTTAACAACATATGAGAAAGATACAGACAAGACAAAGTGCAGACCCGGTTGAGCATACTGAGTTACCACCATCATAGAGGAAGTCTAGAACAATAAGAAAGGCAACAAATTCATTAGTTTCAGTCTAGCCCAACCTTCCAAAGTCTCAGCCTACTTTTGTAATCTATACAAACCCATTATTTGTAGTATCTATAACTTGAGTACCCATTATCCAAAATCCACCAGTTAATCCTTGAGTAAACCCACTAGTAATTCTAATGGCTTTAAGGGTACATGCATCTGTACCATTTAATGGGGGTATCCCATTGAATTTGACACACCATAATGACATACTAATGGTTGCACTGAAAAATATGCCTATTTTCACTAGTGAGGATCAAACTACACCAATAGAACACATAAGGGATGTGGCTTCTCTATGTGATGTTCATAATGTGATAGAGGAGAATGTGGCAATCGGGCTCTTAGTAGCATCATTCAAGGGAAAAGTGCTTCACTGGTTCAGAGGTCTACCTCTCAATTCTATCGGATCATGGGATGATCTAGGAGAGAAATTGATTAAGTAATTCTCAAACAAGTCAAATCATCTTTCTTTGGTAGAACAAATGACGACCATTAAGAGAGCTCCACAAGAGTAGATGATTGATTTCGATTACCATTTTCAAAAGACCTGGAGTAGAATACCAACAATGATAAGACCTTCGTCGGATCATGCTTTTTTGTACTATCTTAGGGTAGTTAATAGTGATATTGTTGTTATGATCCAATCTATGGGTGGAGATACATTACCTGCAGCATATGATATTACTATAGTAGCTGAAAAACAACCTTATTTAGGCTAGTAAAATTATACCTAGGCCTCCTATGCCTATTTTTCATATATTCAACCATTAATGCCCTTACAAGAACTCCCTATAGCTGTATTACTAGTTGTTCCAACATTAGGTTTTCAAACTTTTGCTCAAAATAATGTTATCTTAGATTCTTCAAAAGAACTTCAAGAAATAAAGGGGATGTTAATGAGTTATGGTGAGGATAGACAACACTTGCAAATAGATAGAGAGAAGTTGCAAAAAGATAACCAACAAATGCAACAAACCTTACAAAACTTTGGCAATAAGTTAGTAAACATTGAGAGGAACCAAGGTCAAAATTAGAGGTCATACCAAGCCCCTTATCAAGCCCAATATTGGCCTAATTACCAAGATAATCCACAAAATTAGAGGAGAAACTACAATAACAGGCCAAACCAACAGTATAATCAGAATACTACTAGCACCTCAAAGAAGATTGTGCCTATGCAAAATAATTTAGCAAAAAATTGGTGTTTTCTGTGCCAACAAGCCCACAATCAAGCATCGTGTTTAAATGCAATGCATGCTCAATCACAAGCTTTGATGGTTCAAAATAACACAATGTACATCTTTTCAGGATGCAGGAATTAATGAGGAATAAAAAGGTCCCGATGTTGCTTTGATGAATTGGTAGGGTGAATAATTTTGTGGATTTAATCAATCACAAGTGCCAAATTAGCCTTATACACCTTATGCTACCAATATCAGGTCAAAAAAGAGGGCTATTGATGTAAGACAACAAGCTACAAATCATCAACAACAAGCTGGAAATGATCAGCAACATGCTGATAAAGGCTAACAACAGGGTGATAAGGGAAAACAACAAGCTTCTACAAGTCAACAAGTGGGTAAGGGACCTCCACCAGTGTAAAATGTGTAGATTTTACCAAGAGGCCAGCCTGTAGCAACAAGAGAACAAAAAAAGACTCATTTTCAGCCTAAAGCAGCACAAATAGAGCCTGTTGTTCCAAGAGTACAACAAGAGGTTGGTGGTTCTGTTATGCCTTGCATACCCACCCCAAAATTTTCTTGGAGTAAAAATTTTGGTCCCCCCTTTTGTCTCTTATTTTTCTTCTTTTTGCTTTGTTTTGTCTTTTTGTTTTGATCACCCTGGAACCGCTAGAGTTTCGAGGTGATCTTTGTTCTATTTTTGGGCCTATTTCGGAACCCCAGAACCCCGAAGTTCTAAAATATTTTCCTGGTCCTCCTTTCTTTGTTCTTTCAAGAACTCGGAGTTCTGAAGTCTTGTGGTTCTATCTTGTTGAAGCCTTGGGATCTCGAAACTTTGGAACCCCGAGTTCTTCATGTTTTGTTGTGGTCAATTTCAGAATTTTGGAGTTTCAAAATCCCGGGCTTGTTTTGTGTTTATCCTTAGAACTCTAGATCCTTGGAGTCTCGAAGTGTGCTTTAGTATCTTTCCTTAGAACCCTGGAACCCTAGAGTTCTGAGCTTCTCTATGTTTTTGTCTCGAGATCCCAGAACCCCAGATCTCGAGGTCATTTTTAGTGAGGTTGTACGGTCGCGAAGGAGGGAGTATAAATAGGCCAAAATGAGTTATTTTCATTTATTTGTGCAAACTGCTTCTACGAAATTCAAGCTCTCTCTCTCTCTTCTAAGTTTAACCTCTTCACTCATCCATGTTTTCTATCTCGCCATCTTTCTAGGTTGGTTTCCTTTGTTGTGTTTCTTTCTTTTCTAGTTCTTTCGTGCCTTTTTAGCTAGAGTTAGATTAGATTTCCATGTTTTCAATAAAATTTGGGACTTTTTTTTTTTTTTTGCCTTACGGAACCCTATTATCCGCACCTTGGGATCTCATAACCTCGAAATCTTGAGGCGCCTCAGTTTTGCCCATCTTACCCACCTTGGAACCCCAGAAACATGAAGTTCTGAAGTGATTGTATGAGAAGTTTTTACCCATCTCAGGATTCCAAAACTCCGAAATCTTGAACCCTTGAGCTCGATTTGAAATTTTGGTCTTTACCACCTCAAAACTCTGGAACCTCGGAGTTCCAAAAATTTGTCCTTGAGAGATTTACCCTGTTTCAGGATTTCGGACCCCTGCAATCCTGAAATTTTTTTTTTAGGAATTCTTATTAACCTCAGAACCCCAGAGTTCTGAAGTTGATCCTTGTGATGTTTTCACCAACCTCGAAACCTCAGAACCCCGAAGTTCCGAAGTTGATCCTTATGATGTTTTCACCCACCTCGAACCTTCCTAACCCCGGAGTTCTGAAATCAACCTTTGAGGTCTATTGCCAAACCCAGAACCGTAGAGTTCTGGAGTTAGTTATTTTCTAGCTTTTCCTAACTCGAAACTCTGAAACCCCGAAGTCTTGAAATTAATTGTTCTAAATTAGTAGCTAATTGTGGATTTCTTCTTGCACGATAAAGGAGATTTATGGACCCATCCCCAAGTAAGAAGAGGACCAAAAAGGAGGTAAAATTGGCCAAGAAGCCCACAGCAATGAAGTACCAATATCAAGGGTAGGCATTGGCTTCCAAGATGGAAGATGACGTGTAATGGGTAACAGATACAAAAATTGACCATATAGAGATGAAGGACATTGAAACTCATTTGCAAGTTGAAGTGTTAGAGTCCCTGTATAGAAGAATTAAAAGATCGAGCATGGTAGAAGAAACCATTTTCCTTGAGGTGATACAGTCACTTGAACTCATTGTAACTATTGCAAAATATTATCAGCTAGAAACAAGACAGTGTGTGGATGGTGATGGAAATGTGATTATAGACCTTTCCCCAGACATGATAGCAATGACTTTTGGAATACCGGTGAAGGAAAAGGTATTGCTGACAACAAAAGAATAGGCTATTTCTTTGTTTATAAAGAACACTTATAATTACAAAAGGCATATTAATGAGGCATGGCTATCAAAGCCAAGAAAAAATAGCCTCAAAGCAATAAATATTCTGAGGGCAGATTTTCAAGAGCCCCAAAGAGACCTCATTATTATGCTAAGCAGAGCCTTTGGAAAGGAAGATTGTAGACACTTTCACACATGGATGTTTCACTATATGACCATAGTTTTGATTGAGAAATATTATTTTGACTAGAAGCAGATCATTTCTAATAATATTCATAACTAGATGAATATAGTCCAACAAACAAAGAAGTTCTTCATGACTTCTTATGTAGTATGGGTGGTCGACCGAGCTGGTAAATTTCTAGGGTTGAAGACCGAGGGAAAATTAGGGGAAGAACTAGGACAAAAAAGGGTATGGGAGTACTACACCCAGCTACCTCTCTCTCAAGCCAAACTACATTTTAAGAGGATAAATGATGCATTTATTTATGTTGTAATAATAAAACTAACAAGAGATATAGGATATAGGCTAACTGTAGAAGCCATGCAAATGGTTAAGATGTGGGGGTGTTGGTTTTTGCAAAACCAATGGTCTACTTACCTCTAGGTTAGCGGGTTCACACGTAACCCATTCCTCCTACCTAGATATTACAACAACAAAATAATTATTTTAGAGTATGCTAGGCAGTTGGCAGGTCTGCAAGCATTAGTGACACTTGAGCACAAAATCAGAATCACCTTTCCTATTTGCCTTGAGTATTATACATGTCAAAACATCCAAGCAGTAAAGGCAGCTGAGCCAGAATTGCAAGATTTGAGTTTAAAGGAGTTTGATTATGCTTGTGAGTTGTACGATCTCTATGGAAAATTGAAGCAAATGATTCCAAAAGCATATGAAGGACATAAGCCTGCATTGGAGGATTTTGGGGCCAACCTCCAAGATAGTTTTTAAGTAAGAGAAAAGGGATATTATAGGTTGTTGGTACCCCAAATCAGGAATTTTGAGATTGAAACACATATCCCTAAGGAGCTGAGAGATGATGGTGAACTACTTGACCCTACCTTCAAAGAGAACAAAATTGATCAAAGACCGCTCACTCCTCTTAGATGGTCCACCCAAGAAGAGTTGGATATTGAAATTTTTATAGAAAAAGTTTTGGAAAGGATGAGGCAATGGTTGAGTTTAAGGATTCATCCTAGTGCTACCAAAGAGAAGAAGAAGGGGAAAGCAACTGATAACCCCCAAACTAAGGTACACAAAGAGTATGCAAGGTGAACAAGGTTTGATTCAAGGAAGAACACTTCCACTGATCTGGAAGAAGTAGCAATGCCAATTGAAAATGGGGAGCTCAAGAGATAATTGGATGCCAAGATGAAAGAGTCCTAATTTTTGAAAACTGATGCAGATCATGGGATAACTACAGAGTTACAAGCTATGTTGTAGGCTTCTATCACTCCCATTATTCCTACAATTGATCTTGTTTCACGTGAAGGTTCTTCTCAAACTAAGACAACCAAAACACCAGCACCTCCTACCTCTCAAGCAAAGGAAGACGAAGTGCAACCTCCTTCTGCTTTGTTTACACAACAAGTAACGCCTACTCTAGTATCAACACAAGAAACAATCATCATCCATAACTTTGAGACAAATTCAGATAAGGATGATGAGTCTATTTTAGTAATCAAAAAGAAGAGGAAAGTGGAGAATAAACAAAAAGAACCCCAGGAGGAACATACTACGGCCACAAAAGAGCCAACCATACAAGTGCATCCTATGGAGATTCATGTATAGGTTACAAGAGAGGAGGCACTTGATGATGAAGATGATGAACATGATCAAAGGATGGTCCTCACTCCTCAGGACTAGGAGATGTTGCTTCAATAGTTGGGAGGAAATGAGAAGGGGCATAAAGATGAAACACAAAGGAAAATTGAAGAACAGGTTTTTGAAAAGTTAGAAGAAATACAACAACAACTCGATCAATCTCTTCAAACTAGTCTTGCCCAACAAGTTGCTCAATTTTAGTAAAGATCTTCACCAATTCCTCAAGATCAACAAGATCAATAAAAGCATCAACAGGAGGAACATCAAGATGAAGGTCAACAACAAGAAGAGGGAGAACAAAATTTAGAGGCTCATAAGGTCACTGTGGAAGCAGTAGTACATGGAGAGGGACATGACGACATCATCCCAGAATGGTTAAGTTTTACTTTTAAAAAGAAAGAGAAGTTAGTCCTCCCTAGTATAACATTAAAAGATGTGATTACAGAGTCTCCAAGGAGAACAAAGAAAGAACAAACTCTCGAGAGGTAATCATTGATATAGCAGCACCTATGCAAGATGCCAAAGGATCCTCTCATGCTACCCCCAGATATTTAGTGTCTACATTGAATCTGGGTAAACAGACTAAGTGGGGAGAGATGGCTACCTTGGTTGCTGCAATATCTACTATCCAATAAATGATGGAAAAGGAACACAAGAATAAGGCAGAAATTAAGGCGCAATTGAGGCAATACAAATTCTTGATTATGGAGATAGCCAAGCCTCTTGACTCCAGAACTAACGATGCTTTGCCATCCACTTCATTGCTCCCTCTTGGTGATATTAAATCTATAAATGAAATGAAAAAGGTAGCCACATCAGTTAAATCTTGGGTGAAGGACCAGTTAGGCAAGGTGAAAGTATTCTTGCAAAGCACGATGCAGATAGTAGAAGAAGCCAATTTTAATGAAAGTGCTCTTATATATTGTGTTACACATTGGGAGGAACAACCACATCAGTTTTCTAAAAATTATAAGACTTTGAAGAAGATCAAAGATCTGGGAGAAGATGTGATTACTAGGGAAGACCTATTAGGAGGTGAGATGGTTGCCAGTTTGCAATCATACATTGATATTTTAGAGTTAAAAATGGAAGTAATGGAGCAAGGTCACATCAAAGTTATCAAGGAACATCCTTTGCTCTTGGATACACTTGAAAAATATGAACTATTTTTGACTAAACTGTTGGGAGGGAATGATCATAGTCTCAAACAATATGGGGTATTACATCAAGAGAGTGTACTTAGCCAGTGGGATTCCTATGTTACTACTCATTTTTCAAAGAATGCTGAGTTCACTACCGATATGATGAATATGTATATGTATGTAATATTCTAGTGCCAGGAAACTGAGACTTTAATGGATGTGATGGTGGCCAAGATAGAAAGTGTGAAAGAGATTCTCAGAGTATCCAAGTTTCAGATAGGTTACATTGTTGATCCATTTGTTGCTTCTTTGGAATGCTTCTTTAACAACTAGTGGAACTATAAAAAGAAGTAGGTGATGAACATGTAGTTTCAAAGGGTGAATGCATGCTAGAGCATTGTCACCGTCACCCCAACTGAGCTATCAATTGGAGTTACTTCTCATACTTCCTTTTTGAGAATTATCTTTGCATGGTTTGAAATAATTGATGTTGAAGCACCATTTTGGAAGTGGACATGGAGTGTTAGTTTAGTAGCACTTAATTGGAGTTCACAAGCAATGACTTACATGTCGACTGCAACTCCTTCCTTTTTGTAATCCTAGTCTGTAGGCATGATTCCTTCCTAGGATGTAGGAAAAAACTTTATAAATTGTAGAATTTGGGCCATTGTAAGGGTCCACAAATTGATGACTTGAGGTCCATTTTAGAGATTCGATTAGAGATTTTATGCAAATTTTAATAAGTTTAGAAGATTTTATTATACTCTTTGAAGTTTAATACAAAAAATAACTTGTGGATTTCCTGATCTACCTGTGTGCTCTACATGGTTGTGTTCTTCATTATCGGGTAACTTCTATTGTCTGAATCAATAACTAGTTCTTTTGGATGCTTTATTATTTTAAGAATCATATTGCACCTGTAAATGGTATATGAGGATTAAACTGATAGGGCAATTATTGGTTGGGTGGTATTCATTTCCGTTGGTGTGTAAAGTTGTCTGACTTTATATATTTTTCGGAGTTTGTCATTTGAATGTTGATTTAGTTGTATTGATAATATTTGGATTACAAAATTCTAACTGT
This sequence comes from Cryptomeria japonica, assembly GCF_030272615.1. Lineage (NCBI taxonomy): Eukaryota > Viridiplantae > Streptophyta > Pinopsida > Cupressales > Cupressaceae > Cryptomeria > Cryptomeria japonica. The sequence goes on along the minus strand of NC_081415.1, from coordinate 347,457,856 downwards.
GTGGATCATTCAATTGTTATTGTATCAATTTCTTTGTTATTTCCTTGTTCTCTTGATCTATCTTTTGTTTCTTATTTTGAGAAATTGAAAATTGTAAAAATACAAAAAATAGGCAATTCAAAGTAGTTACAACTAGCAAACTCCTTGACAAGTACAATTGTATCAGCCACTGAGCTGCCCATCACCATCAAAATCCGACTATAGAGACCTTGGAGTAATTAGTCTTTCGATATTGATTTCTTTTCAGGAGAGGTGGTGAGTGTTCACATAAACTATCTGACTGATGGAGAGTGTATCAAAACACCCATCAACAGAAACTGGTGCTAGAAGGAGGGCTTAGAATGATTTCTCCTAACCTTTAGTTGCATGGTCATAGTATGACCTGACATGGTACTCCTAGGAGATGGACTTTTACCATTCACACAGCCCAACCTCAATTACGAACAAGACAAAATCATTTCCTAATTATATCTCTTGCTTGGGATAGTAGAAGGAATCATCATAATGATTGGTTACGTACATGACAAGTCCTTGACAATGAAAGTCAAAAGGGTATACGCATAGAAGCTGAGGCACAAATGAATCTCCTTGCCCAAAGAAACCCTCAACCACCCCCTCAACAACCAAGAAATTGAGATACCAAGTTGGAGTGTATATCATCTTTCTCTCTAGAGAGGTTTCATAAAGTCCTTAGGAGTAATTATTCCCCATCAGACTTAGTAAAGTTAGGACCTGTAACTAGGAAGAAGAAAAATAAAGTTGAAGGACAGTCTTCAACAAACCCACCAATGTAGTCATCTTAATCCAACGTAGAAGACCAGCCGATCCCTACTCCTCAACCCATTGTTGCACCCTTCATAACTCAATATCCACCACCACCTACAATGGCCTACTTCAACAAAGATCATGCACCATTGGGAAACATACCTGGAGGAACTTATGACCTACCTAGGAATCTAGATAAATTTTGTAGTAATTTTTACTTTGGGGGACCTAGGTCTACAGAAGAGCATATTGAAGCATTTAAGGATGCAGTGGTTCCTAACAACATTCAACACCAAGATGTGGTATGTCAAATTTTCCCATATCACTTGGGGAGAACGAGTATAATTGGTATCTAACTCTACCAGCAAACTCCATTGATGGTTGGGATCTTCTACAAAAATCTTTCATTAATCAATTTCGGGTGTATGTTGATCCTGGAACCCTGCACCATCAGTTTGCCTCCCTAAAGAAATTGCCTAACAAACCTTTGACAACTTTCAATACCAACTTCTAAAGGGCATACACGAGATTATGGGCTCCTTACCAAGTGGCACCAAACATAGCCATTGATTCTTATTTGAGGGTCATTAACCCCTGGAGTGCGATAGTTATTAAGAAGAGTGTGCCTGAAGATCAAAGGGATTCCTTGGCTAAATTTATGCTTTGGCAATCAACATGAATCAATAATTAAATCAAACACTCGGGGGGATTGGATACAACTTGCCTATAGGAGTGAACTAGGGAAACTACAACCAACTCCTTGATGTACCTTCATCCTTACTGATAGGGGCCCCAACGATGAACATGGTACCCCTTTATGCACCCTAACCACAAGCTAACCAACAATTTGTTACACAAGCTTTGTAATGGAAAAATAAAGCAAACATTACCCCTATCGAAACATAATGTATTGACCAAATACATGGGATAGGACAACAGTATGGTAGCTTAAACACAACAAACCAAACCCCAATCTCGACGCTTGAGAGTCAAGGGTCACACATATCCGCCGAGGTAGAAGATTTGAAGAAGATTATTTCACAAGTTACTTCAGATCTTAGTCAACTAAATATGAATCCCCCGAGAGGATACAACCAATAGCAATCATATAATAATCAACGTGGTTATAATAATCAAAACAAAAAACAAAGATATAACTCCAAACCATACCACAAACAATGGAACACAGGTCCAAACAATGATGGAGTAAACCATGACCATCCTGACGCAAGAGATAACCAAAACAACATGCAAAATGTCAATTTGGCAAATATGAATTTACTGACTAGTTGGTACAAGTTGCATGATACAACATCACATTCAGAAGTCAATTGTACTCAATTCAAAAAAATGATTAGGATTACTCAAGTAGATTCACAACCGAAGGGGTGTTCTACTGAAGAACCAGAGAAGGTCAATACCGTAATGTTGGTTAACACATTCCTTTACAAACTCAAGTTGAAGCCGAAAGTGAACCATGGTGCAGGGAACCTCTATCTTTTCACAGTGTTTTCATGGCTTAGGGGTGTCTAGTGTTTGTTTTGTGCTTACTTGTGTTGCAATAATGGGTTGAATCTCAAAGATCACCCTGGATGTAATAAAATGCCTTTTGTGTGGTCAATAACCTCTTAGGTGCACATATAAGCCTAGAGGTCCATTAGGTCATGTGGGCTTGAATTATGAATTTTTGTGTTTTATGGTCCTAGAATGTGGTCTTAGGTGTTTTGAAGGCTAATGATGACCTTGGATGTGTTTGACAAGGTTTAGGTATTTAGGGATTAAAAGTTGCAAAAGTTGCACAATTGTTGTCATTGTTGTCAAGCAACTTTTCAAAAGTTGCCGGTTGGGATGTAACTTCTCCCCAACAGTCAAAACCATTTAAAATTTGGTTTTGGTCATTGAGAGGAGCCCATATATTATTTCACAACCAAAGAAGAAAGGTTGTTGATAGTAGTTGAGGATTTGGAGAAGTTTGGTGGAGTGTGCGAAATAAAATAAATCTGATTTTGCCAGAATTGTGTTACATTTACATACTGTCCGTATAGAGTATTGAATGGTTTTGTGAAATTTTGACCTGGTAAGGAAGAGCACTGAGTTACCTTTCAAATGAACTTGATTTGACCTCTTGAAGTGGTGTTTAAAGGAAGATATTGGCAATTTACTCCCTACAGGTCTAAAACCCTCCAATTTCCTAGGGTGTCATATAGATGATGCCCTAACTTGCAACCTATTCATTGGTTTTCAATGGCTAGTTGTAGAATGCAAGTTAGGAGGGTTTATTATGAGATTCTAAAGGGGGCAAGGTTAGAGGAGTTGTTTTGGCATTTTGCCACCAAGCTCTAGTCTAAACTTTGTGAGGGTTTAGATTAGAACAGTCAAAGATTGATTGATTGCAAGAAGCATAACATTGGGAAAAATGAGTTATATGATTGAATTGGTGCATTGAGACATTAGGAAATCCCTCTGAAGCATCGGATCTTCCTTGTGATCCCATTCCCATACACTTCCTTTGCAAACTAGGGCTAATTTGATCAACTAGGGTTGTGACCCAAGTAGGTGTCTAGGAGTGCTGGAGTAGGTTGGAGACTAGATTATTTGGAGTTTGAAAGAGGTTTGAAAAGGGTATTTGAACTAAAAAAAATTTGGGCCTTGTTTGGAACTTTTTGGAGTAAAGACTGAAAAAGTATGAAAATAGGGCTACTAGTCGGGCAGGTGTGAATAGGGGTAAAGAACCAAGTTGTCACCCTTGTGAAACAAGAAAGTTGTGAAAGGTCTTGTTAGGACCTAAGGACATTGTAAAGGTGTATACCAACCCTTGTGAGGGTTAAAAGTTCAAATTTTGGTTTTGGTGTGAGTTGAGGCCTTCAAAGGCTTGAGGTTGAGAGAAAGTGAAAGGTGAGTGTGTGAGGGGTTTTCCACCCTACTGCTAAAGACCTCTACATCAAACCACATGTTTATGATGTTCAAGCCTTCCAAACTAGAAACAATTACGATCTTAGAAGTTAAGGCAAGGCACAATTGATAGAACCACCTCCACCAAAAGGTAGATTTGTACCTCCAGATGCAAACACAAGTAAAAATCCTCCTCCTCAATCTTTTCAAGGGACATGTCCTAGACAAGGACAAGGCCAAGAATACATTGCAAAAGGATCGTATGATGTTACTATTGGATAATAGATTTATCCTTTCTTTAATTTATATATTTATATTACAATATTGACTCGTGTACACCCTTTGTGAAAGGAAAACAAATGAACCAACAATTGGGTGAACCGAATTAAGGTTCATCCTCTGTATTAGAGGGAAACTTCTCATAAAATTTACAATGATTTTTTATGCACTTAATTAAGAAATGAATACACTTTTCACTAGAAAGTGTTAGGCCCAATATGGAAAGCTAATGTACTGAGAGGGGAGGGGTGAATCAGTACTTCAAATCCTTTCTTCAACAATAACTTTATTATTATGCATAAACCAAAAACTGCTGTAACATAACATAAAGATGAAACAAATAAATAACAATCATACATTATTCACTCCATAACACATATATTTTGGTTACGCAGAAACTCTTGGTTAGAGAGAAAAAATGTGGTGGGGATGGCACCCACAACTTCACTACTGCAATAATAAAGGTTGCTCAGTTAGAGCTACATGATTAGCTATTTCTGATAGCTTACCCTGTTAGGAGTATCAAGATCGTTAGATCTACCTTGTTAAAGGATTTTACATCACTTATTCTAAATGTTGCACCTGGTTAAAGGCTTTACAATTTATAGACATTTTTAGAGTCTTTTACCCTATTAAAGGTTTCTTTTACAACTCAAAATATTACAATAAAATCTTTACAAAATATCTACAACTTCACATCTGGAATGTTATAGCAGATTCTATGTGCTCAAAATGAGATTACCTTGCTTATAGCATACCTCAGTAATCCATAGATTAACTTGGTAAACCCTTCTATTTACTTTGTTCCTTGACTGTTCTCTGAAATCCTTCTCGGTGACCTTTGTGTCTCTGACAGTCACAATACTCAGTGCTTCCTTATCTATTACACATTTCTTGTTTCATACACATGTGTTTCTTAATTGATCCTGACTCATACTATATAAATAGATCTCTTATGTTTGTGATTTGTTCATGCTTCGATCTTACAAACATGATCCATCGAATGAATAACCATGAAAAATATTTCATTGGATAGATGACCTCAAAATCATACAAAATCTTTTAACACATTTCCACACATGTGTCTAGGTTTAATGAATTTGGTAACACATTTCACTCGGTGTATATCAACTCGGTATATCATTTTTGCTGCTCAGTAGACATAAAGTGTTACTCGGTAGACAGCTCGGTGTATACTAAGCTCTGTGACTACTTTCTTCTATAACCGACTGCTCTGTGCTTACCGACCGAATATTTCGGTAGTAGTAACCGACTAAAGTATATAGAATGACTTTGGATATAAAACTAATGGCAACTTAGTAAGTAGTAACAATCTCCCCTTTTGACATTAGTTGAGATGTTTGACAAAACTACTTTCAAAGTCATAACTCAAAAATATATATACTTACAAAATTTGACTAAACTGATAGTATATACATTTGTCAATGAAATAGTATATTCAAATATACTCCCCTTATCAATATACTGTACATAACTCTGATTTTCATTCTCGGTGATCAATGTTCTATGTTTACTGCACTTGTTCTTTTCTCTTTGATTGTTGCACAGTGGTTACTGCTCCCCTGTCAAATTCAACTGTGCATTTGGATACTCTGCTCGGTATACTCCCCCTATATACTACACTCCTCCTTTGATACTTTGATTCTATACTCCCCCTTTTTGACAAACATCAAAACTTAGTTACCATTCGGTGGAGGCAACTGGTCAAAAATGGATTTGTACTTTGTCCTTGCATCGGTGAGAGTGGTAGAGAGGGCATCCTTGACACTATCCATGAGTGAATTTTGAGCTGTAATGTCAGCTAACAATGAAATTAGTCCATCTAAAGTGCTTCCCTCTTTTTGAGTGGATAGGGAGGTAGCCTTGTTGATCTTCTCTTGGACAGATGAAAGATGAGGAATGAATAATGTCTGAAGAGTCATTATATCCATCCCGATCTTGTGCTCTTCATTCCTAAGTTCCAATTGTTGAGCCATGAGCTTTTGTAACTTTGTATAGAAATGCTGAATAGAATTTGGCTCAGTGGTCAACTTATTTGAGAGATCGGTAATCTCTTTCTCAATCACTTTTGTTCTATTTTTGATATCTTTAATGAATAAAGAGAATGTACAGAGTTTCTGAAATAAATAAATAATATGCTTGAGTTGAGGGGACAACTCAGCAATAAATTTGACTGGTTTTACTTTGCCAATAGCAATGGCTTTCTATACCTCTTCAATCATTTTAGCAATGAGCTCTTTGTCCTTCAATTTACTCAAATACTCAAATGCATCTACTCCAGATGTCTCTATTTTAGTTAGGAGTTCATCCAGTTGAATATGGATGGCTGCATCTTTTGACATTGTAGCTTTAGGTAGCATATCTATTAATAGTGCTTTCACCTTCTGAAGTACTTTGTTTTTTTTTTGAATAGAACTTTGTTTTTCTTTTGAATAGTCATTTATTTTTCCTGTTCTGCTTTGTCTTTGCATAGTTCACCAAATTCAATGAGTGCTTGCCCTTTTAATTTGGATATGTCTACATTCGGCAATACTATTGGTTTTTGACAAATCTAATTTGAAACTATGCTTTTCCATTTTCTTTTCTTTAGCTTTCACCGGTTGAACTAACACAATGGCTTGGGAGGCTTGTTGACCCTCAGTAGGTTGCTTGGTAGAGGCAACACTTTTGTCGGTTCTTGTAGCCTCTTTTGTGTTTTTTGGTGCTTATGTACTTGGGGTATCAGTGGCAATAGTTTCTGTGCATGCAGGTACTTGAGAAGTTTGTTCCCCGGTGGCCTGAGAAGTAGCTTCTCCTTCTGTAGACTTGTGACCCTCTATTCCTTGTTCAGTGTCCTGAGGGGCCTCGGTTGAAGCAGGCTGAGTGACTGGAGGATAGGGCTAAACTTGTTCCAAAATAGACTCACTGGATACCAGTTTGACATATGCATTCCCTTCTATCATTTCATGTTCTTGTGCCTCGGTGTCTATGATATCCTCATCAATTTGTATAGTGTCAGCAAGGTCTTGCTCGGTGATATCAGGATCTTACTCGATGACATCAATTATTTCAACTTCAACTTGCTCACCAGCATTCTTCATTCGAAATATTTCCTACCACTTTTCCTTGGTCTCATTCTCTACATCCAAGTAAAGGCCATTCATCAATTTCAAGGCTCTTTGCTTGACTAGGAAGTTTGTGTGGCAGTTTTTCAGATGTTCATCGGTCTCATCTACCAACATGTTTGGAAAGAGATGTACCAGACTTCTTTCTCTCATCTGTTTCTCTAAGTCCATGGCATACTTCCACCTATTATCAATATGCAAATACAATTGTTTTGGAAGAGAATTAGTTACTTCCAATGGGACCAATCAGAATTTCAGAAGTGTGCAGATGACAGCTTCTTCTATTTGTCTCTTTTCATCATCAGATTTGGATTCATACTTAACATATCTGAATGCTCCAAATCCACCATATTGCTTTAGATTAACACAAAAATTATCAACACTGTGTACATCTACCTTTTTACTCTTGACAATCTGAAATTTGTTTTTGTCTTCAGATTCAGTGTCACTGGACTCTTTAGTCAAAATGAGTCTTTGAGTAGATTTCTTATTAGTTTTTTTTACCTTTGGTGTGGCAACCTTCTTTGGTTTCTTACTCGGTGACGCTGCAAATGATCTTTTGTTTGGGCGCTTTACTGAAGGAGTTGGTGATACCTTTGATGTATCTTGTTTCTTCCTTTTCAAAATTTTCCCTTTAGGCAACTTGGTGCTCAATGTAATAGCTACCTCTTGGGATTCAAATTCCTCCTTGGTGATGACTAGAGTGCCCTTGATAGGTGTGGAGGAAGAACCTTCTCCAAATTTCTCTGATAATGCCTTGATCATTTTTTGTTGCTTTCCTTGTAGCCTTGGGTACTACAATGCTCATCTTAACTTTCTCTTTAACTTCTTCATATGTATCGTATCTCAGTTTGGTAGGATGCCTTGGTAATGTAAGAAAAGCATCTATTTGCTATTGTGTGATGTCAAAATCAATCTCATAACCCATAGGTGGCAAAGATTGAGTTCTCGGTTCCACAACATTAACATAGCAGTAGTCAGTGTCTACTTCAAAGCATATGTCATCCTTGTATTTCTCTACTAGCTTGGTTGGAATTCTATACCTGTTATGCATCTTTTCCTAAAACTTGCTAAAGTAATCATCCATAATATCATTAAATTTATCACCTAGCCATTTGATGAAGTCATTGATTTGATGGGTGATTGGTTGGTGTAGCTCCCAAACTACATTACCGACTGATGGAAAGAATTTCTCAAAATAGAAAAACATGTATACCAAAAGTGATCCAAACTTCAGTGTGTTAGCCGAGTTGTTCTTCTTCAGCTTCCTTATGGTGTTTAGATTCTCAAACAGGTTTTTCAATAGTACTTCACAAAGATCAATTTTCATTCCTTTCTTCACAATTTTATATGCTAAATCGACTGCTACACAAGGTACACTATTTTCCCTTACCGATTGGAAGAAACAATAACCTATGACTCTAATGGCAAACTTCAGCTCTGCATCTATCACATTGTTCAATTTCAGTCCTTTGCAATCAGATTCAACTCCGGTTAAAGTGATCAATTCCTTTTGTGATATCATTTTCTGAGCTCGGGCATGATAAAAAATAGGGTAACTGGTGATCAAATGAATGATTTCCTTGGTGATTTTAAATGGTTTCTCCTCTAACCACATGAAATCATCATGAACTCTACTCAGAACAAACTTGACCCATTGGGGTTTGAAGACATGGGGATAGGTTAGGGCTTCGGTCAATCCCTTGATTTTGATGTGTTCCTACTTGCTATCCAATTTCCCATCGGTACACAATTCATCATATGTGTCCTTGATTTCAACATGACCTAGTTCCTCAACACGACACTTAACGAAGAATATGACATCCTCAACTAATAAAACCCTATCCACAATGAGTGAAAATACAGTTTTATCATCCGGTTTAGATGCTACTTTGGGAGTTAGAGAGTATTTCAATGAGGGCTTTTCAATGTTTTCAACAACGACGGGCTTCTGGATCTTAGGTGCCATTGCAAATTTCAGATAAATACTAACAAAAGATTCTTAGGGTTTAAAGACTTTTAAATGGCAGACGCTTTCCACCTAGCAAATATAAAACAGATAATCACATTGATATTTCCCTGTAGCTAGCTCTTAGAAATGCTTGAGATCGATGTGTAAATACCTTGAATTTAGCTTCATAGGAGGTTTGATCACCTTTGAATCGCTTTTCTCTACTCTCTTGAAAACTTGGTAAGTGTAAAATGACCGCGCAAAAGCTTTAAGTACACAATATACCTTATCGGGCTCCATGCAATTAGGTCAAAAACATTAAATGCACTCGGTACCACTTCCTTTTTATGCTTTTACCGAGTAGCCAGAATTCCTCTATTTACCGACTAGACAAGCTTCCTATATTTACCAACTTGACAGGCTTCCTGTATTTGCCGACTTGACAGGCTTCCTAAAGACTAGATAAAATTTCAAATTTCCTAATGCATCTTTAGTTATGCAGATTTTGAATTAAGTACATGATAAAATAGGAATTGTTAAGATTTAACCTTTGAAAGAATGCAGTCCCTTCATACCTTTACCGATTAATTTGGAATAGGTGCACCTAACTTGGTAGGTAAGGTGCTTTCTTCTTTTGACACAAATTCCTTCTTTTTCCAAATCATCTGTAATTTGCTTCTTATTTCCTCAGTGTCTCCTCTAGGTTGATCTCTACAATCTCTAGCCAAGTGTCCAACTTTCTGACAATGAAAACATGCCATACCAGGATTTCTCCATGATCTTCAGTTGTTCATTCCAAACCTTATAAAGCAGTTGGCACTTATGTGTCCATATCTTCCACAACATTCACACCATATCCTTGTATTGTAATCCCATGGTACTGTAGAATACTATCGGTTAGGATCTGTGTGACTTCGGTAGCCTCTAGTATTTGCTCGGTGTGTAGACCACATATAGTTCTTTTGCTTAAACCAACACTTCTCGGTACTATGTCCATATCTATTGCAATTTTTACAAAATTCTTTGAATTTTGCCTTCTGATAATTGCTAGCAAACTTTGTCCTACATTGGTTAGATGTGTGACCATATTTATTACAATTGTGATAATAACCATTGGACCTAGTGATATTCGGTTGCTTACCTTTTCTGATTTGGCACATATTAGTAGTATGTCCTTGTTTTCCATAGTAGTTGCAAATAGGCTTCTTTCCTTTGATGTTCTTCTTGTTTCTAGCTTGCTTTGATGATTCTCCTCTCTCGATAGTGTGGATTCCCTTCTCGGTAGAGTCTTTTCCTTTGTAACCGAGTCCTGCATCTTTGTTGGGTCTTCTTGTATTTAGTTGCTCATCCAACATCTTTGATGCTTCATAAATCTTTTTCAGTGTTTCTTTGGATTTATTCTCTGTTTCAAGTTCATCGGTCAACCTTGATAGTTCAAGTTTTAATGCTTGATTCTCGTCATCTTTCAGATTTGCTTCATAATGTGCATAACCCAATTGATCTGATAGATTTTGTTGGATTCCAGTCAACCTTGTGATTTCATCATTCTTTTCAGATACTAATGCTTCAAGTTGTTGTTTTTCTCTTTCTAGATCTCTTACTTTATCCTTGGTTGTCCTTAATGCATCAATATTTTCAGTCATTTGTGTGCTGAAATGTTCATGTCCTCTTTTCATTTCTTTTAGCTGATCATTCAGTGCTTTGTTCTTTTCTTTCAGTTCTCCAATCATTTCTTTAGTCTCTTCAAATAGACTGTTCTTAGATGATGTCTCAATTTGTTCCACTAACTCTTGAGAGTCCTGCAAATCATCAGACAATCTTCTTCTAACTTTCAATGATTTTTGCATTTGTCTTTGCATGTCTGCAATCACTTGATTAGCATGATCCAACTCTTCTTACAGATACACAATTCTCCGAGATTGTTTATAGCCTTCCATTGATAAGATCTTTTTCTTTAGGCTGTTAAACCCTTTTCCAAGATTCAAGCTCTAATACCAATTGTTAGGCCCAATATGGAAAGCTAATGTACTGAGAGGGGAGGGGTGAATCAGTACTTCAAATCCTTTCTTCAACAATAACTTTACTGTTATGCATAAACCAAAAACTGCTGTAATATAACATAAAGCTAAAACAAATAAATAACAATCATACATGATTCACTCCATAACACATATATTTTGGTTACACAAAAACTCTTGGTTAGAGAGAAAAACTGTGGTGAGGATGGCACCCACAACTTCACTACTGCAATAATAAAGGTTGCTCGGTTAGAGCTACATGTTTAGCTATTTGTGATAGCCTACCCTATTAGGAGTATCAAGATCGTTAGATCTACCTTGTTAAAGGATTTTACAACACTTATTCTAAATGCTACACCTGGTTAAAGGATTTACAATTTATAGACATTGTTAGAGTCTTTTACCCTGTTAAAGGTTTCTTTTACAACTCAAAATATTACAATAAAATCTTTACAAAATATCTACAACTTCACATCTAGAATGTTATAGCAGATTCTATGTGCTCAAAATGAGATTACCTTGCTTATAGCATACCTCGGTAATCCATAGATTAACTTGGTAAACCATTCTATTTACTTTGTTCCTTGACTATTCTCTGAAATCCTTCTCGGTGACCTTTGTGTCTCTGACAGTCACAATACTCAGTGCTTCCTTATCTATTACACATTTCTTGTTTCATACACATCTATTTCTTAACTGTTCCCGACTCATGCTGTATAAATAGATCTCTTTTGTCAGTGATCTATTCATGCTTCGATCTTACAAACATGATTCATCGAATGAATAACCATGCAAAATATTTCATTGGATAGATGACCTCAAAATCATACAAAATCTTTTAAGTGCAATTTCCAATGAGATAACGATTCTTTGTTCCTTGATCTTGTAACATGTTTCCACACATGTGTCTAGGTTCAATGAATCTAGTAACATGTTTCACTCGGTGTATATCAACTCAGTATATCATTTTTGCTGCTCGGTAGACATAGAGTGTTACTCGATAGACAACTCGGTGTATACTAAGCTCTGTGACTACTTTCTTCTAGAACCAACTGCTCTGTGCTTATCGACTGAATATTTTGGTCGTAGTAACCAACTAAAGTATATAGAATGACTTTGGATATAAAACTAATGGAAACTTAGTAAGTAGTAATAGAAAGCACAAAAGGCATACACATTTATTCATCAACACAAAGGAATGCTACAAAGATCTAATTTCAAGTGTAGAGCTCACAGACTTCTACTTCCTCATATGTTCATTCAGTAAACTAAAAAAAAAGTAAACTCAATGCAGTGTAAATACTGATCAATTCTCAGTCAAGCCTCATAGGACAAGGGGGATCAATGCCATTCAAACAATAATGAAGATTACTTGTAAATGATGAAAATCAATGAATTCACAAACACAGAAAGAATTGGCAATGAAATGATATTTTTCACACATCAGCATATATCTCAACAGAGATCTCTAATCCTTCAAACACACAGATTTTATAGATTGTATTAAAATAGAATTTCATTCAAATACCAGAAATATCAGTTCTAAGAAATTCAAGGAAAATCAAATTTGTTCCTCCAAATCAAAGTTTTTTAGCCTCTACAAAGCTTCCCTTTTTAACATATATAGCCTCCAAGCCAATAGTTTGTTATGAAATAACCCTAAATAATTTAACTCTAACCTAGAGTCAAAGAAACTATCTGCTTTGAACTTTATAAAACTAAATAAACAAAAACACAAATAGGATGACAGCTCATCCGTTAGCCGATTAGGACTGCGTCGTGGAAGAGGCAACTGTCGATTTGTCCTTATTTTCCGTAGCACCACACACATTACACCACTCCAAATGCACGACTAAAAAGTTAAAGATAACCTAAAAGTATGGAAGCCCGATATGTTGGATGCATTGCTTCCAAAACTCCTTATCCATATTCACCTACGACACTTTAGCTTTATGTGCATCCAAGTGATCAAAGCAAACTGTGAGCATCGACTCTATTCTAGCCACTTTTTAAAAATCATCTGTGGTTAAAGATTTCATTTCCCTGATGAGTTGTTGTTAGGACCCGGAGGCAACTGAGAGGGGGGGTGAATCAGTTGTCTATTAATTTCAACCCAAATATAACTTAATCAAACTTGATTCATAATACCGGTAAACCAAACTTAATGTTGGTTGACAGTTTAATAGTTAATAACAGTACCAGTAAAGTTTAATGCATGGAATCAAAAGACAAACAGCATCCACAACACATAACACAAATATGTGTACATGGAAACCCTGTAAGGGGAAAAACCACAGTGAGAAACCTTACCCACAATCAGATGATACTACTGTAGATAGTATGTGTGTACAAATGGGGTCTGCACATGCAGAAAGGCCAACTGCCTAGAGGTCACTGCTCAATCACAAAATGGGAGTCACACTGACTACAATTGGATGGTTAAATCCAATGATAATGTACTGCTCAAAATAGCATCTTCATATGCTAGATTCAGTACCGGTTAAGCTCTGATTTTCTTCTTCATAACCTTCCTTTAATCTTCAAATGATGTCTGCATGAGTAGCTCTTCTTATATTCACATATACCTTATTACATTCCCCTTCACACCATTACATAATCTCACAAATGAGATCTTACATATATGCCAAAACCTAAGACCAAATGTGTAGGTTGGCTCACTAAGAATATTACAATTAAATCAATTACAAATGAATCAATATGTGATGCATCATGTTGGTTTAATGCATTTACAATAATAACCAATCAATAAATCATCTCCATAATGTGTCGTGCTGATCTGGAATAGATAACGCTTGTCGGTCCATAACCTAGACCAATTTGCCAGTAACAGTAAATATGCAAACTTGATTAGACCAATAACCAAATCACCAAACCAAGTGTCCAAACCATGTCTTCAACATAACCAAGTAATCTCTAGATGATAACAAGTTATCCTCTATGCCAGTGAACAATATAACCTGTCGGTGAACCAAATACCAGTGACTATGCATAAGTCATTGAACATGCCGGTGAACATAACCAAAGATCTCCAGTGCTGATGAGTGTTGACATCAGTGACAAAACCAATGCAACATATCCATAATACCAACAATATCCCCCTTTGGCATTGATGGAAACACAAGATGGAAAAACCATCTAAGTGCCAAAGTAGAAATGCCAGAAACCAAAAACCAACAATCTCCCAAAGAGATCAATAACTAGAAATCAAAATACATAATATCTCTCCCCAAAAGATAATGTGTTTTTCCATAGATATCTCTCCCCCTTTGACATCAAATGCCAAAGGAATAAAAAAAACAAATACCACCAGTTCATAGAACTAATTACAAATACCAACTTATAACCAACTACTCCCCCTGAGAAGTAGCTCTCCTTCATCAAAGCCGGAAAAAGGTTTCTTTGTTAATTCTGTCAATCTGATGCCATTCTCCAACTGTCTAAGTCTCTACCGGTGAGGGTATAACCCCAAGCTGCTCTCTGAGATATTCAAAAGTTTCCTTAGGCAAAGGCTTAGTAAAGATATCTGCAATCTGTTCTTTAGTATTCACATAAACCAATTTCACTTCTTTTGCTTAAACATTCTCTTTCAGAAAATTGAATTTGATAGAAACATGTTTAGTTTTAGAGTGAAATACCGGATTATTGGATAGCCATATTATCACAGTAAATGATTATAGGTTCTTTGCATTTTACCTTTATGTCCTTCAACATTTGCTTAATCCATAATACCTGAGTACAATTAGTTGCTGCTGCAACATATTCTCATCCTGCTATTGATAATGATGTACAACTCTATTTCTTGCTCAACCATGAAATTAATCCACTACCAAGAAAGAATGCTCCGTCGGTGGTGCTCTTTATGTCATCTACATCTCCTGCCCAATAAGCATCTGTGTATGCACATAAATCAAAATTTTCATCTTTAAGATAACATAATCCAAGATTTGTTGTGCCTTGTAGATACTAGAAAATCTTTTTCACTACTGATTCATGATTTTCTTTAGGATTACTCTGAAATCTTGAAATAATACATACTAAATTCATAATATCAGGTCTTGTTTGTGTCAAATACAGTAAACCTCCAATTATAGATTTATATCTTGTTAGATTAACACGTGTTGATTCATCCTTCAATGATAGTTTATCAGTTGCAGTCATAGGAGTACTTACCAGTTTAGAGTTTTCCATACCAAATTTCTTTAGTAGTTCCTTCAAGTACTTAGATTGACATATGAATATACCTTTTGATGGGGTTCATCTAGCTTGCTCACACGTCACCTAGTTGGTGTTACTCAATTCCACCAACTCTCCAGGCCTAGTTGCACTCTAAGACCTCCAAGTCCTTCTCAATCTCTTCTAGGGATTTCTTCTTATCCATTTCAAGGTGTTTGCTTCAAGTGTTTTAACTAGGAACCCTCCCAATTCACAATGTTTCCCATGTGCTCATCAGGTTTGTCTTGGCTTCAACTTGTCAATTTGACCTCCTACTATTGTGAGTTGATGCAAAGGTGTGGAGGTGGCTTCTAACATGTTTTTAATACCTTTTGGTTCCATTTGAGGTTTTCAATCATTAGCTTTCATACCGATTTCACCATTTTGCCTAGAAAAGGGCTACAAGGAATTAGCCCTATTAGGCCTCCAAAATCAGGTTTTCTAGGGCTTGAGGGAAAATGGTCCAAAGGAAACTGCTATAAGTTCATATTTTCTTCAAAGATACACCTAACTTCAAGTTATTTTTGTGGTTTTTGTTCCTTATCCCACCGTACAATGCCCTAACCCAAAAATGAGGGTTTTGAAGGGATTCTAGGCCTTCTAACCAGCAATGACTGGTCAAGTTTGTGTTTGAGAAACAAATGGTCTTTTCAAGGCTTCCCCTTGCATTGAAAACTCTGTACTAACTTAATGGACCCCTCCAAAATCTTACATTGTGATTTGACATTCACCCTTGCACTTTGCACACCGAATTCACCCTATCTCCTCTAGTCGCATTGCTCCTGAACTCGCCTAGAACAAGGTGATAGTCATATCAAACTCAATCTCCAATAATTTTCCCTACATATATACACTATAAAAGTGGTTTTCTTCCATTTCCTAATAGGCCGTGATGGTAGCACAGAGGGAATTCATGGGGCAACCATTTTACACAAAATTGCTATGTACAAGCCAAAACTGGCTGTTTGCAAACAAAACCAAGAAAACACTAATTCAACCTAACTTCAAAGCTTTAAGTGAAACTATGAACTTTGAAACACACCAAAGAAACTCAATCCATTACGGGATCAATGGACTCAATCCATTTGTATTCACAAAATGAGCAAAATAAGCCAAAATGATGACAAACAATCCGAAAAATGAGTAGTTTCAAATTGTTGATATTACAAAACAAAGACTCCAACCTTGGTAACCATGCAAGAGAAGGTTTTAATAGTTTTCCCCATGTGGATGCATTCTATGGTGTTGAGCAATCCCTGACTCCATCGCTAAGCATTTTAGGACAAAAATTGTCATGACAACTTTTTGCAGCTTTGCAATTCTCAACCTATGAGACCTATTTTAAGTCATTACTCATGAATTTTCAAGCATTCCTAAGACTATTTTTATCCTCCCTAATGCTTGTACCAAGTTTTGACATTTTTGACCATCAAGAAGGTCAATTACCTACTCAAACCACTACATATGCACAAAATGCAAACCTAGGAAGCAACTAACTCTACTAGGGCTACATTTGACTCAAAAAACTCACTCTTGGACCCTCCTAGAGTCCTTATTCAATACTTGACTTGTCTAGGGTCAATACTGTTGATGATTGTTTTGACACACCCACCAACAGTCAGGTAGTTTATGAAAACACTCACCGCCTCTCCTGAAAAGTAACGAGTTTGGAAGAACTCACTACCCCAAGGTCTCTGTAGGTGGGTCTTGACGGTGATGGATAGCTCAATGGTTGATGTGGTTATACCTGTAAAGGGTCCTGCTGGTTAGAGCTAAATCTCGCTGGTTTATGGACAATTGCACTTCCTCTTTTTTTTGTATTTTTATTATTTAAGATTCTTTGGGGAAATAAAATGTGAAGCATAAGGGAAACAAGAAAATAACAATAAATATCAATACAATGACATCTTAACAAATTATTCAATTAGTTCCCTGCAATCCAAGTAATTATCAAATATTATCCAAGTTAGCATTCAACAACGGACCTCCAGAAAACCTACAAAATCATCAATTTTGCAAATCTATGGAAATAAAATCATCAACAATATGGCCTATCATAGTAATTCTCATACACCACTGATGTGCGCAATATGATTCATAAAATGATAGACAAAAAGATTAAACCATGTTGCTAACTCAAAATAATAGACGTTACCAGATTACACAGAACAATTTGGTAGAATATAAACGTAGATCAGGCAATCTACAAGCTACTTTTCATATTAATCTCCATGAATGTATAACAAAAATAACTCAAACTTCTTGACAATCTGCAAAATACTCTAAAATAGGCCACAAATCATCAATTTGGGACCCCTACAAATGAATCCAACTTCTCAATTTATAGAAGCTCTTCACCCTATTATTTAGGAAATAACTCTACCCTAAATTAAGAACTAAAATTAGGAGTCACAATTAACTTGCAAGTTTCTTCCTGGATACTCCACTTAACAACTACAAAACGGACGCTGGACGAGCACTACGAAGACCATGTTGGGTGAGCCACGTTTTTGTAATCATGCAGGATTTCTTTCAAAACTAGAACTTGGGTAGGAGCAGCAGTAGAAGAAAAAGCTTTGCTATCTTTAGCAATTATGTGCTTAACTTTTTATTTCTTAGTAAAAGCCTTATAATTTTCAATTATGCAAGCAACTGCTTGGACTAGCGGATTGGCTACATGCTTAATTCTAAATTTATATTTCTTCAAAGCCTCATCTACATGTGCTCCTTGTTCCTCTAACTCCTTTACCGTATCTGCCACCTCTTGACACTGAGTAATCAGCTGTGTGTATCTATCCATAAGGGCGATGTTAAACTGGGTGGCAGGTCCTAGGTTTTGTGCCTCATATGCATCCCATTGATTCAAGACTTGTTGCTGGTCCATTATTCCAATATCATCTATTCTGAGGCCAAAATGCCCTAGTACATTCATCACAAAATTCTCATATGACAAAATCTCCCTGAGGAGAGGGTCCCGAATGTTAGTCATCTCCTTGATATATTGCTAATACATCTCTATTTTCAGCTCCAAAATGTATATGTAGGACTGTAAATTCTCACAATTGTCCCCTCCTAAGAGGTCTTCTTTTACTATCATCTCTTCTCCTAACCGTAGTATCCTTTTCAAAATTTGGAGCTGTTTATTAAAGGTGTTCTCCTTCCGCTCCCATTGTGTGGAGCAGGTTGCCAAAGCTCCACCTGCATGTACCACCTTATGGTATATTTCCATTGTATTCTATAGAAACAATCTAATCTTGGCCACACTTACTTTAGTCCAAGATTTAGCGGCCGCAGCTACACACCTCATCTCCAGTAGTGCCCTTACCTCTCCCTCTGGCAGTGATGAGGTTGAAGGTAGGTCATCCATTCTACAAGAGTCCAAAGGTTTACACATTTCTATCAAGAGTTGTTTATACTACCCAAGTTGCGCCTTAAGCTCCATATTTGAGGTGTGCTCCTTTTCCACACGCCCTCTGACAACGCTTGTGGCTAGCTCCAAGGTATCTAGTTCTCCCCACTTGGTTTTCTTACCTAGGTTTATTTGTGATATTTGGTATTTGGGAGAAGCTTGTCCCTCGGCCTGCGATGGAACCGCCACATTTGCAATCACTTCACCAAAACTAGTTTTTGATAGGTGATGAACCATCTTCAGCTTCTTAACCTTTGGTGGTTCCTCAGTGATTGCTTGTTGTAGAGTAACCTTGGGGAGCTCTGCTTTTCTCTTTTTCTTCCTAAAGGTAAACTCCAGCCATTGTGGTATATCTTCAGCTTTATCACCTTGATGTGATACAATATCTATAGTTATGAAATGAACCTCTACCTTCTCTTCCACTTCATCTCTTGCTTCAACTCTCATTTGCCCAGGATCTTGGAATGATGCAATCTGGCGGGCTAGGTTAGCTTGGAGATCTTATTGTTTGTGTAATTCTCCTAGCTTACCACTGACCTCCTTATTGAATGTCATTTCTTCATCACCTGGCTCCATCTCTGCTTGCCTGACTGCTATATCCTTAAGAAGGTCCTCTTGATCTTGAGGAGTTAGAATCAACCTTTCATTCAAGATGTCTTCTGCCTCACCCCCTTCTTGCTCGCTCCCTAGCGATTGTTGTTGCTCAAAATCCTCCTCTTCTTGATTGGAGTCAGACTCAATGTTTCTAACTTTTACTTCCTCAGTAGTGGATGTGAAACCTTGCACTCTGGGTTGCCCTGTAGATACATTAACTAATGGTGGTGTGGGAGTAGTGGTGCCTGAAGTACTTGTTGTACCTGTGGAAGGTGGTTGAGCGGGTACCTCCTCAGTGGCTTCTACTTTTTCTTCTTGTCCCTGGGTACCCTCTCCTGCAGTGTGGCCTATAGCTATCCTTGGTGAGGGAACTTTGGCAAGTGGCACTGCGCCCAATCCATCAATCACCCCTAGGTCTGCAGCCTTCTTCAACAGTTCAGACTCCTTCATCTTTTCTTGGAGTTTCTTCAACAAGTCCTCAATGCTTTCTTGAGGCTTGTCTTCCTCACCTGAGTCAGTGGAGGTATTCTACCTTGAGGTCGACCTTGTCTTTCAGGCATACTCCTTATGACCTCTTGACTGAGGTACCCCTGAGGTGGATTCCTTTTGCTTTGTTTTTGATACGCTGGGCCTTACCCTCTGGCTTAACCATTGTTTAGTCTTATTGATGACCTCCTGAGTGACCTTCTCCATATTTGTATCCTTAGTTGCAGACCACTTTACTGGGGAGAGGGGCCTCTTATCTATACCTAATTCTCTATAGACTAGATCAAGTAACTCTTCATCATCCCTCAGGTCTTTAGGGAGGTTAGTCTCAATACCAAAATCTCTTACCTGTGGGACAAATAACCTATTATAGTTCTTTTCCTTGACCTCAAAACTATCTTGTAAGTTAGCCCAAAAATCTTCCAGGTTGGGCCTGTGCCCCTCATATGCCTTAAGCATAGCTTGTTTGAGTTTCCTGTAGGGATCATAAAACTCCCTAGCATGATCATATTCCTTCAAGTTTAAATCTTGAAGCTCTTGTTCGGCCAACTTTGCCACTTGTATCTTAGAACAGGTGAAGTATCCAATAGATACCGAGAAATCAATTCCTGTTTTATGCTTTGATGACAACAGTGATTGGAGGCCTACAAGTTGCCTTACATATTCCAGCAGAATCACCCTATCGTTGTAATAACAAGGCAACAACATTGGATTAGCTGTGAATCCACTAACCCTGATGTAAGTGGAGCATGGGTTTTGAATGAACCAACATGCCCACTCTCGGATGATAGCCATGGCCTCTGGGCTAATCCAATATCCTGCATCCCTTATCAATTTGATGATTATTGGGAAAACAAAGGCATCATTAACCCTCTTGAAATGAACCTTAGAATTGGCTAGAGTGAGTTGGGAATAATACTCCCATATCTTCTTCTGTCTTTCCTACTCTCCCAATTGTCCTTCCACCTATAGGCCTGGGAATTTTCCAGCTCTGGCAGCTACCCAGATGACATATGATGTGAAGAAGAATTTTTGTGTGTGTTGTACCTCTTTCATCTGCCTACAGATATTATCAAAGAGGATCTGCGGCCATTCAAACTATTATTTCCCTATCAAAATGGTGGTCATGAACTGGAACATCTAGGGATGGAAGTTCTTGTAGTCTGGCTTGCCAAAGGCCCTACTGAGCATGATGATTAAATCTCTTTGAGGCTCTTTGAAGTCCGACCTTAGGATCTTTGTTGCCTTGAGCTTTGTCTTTCTTTCTTCTTCTAACCAGTTTGCATTCATATGCCTTTTGCTGGCTGATGTCTTGTCATTCCATGCCTTCAAGGCCTCTTCTTCGGTCAATAGAAATGCTTCCTCTCTGGTTGGAATTCCAAAGATGAAACCAAGCATATCTGGAGACAAGTCTATGACTGTCCTTCCCTGTGCATCTATGCATTTTCTAGTTTTTGGATTGTAAAATGGTGCAATCGACATTATGAATTATGGTGCTTGTACTGATTGTAGAAAAATAGTGGCTTCGACTAAGACAAACCTCTTAATTCTTTGGTGGAGGGCCTCCAGAGTAGATTTATCCAGTTGAACCCTGATATCTTCAATTTTGATGTGGTCGATTTCCATATCGGTAACCCATCTTATTTGATCCTCTAGCTTTGAAACATATACCTATCCTTTGTAATGATACTTCATGGTGGTCAGGAGTCTATCAATTTCTTTGCCTCTTTTGCTAGAGGATGAGTCCATCTAACCACTTGAACTTGTAGGCAAAACACAAATCTTCAGTCCTCAATACTAAACATAAATTTTGATTCACTTCAGGACTTCAGGGTCCCGGGGTAAGCACAAAGGGAGAAGGCTCAAAACTCCAGGGATCCGGGGTTCCGAGGTGGAGTCTATAAAAACCTCCTGGAACTCTGGGGATCTGAGGTTTCGAGCTCCTGGTTTTGGGAGATCCGGAACTCTTGGGATCTAGGGTTCCAGGGTGGAATGGAGGTCGACACCCGGAACTCCGGGGATCCGGGGTTCCTGGGTGGAATGGTAGGTCGACACCCAGAACTCCAAGGATCTAGGGTTCCGAGGTGGAATGGAATGAGCACCCGAAACTTTGGGGATCTGGGGTTCCAAGGTGGAATGGCAGGTCGACACCTGGAACTCTGGGGACTCAGGGTTCTGGGGTGGAATGGAACGGGCACTCGGAACTCCAGGGGTCTGCGGTTTCGAGCGAGAAAACTAAGGCACGCTCGAAAAAACCAAAATGCAAAAAACAAAGAACATAAAGGAAATCTAATCTAGAAAAAACATCACAAGGAGAGAAAATTCACCAACCTGGTGAATCGAAAAACCCAACAAATGCCAAGAGAGAGCTTGGAAGTCCAGAGTTTCATGACTTGGGGTTAGGGAGGAGAAGCTATGAATGTACAAATGAACTCAAAAATCTCATCATCTCTTATATATAGCCTCCCGAATCCTTCCGTACGAAAAACCATAAACACGATCCCGAGACTCCGGGGTCCCGGGGTTCCGAGGTTGACAGAAAGCACAAGATAAAACCACCTCGGGACTTTAGGACTCTAGAGTTTTGAGGTTGGTGTAGACACCTAAAAATGGTCAACGCTTGCGGGATCATACTTTAACATTTGCGCATTGCCTCATTTTAGGTTTTTGCATCGCATTAACATTTCTCCTATGTCACGCACTTGGTCTTTATCATTTGCGAGCATCGAGTCCTTCTTCTACATTCTTCATCTATCTCGCTTTCGAATTTGGTCTTGTCAACAACAATCTTCAGTCATGATTTTGGTCGATCTTTGTCCTTGTCAATCTTGTCATATTGTGATCGATTCGTCATCGATCCTTGTCCTTTTCAATCATGTCAATTTGGTCAATTTGTCATTGATTTTTGTCAACCAATCTCAATCAAATCATTTATCAACACTGGTCATTTATCAATTCAAAATCATGATTGAATCGATATCAACTATCCTTTGTCAAGACCTAATTGTCATCCTTGCATTTCTAATTCATCTTCCAAGGTTTTATGATTTATTCATTTAATCTTGCTTGGCATTTTCCCTCTAGGTTAAATAATTTATTTATTTATCCTAAGTCTTCTTGTCACAATTAAATGTTTATTTAATTGGCTAATTAATTTCCTCCTTTTTTTGTAAATTAATTAATGAATGAGAAATTATTAATTAATTTACCTATTTTTCATCAATTTCCTAATTTCCAAGTCATTATTTCCAACTTAATTTTCTAATTTCTCCTAAATGTCTATTTCTATTTCAAATCTTGTCATAAATCCTTGCATAGAAATTTGTCATAATCTTGTCATAAATCATCAATCAATCAATTTTGCATAGCAAATTTGTCATAATTTGTCATATTGATTTGTAATTTCCATTTGAATTGAATCATGCTAATTTGATCCATCTCTCCAATTTGTCTATAAATTGGATGAATTTCTTCAATCTCAATCTAATAATCAGATTATCAAATTTCTAATCACTTTGTCGAATCAATCACGCTTCGAGTACTCTTGAGAAATCATCTTGTCTACTTGCTTTCATATCATGATCATGCACTAGTAGGTGAGATCCACAACAAAGCTATTTGGAGAAGAAAGAAGGACAATGGAGCTATATGAAGGAAGCATTTAGATCTACATTTGGTTTGCAGAGTCTTTAGTTTTGAATGTTTCATTTTCATGTCTCTATTGAGTGTGTTAGGATTGATCATTGCAATCTTCTTTTGTGATTGAGCTAAGATTAGTATTTTGACTTGCTTTGATGATTTCTGATTTCCTAGCTACATTAATTGGTGAACCCGACATGAACACTAACCATCTAACCCCTTAACTGTGTTTTTGAAGTGCTTTTGAGTTGATTTGTAGGTCAAAAAATGCAAAAACAGGGTAGTGCAGGGTTTTCTGGGGACTTCTGCGCCTATGTAAGACAACTTGCGCCCGTGTTAAGCATTTTGCACTTGTGCTAAAGACATTCTACACTTGTGTCATGAGTTCTGCGCCTGTGTAAAGTCTAGAAATAGAGGTAAAAATGCAGTGTTTTACTTGAAAATTGTTTGTTTTGCATTGTGTTTTTTGCTTTTTGGTTTTTGGTACTGATTCTCTATGCAGCACCTTGGCATACGCATGACAAAGGCAATAAATGAAACTACTAAAACATTTTGTGCAGGTTCGATAGTCAAAGACTAAGCATATCAAACTTCTGACTTGGGTTTTTGCAGGTTGCCTTGGAATACAACTAAACTTTGTGTTTGAAATTAATGTTTAGGCACCTAGTGATTTCTAAATAGGATGGAATGAATCTATGCTTGATTTGATTGTTGAGTTTGTCATTGGCGTAGGAGAGTATGCTCTCATTCTTTTTAGGGTGATCAGAAATCCAGATCTTCAATACCACGCTCATGTCTTTGATTGTTTGTCCCCCTTAGAGGGCCTACCTTCCCGACCATTTGCTTTTGCAAGCAAGTGATAATCGTGAGAAGGGAACGACCCAAAGTGAGTATGGATAGAATACCTTGGAATTCTAACTCACTATAAACAAATACCTGATGGGCGAAAGCTTTGAAGGAAGGGTTACGTGGGAATTGCAGTTACTTGGGAAGTGATGACCCTTGAACTCTTTCTCATATCAATATCTAAGTAGGACCTCACGGTCTAAATCGTTCTTGCGTGACTACATTTTTTTGGTATCTTGATGGGCTTAATGTCTCAATCAAGCTCGTGTGACATCAAGGAGTAACGCTTAACAGAAATCCTTACTAAACACCTTGTTTTTAGAGTCCAAAAACCCTTCTAGTTGCTTGAGAAGGACAAGTTTGGATACTTGGAAGAGATACTAAGTTTGCCATGGGGAGATTTCCATGGGGACTGATGCTTGGCTGCCCTGAGAAGTGAGTGCCATGGAGGGGAGCCCGTGGGGTCAAGCATCTATGTATTCTCCTTGAATCCCATAACAAGTCTACCTCTCAAGTACCTAATGTCCTTGCCTACCATAAGAAATATGTGAATGAGCATGATTGTATTGAGTCTAAGTTGAAATATCTTGTCTTCTTTGTTTGTCAAAAGTTGAATTGCATATTATTTCAAAAACAAGACAAATTGATTCAAAACAAGGTTAAACATAAGAGCATTTCATCCAACAAACTTCAAAACACCTTCAAACATGGTTGTCAAACATTGTTCAAAATCTTGTCTCAACATTCATGTCACTTAGATTTAGGTTCATCCTAGGTTGCATTTTGCAAAAGTCATTGTCAAGTACCAAGGTTAGGTTTCACCTAAGTCATACTCCTTTGCATATCAATAAGGGTCATTCATTTACATATGTCCTCTTGCATTAGAGTAATACCATTGTCATACTTTGCATACCCTAAGTCTCTTCATTAAGTTTAGGTTATTATCATATCATATTAAGGTCATTTGCATAGTAATTGTCCCTTTGCATATAGTCTCAAAAACTAGGTTTTGTCATACTTGAGTAATCCAAATCTTTGATAAACCCTAAGTCATTGTTAAGAAGTCTAGACCTTGTCAAACCTTTTCTTTTTATGTCATTATTGTCATTTGGTCAAACCTAGCTTAGTATCCAAGCATATAGGGGAGACTTTGTCATTTGTCCTTTTGTCACTTGGTCCTTTTGTCCTTTGAGGTCTAGACATCATTTCAATTTCCTAAGGGTCTCTCTTAGATTTGCATTCCAAAAAGTTTGTCAAAATCTTGAAAAACAACCAAAAACATAGGTTGCATTCTTGCCATAGATTGCATTCTCATTCATTTAGTTTGCATTTAGTTGCATATCATATATTGTCTTTGAAAAATTCCAAAAATATTGCATTTGCATAGTGACATGTCTATTGAAACAAGGTTCCAAGCACCAATGATGCAACAAAGTTTGACATATCAACCGATAATGCAATCACAATTATATCCAACCCAACAACAAGGCAATATCGATCAAACTTTTTATGATGAAACAAGTCTCCAAATATAAAAACTAGAGGAGAAGCTGGCTCAAGAACAAGAGATTTTGGAACAAAGAGTGAAAAATGTTGCGAAGAATAGATTACAAATGTCCAAAATGTTTCAAAAATTTCCAGGTCGAAATTCAAAGATTGAGCCAATTGATGTAAGATCTCTTCTTGAACGATCAGACATACCAGCTCTCCTCTCCCAAATAGAGATGATGAAACAATTTCAAGAAAGGAGACAACATCAACAACAACATTATGTGCCTCCACAACAAGAACAAGAAGGTTTTTACTATCAATCAGATTTTCAACCAATACAACCAATGGTCCAATTTCAACAATATGTCCAACCAACTATACAATGTCAACAAATGGCTCAACCAATGGTAGAATATCAACAAGTTCAATCAACATATCAATGTCAACAACCGCAACCAAACATTCAAAAACAAAACTTGCAACACACACTAACCCAAGTTTCAAACATGTCAGAACAATTGAACCAAGTCCAATATCAAAACATGACATCAGACCAGAAGCAACTCCTTGCCAAACAAGTTCAAATTCTAGATACAACTATGTCAAAACCTCAAAAGAAAGGTGGCTTTATTACAATGATCTTAAGGCACCTACCAAGTGAGTTCTTTGAAGAAGATCAAGATAACACACTTATGTCTAGCAACTCATCCCCCCACAAGCAAATTGACTCTCTAGTGGCATCTATCCCTACACCTTTAGAAGTTTCACAAGAACCTTCCATATTGTCCTCATCAAACAATACACCCAAGGTTGCAATTATCCAAGAGCTATCCATAATTGATTGCCAAGATAATCCAATTCATGATGCACATCCTTGTCATGTTTCAAAAATACAAGACCCAATGCCACCATGCACTTTATTGCCATTACCTATTTTAGAGGACCCCATTCGAAGTCCCTCTTCCTCAAGTTCAAGCATTAATTCCTTGGTATAATCCATCACAAGTGTTCAAAGTGCATTTCCTTCATGCCAAAACATTGATTCCTTGTCAGAATCCCCCATGCATATCCAAAGTCCAACCTCATGTCAAGAGGATAATTTAGAGCATGAAGAAATGTGTCTTGAAACAGATCAAGATCAAGATCCTGAAACCTTATCATCCCATCCAATTGTTGACCAAGACCCCATGTTCCTAGACACTCACGATGATTCCCCTATTCTTGTCCATCCTATCCAAAGTCCTATTGACACTCCATTCCCCGAGCAAGATCAGGATGTCCCAATCCATCCAATCCCAAATGATCCCCTTCCATTCCAAGAACACAATATCCTTTCAAATCCCATTGACATTCCACTTCCTAAACAAGATCAAGATATACCTTCCATCCTTTCCAATGATCCCATTAAAAGTCAAGAGCAAAGCACCTTTAAAGAGGATTCCAATGATCTTCCTCCTTGTCAAGATCAAATTATTCCTTCAGATCCTCCACAAGATCCACTTGTTCCTCCATCTCCTTGTCTTAATGCTCCATATACACTCCAAGATCTCATTCCTTTTGATGATCCCATTATTTCTCCCATTTCATCTCTTGAAGAGCCTATCATTGAACCATGTCCACTACATGATCCTAATCACCCTCATGATCCTAATCCCCTTCATGATTCTAATGTGTCAGTGCAAGATGTTCATGAACCCTCGACATGCATAATGGGTTCTTCCACTTTGGTGCAATCCGATCCACTTCAAGATCTCATTATTTCTCTCATATCATATCCACCTCATAATGGACTCGCGTCTTCTTCCCAAAGAAAAGAGTATCCTACAAGTCAAGATATTCATAAAGGAAAAGGAGTAGATCTCCATAAGCAAGAATCTCTCCATATCGAAGAAGATCTTAAGGGTCATGTCTACACAGCTCACACTCAAGGTGTTGGTATCCCTTAAAAGTCAAAATCCAAATGTCCACCTTTCGCATCATCACTTCCATCCATTCTAGGTCCTTATATCCCTTCATTTTCAATGCAACATTAGCAAAGGCACACATCTTGGAGAACCTTCCATCCATCCCATAGGCCTCCATATCATTCCCATCCACACTGACATTCATTCCCTCTTCCAAGCAATTTGGATGCCAAGCATAAAAGTCATAAGTCTAAAAATCCACATGTATTCAAGGATCAACATGTCCAATATAATTGACATGTCAAAACAAAGAACAATATGATCTATAAAGAAAAAAATATATCCAAAAGGTCACAAAGGCCCATTGCTCAAAATATAGCAAAGTCAAAATATATAAGGGTTCCTAA
The DNA here is from genome assembly GCF_030272615.1 of Cryptomeria japonica. Classification (NCBI taxonomy): domain Eukaryota; kingdom Viridiplantae; phylum Streptophyta; class Pinopsida; order Cupressales; family Cupressaceae; genus Cryptomeria; species Cryptomeria japonica. The sequence continues at coordinate 347,429,817 of NC_081415.1, read as the reverse complement.
ATCCCTTGTGCAAGCAATGCACTCCAAGGAACCACAAAAGCATGAAAAATCAAAAACCACGTGGATCCCTAAGCAGCTCCTTGAAGCACAAAATCCTAAAGAAACATCCAACTTGGCATCCAAAATTGCTATTCCTCCATCTAAACCTTCCAAGTCTATTTCTCCACCACCTTCTTCATCCGTTTTGGGCCCTTATGTCCCAAAATCCATAGCCTTTCCTTCCTCAAAATCTCAATATCCAAAATACATTTTTCCTCCATCAGTCCATCACCCCTCAAGGTGTGTGCCAATGCTGATCTTGCCTTCATTTCCATCCTCTGAAACTAAATTCTTCCAATACCCTATCCATTATCCAATGCATATTTTCCATCCTTCCATCCCTCTGGTCCAATCCTTTGCATAAATCCTTGCCTTAGTTTCATGTCCTTATCCTACCAACGTCTTTGAGCATACTTTTAATAGTCATGGTCCATTTTTTTTCAAGGCTACTATACAAACAAAAAGATGCTTGCGTCCTTCTTCCATCCTCTATCATGTGTCCATCTTCTATTGAAAAAGCTCAAAAATACAAAAAAGTCAAAAAAATAAAAAATTAAAAAAAAAAGACAAAAGAAAAAAAAATGTAAAGAAAAATAATTCGTCCACTGGTGAAAACCTGGCAAATAGGCACCTTGGGCAAGTACCGTGATGAAAACCTGGCAAACAGGCGTCATGCGTAATTTATGAACTTCTTGCACACCACACTTGGGGGCAGATTTCTTCCTTCATATCCTATTGCCCTTCATTATCCTATCGAACCCCTCTCATTACCCTTCATATCCTAGTGTCCCTCATGTCCATTTCCTCTTTCCACCTTTGATCTTGACAAGGCTGACGATCTTCATGAGCATCATGCATCTTGTTTGTAGCTTTCAGTTCATCATAGCTTTTGGTATTTATCCATTTTCTTATTACAACCTTTCATCCATATTCCCTGTCTTATTGCAACTTTCTGCCACTATCCCGTATCCTATCCCGACCTTCAGTCCATGTCCCTTATCCATTCTTGGTCTTGCTTATCCTATCCATATCTTATCACTATCCATACACTCTTTTTCATTCCTTGATCTTGATCTGACATAAGGACGCAAAATTTAAACATAGTTTCAAAAACCTCTTGATATGTCCCTCATGCCATGTCACTACTTTACATTGTCATATCCAGTCTCTTGTCCCATCACGCCATAGCCTTTGAAAATTGCATCCATGTTGTCTCCATAATAAAAGGCATTTGTCTTCCCTCTATCCACCAACATTTTAGCAAGCCTATCTATTCACCTGTCATATTCCTTGCCTTGCTAGACACTGGGGGAAAAATCATAAAAAATTGCTAAATGTCCTTAAATAATTCAAAAAAATTGCAAAATATCCTGAAAAAATCCAAAAAAATCAAATAATGTAATCAAAAAATTTTTAAAAAATTGAAAAATGTCTTGAAAAAATTTAAAAAATTGAAAAATGTCCTAAAAAAATCATTAAAAAAATGGAAAAATGTCCTGAGAAAATCCCTAAAAATCAAATAATGTCCTGAAAAAATCCCTAAAAATTGAAAAATGTCCTGAAAAAATCCCTAAAAATTGAAAAATGTCCTGAGAAAATCCCTAAAAAGTCATAAAAAGTCCTGAAAAAATGAACAAAAAAATTGTAAAAAAATTGTAAAAAAATTGAAAAGCAAAACAAAAAATATCCCCTTTGTGCATAGACAGATCGCTGAGTATACATCCAATGACACGCAATCCAACACTGTGCTTTAATGAAATCATGCGTAAACAGATGAACTCTTTCAATCAAACTAGACATTCAAACTGATCAAAAGTGTCATATCAATCAACCTCAAAATCAATTCGTCTTTGGCATACTATCATGGGTCTTATACAGGGTGTGGTATACTCGAAACCAGACTGTGTCTTGTCTTAGACGGGGTACCGCATTCCCTGAAACCAGACAGCATGATCGTCCTATCAGCACTTTCAACTTTTGACAATGAAGATCAAGATGTTTGTTTGATTTGTTGGAATTTGTGCATCTTATCTTTTTACTGATTTATCTTTGGGCTTCGATCATGTTCCTATGTTGCTCGATGATGTCACTGAGTGATTTAGAGTGACCGGGATGGTTCATGGTTCTTTTCTTTTTTTGTTGTGATTGCTATTTGTCTGCGATGTGTCTGTCTTTTGCAAAAAGGGTTGCATTTCAGCTCTAGCCTTCAATGCCATGATGCTACACATCCGTTTTGCTACATTAAAATAAAGGTTCTCACCTACAAAGTGCATTATTGAAAGCAAGTTTTTCTTCATCTCTAACTGTCCTCTGTCTAATTTCTTCTTACTAACATTTCTTCCGTCAGTCTTGGCAGTCTGTTCGATCCTATCGTCTCCTATCATTCTTATCGATCAATTGGCCTCTTCTCTGCATGTTTCCAGCCAATTCCTCGAGGGGGCATGCATATGTCATTATTATTGTCTGGGGCATTTTCATTATTGTTCTTTGAAACAACGCTTAAAATCGCATTGTCTCAAAGAGGGGCAAAATGTAGACACCTAAAAATGGTCAACGCTTGTGGGATCATACTTTAACATTTGCGCATTGCCTCATTTTAGGTTTTTGCGTCGCATTAACATTTCTCCTATGTCACGCACTTGGTCTTTATCATTTGCGAGCATCGAGTCCTTCTTCTGCATTCTTCATCTGTCTCGCTTTCAAATTTGGTCTTGTCGATAACAATCTTCAGTCATGATTTTGGTCGATCGTTGTCCTTGTCAATCTTGTCATATTGCGATCGATTCGTCATCGGTCCTTGTCCTTTTCAATCATGTCAATTTGGTCAATTTGTCATTGATTTTTGTCAACCAATCTCAATCAAATCATTTATCAACACTGGTCATTTATCAATTCAAAATCATGATTGAATCGATATCAACTATCCTTTGTCAAGACCTAATTGTCATCCTTGCATTTCTAATTCATCTTCCAAGGTTTTATGATTTATTCATTTAATCTTGTTGGGCATTTTCCCTCTAGGTTAAATAATTTATTTATTTATCCTAAGTCTTCTTGTCACAATTAAATGTTTATTTAATTGGCTAATTAATTTCCTCCTTTTTTTGTAAATTAATTAATGAATGAGAAATTATTAATTAATTTACCTATTTTTCATCAATTTCCTAATTTCCAAGTCATTATTTCCAACTTAATTTTCTAATTTCTCCTAAATGTCTATTTCTATTTCAAAATCTTGTCATAAATCCTTGCATAGCAATTTGTCATAATCTTGTCATAAATCATCAATCAATCAATTTTGCATAGAAAGTGCAAATTTGTCATAATTTGTCATAATTTGTCATATTGATTTGCAATTTCTATTTGAATTGAATCATGCTAATTTGATCCATCTCTCCAATTTGTCTATAAATTGGATGAATTTCTTCATTCTTAATCTAATAATTAGATTATCGAATTTCTAATCACTTTGTCGAATCAATCACGCTTCGAGTACTCTTGAGCAATCATCTTGTCTACTTGCTTTCATATCATGATCATGCACTAGTAGGTGAGATCCACAACAAAGCTATTTGGAGAAGAAAGAAGGACAATGGAGCCACATGAAGGAAGCATTTAGATCTACATTTGGTTTGCAGAGTCTTTAGTTTTGAATGTTTCATTTTCATGTCTCTATTGAGTGTGTTAGGATTGATCATTGCAATCTGCTTTTGTGATTGAGCTAAGGTTAGTATTTTGACTTGCTTTGATGATTTCCAATTTCCTAGCTACAGTTGGAACAACAAGGACCTCAGGACTCTGGGACTCTAGAGTTACGAGGTCGGAACAACAGCAAGACCTCGGGACTTCGGGACTCCGGAGTTCTAAGGTCGGAACAGCAAGACCACGGGACTCCGGAGTTCCGAGGTCAAAACAAAAAGGGACCTCGGAACTTTGGGACTTCGGATTTCTGAGGTAAAACCAAAAAGATGGAAAAAAGGGGGTCCATATTTTGACTCAAGGAGACTAAATGGGACACAAATATGCAAGGCATAACAAATGGTGATTGTCTGGGAAAAATGACTATAGGCAATTTAGAATTTTAGAATCTCTAGTTAATCTGACACTTAAGCCTATTATCATTCAAAAGGATGTATAAGAGTAGAAGATGAGTAAGTGATGAACAAACAACCAAGATAAGGAATAGATATGATCAACCCTTAAGTGTGTGTGTGTGATTTGTTACTCAATCATTTCAATAATGTAGATAGTCTAGAGGAAACTAGGCGCAAGCTACATAGGTGAAGTCATTAATCGTGTTTCATGCAAGGTTATCCTGGGCATAGCTCTGCTGCCAGTGAGGCATCTATAGCCCTGATAGAGATACTTCTGGCCTCCATCAAGCAGTGCTCCACTGCAAGCCAGGTGTCCATAGCCCCAGTGGAGGTTACTTGAAACACCCATTTGAGTTGCTTAAGAGGATCAATTTTCTCTCTCTCTTTTTTTCTCTTTTTTTTTTGAGAACATTATAGGATATAGAGAATGACTTCTTTCTTCAATAATCTTATAAGAAGCTTTCAAACATTGAAGTTTGATAACTGATTTGGGAGCCACGGTGGATAACATGAAATGCCTTGACTTCGGATTTTTCACTTGATACCTAGTTTATCTGCTATCTCACAAAACCTTTCTGATGTATCTTAATGTGACATTAGTGCTGAGTTTATCAAGCTAGCCTTTTCCAAATTGAAAGTCAAAAACTCGCATCATATTTAAATGATTACATACCACTTTGAATGAGTATAGACAAAGGTTTCGAACTCAACCAAATGACAATGAAATCATAAATAGCAGAGAGTCAGAGTCTCTCAGAATTTAGCAAGATGTTATACAAAGGATACCTACTTCCTTTTAGAATCTTCATGAACAAAACATATACCCCGACCCAACAAACAAAAGAACAAACAAGCAAAGAAAACAAAATCAAAAGGGAAAACACACAACAAGGCCCAACAAAGCACAAAAAGAAAACAACTAACTACTATATACAACAGGTCAAGCTATATTGAGAATTTAATCAAAGTAGTGCTTGAGGAACTGACCATTGACGGGAAATGGTACCAGTTCTCTAGTCAATGAGCTCAACCTAAAAGTGCTCTCACCTAGAATTTCAGCTATTTGGTTAGGACCTAGCCATAACCTTTCAAATTTGTGATGATCACCTTTCTCTTCCTTGGCCTTGTCCCATAACAGGACTAGGTCAGAGATCCGAAAAGCTTTCACCTTGGCTCTTTTATTAAACCATCGCTTAACAATGACTTGATGCTTAGCAAAGTGTTGTAGCGTATTAATTCTTTTTTCATAAAGTCTTAATCAATTTAAGAGGTGAACCTCTACCTGATCCTCAATGTCAAGTTCTTTCATTAATTGGAGGACTGGTATTTGTAAGTTAATTGGGAAAACAGGGGTCTGGCCATAGACAAGGTAGTATGGAGAAGTTCCCAGGGCGGCTTTTATTTTGGTTCGATCAGCCCATAGGGCATATCTCAGTTGATTATGCCAATCCCTGGGGTTTTTCTCAAGTAACTTCTTGATGACATCTAGGATGTTCTTGTTTGTGGATTCGGCTACCCCGTTACTTTGCGGGTAATAGTTGGATGAAAATTTCAATATCACTTTATATTGGTATGACCATTGCATCAATTGTGCAGAAGTAAAAGCAGGACCATTATCACATACCAGAGCGAACAACATACAAAACCTAGTGATGATATGTTCTTCAATAAATTTCAGGACTACCTCAACAGTAGCATTGCAGCATGTGATGGCTTTTGTCCACTGGGTACAATAATATGCTACTGTAAGAATAAACTTATGTCCTGTAGATGAATTAGGGTTAATAACACCTATGAAATCCAGAGCCCATTGAGCAAAAGGTCTTACCTCAAACACTGGTTGGAGAGGCATAGCGGGATTTCTTTCTCTGGAGGCTGTAGTTCGGCACGTATGGCAATGTCAGACATGTTCATGAGTATCGTTAAATATGCTAGGCTAATAACAACCAGCCTTCAAAATTTGATGTGTAGTGGCATCTGTTGACCCATGACCAGTACCATATTTCCCATGAAATTCCTCAATCATATTATGGGCTTCTTGATGATCAAGGCACCAAAGGTAGATACCCTCATAATTTTTTCTATAGAGTGTCGAATCCTTGATCATATAATTATCACTCTTGATCCTTAATGCTCATCTCTACATAGTTGTCAATCCCTCGAGACACTTATTATTCAACAATACAAATACCAAATCTATGTACCAAGGGTCCTGAGTGAATGACTTCCATGTATACTGTTGGCACTAAATTTGAGGGATGTCGGTCGCCATGGCCTAAGACAATCCTTGACCCAAGACCAACTTCATGGGATGCATCTCTAAGTCAAATTCTTGCAATATTGCCATCCATTTCCCTCGTCGTTCTCCTAGTTCAGACTGCATGAGTAGTGACTTTACTGCTTGGTTAGGAACGATCACATAAATCTTACTCCTCGGGATGTAATGTCTAAACTTCTTGACTGCTCTTACTAATGAAAAGACTTATTTTTCAAGAGCAGAATATCTAAGCTCAATGCTTTTGAAAGGAGAACTCATAAATGCAATAGGTTTCTCATCTCCTTCTTGCCTCTGCGTCAAAATAGCTACTCCTGAGTGTAGCGAAGCAAAAGAATATATGTAAAATGACAGTGTGTAATCAGGACTAGTTAGTGTAGGAGCTTCGGTGATGGATTTCTTGATCTGGGCGAAAGCCTCTTTTTCTTCAATTGTCCACTCAACCTTAGCATCCTTCTTCATCGTTTCATTCAAGGGCTTGACTATCTCTGCAAACCCAATAATGAATTTTCTGACAAAATTGATCTTCCTGAAGAAAGATCTCATCTCTTTTTTACTGCCAGGCATTTGTAATTTTAATAATGCTTCTACTCGATCTGGGTCTATAGAGATCCCCCTCTCAAAGATTACATGGCCAAGTAGCTTTCCTTCATCCACTCCAAGCACACATTTCTTGGGATTAAGGGAAATCCCATATCTCTGACACCTCTCTAATACCTTTATGAGGTGGTCTGGGTGGTCTTCTCTGATCTTCAAAAATATCGTCAAATCATCCATATAAATAATAATGCATTTTCAATCAGTTCTTTGAATGTTGTATCCATCGCTCGCTGGAAGGTTTCCCGAGTATTAATAAATCCAAATGGCATTCATTTATACGCATATGTTCCCCACTTCGTTGTAAATGTTGTCTTCATACGATCCTCATAATTTACCAACACTTGGTTATATCATGAATAACCGTCTAAAAATGACATCATTTGTGAACCATTCAGAATTTGTAATACTTCATCCAAAGAAGGGAGTGGGTAATTATCTTTCTTAGAGGCTTTGTTAAGATTGTGAAAATCCACGCAAAGCCATATTTCTCCATTCTTTTTCCGCACTGGTACCAAATTAGCAACCCAAGTAGAATGTTGTACTGGAAAAATTATCTTAGCGGAAAGTAACTTTTGCACTTCCTTGAAGATCAAGGGTTCTATTAGTGCATTGACTGGACGTTGTTTTTGCCTGAACGGTTTTACGTTTGGTTTTAGGGGAATCACATGGGTGATAATCATTGTATTGAATTTCTTTAAATATTCATACCCCCATGCTATTATATCTATGAATTCTTTCAAGATCTGTATCAGTTTTTCTCTTTCGCTTTGAGTGAAAATCTTCCCGATATAGACAATTCTCTCTTGTCCTTCTGGACCAGTATTACGAGGCTTGTATTTTCTAGCATCTGAATCAGTTGTTAATCTCCCTTTTACTCTTGGGTCTGAATCAAAAATTCTCTCCAAGGTGACCATCCCTTTGGGAATAACATTGGTTGGTAAATCCAAAATATCCATATTACCTTCGTTATTAAAATCATCTGATTTGTCTTCCTCCTCAATAATTTGATCTTCAAAAGCCCCTGAATTGGCAAGAAAGGATAAGATATGGGCGTCATCCTGGAAGACTTGGAAATGTTTAATATTGTCAGGCACAACAGGTGTAGAGATTAACTCCAGTGAGAACTTCTTTAAAGGGGATTGGCTTACTGGTTCTAATGTACTGGTAGCTATAGCCAGCGCATCGGGTATTCTGTTTACTTTCCTAGGTACTAGTTGAATGTCAAAAGCCTCGAAATCTTCAATCAGATCCCACACTCTATTCTGATATGCCGCTAACCTTTTGTCATGGCACGCATATTGGCTTCGCACTTGTTTAACCACCAACTTTGAATCTCCTTGCACCTTCAAACACTTTGCTCCTTTCTTATGAGCGAAAAGTAATCCTCTAATTAAGGCTTCATACTTCGTCATGTTATTAGTACAAGGGAATTGAAGTTGGTAAGAAGCTAAAAGAGTTTTCCCTTTTGGGTTGGTTAACTCTACGCCTGCTTCGCTGCCTTGTTTGGATCTTGACCCATCAAACTTTAAAAACCATATTTCATCTTTTGGTCTCTTCATATTTTTCACCTTTGGGTCAATGTTGAGGTTAGTGCTCAGAGAGGATTGTTGCTTCTTAAGCCCAAGACTTTGTGACAATTGAGTTTGTTCAATTTCTGATTGTATAAACACTTCAGTAGTACTTGGAACAACGTGTTCCAATTGGGATTGAATCTTGGATTGTGTTTCTTCCTTATTAAGCTCTAGAGGAACATCTCCCTCTTCATTTTTAACAACCTTAACTACAAGAACCTCGTGTTTGTATTCTTTAGGTAAGGTAGTCTTGTCTATGGGATCAATTGTCTAGGGCTCTAATTTGAAACCTTGAACTTCCTCCATACTGTTGGTATGATCATCCTCTTCGAATGGAACCAAACTCATCAACTTCATAATCTCATTCTGACATGGGATACATGAAACTTCTAAGTGCTCCTCATGGTGTATCCGACACCACTTTGGAAGAAGCAACTCTTGTATTTTCATAGTGTTTCCAATTAAGCACATTCCTTGTTGTACTGCTATAGTGAACTCTTTGGCCCACCTTCTATATGCAGTCTTGTCAGCTTGAAATAATTGAAGAGGGGCTGGTGTAGAGAAAGTAAGAATCTCATTAACCTTGTCAACCCCTGGGCCGACCTCAGCAAATGCCACTTCATTAAGAGCACCATAATCCATGACCAATTTCTTTAATTTATGCTCACTATCAATTCAAATCTGGTTACTGACCCCCTTCCAGGGAAGCCATAAGTATGTAAAACAAGTTGAGAAATATCCTCTCATTGTCTTGGACCAATCCCTACTTAGGAGCATCCCATATACTTCTGGAATATCCACCACTTGAATGTCAATATAGCGAGATATTCGAGGATCAGTGCCTAGCTGGATGTATACATCTTTCAATTCTCCAATGACATTAACCTCTATTTTGTCTAATTGTACTACCTTACTATTTGTGCATACTGGTTGAAGTCCAAGTTGTTGGCATATAGAATAAGGCATTACATTTCCTGAAGCTGCTGAGTCTACCAAATAGTTATGTGGATTTTCTATTGCATCATTACTGATGTTAGCATTGACTTAGCATCTTCAAACTCAGTAAAAATGGTGGATTTTCTATTGCATCATTACTGACATTAGCATTGACTTAATTAAAGTCCGCCATCTTAACCTCATTACTCTATGATTCTAACATTTCCAACTTCCTAAGGAGAGCCCTCTTCTATTCAGGGCAATATCTCAATACTTCCATTAAGGACATAGTAGTGGCAGTCCTTTCCATCTCCTTAGTAACATCAAATGATCCTTTCAGAACATAATCTTGCCCCTGAGCTTGTATAGGGCGTGTTCCTTGGAAAGCTTGAGGTGGACAGGAATTGTTGCTTGCATTAGCGTCCGGAGGTACAAACCCGCCCGTCGGGGGAGGTGGCTTTGTTAAAGGAGCCTTGCCTTGACTCCTAAGATTATAATTGTTCCTGGTCTGAAAGGCCTGAGCATCATATACGCATGGTTCACCATCAGCTTCAGCCTGAAACTCTTTACACAAGAAAGTATCAACCAACATGGTAGTATTAACCTTATCAGGTTCATCATTAGAACAATCTTTAGGCTGAGAATCAGCATGAGCAATTCTTATGATTATCTTGAATTGTGCACAATTAACCTCAGAATGGGCAGTTGTGTCATGCAACCTGCAACAATTTGTTAGTAGATTCATATCAGCAAGGTTAATACTTTGTGTGTGGTTTGGGTTATCCTGTGCATCCGGGTGGTTGTGGTTCACCCCACTGTTATTCGGACCCATATTCCACTGCCTATTATAAGGTTTATTATTGTACCTTTGATTTTGGTTCTGGTTATTGTAATTTCGTTGATTATTATATGGTTGAGATTGATTATACCCTCCTGGTGGATTCATCTTTAGCTGGCTCAAGTCTGTAGTAACCTGCAAGATCGTTTTCTTGAAGGCTTCTACTTTAGCGGATATATGGGATCCTTTATTCTCAGGTGCCGTAGTTGGAAGTTGGTTTGCTGAATTCATATTATCAAATTGTTGATTTTCATCTTGCGGTTGACCAACGTACTATGTTTGAGTGGGGATGGTATTGGCACCATTTTGCCAAGTTGACGCTTGAGCTACGAACTGCTGACTTGCCTGAGGTTGGGGTGCATATATCGGCACGAGGTTCATTGTTGGGGCACCTATAGGTAGAGATAAGGGTACACCTGGGAGTTTATTGTAATTTCCTTGATTCACCCCTATGGGTAAATTATATCCGATCCCTCCCAGGGTTTGATTCAACTCCTGATTCATGCTAATTGCTAATGTGAAGACTTTTGCTAAGGTATCCCTTTGATCTTGAGGAACACTCTTTTTAATGAATATAGCAGTCCAATGGTCAATAGCTCTCAGATATGAGTCGATGGCTATGTTAGGCACTACTTTGTAAGGGGCTTGCAGCCTCTTGAATGCCCTTTGGAAGTTAGTATTAAAATTCGTTAATGGCTCATTGGGCAATTTCTTAAGAGAAGAAAACTGATGGTATAGTGTCCCGGGGTCTACATACACTCGGAATTGATCAATGAAGGCCTTCTCCAAAAGATCCCAACCTGTGATGGAGTTTGTAGGTAGGGTTAAGTACCAATTGTATTCATTCTCCCCAAGTGAATATGGGAAGAGTCTACATACTACATCTTGGTGTTCAATATGATTACGAACAACCGCATCTTTGAATGCTTCAATATGTTCATCAGCCATTCGTCCACCTAGATAGTAAAATTTGCTTCAAAATTTGTCAAGGTTTCTAGGTAGGTTATGTATACCCCCTGGTATGGTTCCTAGCAGTGTAGTGTCTTGGTTTAAGTAAGCCATCGAAGGTAGTGATGGTGAACATTAAGTTACAAAAGGTGCAACGATAGGCTAAGGACTGGGGATCAGTTGATCTCTTACGTTGGGTGTGGATGACTGTACTGGTGAGGATGTTGAGGGTTGTTTCTTAGCTTTATTCTTCTTCCTCCTAGTGAAAGATCCTAACTCAACTAAGTCAGATGGTGAAGAACCACTCCTAAGGACTCGATGGAATCTCTCGGGAGAAAAAGATGATATACGATCCAACTTATTACCTCAATTATCTGGTTGAGGAGGTGGTTGTAGATTTTCTCATGGGTTCACCTGAGGATTGAGTTGTCTTTGTGCCTCTGCTTCTACTAGGCCTACATTTGACTAAAAAAACTCACTCTTGGACCCTCCTAGAGTCCTTATTCAATACCTGACTTGGCTAGGGTCAGTACAAGACAAAATTGAGAAAATCCTATTAGCCTAAGTCCTAGGTGCTCCTGCGCCATTCTCCCAAACAAAAGAAAATAATGTCACCTCTTTGGGAATTAGATTTTGATCAATTCCTAACTTCTTGAACTCTGTCTCAAGCACTCATGTAGCTTCAGCATCATTCATACATTGTCATTTGATTAGGTGCTACCAATAGTTTTGATGCCTTGTCTTCTTGGCGATCCTTGAACTCAACACCTTCTCGGCCTTTGGGTTTGGTTTGGCTGGTAGTTGAAGGTTTTTCACATCATCTGATACCTTTGAGTGACTGCAATTTGAACCTTTAATTGTTCCTTTGTAGGCAACTAAGTCTGCTATGTTGAAAATTGGTGACAATCCTATGTCACTAGGTAGGTCCACCATGTATGCATTTTCTCCATACTTGGCTGGAATGGAACATGGACCCAACCTTCTCATTTGAAACTTGTTAGGCACTCCTCGCTGAAGCCTTGCTTTGTTTAGGTGCACCATGACAAGATCTACCAATTGAAATTGGAGGTTCTTCCTTCTTTCATCAACTTTTTGTTTGATTTTGCTTGTATTCTCCATCAAGGCTTTCTTGAGTGATTCATGGACTTCCTTCATTGACTAAGCAAAGTCTTCTACATATCCACTTCTTGCTGCTACACTACCTAAGTCCCTCAACTCCAAAATACCTCTTGGGTAAACACCATAGACCACTTCAAAAGGGCTCTTTCCGGTAGTCCTATTTATGGTGTCATTGTATGCATATTAAGCTTGTGAGAGTACTTGATCCCATGTCTGACCATACTCTTTGGTAAGACACCTTAATAAGTTCCCTAAGCTCCTATTAACCACTTCGGTCTGCCCATCTATTTGTAGATGGTAGGCTAAACCAAAAGATAGGTTGGTGCCAAGCTTTTGCCAAAGTGTCTTCCAAAAATGACTCATGAACTTTGAGTCTCTATCCGAAACAATGCTCATGGATAAACCATGTATGTTAGGATTAATGATAGTCCCAAAGATACTAAGAGGGGGGGGGTAGGGGGGGGGTGAATCAGTATCTAACTGGTTAACATAATATTTAACCTTATTAAGTAGTTTGCATTCCAAAATAGTGTACTGGTAAACAAGAATTAATGCAGTAAATAGGAACAGTAAAGACAACATAGAAAACACACCATAACACAAGATGTTTAACGAGGAAACCCAGTGTGAGAAAAACCTCGGTGGGATTTATGACCCACAATATTCATTCACTTGCCAATGAATGGATATTACTTACAAGAGGGGCCTGCACATGCAAGAAGGCCAACTGCCTAGAGCTCACTGCTCAATATACAAAAAGGAAGTCTCACTAACTTACAAAATAGATAATGAAAATCCAATAGAATTTACTGCTACAATTCAACATCTGTTATGCCAGGTTCAGTACCGGTTTAAGCTAAATACTATAACCCTAAACCTTATACAAAATCTGCCTTAATATTTGCTCATCACTTCTACATTATCCATGTGTCCATCTTATGTCAAAATGATTTACAATATCTCATACATATATGAGTCTATTACAATATGCCATGTCATCTTTACAAAAGATATTTAAAACTAAATACAATAAACAAAAGTTTGTTCCTGTCGGCTAGGGTGCCGGTGTCGGTTCCGGTGCCTGCCGGTGATTTACCATATGAATGTCGGGTGGATTCCTATAGGTTGCTAGTAGGTTTCCATCAATAACAACACCATCATTTCTCACTAGAGTGTAGAATTCCAACAATCTCCCCCTTTGGCATTGATGGCAACACTCATGAGAAAAATCCAAAAATTTGTCCCAAAAAGTGAAGTCCAAAATTTTACCAAAAATGTGTGCTCCCCCTAAGCAGATAATCTCCTCTGATAACCATTTTTCTCTATCCACTACTCCCCCTTTAACATCAATGACAAAGGCTGCAAAAATTGTCAAATGAGTGCAAAATATCAACTTGAACTTTGTAGCCGGTTGGTTACAATCTAGAATACGTCTGCTAATACCAAGTTTAAGCTCTCTATAAACCTTTTACTGTCCTTCATAGCTACCTCAGTTCTCTGGATTGTATCGGTGAGATGATGCATCTATTCCTCCAATGTCTTTTGTCCTTGAATTAATGCCTTAGAGATTTATTTCCTTAGAGAGATAAGGTTATCTAACTTAGGATTGAGTTTGTGCTTAATCTCTCTAGCTTTTCCCTTTATCCTTTCCTTCTCTTTTTCTAACTTCTCCAGTTTTTCTTCAAATCCAGCAATTTCTTGCTCAATAACTGATATAGGTTCTGATGAACCAATGATATTATGAACTATATAAATTATCTCCTTTTGTTCTAATTTCCTTATCAATTTCAATTGTCAACATAATTGTCTTGCAAGTATCTCTGTACAGTTCCTTATACTCCAAAATTGTTGCATTTAGTGCCGGTAAAAGTGTATTGATGTGTTCCATGCACTTGTTTATTGTTTCCTCAGAGAATTTTCCTTTTTCCTTTTCCATTTTATCCTTGAATGTTTCCTCATTTATTTGATCAACTGTTAGTATATTACCAGTAATATATTTAGACAATGTGTCTAACTGACCTAAAGAATCCTTTACATGCTCTAAATTGCATTTGGGTGCAATCATCTTAAGAATGGGAATTCCTTTCATCAATTGCTTTATAGGCCAATGCATTACAATCTGTTATTTTCTTTATTGAGTCCAAAAGTACTTCAGTCACATTAGTAGGTCTAAATTATGTTAGTGAAGTACCAGATGTCTGGCCAACTACCTTTAAAATTGTTGTGCTTTCGGTGGGAGTAACCAATTTTCCTGAATCGACCTCTGGTGGGTCAGTTTGTGTTTGTATTTCCACTAGCAATGGTTTTGGTTTCTCTATGATTGTTGGTTTCACTACCTCAATGTGTACCTGTGAATCAGCTAGTTTCTCAGTTGGTTTCTTAGTACTATCTACTGCTGGTATCTCTGTGCTATCCACTATTGGTATCTCTGTCAGTTTTGTTGTGCCAGCATCTACACTACCAATATTTATTCCACTGTCCAAGGGTTCCTCTGAATGCTCTGCTTGTGTCTCAACCCCAATATTATCTGCCTATGTTCCAACCTCAATATTATCTACCTGTGTTCCAACCTCAATATTATCTGTCGGTTGCTCAGTAGCAATATCATTTTTCTTTTCCTCTGTGTTCTCCTTATCAACTACAATGTTTACTTCCTGAGTGTCAATATTCATAGTGTATAAAATTTCTTACTCAGGGTTGGTATCCTCATGTGGTGTATCCACATTCTCAGTAGCCGGTATGCTATCAGTCTATACCGATGGAGTAACTAAAGGTGGTGGTAGGTTGTCAGTTATTTTTATATTTGGTAATCCACCTACTTTACCTTTCCCCTTGTCTTTGTCCTTTTGATAAACTTTGAAATTTTTCTTTGGTCTATTCAACTCTTCCTGTTTTTCTTTCTCTACAAAGAAGATATCCCACTTGGCTGTTGTTTCCTCTTCAATTTCATTTACCCTGCCATCCATTAGGCTCACATACCAGTGTCCACTTGCAAAAATTGATCTATTAGCTTCACTAATTAATTCATCAATTTCTTCTACAAAGTTTACCAGATGTATAGCTAGTAGTTTTTCAATCTTTAGTTTCTTGTCAAGCTCCATGACTACAATTCTCTTTGCATCTAACCTCCTGTACAATTCACTTGGCAAATCATCTACAACTTCTATTAGTACTTTATTGTAAATGTCTAGATGTAGAATTATGCTATTCTCAATACTTTCCTTTTCCATATTAGTGAATGTATTATATAGTTTGCTAACATTTGATAGATTGCCGTCATCAGTGATTTCATTCAATAAGTTGTCTAGAGGTGGTATAACTTCTTGTTGTTTCTTCTTCTTTGGTGTCAACTTCTTTGCTGGTGGTCTTACTGCCTATTGCTTCTGCCCTGGTGTTCTTGTTTTCTTGGGAGGAGGAGAGGGTACCGGTGAAGGTTTTCTCTTCCTATCAACTCTTTTAAATGCAATAGGAATTTCATTGTTAGATGATGTACCAACCGATGAGAGATGTGACTCCAGTTGTAATCCTTCTAAGTTACTTTCCTTTATTCTAGTTATGTTCATGACATTTTCTTTTATTTCCTTAACTTGTCTAGATGCACTCCTTATGTATTTTTCTCTTCTCTTTCTCTGTTTCATTGTTTGTACATCACTTTCTACTATTTCTGCACTACCAAAAACCTTTTCTTTCGGTTCTCTAGGTGCCTCTAACAAGGCTTTAGCATAAGTTTCAATGATATTTACATCTGCCTCATACCCCATTTCAGTTACCCATATAGTTCTAGGAAGAACAGCCTCCATCCAGATTTCATCCTTTTTTATTACAAAACATATTTCCTTTTCATATTTGTCTACAATACTTAGTGGTAATCTCTCTCTTATTTTGATTTTTGCTCTAAATGTTTTGAAGTACTCTGTTATATTGTTATCCTTATCAGTTCCCATACCGGTACATATTTCTAACAGTTGTTTGCCTACTAATATATCATAACCAAAGTCTTTCTTACCAATACCGGGAACCTCTTTTGTGAGATACAACATCAGACATACTAGAAGATTGCCAAAATGAAAAGTACCTTTCTTATCACCTTTGATCCTTTTCAGGTTTTCTATCAACTCATCCTTTTACCATTCACATATATCTATTTTTGCATCATTGTTGACCATATCATACACACTTTTAATACAAAGGCTGGAAACAGAGTTGAGTCAGTTTGCATGTGTGGTTTTGTAACCTAGGATCATGCTTATAAATATGACATTCTCATCTTTGATATTATTTACTCTCAGGGATCTACTATCATAGGTTGCTCCTGTTAATGTCATCATTGTGTTATTAGGAACCTTCTTAGTCTTATCTGGCCTGCTACCGATGGAGGGTAAACCAGTCACTACCCTAACTGCTTCTCTAGTGATTTTGCAAACATAATCTAGCCAAAAGAATTCTCCATGAACTCTGCTAAGGACAATCCTTACTACCTCCTTAGAAAAATTAGGGATGTCCAAGATTTCCACAAAACTTAAATTTTTAATTACCTTGTGTTCAGGTTTCACATTTCCATTTTCATCACAGATAATAGTTTTAAACATTTTCAATATTTCCTCTGAGCCTAATTCCTCAATATGGCAATGAATATAGATTCTAGGGTCTTCAACATAAGAAACACCTTTTGGAATTTTTGAAAAAGCACCTAGGGAATCATCTTGTTTCGCTATCTCGGGAATAATCTTAAAAACTAGTCTAGGGCATTTGACAACTTCTATAATAGTAGGGTTTGCAATAAATTCCAGAGCAGAGGAGGAAAACGTTGATAAATACCTTAATCTGCCTGATAATGGTTTGAGTGCTTGAAAGAGATTGCTTCACTTCTTCACCGCAGATGCCTTCACTCAGATTTTGCACTCTTGGAAAGTTTGAATGCTCAGTGAATTGAAAAAGAGGTATAACCAATGCTTTATAATGTCTTTTCTTTCAACAACCGCATTAAATGCTCGTTGGTTAATTGAAACTTAACTCATCTACCGATACAGAAGAAGTCCATCTTCTCACCATCAACCGAGGGTAAACTTGCATGATTTTCAACTTGCTGCAATACCCCAAAGGGTTAGTTCTTAGTTGGATGAAGACTCTCCTGCCGGTGGAGTAATACTTTGTTCTACCAGTGAAGGAATAGTCTCATCAACATTCTGATCTGTCTTTCTAATCCATTGTCTTAAAAATTCTTGTTTTACCTCATCAACCTTTTCTTTGCCTTTCAAACTGGGTCCTTTATTGTTTGCCGATGAAATCTTGCTTCTACAAAAAATTTCAATATGTCCAATCTTGTTACAAGCATAACAAGTCACATTATTCTTCTGAATAGCCTTTCCATATCCTATGTCGGTTTGTGTTCTGCATTGATTAGATAAGTGCCCAAATCTTCCACAAACATAACATCTTACATTCATTCTACAGTTTTCTGAATTGTGACCAATTTTGTTGCATTTGGAACATTGACTGGTGGGTGCATTAATGTTCTGGTTGTTTTTGGATCTACAATGATTTGCTCTATGACCATACTTGTTATAGTAAAAGCAATTCCCATTAAATTTGTAAGCATTAGGTTGTCTTACCGGTTTACTATGATCATGATTGTTTGCAATACCGGGACTTTCTCCAACTTCAAATCCAAGTCCATTAGTGTCTCCATTAGGTTTCTGACTTTTCAGCATACCATCAAGTTCTTCTGAACTTTTCTTGAATTTCTCTTTATGTTGATTTGTAGTAGCCAACTCATTTTCCAGAATTCCCTTTTGTCTCATAAGTTCAGTTTTATCATGTTCCATGTGAATCAAATTTGTCTTCAACATATCATTTTCATGACTGAGTCTTAAATTTTCATTTCCAGCATCATTGAGTCTCCTAGTCAAGTCGTCTTCATTCTTCTTTCTGTCTTCAATATCTTTACAAAATCTCATAGTAATGTCTTGTATTTCATTCCTCATAGTCATGTTTTCTTACTTCATCTTATTTACAAGCTCATTAAGAGTTTCCTTTTCATCATCATTACTCTGCATCTTTTCATGAAGTTCTTTTCTCTTATTTCTAGCAATAGTGAGATTCTCCTGAAGTCCTTGAATGAATTCCTGTGCAGTCCTCAGATCATCTTCAAGTTTTATATTCTTCAACTTCTCTGCATCATAGTCTACAAGAGCTCCTTCTAATTGCTTTCTTAAGTTCTCCATCTATACCAGTGTCTGAATCTTCGTCAAGCTATTAGACTTTTGAAAATAGAGGACTGGGCTCTGATACCAATTGTTAGGATTAATGATAGTCCCAAAGATACTGAGAGGGGGGGGTGAATCAGTATCTAACCGGTTAACAGAATATTTAACCTTATTAAGTATTTTGCATTCCAAAATAGTGTACCGATAAACAAGAATTAATGCAGTAAATAGGAACAGTAAAGACAACATAGAAAAAACACCATAACACAGGATGTTTAATGAGGAAACCTGGTGTGGGAAAAACCTCAGTGGGATTTGTGACCCACAATATTCAGTCACTGGCCAATGAATGTATATTACTTACAAGAGGGGCCTGGACATGCAGGAAGGCCAACTGCCTAGAGCTCACTGCTCAATCTACAAAAAGGAAGTCTCGCTGACTTACAAAATGGATTATGAAGATCCAATAGAATGTACTACTATAATTCAGCATCTACTATGCCAGGTTTAGTACTAGTTTAAGCTCATACTATAACCATAAACCTTATACAAAATCTGCCTTAATATTTGCTCATCACTTTTGCATTATCCATGTGTCCATACTATGTCAGAATGATTTTACAAGATCTCATACATATATGAGTTTATTACAATATGCCATGTCGGCTTTACAAAATATATTTACAATTAAATACAATAAACAAAATTTTGTTCCTGTCGGCTAGGGTGCTGGTATACATTCTTACCATTGTCGGTGAAGTGTTTGTCGGTGAAGTGTCTGTCGGTGTCGGTGCCTGCCGATGATTTACCAGATGAATGTCAGGTGGTTGCTTGTAGGCTTCCATCAATGACAACACCATCATTTCTCACTAGAGTGTAGAATTCCAACAATGTATCCTTACTATTTCCTTAAAGAACAAATGAGCTATTTGGCATGCCTCATGAGTAGTCTTGCAAGGCACAAAGTGAGCCATCTTACTAAATCTGTCCACAATGACATAAATGCTATCAAATTCCTTCTTTGTCCTTGGTAAACCTACTACAAAGTCCATACTAATGCATTCCCAAGGTCTATTTGGTATGGGAAGAGGTTGGTATAAACCAACATTTGAAGAAGTACCTTTGGCCTTTTGGCAAACTATGCAAGTCTCCACATACTTTTTTACATCTTGATTCATCCTTGGCCAATAGTAGTACCTTTGAACCAACTCTTGAGTCTTATTGACTCCAAAATGTCCACTAAGGCTGCCATTATGCTTCTCTTGTATGAGGTTTTCTCTCATTGAGCCTCTAGGCACACAAAGCTACCCACCTCTAAACAATAGTCCATTTTGTAAAGTAAAATCAGAATACTCACTATGGAAGTGATTTTGATACTCCTTACATACCTTGTAGGAATTTGAGAAGTCTTCATCCTCTGGGTATAGGTCTCTAAAACTATCAACTCCTATGCTTCTCAATTGGATTTCTTGGACTGTCAAAAGTCTCCTGCTTAATGCATCAGCAACCTGGTTTAACTGTCCTTTCTTGTGCTTGATTGTGAATGTGTAGGCTTGCATGTACTCCACCCATTTTATGTGTTTATGACCGAGTTTGTCTTGTGAGTTTAGAAAACTCAATGCTTGGTTGTCCGTATAGACTACAAATTCCTTAGGAAGGAGATAGTGTCTCCACTTCCTCAAAGCCTACACTAAAGCATATAGTTCCAAGTCATAAGAGGAGTACTTCCTCTTTGCATCACTTAGCTTCTCACTATGGAAAGTTATTGTTCTTTCTTCTTGGCTTAGGATAGAACCTACTACAACATTGCTTGCATGACATTCCACTATGAAAAGTTTCTCAACACTGGGCAATACCAACACTGGTTGAGTAGCTATCTTCTCCTTCAAGGTTTCAAAACCTCTATTTGCTTGTTCACTCCACTAAAATTTTTCCTTCATTCCACCTCTAATTGTGTCTAACATTGGTGCACATATAGCACTGAATTGCCTAATGAACTTCCTATAGTACTGAGCTAGTCCATGGAAGCTTCTCACCTCTATTGCTGACTTAGGAGTAGGCCAATTTACTATGGCTTCAACCTTGCTGGGATCCATCTTGAGGTTTCCTTGAGACAACACAAACCCAAGGTAAACCAACTCCTACTTAACAAATTCACACTTATCCAAGTTCATGGTTATCTTATCATCATACAATCTTTGTAGTACATCTTGCAAATAATTAATATGATCTGCCCTATCCTTACTGAAAAATGAGAATATCATCTAGATATACCACCACAAATTTACATATGAAGTCCTTCATCACCTCATTCATGAGTCTCATGAAGGTTCTTGGAGCATTGGATAAGCCAAATGGCATTACAAGCCATTCATAAAGACCCTCTGTAGTCTTAAATGTAGTTTTCCACTCATCACCCTCCTTAATCCTAATTTGGTGGTATCCACTTTTAAGGTCAATCTTAGTAAAGTACTTGGCTTCCCCTAAACAATCCATTAGGTCTTCTATTCTAGGAATTGGGAACCTATATCCAATGGTGATCCTATTTATAGCTCTAGAATTAGTACACAATCTCCAAGTACCACCTTTCTTTGGGGCTAACATGGTAGGGACAACACAAGGGCTAATGCTTTTCCTAATTAGGCCTTGGTCTAAGAGCTCTTGTATTTGCTTGGGAATCTCAACATTTTGTTGGGGAGTCATTTTGCAAGCTGCCTTGTTAGGTAAGGATGCTCTGGGAATGAAGTCTATTTGATGGCTTATGGTTCTTTTAGGAGGTAAGGTGGCTGGTTGTCCATCACTCACTATGCCTTTGAACTTCTTCAACAAGTCTTGAACCTCTATTAGTAAATCTAGCTGCTCTTTGTTGTCTTCCTGTTTAGGCTTCATTACCAGTGCAAACCCTATACCTTCACCTTCCTCAAGTGTCTTCAAGAATTGTTTTTCACTTGCCAAAAGAACATTAGGTCCTGCTGCCCTTTTTTTTACTTTCCTCAAGGATAGACTAAATCTTGAATGTGACTCCATCTTTCTTGAATGAGTATGCATTCTTGGTTCCATCATGAATAGCTTGTCTATCAAATTGCTATGGTCTTCCCAACAGAAGATGTCATGCGTCCATGGGTAGGACATCACATAACACCTTGTCCTTATACCTCCCAATAGTAAAATCCACCCATGATTTCTCATTGACTAGGACATGTTGGCCTTTATTCAACCAAGTGACTCTATAAGGGTTGTTGTGAGGTATTCTTTGCAATTTGAGCTTACTCACTGCCTCTTCTGACACAATGTTGTCTATTGACCCTGAATCAATGATCACTTTGCAAACTTTGTCCATAATCTTTCATTTGATCCTAAATAAGGACCTTCTTTGGCTCTTCTCTGACCGGTTCTTTAATCAAAGTTCTCCTTATCATCAAGTTGTCACCTACCTCTGACTCTAAGGCAACCTCTGAATTCTTGTTGCTTGAAGACTCTTCTTGAAGATAGTTCACTCTTATTTCACCACCTTGTGATGATGATCCCTTCTTTGGACACCTATATGCTGGATGAAAAAGCTGGTTTCAATGGTAACACTTCATTGTTGCAAAATATGAGGAACCTCTACCTTGTCCACTAGATCTTCCTCTAAAACCACTGTTTGATCCCCTTCCTTTATTGAATCCTCCTTTACTAGTGCCACTCTCTTGCTACTTAGTGAGTTTAGACTCACCTTGTGTCCTTTGTTCAGAACTTCTTCCTCCAAGGCCTCCCCTATGGCCTCTATTGTCTTCTCCTCTAACTCTACCCCTATTGCTGCTTGAGTCATGTCTTCTTTTCAGTTTTTCTTCCACCTTAAGGGCAAGTTGATAGGTTTGATGAACTATCTTTGGACTCATTAGACTTATTTCTTCTTGAATGTTCCACTGTAGACCATTTAGGTACCTAGCAAGCTTGAGACTCTCTTATTCCACTGCATGAGATCTAAGGCTAAGTTTGTGAAACTCCTCTATATAACTACTGACATCAAGGTCTTTTTGTCTTAAGTCTTGTCTTTTCAAATGGATTTGCACTTCATAGTCATCATGGAGATAGACTTCTTTGATTTTGACTAACATTCCTTTCCAAGAAGAGATGGGTGCTTTGCCCATTTTATTCCTCTTATCTTGCACAAATTTCCACCATGTGAGAGCAACTCCTCTCATCCTTGACTTGGCTACCTTGACTCTTTGGGCTTCAGTTATGCCTTCACATTCAAAGTGGTTCTCCATGCCTTCTATCCATTATAGGACTACTTCTGCCTCCATCTTACCAGTGAACAATGACAATCCTTCTAGTGATTTACCACTTAAGGCCTTTAATGCCTTCAGGAAAGGTTCTTGTTATAGGATAGGGTTAGGTTCAGGTACTTTGTAATCTCTGACACTTCTTTACCCTTCCCTTATGCTCCTTCAACCCTTACCAACACTTCATCTGCCTTGGTTTCAACCTCACCAAGCTTACTCTCCAATTCTAGCAACTTCTCCTTCAGGAGTCTATTCTCTTCCTCCTAATAATCCACTTTCTTTTCCAACTCTACATTGGTCACCTTGCTATTGTCTCCTACAGATTCCACTGAGGACATCTACTCACCTAGCCCAAATCTTATAGGCCCCGATACCAATTTGATGGGGTTCACCTAGCTTGCTCACACTTCACCTAGTTGGTGTTGCTCAATTCCACCAACTCTCCAGGCCTAGTTGCACTCTAAGACCTCCAATTCCTTCTCAATCTCTTCTAGGGCTTGCTTCTTATCCATTTCAAGGTGTTTGCTTCAAGTGTTTTAACTGGGAACTCTACCAATTCACAATGTTTCCCATGTGCTCATCAGGGTTGTCTTGGCTTCAACTTGTCAATTTGACCTTCTAACATGTTTTGAATACCTTTTGGGTCCATTTGAGGTTTTCAATCATTAGCTTTCTTACCGATTTCACCATTTTTCCTAGAAAAGGGCTACAAGGAATTAGCCCTATTAGGCCTCCAAAATCCGGTTTTCTAGGGCTTGAGGGAAAATGGTCCAAAGGACACTGCTATAAGTTTGGATTTTCTTCAAAGATACACCTAACCTCAAGTGATTTTTTTTGGTTTTGGTTCCTTATCCCGCCGTACAATGCCCTAACCCAAAAATGAGGGTTTCGAAGGGTTTTTAGGCCTTCTAATCGGCAGTGACTGGTCAAGTTTGTGTTTGAGCAACAAATGGTCTTTTCAAGGCTTCCCCTTGCATTGGAAACTCTGTACAAACTTCATGGACCCCTCCAAAAGGTTATATTGTGATTTGGCATTCTCCCTTGCCTTTGCACACCAAATTCACCCTGTCTCCTCTAGCCGGGTTGCTCCTGGACTCACCTAGAATAAGGTGACAGTCATATAAAACTTTATCTCCAACACTTTTGCCTCCATATATACACTATAAAAGTGGTTTCATTCCATGTCCCAATAGGTTGTGATGGTAGCATGGAGGGAATTCATGGGGCAACCATTTTACACAAAATTGCTATGTACAAGCCAAAACTGGCAGTTTGCAAACAAAACCAAGAAAAAACAAATTCAACCTAACTTCAAAGATTGAAATGAAACTATGAACTCTGAAACACACCAAAGAAACTCAATCCATTACTGGATCAATGGATTCAATCCATTTGTATTCACAAAATGAGAAAAATAAGCGAAAATGATGACAAACAGTCCGGAAATGAGTAGTTTCAGATTGTTGATCTTACAAAACAAAGACTCCAACCTTGGTAACCATGCAAGAGAAGGTTTTAATAGTCTTTCCTACATGTGGAGGCATTCTAGGGTGTTGATAAATCCCTAACTCCATCGCTAAGCATTTTAGGACAAAAATTGTCATGACAACTTTCAAAAGTTATCATGATAACTTTTTGCAACTTTGCACTTTTTGCACTTCTCAACCTATGAGACCAATTTTAAGTCATTACTCATGACTTTTCAAGCATTCCTAAGACTATTTCTACCCTCCCTAATGCTTGTACCAATTTTTGACACTTTTGACCATCAAGAAGGTCAATTTCCTACTCAAACCACTACCTAAGCACAAAATGCAAACCTAGGAAGCAACTAACTCTACTAGACCTTGATTTGACTCAAAAACCTCACTCTTGGACCCTCCTAGAGTCCTTATTAAATACCTGACTTGGCTAGGGTCAATACAAGACAAAATTGAGAAAATCCTATTATCTTAAGTCCTAGGTGCTTCTGCACCACCTTTATCTGTCTGTGAAATCTGCAATCCTAAAAAGAATTTTATCTCCCCAATCATAGACATTTCAAATTCTTCCTACAACTTATTAGAAATTTTTTTACACAATCCATCTTCTCCTCCAAAAATTATATCATCAACAAAAACTTCAATAACCAAGATGTCATCATTAGTCTCTTTGAAATATAAGTTGTTGTCAGCATTACCTTTAGTGTAACCAAGCTTCAAAAGATATTTGTCCAATCTAGCATACCAAGCTCTAGGAGCTTGCTTCAATCCATATAAAGCTTTCCTTAACCTGCAAACCATACCTTTGTCATTTGTCAAAGAAAATCCATTAGGTTGTTCAATGTAAACTTCCTCTTCAAGATCACCATTCAGAAATGCACATTTAACATCCATTTGATATACTTTATAGTTCTTGTGTGCTATAAATGCTAGAAATAGTTTGACTGCCTCAATTCTAGATACCGATGCAAAGGTTTCATTGTAATCAATTCCCTCTTTCTGTGAATATCCCTTACACACTAATATTTCTTTATTTTTGATTACCTTACCATCATCATTAAGTTTATTTCTAAATACCATTTAGTTCCAATTATATTTTTGTTTTTAGGTCGGGGAACCAATGTCCATGTGTTGTTCTTTTCAATTTATTCCAATTCATCTTCCATAGCTTTAATCTTGTTGGCTCGATTTTATGTTGAACAACAAAATCAACAACCAGATAATCTACAACCAAATTTTGAAAGGTAGCCAGCCTCAACTATGATTTCAAAGGACTAACTGGACTAACTTAACAAGGATATTTAATCCTTCTTCTCTTCAGGCTTTGCAAGGCCTAGACGGGTTTACCTTTGATGCACTTCAAATACACTCTAAACTCACACACAACATCACCATTAAAGCAGAAATCTCAAACATAGCTCAACAATAAGGAAAGTACTGCAAATTAGCTACATTCACATTGACTCTCAACTACATTGGAGCTTGAGATAGGTGGGACATTACCACAAAACAGAAAGAAAATATATTAAATTCTGATTTGATTTTTAATTTCTGAGAAAACCCCAAAATGTGCAAGACCAGTGCCTTATCCAAGGGCAACAGAGTCATACATCAGACTACAAATGAAAACACTCATTGCAAATCCATCTTCATCATGAAATATTCCTGCATTAATGCCTTGCATAAATGCATTACTAAGCTTATCCATAGAAAACATCAGATCCAAAAACACGAACCCCATTTCATTAATGTTTGCTCACAGAGTTTAAAATCTTCCTTGAAGATTACCTACAAACAAGCATTACACTCACAGACACAACTGCTCATGACAAACATGATCCTCCTTAAGAATCAGATTTGAATAAAATGAAAGTATGTTTCAGAGAAAAATTATGTGCGAATTTGTGCATGCCTTACATACACAAGAATTTGCAACAAATAACACCTATAGCAAAAAAATAAGACTCCATTACTTAAAATAAGACATTACTCTGCAACCTTGAAAATAAACCCAAAATTGGAAACCAAGAAATCTGGAGCCTTTCTCATAGAATTCTGGAACCCTTACAATGAGAAGAAAATCAAAATAAGAAGGAGAGGGAAAAATATTAGGTCTGCAACCGAAATTGCCAAGTGTCTCTTTTCCAACTGAATTTCAATCTCTTCCTCCTTCCCATGTAAAATGCTCTCAAAATGTCCTATATTTGTCAAAACTAACTCTAGAACTACATTCCTCATCCCGAGAGCTTTCCGGTGATATATGATACTTGGTATTTTGAGTAAAAATAGTCCTCTGGGTGAATTAAATCCTTCATATATGCACATCATTTAAATTTTTCAATATTTTCTATATAGTCTGCACTATACAATCTAACTTTGATTTTTCCCTCTTTTTTGGCCTAACACCCTGCCACATGGCGGTCTTGGATTGGCTAATGGGATCCACTGGGATGACACCTCACTGATTAGCCACCTGGACTACCTCGTCACTACCACCTATGCGCCACTGGATTGCCACGCATACACCATGTCATCACCATGTCATCGCCACTAGATGGGACCCGTGATTTGGACTTCCACCTGGACCTACCACTTGTCATTCGCCATTTCGCGATGGCTAACGATATTGCATCTGCAACCTACATGGTCTTTAGCCTTCATTTTCCGCACATGTTTTTCGCTATTTCGTGAAGGGTATTCGACGTGCATCTTCCCTTCGCGAATCTACGCGCACCATCTGATCTCCTCAACTTGCTCACTTGTTAATCCACTCTTACTTTGCAAAATTCAACTACCTCGAGATCCATGCCTACATGGGGTCCACCTAGTCGCCCCTTGTTGGCCTCCATGGTCACCTCGGGAAGCATGCCCACGCGCATGGGGTCCATCTTAGGCACCCATTAACACCATCCGTCAAAAGCCCAAAGATTTGACACTATGGATATGTAAAGATTTGCTTATAAACATCAAAACTTTCACTCCCACCACCAATGTGGGATATATGCATTTTCTTGAGAATGCATTTCTGAGCTTATCCTTTGAGTTTTAATGGCATCCTTTCTATCATTTGCATTGCCTGGAAGTTTCTACATTTTACATGCCACATTAAGGATCACTTTCATAACCACGCTGCCACTCCATTGCATTGGCTTGGGGTTTTCTATGCTTCTTCAACTTTCCACGCAGTAGTGAGGATTGGCATTCATTTTCCTTTGGAACTTTATGAAGTCTTTTCAACTTTACTTTAGCTTGCATGAGGCAGAGAGGATAATAGCAAACATTGTTGAAATTTTAAATGCCTTCCAGCAGCACCTTTGACCATGTAGGCCAAACACCACTCCACATAGGGGCTGCTGCCACACAGAGGACAGGATCTGGCATTTAACATGCCATTTGTATTTGCTTAGAAAATTTCATGTGCCTTTCTAAGCCTTCCAACATCACGTAGAAGAGGATATTTGGCATTTGCTGGTAGTTAAAACTGCACTCTTACCTGTCACGCTGCAAATCTGCATTAACTTTAAAGTTTAATGGGCTTGCTGATTGAATTTGTTTGAAGTTTTAAATTGCACTCCCAAACATCACACATAGCAAGGAGAATGCTCGGAAGGTTGTGGAATTTGGATTTACACCAGCCAAAGGCATTTGCTAAGGAATGTTTATGCTCAGAGACCCACGCACGGAGGACTTTGGCATTTTAACTTGCCAAATCTGCATTAAAAGTTTTTGCTGTTCAAAAAAAACCACGTAGAGGGGAGTTACTCCTGGCACCATTTGCATTTGATTGCCTTCAATGGTATTTTCATGCTCTGCTGTGTTGGATTTGGGGGATGAGTGGCTAGTATTTCAATTTGACAAAGAGTTTCTACAACTGTAATTTGTTTGCAAAGTTTTCTTCTATTTGCATTTGCCATTGGAGTTTCATATAGCTTCTTCAAAGCAATGTTCTTCTTTCCAGTTTGTTTGCCACACGAGGAATGATGGTTTGTAGCTGCTAACACATTTGCATTGGCTTTTAATTGCCTTCACTAGGTTTGCTGCTATGATGTTATCCGCAAATGGTGAAAAGAAAGATCCAAATGCATCGTTGGCGCAATGCTGCAACCTTGTATTCCTCATCAAATCTATTTAATATCTCTGGCTTCAAGTGCATTCTCATTCTTGCATTAATCTCTCCTGGAAAAATTGCAAGTACTCTACTCCAACTATGGATGTCAATATCATTTTGCAATTACTCAAAGGGCCAAGTTGCCGGTAAAATTAATGCACATGCATTTATCCAGGTCGGGCCCCAAAATGGGTCCGACTAAAAAAATTTTCATTTTCATGCCACTAAAATTCAAAATACCTCATGAACCTTAAACATACCTTTGGAAACGATCAACACCATTTTCGGATCATCAGACTGAGTTTTGCAACTTTCAAGCACTTGCGCCACATTTTTGCATTTAATCGCGAAGACGT
Source organism: Cryptomeria japonica (assembly GCF_030272615.1). Classification (NCBI taxonomy): domain Eukaryota; kingdom Viridiplantae; phylum Streptophyta; class Pinopsida; order Cupressales; family Cupressaceae; genus Cryptomeria; species Cryptomeria japonica. The sequence continues at coordinate 347,400,978 of NC_081415.1, read as the reverse complement.
AATTTTCAAACCTATCAAAACACCTTTCTGGATCTCGCAATCTGACAGGCATATACTTTGATATACAAGAATGAATTCCACCAAACGATTTTTCAAGATGAATCCTGAGTGAAGAGATATTAATTTTTGAAAATGACCAACTGGCTTTGTCGACACTGCGGACCTGATGAAGTCAATGTTCAGGCAACACATGATGCCTTTCTTAAAAATATCAGATGACCTCCGTAGACCCTCAAAAATGAGATGTAGGTACCTTGAAGTACATATCAAAACTTAGAATTCTCAGTTCAACCAAAATACTGACTGGGTGCAAATGGTGCGCTCATGAAAATGGCTACTTTAACTGATACGACAATGAAAGTACGAATAACTGAAACAGATGGCTCAAGAAACCCTTCTGAAAACTGATCAAATGGATTTGTAGGAGCTTGAAATTTGAAACTTAGCTGTTCATTTATACCAACAATAGCCCAAAAAAAACATTCTGACATGACACTCACTGAGGCAACTTTTACACTTATGCAAAACAGGGCTCCGACTAGCAGCTGAAATAGGGACTTGTCAAACCTCACAAATTGCAAATAGATCGAGCTTGGTAAACTGAGCAAATGGATTCATGAAGACTTGAAATTTTGCGCAGAGGCACACTTTTATGCATAAAATTCAATCCATTTTGAATTTCATTATGATAATCAATAGGGCAAAAGATATAAACACCCAAAGTAGGCTACTTAGTAAAATCTGCATTTGTGCCTAAAATGCACTTTCAACTCACCCCTTGAAATGGGTACCTGATAAATTGATCCAAACTGAAATCTGAAAGTTGCACATCACTGCATAGGTCAAATGAAAGGTGTACAACAAGTTTCCAAAGCCTTACCCTTTGAAAATCAACTGGCTCCATTTTACCCTCTCTCTAACTAGGTCATTCAAACTGACTCATTTTATGATCATTTGGAAATGCAAAGCAAAAATTTGAAATGGGCCTCAAAACTTGACTCAAATTTAATGAGTCCCAATAGTTGCTCTGAATGGAGATGGTTGATTGCAAAATCAACACAAGAATTCAGAATCTATGGTTAAGAAGACCACCCAAAAAACGGAAACATCTCTTCTCTTCTCTAAAGCAAAGGGCTTCCTTATTCTACCCAAATAGCAGAGCATTTTATTGAAAACCACACAACAAAAGAAAAGAAATTGTACAAAATATACAACTTATAAATGGCTCGGGGCCATCAAAACTGAAATCAATTCTTACCTCAGTCAGACACATGATTTTCGTTTCCACAAATCAAAGGCAAGCTGAAATCATCATTCACATCTGCCTGTTCAGAAACACTTCCACTTCTCATCAGCTGATCACATAAAACATAATCATCAGCATGTTCATAATAAATCAATCTTTGAAAACCAAATGAATGGTGAAAGGGCTGGTCACTAGGTGACATAAGAGTGCCATACTCTTCACCATTACTTCCCGTCTAAAAAGAAAAGTAACCCAACTTATTCTGAATAATGGAAGCATTAGGCATATCTAAATTGTTAGTTTGCACAAGAATAAAACATTCAATATTGTCTTGCAAACTAGAGAGGAAAGCTTCCTCATAAAATGACTGCTCTTCAACTTGCTGATCATAATTTCTATCAGTCTCTTGCATAAGTAAAGACACGTGATCATCACTTGTCAATGGTTCTTTTCCCACTTGTAAATCAGGGAAAATTATTTCAGATTTGTCATGCCTTTTAAAAGAAAGATCCACACAATGCATATCAAAATCTGAGTTCATATCAACATATGAATCTACATTATCACACCTATCAAGCATATATGCATCTTCATCTTGTCTATCACTCAAATCAAATATAGGGAAAGAATCAATACCATAAGTATCATACATTACACCCTCAAAAAAATCATTAATATCATAACATGTACTGGTTGGGTGTAAGAGATTGGGCACATTTTTTGATGCATACCTCTGAAAATCAACAGCTAAGAGTTCTAAAATTTGTTCACTACTTAGTGAACCTTCTTCTTCATTTTCATTTTCCTTGGCTTCATCCTCTGAGTTGTAAAAATTGTCCCAATCTAATAAAGGTATTAAATCAGTAGTGCTCAGGTCTCTATGCACATTTATTTCATCGTTACAACAACTCGCATCCGCATCATAGCCTTTATCATGCTGCTCATAAAGTGCTGCTATATGTTGCAACATAGTTTCATAACTTTGATTGCAAACATCTTGTGGATTGAACTTAACAACAAGGTGATCCATACCATTAAGATCTGAAATCTCAATGGGCTCATGATTAGTTGAACAATTACTTATGTTCTCAAAAGTTCCTTCTTGCTCTGAATACACATCTAAACTGTCATGTTGTGAATAAGAGTCACCTTCAGCATCATAGGAGGCATATCCACTCATGGATTCATCTCCTTCACTGTACATTTTCAGATTTAATTACTTCAATCTCATCTATCCATTCTTTAATGCAGACAACACTTTCTTCTCTCAAGGTAGTAGACCAATTAATTGAGTCAGGCTCATCAAGCTCTAAAAATAATTCAATCAAAACAGACTCATGGGGTCTAGCATCAGCTGGAAACTCATTTAATGCAGCTATGAATCTTTCATAAAAATATATGATGACTCTTCCTCTTTTCTTTTCCCTACTTTCTTTCTCAAAAACCAGATGAATTTCTCTCGGATCTTTTGAAGACATACTGCAATCTCTTTATCAATCTCTTTCAGATTTGACAAAGGATTTGGAGATCTAGGAACTACATCTAGATCCATCAAGTTTATAACATTTACTGAACCATTATTTGGACAATGCATCCTACTTCTTTACAAACTCCTTTCAAAACACGTGCAGTCATTAATTTTAAGAATCATACACACTTCTCCCATCACTTATGACTGAATTTTTTTTTAAAACATGAAGTATGTAAAAGGCAAACTTCTTTTCCTTTCAATGGTGATTGTTTCACCTTATAAGGAACATATAATTTCATAGATACTTTGAGGAATACTTGGTAAAATCAATGTTGCTGCTATTCACTTCATTTTCCCTTGACTGAGACCTTCAATCTAAAAACTCCAAGGCTCTGCTACCTCTTTGCTGCAAGCTCACCAAATCCTTTAAATTTTTTACAATAGTGCACACTGGTGTAGAGATCTTTCAGAGTCGCCACTCACTGCTGTGAGAATTTATAAAATCAATACAGAACATGAACAGATCTGGACTTGCACAAAGATAGAAAGATAGCAGACTTTCAACACTTGGATAGGAATTGACTCTCACAAAGAAGACATTCCTGACTTCATACAACATTACCAGACAGATAACAATAGATCTAAAAACACTTTCAGATTTACAACACTTTTATGACTCTTTCCTCAAATGGATATGGCTAGACTCATGGATTTGACTTGACAAAACTCTTACATCTCTGTCCCCAGAAGAGTCACCATTTTGTTGGCTCTTTTTTATGTTGAACAACAAAATCAACAACCAGATAATCTACAACCAAATTTTGAAAGGTAGCCAACCTCAACTATGATTTCAAAGGACTAACTGGACTAACTTAACAAGGATATTTAATCCTTCTTCTCTTCAGGCTTTGCAAGGCCTAGACGGGTTTACCTTTGATGCACTTCAAATACACTCTAAACTCACACACAACATCACCATTAAAGCAGAAATCTCAAACATAGCTCAACAATAAGGAAAGTACTGCAAATTAGCTACATTCACATTGACTCTCAACTACATTGGAGCTTGAGATAGGTGGGACATTACCACAAAACAGAAAGAAAATATATTAAATTCTGATTTGATTTTTAATTTTTGAGAAAACCCCAAAATGTGCAAGATCAGTGCCTTATCTAAGGGCAATAGAGTCATATATCAGACTACAAATGAAAACACTCATTGCAAATCCATCTTCATCATGAAATATTCCTGCATTAATGCCTTGCATAAATGCATTACTAAGATTATCCATAGAAAACATCAGATCCAGAAACATGAACCCCATTTCATTAATGTTTGTTCATAGAGTTTAAAATCTTCCTTGAAGATTACCTACAAACAAGCATTACACTCACAGACACAACTACTCATGACAAACATGATCCTCCTTAAGAATCAGATTTGAATAAAATGAAAGTACATTTCAGAGACAAATTATGTGCGAATTTGTGCATGTCTTACATACACAAGAACCTACAAAAAATAACACCTATAGCAAGAAAATAAAACTCCATTACTTAAAATAAGACATTACTCTGCAACCTTGAAAATAAACCGAGAATTGGAAACCAAGAAATCTGGAGCCTTTCTCACATAATTTTGGAACTCTTACAATGAGAATAAAATCAGAATAAGAAGGAGAGGGAAAAAGATTAGGTCTGCAACCAAAATTGCCAAGTGTCTCTTTTCCAACTGAATTTCAATCCCTTCCTTCTTCCCATGTAAACTACTCTTGAAATATCCTATATTTGTCAAAACTAACTCCATAACTACATTCCTCATCCCGAGAGCTTTCCGGTGATATATGATACTTGGTATTTTGAGTAAAAATAGACTTCTGGGTGAATTAGATCCTTCATATGTGCACATCATTTAAATTTTTCAATATTTTCTATATAGTCTGCACTATACAATCTAACTTTGATTTTTCCCTCTTTTTGGCCTGATGCCCTGCCACATGGCGGTCTCGGATTGGCTGATGGGATCCACTAGGATGACACCTCACTGATTAGCCACCTGGACTGCCTCATCACTGCCACCTATGCGCCACTGGACTGCCATGCGTACACCACATCATCGCCACATCATCGCCATTGGATGAGACCCGTGAGTTGGACTTCCAGCTGGACTTGCCACCTATCTTTCGCCATTTCACAATGGCTAACGATCTTGCATCTTTGAGTCACAAAGTCACGTGAGCCATTGGATCCTCTGCAACCTGCATGGTCTTTAGCCTTCATTTTCTGCACATGTTTTTCACTATTTCGTGAAGCGTATTCGGCGTGCATCTTCCCTTCGCGAATCCACGCACACCGTCCAATCTCCTCAACTTTCTCACTTGTTAATCCACTCTTTCTCTGCAAAATTTTCCTGCCTCGGGATCCATGCCTGCTCGGGGTCCACCTAGTCGCCACTTGTCGGCCTCCTTGGTCACCTCGGGAAGCATGCCCACGCACGTGGGGTCCCTCTTGGGTGCCCATCAACACCATCCATCAAAAGCCCAAAGCTTTGACACTGTGGATTTTTAAAGCTTTGCTTATAAACATCAAAAAATTCGCTCCCACCACCAATGTGGGATATATGCATTTTCCTGAGAATGCATTTTTGAGCTTACCCTTTGAGTTTTAATGGCGGCCTTTCTATCATTTGCATTGCCTGGAAGTTTCTACATTTTACATGCCACGTTAAGGATCACTTTCAGAACCACGCTGCCACTCCATTGCATTGGCTTCAGGTTTTCTATGCTTCTTCAACTCTCCATGCAGCAGTGAGGATTGGCATTCATTTTCCTTTGGAACTATATGAAGTCTTTTCAACTTTCTTTTAGCTTGCGTGAGGCAGAGAGGATAATAGCAGACATTGTTGAAATTTTAAATGCCTTCCAACAACACCTTTGACCATGCAAGCCAAACACCACTCCATGCAGGGGCTGTTGCCACACAGAGGATAGGATCTGGCATTTAACATGCCATTTGTATTTGCTTAGAATATTTCATGTGCCTTTCTAAGCCTTCCAACATCACGTAGAAGAGGATATTTGGCATTTGCTGGTAGTTAAAACTGCACTCTTACCTGTCACGCAGCAAATCTGCATTAACTTTAAAGTTTAATGAGCTTGCTGATTGCATTTGTTTGAAGTTTTAAATTGCACTCCCAGACATCACACACAGCAAGGAGAATGTTGGGAAGGTTGTGGAATTTGGCTTTACACCAGCCAAAGGCATTTGCTAAGGAATGTTTATGCTCAGAGACCCACGCAGGGAGGACTTTGGCAATTTAACTTGCCAAATCTGCATTAAAAGTTTTTGTTGTTAAAAAAAAACCACGAAGAGGGGAGTTACTCCTGGCACCATTTGCATTTGGTTGCCTTCAATGGTCTTTTCATGCTCTGTTGCGTTGGATTTGGGGGATGAGTGACTGGCATTTCAATTTGACAAAGAGTTTCTGCAACTGTAATTTGTTTGAGAAGTTTTCTTCTGTTTGCATTTTCCTTTGGAGTTTCATATAACTTCTTCAAGCAATGCTCTTCTTTCCAGTTTGTTTGCCACACGAGGAATGATAGTTTATAGCTGCTAACACATTTGCATTGGCTTTTAATTTCCTTCACTACATTTGTTGCTCTGATGTTATCTGCAAATGGTGAAAAGAAAGATCCAAATGCATCGTTGGCGCAATGCTGCAACCTCGTATTCCTCATCAAATCTATTTAATATCTCTGGCTTCAAGTTTATTCTCATTCTTGCATTACTCTCTCTTGGAAAACTTACAATTACTCTACTGCAACTATGCATGTCAATATCATTTTGCAATTGCTCTAAGGGCCAAGTCGCTAGTAAAATTAATGCACAGGCATTTATCCAGGTCTGGCCCCAAAATGGGTCTGACTAAATTTTTTTTTGTTTTCATGCCACTGACATTCAAAATACCTCAAGAAACTTAAACATACCTCTGGAAATGATCGGCATCATTTTCGGATCATCAAACTGAGTTTTGTAACTTTCAGGCACTTGCGCCACATTTTTGCATTTAATCGCGAAGACGTAATTTTCAAACCTATCAAAACACCTTTCTGGATCTCGCCATCTGACAAGTGTGTACTTTGATATAAAAACATGAAATCTACCAAATGGTTTTTCAAGACGAGTCCCGAGTGCAGAGATTAATTTTCGAAAATGCCCAACTGGCTTTGTCGACACTACGGACCTGATGAAGTCAATGTTCAGGCAACACATGATGCCTTTCTTAAAAATATCAGACGACCTCTATAGACCCACAAAAATGAGACGTAGGTACCTTGAAGTACATATCAAAACTTAGAATTCTTGGTTTGACCAAAATTCTGACTAGGTGCAAATGGTGTGCTCATGAAAATGGCTACTTTAATTGATACGACAATGAAAGTACGGATAACTGAAACAGATGGCTCAAGAAACCCTTCTGAAAACCGATCAAACGGATTGGCAGGAGCTTGAAATTTGAAACTTAGCTCTTCATTTATACCGACAATATCCCAGAAAAAACATTCTAACATGACACTCATTGAGGCAACTTTTACAATTATGCAAAACAGGGCTCCGACTAGCAGTTGAAACAGGGACTTGTCAAACCTCACAAACTGCAAACAGATCGAGCTTGGTAAACTGAGCAAATGGATTCATGAAGACTTGAAATTTTGCATGGAGGCACACTTTTATGCATAGAATTCATTACATTTTGAATTTCATCATGATAATCAGTAGGGAAAAGATATAAACACCCAAAGTAGGCTACTTAGTAAAATCTTCATTTGTGCCTAAAATGCACTTTCAACTCACCCCTTGAAATGGGTACCTGATAAATTGATCCAAAATGAAATCTAAAAGTTTCACATCACTGCATAGGTCAAATGAAAGGTGTACAACAAGTTTCCAAAGCGTTACCCTTTGAAAATCAACTGGCTCCATTTTACCCTCTCTAACTAGGCCATTCAAACTGACTCATTTTATGATCATTTGGAAATGCAGAGCAAAAATTTGAAATGGGCCTCAAAACTTGACTCAAATTTAATGAGTCCCAACAAATCCAATGTTTATCTTCTCATGCCTCATTAACTAATGCTGGTTCAATTTGAGAAATTAGACATACCTCTTCATTTGCCAGTCTTCCTCTAGTCATTACACCTTGATACTTATTCCCAATTATCTGACTTTCAGAGTGATTCAATCTTACATACCTGGGTGTATTTACTTGTTTTTATTCTTCAGTCACTGTGGAATTCTCAGATGATGCCGGTGTGATTGGATCAACAATTTGTACCGGTACATTCTATATAGGTTCATTTTTTATTATCTCAACTACGAGTTCAGAGTCCATAGACCTTGAATTACCTCTAAATTGTTCATGAATCTTTACATTTGTACTCTCAATGATTTTCTGCAATCTTTTATTAAAACATCTATATGCCTTGCTCTTAGATGAATAACCAAGAAACATTCCTTCATCACTTCTAGGATCAAATTTACCAATATAATCATCTCTCCTAATATAACATTTGCTTCCAAATATTTTGAAATATTTAAGAGTAGGAGTATTACCAAACCATAGTTCATGAGGGGTCTTACCGGTTTCACCTTTGATGTGAATTCTATTGAGTGTGTAAATCATTGTATTGACTACTTCTCTCCAATACACATGAGGTAGGTTTTCTTTTGATATCATGCTTCTAGTTGCATCCAGAATAGTTTTGTTCTTCCTTTCCACAACTCCATTTTGCTGGGGTGTCTGAGGTGCTGATAATTGTCTTTTGATTCCATTCACTTCATAGAATATTTTAAATTCCTTAGATGTGAATTCACCTCCTTGATCTGATCTTAAACATTTGATTTTCTTACCGGTTTCATTCTCTACTGTTGCCTTGAATAGTTTGAATTTCCCAAAAGCTTCTGATTTCTCCCTGAGAATAGTAACCCAACACATTCTAGAATAATCATCAATGATTAGCATAAAATATCTATCTCCTTGTAAACTTCTAGTTCTTGCCAGACCACATGAATCTGTATGAATTAAAATCAAGAACATTATTGGATTTTTTTGGAATACTCTTAAAAGTTGCTCTAACTTTCTTTCCAAATTGGCATTCCTTACATATCGGATTGTGAGGTTTTACAATCTTAGGTAAATCCCTTACTGCCTTAGTTGTACTGATCTTCACAATGCAATCGAAATTTACATGACAAAGTCTCTTATGCCATAACCAACTTTCATCAATATGTGCAATCAAGAATGTCTTCTCATTGTTATTCAAGTGAAAGATATTACCTCTAGTCTGATTACTGGTTGCAATTTCCAAACCAGTTCTATTCATGATTTTGCATTTACCATTCTTGAATTATAACTGAAATCCGTTTTCAACTAATTGACCAACACTCAAAATATTATGCTTCAAATCTTCAACATAATAAATGTTGTCAGTATTGTGCTTACCATCAAAAGATATAGTGCCTTTTCCTTTGATCAAACAAGCTTTATCATCCCCAAATCTTACTAGACCTCCATTGTATTCCTAAAAGTTTAAGAATTTACTTTTATCACCAGTCATATGATGTCAACATCCAGAATCAATGATCCATTCATCTTTTTCTTCAATTTTAGCTGTCAGGGCCTGCTCTACCGACTATATAGTAGGTGTTGGTTGATCTTCTATTATTGCAACAAAAGCCCATCCATTGTCTATTGGTTCCTCATCAGAATCATTAGTAACTCCTTCATTAGCATAGTAACATGAGTTGTCTCTATTCTTCTTAAATCTATATCTCTGATATTCAGGGTTAGGCTTATATGTTCTTTTAGTTTCTTCTCTAAATCTTTCATGTCTATCAAGACACCTAGATGCCATATGACCAATTTTATTGCAGTTAAAACATTTAAATGGTGCTTTACCTTCATACTTACTTCCAACTGGACCTTTAGGCATTTTCCTTGCAAATAGTGCTTCAAGCTCTTCCAATTCTTCATTCTCTCTTCTGATGTCTTCAAGTTCTCTTGCATAAAATGTTTTCCAATCAGATTTCTCAAATAATGATGATGATACTGTAGATGATGATGCTTTGAAGACTAAATCTATCTTAATTGTAGCAACATGACCAAATTCCTCAAGTTTAAAAGTTGAAAGTTTTCCAACCAAGGTATCTCTAGATATTGATGTGTTAGGCATTGTTATCAATTCATTAATAGTAGTTACTTTCATTTTGTATGCCGGTGCCAATGCTCTTAAGAATTTAGAAAAAATTTCATCTTCACTTAAGGATCCTCCACAACATTGTATACCCAAAACAATTTCATTAACTCTTTCCATAAAAGCAGAAATCCTTTCATCTTCTTCCATTTTCAGATTTTCATACCTGACTCGGAAGCATTCCAATTTTGCAATTTTGATAGTGGTATCACCTTCATTCAATGTCTCCAATTTGTCCCAAATAGCTTTAGCAGTAGATTGGTCTGATAATCCCATGATTTGCTGATCTGACAATGCACTCAAAAGTGCTTCTCTTGCTTTACAATCATTCTCCTGATCTTTAGCCAAGTTTGGTGGATTAGGTTGACTCTGAGTAGAACCAACATAGCCATTCTTTGTAGCATCCCATATGTCTCTTCCAATGCAATTCATATGTGTCTCCATTCTAATCTTGCATATACCATAGTTAGTTCCATCAAGCTTCAGACTGTCCTTCCTGAAATAGTTAGTTGCCATAGAATCTCCTCAAGTTGTTAAACTTCTGCAAAAAGAGGACTTGGCTCTGATACCAATTGTTAGGACCCGAAGGCAACTGATTCACCTCCCCCCTCTTAGTTTCCTCCAGGTCCTAATAGTTGTACCCTCTCTTTTAATATCTTTGTCATGTCTGCAACTGCTTCAATTGTCTGGGCATCTTTTTTCATGAGTTGGATATCAATGCACTTTAGATCTTTCTGCATTGTGTCATTTAGATCTTTCAACCCTTTAAGTAACTTTGTAGATTCCTCATGCCCTTGTTTGATGATAGAATTTCTCCACTTGACATTTTTCCTTGACACATAAAGCACATTATCATCCAAATTTTCAACAGGTTTCTCGGTTAAGAACTTCATCACGCCAAAATTATGCACGTCATTTATTTGTGCTAACACCACCACCCACTTCATCCTTTCCTTCTCCCAGGCAATAACTTCTAGCTCTAACTCTTTACTCATGGTTTTAGCATCTCCATAAACTTTAACCAGGCTGGCACTATATTTTGAACCTTGTTGTACTATAAAATTGACCCATTCATCGAATAGCTCTTCTACCATGCTTCTCCTCTAAACCTGATCTAACAACTTCTAGTTCATCGGTGATTTGGGGTCAAAGGATAGTGTCATCTGGGATAGGGGCTAAGGACTTGGATGGTGTATGGCATTGATGTATTTTTCCATTTGAGTGATGATCTATTTTAGCTCCTTTTTATCTTTCTTATCCTTCTAAGACCTAGATATCATCCTCTTTGTGGATGATTCTAGGTGTTTCGCATCTACCGCCCTCAAAGCAACTCCCAAATCAATTTTCTCCACTGTAAAATCATCTTTAGTGGCCTTCTCTGAATCTTTGCCTGAGATGGATTTTGCTACTTCAGCCACCCAATGACCTGTTGCCTCATCCACTTCCACCATTGCCTATGTTTTCAGCTTCTTTGGTTTAGCTACCTTCCCGAGGCATTTTCTCACCATATCCTCCATGGGATTGTGATAGGGACAACATTACGTTTCTTCTCAATCGATGCTCCTAGCCATCGGGGAGTGTTGGGAGTTTCTTTAGAAGGTGGAGGTGTCTGAGCATCCAGTGAGTCAATTACAGTCAAAGTACTCATTGGGTTTGTCTCTCCTTATGGTTCTTTTCCTATAACTGCATCTTGCACTAGAGGGTTATTCAATACCTATTGATCTATTATCACTTCGATTTCTTCACCCAGATCCAAGTCTACAACAATTAATTTCACTGCTGGTTCTTTTCTCTTCTTCTTGCTCCTCAAGTGAGTAACTTAGACTGTTGAAGATTTCAACGGGGATCTCTTTGACCTTCTGAGTTGAACCTCTTCAATTATTGGCCTTGTGTCACCTGTAATATCAACAACTTTGTTAGAGGTAGAAATAGGAAGTTGAGTGGTAGCATGTAGACCAACTATTAGTTCGTGGCAAGGCATGATTGATCCTTTTATAAATTTCTGATCCCTTAGCCATTTTTCTATTCTCCTTATGACATTAAAGGTCCTGGCCTAAATGTTTTCTACTTCTCTCCTATCCTAGTCAATCTCAGGAATCGACTGTCCTTGAATCTTCTCACTCAATTTAGGATCTAAGATATATTCCCCTATTTCTTCCTGCACACCAGTCACATTAATGGGTAATTTCATGGTAATCACTTGCTGTAAAGTGAACCTCGACCATAATCTCTTTCTTACTTCCAACTCGTCACTATAATTTTCCCAGTAGTCCTCCAGCTGGGGCTCATGAAACAAATGATCATCCATATTTAGGTTTTCCACAACATACCCCCTGCTGTCAAACTTTCGCCTGGCAATGTAAGGCTGCAAATTCATTTTCTTAAATTCTAACTCTAAATTCAAAGCATCGGACATTGATTTATAACTATAATAACCAATTTCAATTGGAAAAACAACTTCGGAGTTACCCTTTGTTCCTAGGTTTTTGTCAATATGAGCCAATTGTCTACTCACTTCAATGAGTATATAGCTGTCAAAGGCATATCTAGGTAATTTGAACGGCTCACCCTCAAAACCACCCACTCAGAGATAGGTAAATCTAGGAAACTGAGTGAAAGAGCTTTCATATATGCTAATCAATTCCATGGCTTCAACCGACATTCTTGTACTAACATCACCTTGCAATTCAAAGGCCAACCTCCTTGCGAAGACATCATTCCATCTGGTGAAATGCTTTGCATATTTTTGTTGTTGCAGTAAAGGGTAATAGTCATAGACTTTCATGCCATCCACCTAAGGTTGATTATGAAATCCTTGCCAATCTCTAGTACAAGCTAGTATGTAGAACAAATATGAAGACATGTAGAAGCTAGACATACCCACAAAACTGCTCAAACCCTCATGGAGTCTTTCTGCAATCACTTGTGCCTAGTCAAGGTATTTTTCACCTACCAATAACACCTGGATATAGAAATACATCTAATCCTCCCAATAAAAGGAGTGAGATTTCCCCTTGAGCCTATTCAACAAGATAATAATATCTTGTACTTTTGTAATGAAGTGTTCTCTGGTAAGGGGCTTTGGTAACCAAGACCTGCCCTTTTGCACCTTCAAAAGCCAATTTCTTGCAATTACACTTTTATATGTGATTTTCTTTTTAGATAAAAATGCATATGAAGTCCCAATTGACCAGTCCTCGTATGACTCCTTATGTGGGATCCCCATTGCAGCCATTACTGTCTCTCTACTAATCTCCACCAACAACTCGCCGCTACTAGTTCTAATGCATTTGTTATCAACATCATATCTATTCATGCACGTTATTACCAAATCTGGACAGGGAGCAGTAGTTGGAAAGGCTGCAACTTCAATCAGACCACTTCTTACTATCTTCTCCATCACTGAACTAGATTCAAGGTTTTTGGCCCTTTCTAATAAATCTCCCAGGTTAGCTTGAGCCAAAGAGGTTTCCTACAACTCTGGAAGTATTCTCACTAAGCATGATGTCCGACCGAGTTTTGGAAGTACGGGCCTCATTGAGGCCACTTTTGCATTAAACAACAATTCCTAAACATGACAAAATTCTATTCCAAAACAAAAGATCCCTCCTACTTTGACTGACCTTCTGAGCTAAAAACACAGTAGAAGGAGATTATCAAAACTCACCTGTAACCACCTTGAAATCTGTAAAACCCTCGGTAGAATGGAGCTGAAATTACCTCCAGCCTCTTTGGCTCCTTCAATAATAGCAGCTACAGCTTCTATAATTTTGAGAATTCACAAGTCTTTTTAAAATAAACAGAAAAACAACAAAGAAAGATCTACACACACCTCATAATAATTCACTCGAACGTGTGAGGTAACAATGATATGATAGGAACCTAACACTTTCTTAATTACTTATCAACTCTGCACAAACGGTTTGTATTTTTCATGATTTCTTTCTAAATTAAATATTTTAAACTATGAGATGCCAAGAATATTCCTTTTTGTCGTGCCACCTTCAATGTATTAAAATATTTATAGCCAACTTGGAATGAACCTTTTGAACCTTGAACTAACATGCAAAGAGTTCAATGGTTCAAGTTCAATTCGATGAGACAGAACAAATAATTCTCAACCTGCGGCTCAAAACAACACCGGGAACAAGCAAAGACCTTTATCAAACAAAAAGGGAAATGTTGAACCTTGAACCTTGAACCAATTTTTAAACAATTCAAAGTTCAGGTTCAAAACCGACTTAACACGTTCACACTTGGTCGTTGAATAACATTACATAGCCACAGATCACGCAAAAGGGTCGGTTGAACCTTGAACCAAAAAAGGTTCAAGGGTTCAAAGTTCAATACAAATTACAATAATACGCTTGCCTAACCATAATACAAAGCTGTGAAAAGCATTACTTAGAGCATGCGTTGAACCTTGAACCTTTGAACTGTGAAAAGGTTCAATGACTTTGGTTCAAAGAAAGGAAACATGAGGCCGAAAGAGGAAAGAGACACCAAAAGCAATCTCTGAGTGTGAAATTTAATGAAAAATTGAGGGGATGCTAACATTGGCTCTGACTGGGGACTGGGACGGCAAGGGACCTAGACATGAACCCTAGGATCTCTAGTTTCGCAAACAAGCCTTATTAAAAATGGACTGAAACAACACAAAAATGGAACATAAACAACAAACTAAACAAACCAAAACTTATGTACAAGACTCACGAGGGACTCTCGTTTACAACTGATATAACTTCAAATCCTACCCATTATAGGTCAGGGGAAGAACATAACCATCTTGATATTCTAATTTGAAAGAGTTAGGGCCTTTACCTCTTGAATTACAAATGGTCCTTTCCATAAAGATTCAAACTTTGCATGAGCCCCTTTTGGTTCCCTTCTTCTGTCCCAAAGCAAAACCTAATCACCCAGCATGAATTTTCGTGGACTGGTTTGCCTGTCAAATATTTTCTTGACCCTCATTTGATGTTCTATGATTCGATCAACTAACTTGTCTCTTTCTTCATCAATCCTCATCAGATGCATAATCCTTTTCTCCAAGGAATCCCGAAAATATACATCTTCAATGACAGTTTGTAACTTGGAAGCAGTAAGTTCTAAGGGAAGTGTCACCTGAGCACCCACGTCGTATACCAATTCAAAAGGTGACATTCCTATGGCTCTTTTAGGAAATGTACGATCTGCCCAAAGAGCTTCATACAATCTTTTGTGCCAGTCTTTAAAGATTTCACTCACAAATCTCTTCATAATATTAATGAGATTTTTATTACTCGACTCCACCTGGCCGTTACCCTAAGGATAATAATCTGAGGAGTGAGCGAGAGATGTCCCATGATCATAACAAAACAAATAAATCTCAACAGAAGAGAAGTTAGTTGCATTTAGTGATTTTTTTAGTGGCTAATATTCGTCAATTGACTATTTTTTAAAATTTGAAAATCAAAATTTGGCTAATAGTTCAAGTTTTAAGGTAACCTAAATCGCCACATTTTTTACAAAATTTTATTTCAGTCTTATTTAAATTGCTAGAGAATTTATTTTATTAAATTTTTTAACTCAAAGATTCGTCAAAATATTCGATACACAGTTGGATTAGATTCACCAAAATTTTATTATTTATTGTAAAAAATTAAATTAATTTGCCAATAATACATCATAATTATTAGTTACTTTAGGGTTCTACTAGCAATCTTTAGTTGCCACAACTGATTCAAAATATAATCTAATGACCATCATTGCATTCCATGAGGTAAACTGTACCTACAAGTTGTAATGCTCATGGGAGTTGAGTTACTTTTCAAGTGTTGGCCTCAATGGAAATCAATGGTATAAAAACAATTTTGGGCCCCATGAGTATTACAAATTTTAAGTACATTTTATCTAACGAAATATAAACAGGGCTATTAGATTAATTTAAATTAATGCTAGTAACTAAATAAAGTAGTGTTTACCCTTTAAACTCATTAGTGATTTCCACCTTAAGCATCTACTTTTCTATAAGAATTTTTTTTTTTTAATGAAATTATTTGCAATAGTAATTAATGCATCCTTGTGTTATTTTCTAAGATTCACCAAGATTTTCTACCAAAAAATTTTGATGTAAAAAAATTCACTAATAAAATTAATATTTTTCTTTAAAAAAATGAAAGATTCACCAATAAATTTTTTTTTTTTTTATCCAAAATAAATAAAAATTTGCCAATATTTTATATCTTTCTTTGAGGGGGGGTTTCTTAAAGTTATCACTGGTTGCATTATCAGCCACAATTTTCTGAGGAACTCCAAATCAAACCAGAATATTTTCTTTAAGAAAATTACAAACAATCTCAGAAGTTGTCTTCCGTACTGGAATAGCTTCAACCCATTTGGTAAAATAATCAGTGGTTGTCAATATGTGTGTATGCCCTGCACTTGAGGTAGGCATCAAAGGACCTATAAAATCCAAACCCCACTATTTGAATGGTTCATCCACCACTACTGGTTGAAGAGGTAATGCTGCAAGTTGTGGTTTACCTATGAATAATTTACACTTTTCACACCTGGCTACCCATGCGTATGCATCTTTGAACATGCCTGGCTAGTAATAATAATTTCTCAAGATCTTGTAAGTCATTACTGTTGACAAGAAATGACCACCACAGGCTTCATCATGAAAGGTCTTCAATAATGAGTCTTGAAGTGATTTATCCACACAGCGCAAGAAAGTTCCATCCAACCCCTTTTTGTACAACACATCATCAAAAATGACATATTTGGCAGCCTTTAGTCTCAAGTTCTATTTTTCTCTTGGAGAAAGATGCGCAGGATAGTCCCCATAAGTTAAGTAATATGCAACGACTGCAAACCAGAAATCTTGAAGCCCAACAAACAAGACTAAGGGCAGCTCCTCAGTCGTTTCATTCTTACTTTCAACAATCAACTTACACAGGCCTTGTCCCCTTACTAATTTTGTTGGTTTAATGTCCAAGTTAAACTCCTGAATCTTAGATACCCATGAGGCTCTATTATTCATTCCTATATCCTGTTGTGTCAAAATGCTCTTTACTGCAGAATGCGACACATAAACAATTGCGTGAGAATGAAGAATATAGTACCTAAATTGTTTTACAGCTTTCATGACTGCATATGCTTGCTTCTCCATCAAGGAGTATTTCAATTAATGTTTCTTTAGGGGAACACTCATGAAGGATATTGGAACTTCTTCATTATCTTCATTCTTTTGTAGTGAAATTCCTGACATAGTATTCTCTAAGGCATAACAATAAATAATAAAATCTTTCTTAAAATATGAATTAACCAGAATAGGTACCTGGGCAATGGCCTCCTTTATTGATTAAAATGCTTTCCTCCCCTCTTCATTCCATTTAAATGCTTTCTTTTCACTCATCAAGTTTACAATGTACCGAGTGGTTTCTGCAAAATCCAGAACAAATCTCCTCAGAAAATTTACCTGTCCAAAGAAAGATCTAACTGCATTTCTATTTGATGGTAGACTTAACTATTGAATTTCCTTTACCCTCTCTAGGTCTACTCTCACTCCTTCTTTAGAGACAATGTGACCAATAAATTTACCTTCTGTCACCCCGAATACTGACTTTTTCGGATTCAATGACACTCCATGTTCACGACATCTTTGCAACACTTGCCTCAAATCTTTTAGGTGATGCTTTCTTCTATTCGAGAAGATAGTTAAATCATCAAGATATACAACAATACAACAATTATCTTATCTTTCAAATGACCAAAAGATAATTCTATAGCCCTCTGAAAGGTCACCCCTGCATTGATCAGACCAAATGGCATCCTGTTATAAGTGAAAGTACCCCAAGGAGTAATGAAGGCAGTTTTATGCTAGTCACTTTCTGAAACACTGATCTGATTATAACCAGAAAAGTTGTCAAGCATGGACATCATTTTTTAACCTGAAACCATTTGTAAAATATGAGCCATAGCAGGTAATGGGTAATTATCTTTGAGACTGGCCTGATTCAGGTTCCTAAAGTCCACGCAAATCCTTATTTCCCCATTTTTCTTCCAGACTGGGACAATGTTGGCTATCCATGTAGAATGGTGAATAGGGTATATAATCATGGCCTTCAACATTTTATCTACTTCCTAAAATATTGCTTCAGCTACTTTAGGATTAAAATTTCTAAGCTTTTGCCGAAAAGGACTCACTCCAAGTTTCAAAGGAATGTGATGTTGAAATTCCCCTCCCTGAAGTTTTTCAGGTCCTCGTAACACCAAGCAAAGACATCTTTGTATTCCAATAGGAGAGAAATGAACCTCTCTTTCTCTATAGGTGTGCAACATTTTTCTAGATTTATATATTTAGGATCTTCCTCAGTGCCAATGTTAATCCTTTCATAACCTCCAACATCTTGAACTGCTTGAATCTATTCTATTGGTCTCAATTTCTGACTACTTTGTTTTCTCTTCAAAATCTTTTGCCTTTGTTTAAAAAAGAAGAGAACAACAAGAATAGGAAACAAGACAACAATTAACAAGGTTTACAAGAAAACCTCCTACACTTCAAGCTTGACAAAACTTAGGAGGGTATACCTACTTGTGACTACTTTCTCACAACTTAGTAGATGGTTTATAGAAAACCAGTGCGAATTTCTACAAACTTCTTCACTTTAGCACAACCAAACATAAATGAAAGATTTTTTTTGATTGTAAAGGATCACAAAGAATGTCACGAATACTAGCAACTTAAACCAGTGCCTTATCTGGGCCTCAAAGTCATCAAAATCAAGTTAAAATTTGACAATAGAATTCATATACATATTACCACTTTGATCTACTGAATCCGTATATGTCTGACATATACAAACTTTAAACCTGTGGTAGACCTAGTCATCAAATTCATGTGAATGTAGTGATTATCAATGAAGATGAATTAAGTATATTTAATTCTCCTCCTTGAGGAAAATACCTAAAACATTCCCATCATTTGCCTTGCAAATCATCTAATTAAACAGTCCTTGATTATCTAATCAAAAATGAAAACCAGCATACAAACATAAAGAAAACATAGATCTGGGCTCAAAAAATACTCTCATTGTATATTACTATTCTCTCATTAAAATTTTACATAGACACAGGAATTACTCAAAATGCCAAAACAAAGCTTGCATATGTTTTGCCAGACCTTCGATACAATTTTTTTTTGCGATCCCTGTCTTGGTAGTCCTAGTATCCATTTATAAAAATTTGGATGCAACAATCTTTGGACTTCCCTAGAAGAATATTCCTATCCTTACCAAAATTCCCTCCAAAAGTTACACCGATTCCAAATTTGCAACTAAGGTAGGGGCATAATTTATTTTGGAATGTACTCTTCCACAACTGATTAGTTGTCCAGCTAGAAAATGACCAACTAACCTCTCTATAATTATAAATCAGGTGCTTGATTCTTTCAATCCTTTGAGGTTCCAGTTGCCCAAAAATCTATTGCAAAAAGCCAACTGCTTCAGGATGCCTCTGAACTGCCACATGTTGGGGCATCAGTGGGATCTTCTTTCTCTCCTGTCTCTTTCAAAACATACTTGCTCTCCCATAATTTGAATGTCTCATCACTTGGCCAAGGAAAACTAATAATTTTAAGGTTCTGTTTATTTAAACCTTTCCATGTCACCCTTAGTTGTTTAACCTCCTTCTCCAAAAAGCCAAAATGTGATTTTACCTTTTCAATTTCTTCAATAGTTTGAATAAACAAAGAAGTATCATCCATGTTTATAATATTATTTATTCTTTGAGACAGCCTATGACCTATCTCCTCAATCCACACTTCCTTGTCTTTAATTTTATTTGCACTTAAGAAGCCTCCAGGAAACAACTCAAACTTTTCATTTGCATATGCTTTTCGGAATAGATTTGCCCTTCTTTCAATGTTTACTCTTTCTGCTGCAAACCTGGACAAATCTTTTACTAATTCATAATTATATTTGATTGTATCACCAGTACCTAATTCTTCCTGGGATAATGAATATATGGACTCTAAGTCCACCTCTCTGGCAATCCATTTGTCCAAAATTGGCTCCAAAGTAGCCTTATCCTCCTTCAAAGAAACCAAAAGAGTCATTATTCTTTTCATGTTTATATAAACAATTGGTGCTCGAATAGTATCAATAAATTTCACAATGGTGCTTATGACCTTTTCTTCATATTTATTTGCAAATATTGACTGAGCCTGCTTCCATTTTTCAATTTCATCTTGAACACTTTCCATTGACTGGAAGTCAAGAGTCATGGGGGAAGGAGGAAATTCAATAATAGGACTAGAAGGAGGGGGCCTAGCAGGAGAAGAAGCAATCATTAGTTGAGAAGACTCGCCCTTTTGATGTTGTCCCTCCAATTTACCTTTCATCTCTGCAATGGTGTTGTCTTTAGAAGCTATTTCAAGCTTTTCTTCATTATAGGCCTTGAGGACTACTTCTAGTTTTACTTGAAGACCAGCTTTCTCTTTTGCCTCCTTTTTGGCCACTACCATTCCAAATTTAGCAGACTCTAAAGTCATGCTAGCAGCTTCAATTACCCATGTATCTCTGACTCTCTTTACTATCATGCCCCCTGAGTAGTCAGGTCCTGAGGATTCTCCCCTTCTTCTATTCTCTTCTCTTTTAAGTGACCACATTACTAGATCTGCATGCTCATTACTATAAGTTATTCCCTCCAAGGGTTTTGTTTCTTTTCTCACTGCATCAAAAATTATAGCATCTATTATATCCCATTCTAGGAGAATTAGCACTCCAGCATCTTCAATCAATTTCCTTCCCTCCTCTAGGGTAATCACCTCAAATTCCTTTAGCATTTCCTGCTTTATTTATGCCTCAATATCAGATGGATCTTTATTTGATTGTTCAATTTTTTTTTTCACATCTCTCCTTGAATTGATCCATATGCTTTCTCCAAACAAATTGTAAAAATGCTCTTGACTTCACAAAATTGTCATCAGCCAAAAATTCATTACTGGCCTATTTTATAATAGGATCCAATTCCCTTCTAGCAAATTCCCTAGTTGTCAGATCCATCTTAGCAACTGTTGGCTCTTCTGGCATTCCTTCCTGCAACTCTCCATAAGTAAAATAAATTTCCCCCAGGCTTCCTAATTGCATTAGTTGCTCAGCAACGACGTGCTCATCACCTATATGTAATGGGGATTGGAAAGGTGAATACATGGCTTCACTTGGTTGTGCCTCTTCCTCCAATCTCTATCTCTTTCGGGAGGTTTGGGACTCAGGAGAATCCTCCATTGGCCTTTTTCCCTTTGATGTGGAAGGTTCATCCCTCCTAGGAATCACCACATTATAGCCCGATTTCTTGTACATTACATACTCTCCAAGGGGAATGATCTTAGCAAAAATGGGTTTGGTCAAGATGATCTTGGCCTTTTTCAGGATCTTCTTTTATCACTGCATCTTTCTTCTCATTCAAAGTTTGCATGTCATCCTCAAAATAATCTATCAAACATTTTACCATTTCCCCAAATGGGTGGAAACTCTTCAATGGATCATAGTTTTTATCAAAATGTTGGACAAAGTCAAGAGTTTTCTTAAATACTAACCATTATTCTTTTCTCACCTCTTGCTCTGCCAGATTAAACTCATTTCTTATTAAGTCCTCAGGGAAGTGGAATTGATGAACTTTGGCCCCACACCTGACCTTCTTTCTAAACATACCATTGAAGAAATATTCAAGATCAACAAACCTTGCAACTGTTGTTGGCAATCTGTATGGCTTGAAGAATTTCTCAAAATGTAGCCAACCCCCTTTGGTAATAACAAATTGGTGTGCCATGGTAATGATTGGAAAAATTGTTCCTCTGCCCTTATTTGTTAATTCTGCTTCCTATAGACCCCCAATCTGCCTTATGATCTTAGCAATACCTAGTTTCAAGGGGACCTGATAAGGGAGAAAGTAAGGAGTTCCTCTGAAGCCATATACCCTAAAAACAATAAAACTAGGATATAGAATTATATCACCTCAATTATGCACAATTTTAATGTCCTCTGCAAACTCCTTGGGTCTGATAAATTCAAAGAGAACTTTTGGGATCCTGGGGTTCTCTTGACATAGAAGAATTCTTAGCTTTCATGCAAAACATCTGTCAAATTTCAGATAACTAGCATCTTCTCTATCCCAAGATAGATCTACACTCCATAATTGTATGGGCATGTCTTCACCATCCTTTACTCTCAATAGGTCCATATCCTTTGCAAAATATTATGTACCCTTGAACAAGAACATGTGCATTAACATAGAATACCAGCCAAAAGGTCTATCCACTTTGGCATTATTGATCCCAATCAAACCCTCATGGATGACATTCGCAAGATAGGGTGCAAAGTCATAAGCTACTTCTATAGATGGATTAAGAATTTGTGCCATCATGAGCATGTAGTGAGTAGGCATATCATTTTCTGCATCTTCTCCAAAAATCTAACACATAAACCAATATACTCCTTTAGCCCTCAAAGTGAAGAAATTCATAGGGAAAGGTTCAACTGTACTAGGCCTTACCAATGTTAGCCCTCCTATCTTTGCAAAGAATTCCCTCATGGGTCCACTTCTAAGATGGTCCTTCTGAGAATCATAAACCTTCTTTAGCATTTCAAAATCAATAGGCTCTAAAAAACTTGAGGATTCATTTAGCAAGAATACCTTTCTAACCTCTTCAACTGTAATTTCAATTAGAGGGCCTCCACTGATATTCCTCACAATCCTAGTGATAGGGTCATAGTTCTTTGCAATTTGGGTCAGCAAGTCAATATCCATAAAGACTCCAGGGACCACTAATTTCCCTACATCTAATTCCCATAGGTTGTTTGTAGGAGCAGGTGCATTTCGTTGACTAAACCCTACCTTGAACAGACCTAGACCAGACATGCCTATCTGGGGATCTCCTAGCCAACATCCTTTGTTATACAAACCATCACCAATCTGCAGGTGAGAAGACTTGGGCACAAGTTCCTTTATTTGGGCAACACTATTCGTGGACTAAACCAATTGTTCCAAAAAATCATTGCAGATAGCCCTTTCCTGATAGTCTACTTTTCCTTTAAATTCCCATCGTGGTGACATTTTAACAATCTAATATTTATCTTACTTTAACTTTTACTTAAGCAACCCTTCAAAATTTCTAGAACCAAACAATATCAACACAAGCAGAAATTGCAAATCACATTCACAAAACAACTTACTTGTCACTCGAGAACTTACAGAAGCTGCACACTTTGTCTCTACTAACCTTCGTGAATGCCTTTTACAATTAAAATTTCAAAACAAGGTCTTATGAAGCAACCCCGGTGGCAAATCAGCATTAATTACCATCAATGGAGCCACACACTTTGCAATTAATTCATTTGAATTTCAAATTTCCACTCTAACGGACCAAAAGAGTTTCTTCAGTGTGCTTTTCCCTTCAGTCGCTGACCCACAAAGAGTAAAACTCAAGCAAATTTCCATCGTGGTCTAGTGACAACTATTAGATCACACAAATTTAGCACACCCATTAATCACGTAATCTTTCGAAGAGGGCCCACCATTCTTCATCCGTTTGCCTTTTGTCACTAAGTCACGATGGGTAAAAGGACTTGCATCTTCCCATTGCGGTCTCATGACCACCGTTGATTTTCCTTGGACTTGACCACAGTTTATAACACCTTAGCCGCTCACACTGGCTAGGCCCACCCATCAGTTGCTAATCTGCAAAGAGTAAAGGACTCACAACTCTTCATCATGGTCTAGCGACAACCATCAAATCAAATCCTTACCGCTTGATCTTTAAGATCCCTCCACCGCTTAACTACCACCGCTGGATCCCTGACCGGCCCTGCCACTAGTGGCTTGTCGTTGAGTCGAGATGGGTATTCAACATGCAACTTCTCATTGCGGTATCATGACACTCATAGGTTTAAGACTTATCTGACCTTTAAGAACTCAGTGTATATGTTAAGAAACATACTTAGGACTTTAGGGAAAATTTAAAGTTTTCCAATCTTAATGAAATAAAAACCGCCTAAGCCTAAAACTTAAATGGCCCCTTTTTAACGACGTAGAGACCCTTCTGGTTAAGTGTAGAAAAATGAAAAGGACTAATAGATTTTATTTAGAGACATAAGACATAAAGGTTTTTTATCAAATGTTTTCAGAATTATTAAACCCAATACCCTTAGAAAACATGGACCTACAGACAAGGAACAATCTGAAAAATTGTGGAAAAATTTAGGGATATTAGGAATATTTCAACACCATCAAAAATACTGATAACATGTTCATCTTTTCTTTTCTTATAAGCATCATGGAAATCAAAGAGATGTTCTAAAGAGACCAACCCTTTAGGAATCTTATTTCCTTTTAACTACATAACCCCATCAGTTAGCTCTTTGGTCCCCTTTGATGAAAATTGTTAGTATTATGGATGACTTCATCATGTGTTGCATTGGTTTTGTCATTGATGTCAACACTTATCTTTCTGGAGGTCTACATTGTTGATTTGGCACTCTGTTTATATTGGTTTATTGATGAACTGACACTTTGTGGTCCCGGTATGGATATTGGCTTATGTACAGTTATTGGTATATGTTTCACCGACAGCTCAAGAAGTTGGTAATGAATTGTTATCATCTGGAGATCATTCAGTTATGTCATAGACATGGATTGGATGTTTGCATTTGGCATTTTTCATATTGGTATGATCGGGTTCACATATTTTCCTTAACTGGCAGATAGGTCCAATTTATGAATCGGCATAGGAAAACATGTTCCAGATCAGAACACGATTTGGAAATGATTTATTGATTGAATAATGTGTAAATGTATTGATGCCAACATATTGTATTGCACCAAGGCTTAGTTTGTAATTGATTTAAATGTAATATCTTTTAGGAGCCGACCTAACCATTAGGTCTTAGGTTTTGTATAAATAATTGTAAGATCTTATTTGGAAGAAGTGTGTGCGTATATTGAAGATTATTGTGAAGAATGAAAATAAGTAGATCCTTATGCAAATCACATAGATATCATCTAAAGGTTGAAGGAAGGTTGTTAAAGGTCATGAAGGTGTTTGGTCCTCATGCACAGAGCTTAAACCTGTACTGAATCAGGCATTGAAGATGCTAAATTGAAGTAGTACATTATTATTGGATTTGACCATCTAACTGTGTAGTCAGTGTGACTCCTAATTTTGTGATTGAGCAACGAGCTCTAGGTAGTTGGCCTTTTTGCATGTGTAGACCCCATTATTGTATTCACGTACTATCTACAGTAGTATCATCTGAATGTGGGTAAGGTTTCCCACCGTGGTTTTTCCCCTTACAGGGTTTTCACGTCAAAATCTTTGTGTCATGTGTTGTGAATGTTGTTTCTCTTTCTGTTTCATGCATTAGGTTGTACTAGTAATACTATAACTATTAATCTATTTTACCAGCACTAAGTTTTAAGTTGGAATAATTTTCTTTGGGTTGAAATTTATTGACAACTAATTCACCCCCCCCCCTCTTAGTTGTCCTTCTCGGTTCCTAAAAATCGGTATCAGAGCATAGTCCTCTTTTTGTAGAAGCCTAACAACTTGAGGAGATCCTATGGCAGAAAATATCTTCAGGAAGGACAGTCCCAAACTTGATGGAACTAACTATGGTATATGGAAGATCAAAATGGTGACACATCTGAACTGCATTGGAAGATAAATATGAGATGTTACGAAGAATGGCTATGTTGCTCCTAATCCGAATAACCCTAATCCACCAGCCTTATCTAAAGACTTGGAGAATGATTGCAAAGCAAGAGAAGCACTTCTAAGTGCATTATCAAATCAACAAATAATGGTATTATCAGACAGTTCTACAACAAAAGCTATTTGGGATAAACTGGAAACATTGAATGAAGGAGATTCCACTGTCAAAATTGCAAAACTGGAATATTACCGGGTCAGGTATGAAAATTTAAAAATGGAAGAGGATGAAAGAATTTATGCATTTATGGAAAGAGTTAATGAAATTGTTTTAGGAAGACAATGTTGTGGAGGATCTTTAAGTGAAGATGAAATTATTTCTAAAGTTTTAAGAGCTTTGCCACCTGCTTACAAAATGAAAGTGACAACTATTAATGAGTTGAGAACAATTCCTAATACATCAGTATCTAGAGATACTCTGGTTGGAAAACTTTCAACATTTGAGCTTGAAGAATTTGGCCCTGTTACTACAGTCAAGACTGATATAGCCTTCAAAGCATCAGCATCATCATCATCATCATCTGACAAATCTGATTGGAAAGCACTTTATGCAAAAGAACTTGAAGAAATTGAAGCACTATTTGCATGGAAGATGCCTAAAGGTCCAACAGGAAGTAAGTATGAAGGTAGACCACCTTTCAAATGTTTTAATTGTAATAAAGTTGGTCATATGGTGTCTATGTGTCCTGATATATATTCAAGACTAAGAGATGAGGCAAAGAGAACATATAAGACTAACCTTGAATATCAGAGATACAAATTTAGAAAAAAAAGAGATGTCATGTTACTATGTAGATGAAGGTGTTGCAGACGATTCTGATGAAGATCAATAGATAGTGGATGGAAAATTGTTGCAATAAAATAAGATCAACTGACACCTGTTGTCAAACTAGTAGAGTAGGTATTAGAAGCAAAAATTGAAGAAAATGATGAATGGATCATTGATAGTGGATGCTTGCATCATATGACTGTTGATAAAATAAAATTCTTGTCATTACAGGAATATCATGGAGGTCAAGTAAGATTTGGAGATGACAAAGCTTGTTTAATCAAAGGAAGAGGCACTATATATTTGGATGGTAAGCACAATACTGACAATGTTTATTATGTTGAAGGTTTAAAGCATAATATTTTGAGTGTTGGTCAGTTAGTGGAAAAAGGATTTCAATTACAATACAAGAATGGAAAATGCAAATTCATAAACCAAACTGGATTGGAAATTGCAATCGATAATCAGACTAAAGGTAATATCTTTCACTTGAATACCAGCAATAAGACATGTTTGATTGCTCATATTGATGAAAGTTGGTTATGGTATAAAAGACACTGTCATGTGAATTTTGATTGCATTGTAAAGATCAGTTCAACCAAGGCAGTAAGGGATTTACCTAAGATTGTGAAACCTCATAATCCTATATGTAAGGAATGTCAAATGGGAAAGCAAGTTAGTACAACATTTAAGAGCATTTATGAGAAATCCAATAATATTCTTGATTTAATTCACACTGATTTATGTGGTCTAGCAAAGAACAAGAAGTCCTCAAGGTGATAGATACTTTATGCTAATAATTGATGATTATTATAGAATGTGTTGGGTTACTTTTCTCAGGGAGAAATCAGAAGCTTTTGGAAGATTCAAGATATACAAGGAAATGGTAGAGAAAGAAACCGGCAAGAAAATCAAATGTTTGAGATCCGATCAAGGAGGAGAATTAACATCTAGGGAATTCAATGCATTCTATGAAGATAATGGAATCAAAAGACAACTATTAGCACCCCGAACATCCCAGCAGAATGGAGTTGTGGAAAGGAAGAACAAAACTATATTGGATGCAACAAGAACAATAATGATGGAAGCAAATCTACCTCATATGTACTGGAGAGAAGCAGTAAATACAATAGTCTATACTCTCAATAGAGTTCACATCAAAGGTGAAACTGATAAGACCCCTTATGAACTATGGTTTGGTTATATTCCTACTCTTAAATATTTCATAATATTTGGAAGAAAATGCTATATTAGGAGAGATAAGTCTATTGGAAAATTGGATCCTAGAAGTGATGAAGGAATATTTATTGGTTATTCAACTAGAAGCAAGGCATATAGATGTTATAATAAAAGATTGCAAAAAATCATTGAAAGTACTAATGTGAAGATAGATGAACATTTTAGAGGAGAATCAAGATCAATAGGTTCTGAACCGTCAGTCGAAATGATTATAAATGAACCGACACGGATTGCAGTAGAACAAAATGAAGAACCAGTCACACCGACATCATCAAAAAACTCAATTGTGACTGAAGAACAACAGTCTGTGAATGGAAATCAAAATAAACCCAGGTATGTAAGATTGAATCATTTAGAAATCAGATTATTGGAAATAAAAATCAAGGTGTTATGACAAGAGGAAGATTGGCAAATGAAGAGGTATATTTAATTTCTCAAGTTGAACCAACATCAATTGTTGAAGCATGTAAAGATAAACATTGGATAAAAGAAATGGAAGATGAATTAGAACAGATTGAAAAGAATGATACTTGGACATTAGCTCCCTAGCCTAAAGACAAAAATGTAATTGGAACTAAATGGGTATTTAGAAATAAACTCAATGAAGATGGTGAAGTGATCAGATACAAAGAAATATTAGTTTGTAAAAGTTATTCTCAGAAAGAAGGAATTTATTATAATGAAACCTTTGCATCGGTAGCTAGAATTGAAGGAGTAAGATTATTTCTTGCATTTGCAGCTCACAAGAACTATAAGGTTTATCAGATGGATGTAAAATGTGCATTTTTGAATGGAGATCTTGAAGAAGAAGTTTACATTAAGAAGCTTGATGGATTTTCATTAACAGATGATAAGGATATGGTTTGCAAATTAAGAAAATTATTTATATGGATTGAAGCAAGCTCCCATAGCTTGGTATACTAGACTGGATAAATATATTTTAAAGCTTGGATACACAAAAGGTAATGCTGACAGTAATTTGTATTACAAAATTACCAATGATGACATTTTGGTTATTGAAGTATTTGTGGATGATATCATTTTTGGAGGAGAAGAAGAGTTATGCGAAGATTTTGCTAATAAGATGCAGGAAGAATTTGAGATGTCTATGATTGGAGAGATAAAAAAATTTCTAGGTTTGCAGATTTCTCAAACAGATAAATGTATATTCATTTGTCAAAAAAAATACTTGAAGGAACTTTTGAAAAAATTTGGAATGGAAAACTCTAAATCAGTAAGCACTCCTATGACTACAACTGATAAATTGACATCAAAGGATGATTCAGCTCCAATAAATCTAACAAGGTACAAATCTATGATTGGAGGGTTACTGTATTTAACACAAACTAGACCTGATATAATGAATGCAATATGTATTGTTTCAAGATTTCAAAGCAATCCTAAAGAAAATCATGAAACTGCAGTAAAAAGGATTTTCCCGTACCTGCAAGGCACAACAAATCTTGGTTTATGGTATCCTAAGGATGACAATTTTGAGTTATGTGCATATATAGATCCAAATTGGGCAGGAGATGTGGATGGCGGAAAGATTACTAGTGGTGGTGCATTCTTTCTTGGCGGAAGATTAATTTCATGGATCAACAAGAAGAAGACCTGCACATCATTATCTACAGCAGAAGAAGAATATGTTGTAGTAGAAACTAATTGCACTAAGGTATTATGGATCAAGCAAATGTTGAAGGATATCAAGGTAAAATGCAAAGAACCAATAATTATTTACTGTGATAACTCAACAGTAATAGATATATCAAAAAATCTGACACTTCACTCTAAAACAAAGCATGTTTCTATTAAGAATAATTTTCTAAAAGAAAACATTGAAGCAAATGAAGTGAGATTGGTTTATGTGAACACTAAAGAGAAAATTGTAGATATTTTTACAAAGTCTTTGCCTAAGGAAACATTTGAATATCTTAGAGAGAAGTCTGGGGTAATCACCCCATTGACACAGACTTAAATGATGCAGATTACCATCAAACCGACAGGGACTAACATAAAAAATCTTTTTCCGACTTGATGAAGGAGAGCTACTGCTTAGGGGGAGTAGTTAGTTGTATGTTATGTTCTGATTTTGATTTTTAACTAATTTGGAATTTGATGTCAAAGGGGGAGAGATGTCTATGGAAAAACATTATTCTTTGAAGATGTATTTTGGTTTTAATTATATTGTTTATGTTTTTGGTACAAAACTTTGTGTTGATCTATTTAGGGGAGATTGTTGGCATTCTATTTTGGCACTTAGATGTTTTTCCATCTAGTGTTGTCATCAATGCCAAAGGGGGAGATTGTTGGTATTATGGATGACTTTGTCATGTGTTGCATTGGTTTTGTCATTAATGTCAACACTTATCTTTCTGGAGGTCTGCATTGTTGATTTGTCACTTTGGTTATATTGGTTTGTTGATGAACCAGCATATTGTGGTCCTGGTATGGATACTGGCTTATGCATAGTTACCGGTATATGTTTCACTAGAAGCTCAGGAAGTTGGTGATGACTTGTTATCATCTAGAGATCATTTGGTTATGTCAAAGACATGGATTGGATGTTTGCATTTAGCATTTTGCATATTGGTCTGATCAAGTTCACATATTTACCTTAACCGGCAGATAGGTCCAGGTTATGAACCGACATAGGAAAACATGTTCCAAATCAACACACCATGATTTGGAAATGATTTATTGATTGAATAATGTGTAAATATATTGAGGCCGACATATTGTATTGCACCAAGGCTTAGTTTTTAATTGATTTAAATGTTATATCTTTTAGGAGCCAACCTAACCATTAGGTCTTAGGTTTTGTATAAATAATTGTAAGATCTTATTTGGAAGAAGTGTGTGCGTATATTAAAGATTATTGTTAAGAATGAAAATAAGCAGATCCTTGTGCAAATCACACAGATATCATCTAAAGGTTGAAGGAAGGTTGTAGGTCATGAAGGTGTTTGGTCCTCATGCACAGACCTTAAACCGGTACTGAATCAGGCATTGAAGATTCTAAATAGTTCAATTACAAATAAATCAATATCCGATGCATGATAAGCAGTACATTGTTATTGGATTTAACCATCCAACTGTGTAGTTAGTGTGACTCCTAATTTTTTGATCGAGCAGTGAGCTCTAGGCGGTTGGTCTTTCTGCATGTGCAGACCCCATTATTGTATTCACTTACTATCTACAGTAGTATCATCTAATTGCGGGTAAGGTTTCCCACCATTGTTTTTCCCATTATAGGGTTTCCATGTCAAAATCTTTGTGTCATGTGTTGTCAATGTTATTTCTCTTTTTGTTTCATGCATCAAATTGTACTAGTAATACTATAACTGTTAATCTATTTTACTGACACTGAGTTTTAAGTTGGAATAATTTGTTTTGGGTTGCAATTTATTGACAACTGATTCACCCCCCTCCCCTCTCAGTTGTCCTTCCTGGTTCCTAACAAAAACTCTTTGCATTCTACATCTGACCCTTCAAAGAATGTACTAGTAAATGTTTCTAGACACTGCATGAAATTATTAATTTGTTTATCATTTTCGAAGACCTGCCAAAACTCAAAATTTTCAGGAACACTAGGTTGATATATCAACTCAACTTGATAAGTATCATTGGTAAACTCAGGGTGAGGAATTAATAAAGAAGTTGATACCGCTAAATAATCTGCTTTGGAGTTTTTGATGCAGATCTTCTTGGAGTCACTCTAAACACCTAGTTATCTTCCTTGCTCTCTTTAACCTGCTAGCTCCTCAAGCCCATCTAATGGTACTTGGTAAGGGTTCTACTAGTTATACCTCCAAGGCCTAATCCACTTTGGCTTGCCTCCAATGTATAGCCACTGATCTTTAACAAGAAAACTTCCTATTGAGGATTCCACCTCAATCTCTAACACCACTCCCAAGGGCTCCAACAACCTCTGCAAAGGATATTACTTCTCCAACTTGTTCTATGTGAGTAAAATGAGCTTACATAGTGTCTTTGATGTCTTTTAGGGGTTTTATTACCTTCAAGTCCATCGCCAAGCCTTCTCAACCTCACTATGTCTCTACTGGCTCCAAATAGGCCTAATGCAATTAGCCCTCCTATTGTGGTTTTTAGGGCCTTTTTTAAAATATTCCCACACAAGGCCACCAATAAATTATAGATTTGAGTACCCTTTTCAAAGTTACAAACAATATTGCAAAATGACATCTAGGTTCTCTGTACACAAGGGGTTTCCAAATTTGTCCTATTTTCAAGGGTTTTAGGCCTACCAGGGTGACTTGCAAACAAGGCTTTGGGAAGCTTCACCAGTCAAAACATCTGCCAAGATAATCATGGATTATTTAAGGGTATTCATAGGGGTCTTCTACCAATCCATATGTGCTCTGAAATCGCACATCTTTTGTTGTCCTAGTCTCATCAACTCCTAGTTGTGAGCCTAGGGTATCATTGTAACTCCACCAAAAGGGTTTGAAAAATCACACACCCTACTCTAAACATATTTACAGACCCTAACCTACCATTCTACATGATTTCAACTGGTGCCATCAGTGGATGCTCAAGTTAGAGCCATTTTTGCTTAAACCCTAGTTTGCAAGGGTTTTACACCTAGTCCTAGAGAATGGATTAGATTTCTGCAACCAGACACAATAAAATTTGCTAATCTACCTTGTTGGAAATCAGACTCAACAATATTTCATCCCCTACCTATAAAATTCCTTTGACATGTCCGTATTGGACCATACAATTCAACAAAACAAAGGAACAGTTAAAACAATGTTAAAACAAGATTTCTTCTTGCAACAAAAACTTTCTTTTGCATTCCAAACTTCCCAACCCGTACAATGATGATGTATTGGGCTTTAAACTTCCTGTTTCAATTAGTTAGAATCAAATTCTTCACCGCCAACATAAAAAATGCAACTTTTCCCATGTTGCAAAATGTTGCTTAGCAACTTTTACATTTTTGAACCTTAAGATGCAACTTTTCATTCAAGTGTACTTGTAGGCTCTAAAAGACCCTCAACATATTCTAGGAGACTTAAGACAATGCCTTGCACCCCATTACATGATGACTCTATTATAGAGTAGTGCATCTATGAACAACATCAACATTACAACTTTGTAGACTAATAACATCCTGAATGCAACAAAAACTTGGACAACTCGACCATGGCTCCATTGAGTCCCAAATGGTTGGTCCATTATTACAACTTGAAAGACAGCACAAAAACTTAGAACAAACCAAAATTGCTTGGAGTGATGTGTTCCCTACACCATACTCCCCTGGGACAAAGAACTCAAGTCCCTTGAGTTAAGAGGTCTACAATTTCCACTCCATGCTGAGGTATATCTGGTTCTGACATCCACATAGCATCTAATTTAGGCAACCCTACCCACTTGACAAGATAATGATTGTATACTCATTTCCTTATCTTCTTCACTATCTTGGTGTCCAAGATACTTTGCAACTTGACCGGTTGGCATGGTGGCAAATCTCTCACCCAATCTTCAGTACCCTGTGATGAAGTTTCTAACTAATGTGTTTGTGATTCTCCCTTGTATGGATAGAGATCACATACATTAAAGATAGGATAAATACCCAAGGTGGGAGGGAGTTCAACTTCATTGCATTCTGACCATATTTATGCACCACCTTGAGAGGCCCAATCTTCTTCATCAATAGCTTAGTAGGCTGCCCTTTTGGAAGGCTCTCCTTCCTTAGGTATGCTAGGACCAAATCTCCAATCTTAAATTGCACATTCCTTCTTTTTTTATCAACATTCATCTTATACTACTCAGACTTTTGTTGTAAGGTCTGCCTTACCTTATCATGCACTTCTTTGATGCCTTCTGCAAAATTCTCACCTTGTGCACTCTTAGGTTCCATAGAACTGAGATCTCTGAGCTCTAGTATGCCCCTAGGATGGAAACCATACACTATATCAAAGGGACTTTTACCTGTACTTTGGTTAACTGAGTCATTGTATGCATATTCTTCCTGATCGATTACCAAATCCCAAGTTTGCCCATGTTGTTTGGTGAGACATCTCAGCAGATTACCCAAGGATCCGTTGACTACCTCTATCTAACCATCTAATTGAGGATGATAGGAAGATGAAAAGGATAATTTTGTGCCCAACTTTCTCCAAAGTGTCCTCCAAAAGTGGCTTAAGAACTTCACATCCCTATCACTGACTATGCTGATTGGAAGGCCGTGAATTCTAACTATCTCTTTGAAGAAGAGTCCTACAATATAGGTGGCATCATTGGTTCTCTTGCAAGGTATAAAATGTGCCATTTTGCTGAACCTATCAACCACTACATTCACACTATCAAATCCCCTTGGAGTTCTTGGTAATCCTAATACAAAATCCATGCTCAAACATTCCCAAGGGCTCTGAGGTATGACCAAAGGCTGGTATAGACCTGCATTACTTGATGAACCTTTTTCTCTTTGAAAGATTTCATATTGTTCTACAAACCTTCTTACTTCTGATTGTAACTTGGGCCAATGGTAAAACCTACTAACCTGCTCCTTAGTTTTATCTATGCCAAAATGACCTCCTAGACCTCCCTGGTGCTTTTCTTGAATAATGTTTTGTCTCATAGAACATTGGGGAATGCAAAGAAGGTTTCTTTTGAACAACAAACCCTCTTGTATCATATACTCTGAATAAGAGACATGTGAAGTGTTAGAAAAATCAGAACAAACAATGTATATCTCTGCAAATTCTTTATCATCCTTGTAGAGGTCTTTTAACTCAATCAATCCCACACTTTGCAATTGTATCTCCTACATAGTCATGACTCTCCTACTTAATGCATCAGCTACCTTGCTTGCAGTGCCCTTTTTGTGCTTGATAGTTAAGGTGTAGGATTTTAAGTATTCAACCCACCTTAGGTGTCTTTGATTCAACTTCTCTTGCCCATTAAAGAAACTAGGGGCATGGTTGTTAGTTTAAACTACAAACTCTTTGGGCAGAAAATAATGATGCCACTTCTTCAATGCTTGCACCACGGCATACAATTCCAAATCATATGTGGAGTATCTTTCCTTGGATTCATTCAATTTTTCTAAGAGGAATGCTATAGGATGACCTTCTTGGCTCAAAACAACCCCTATTGCCCTCTGGCTAGCATCACACTCTACTATAAACAACTGACTGAATTCAGGAAATCTAAGGGTTGGCAACTCTACTATCTTAGCTTTCAACAATTCAAATGCCTTATTGGCTTCCTTTGTCCACTTAAATTGACATTTAATCCTTCCTTTAATGGTGTTGAGTATAGGAGCACAAACCTGGCTAAAGTTTCTCACAAAATTCCTATAAAAAGATGTCATTCCATGAAAAATCTTAACATAATTTATGCTCCTAGGTGTAGGCCAATTAAATATTGCTTCTACTCTACTTGGATCCATCTTTAAACAACCTTGTGAAATGACAAAACCAAGGTAAACTAACCCTGTTTTTCAAGAACTCACATTTTTCAAGGTTGATTTTAAGTTGAGCCTCCTTCAACTTCTTCAAGACCATCTCCACATGCTTAAGGTGTTCTTCCTTGGACCTGCTAAAGACCAGAATATCATCAAGATACACAATAACAAACTTGCTAATAAAATCAACTAAGACTTCATTCATGAGTGTTTGAAAGGTACTAGGTGCGTTGGTGAGGCCAAAAGGCATCACCAACCATTCATATAGGCCTACATTGGTTCTAAATGTTGTCTTCCATTCATCACCAGGTCTGATTCTTATCTGATGATAACCATATTTCAAGTCCACCTTTGTGAAGTAGCATGCTCCACCTAGATTGTCCAATAGGTCCTCTATCCTTGGCATGGGAAACCATTATCTTATAGTGATCTTATTAATTGCTCTTGAGTGAGTGCACATCCTCCATTTCCCTCCTTTTTTAGGCACTAGAACTGTGGGAAAAACACAAGGACTCAAGCTCTTTTTAATAAACCCTTTGTCTAAGAGTTCTTGGACTTGTTTGGCGATCTCTTTATTTTGACTAGGTGACATTTTATAAGCAGCTTTGTTAGGTAGATTTCCCCTGGTATCAAGTCTACTTGATGATTTACATGCCTCATTGGAGGCAAAGAGTTAGGCATATCAACTCCTATAACTTCTTCATATTTCTTTAATAGACCTTGCAATTCTTGAGGCACTTCACTCATTGGATCTTCCTTAGCTTCATCTTTAGGCTTTAGCACTATCGCTTGTCCCTGATTACCTTCTTGTTTTAACACTTTAAGGAACTTTTTTCCACTCAGAAACATAACACTTGACCCTACTTTTTTTTCCTCCTTTGGATCAGGTAATGGATCCATTTGATACTTACCATTTTTGGTGATGAGATAACTATTCTTTTCTCCTTCATGACAAGCTTTCACATCATATTGCCATGGACGACCCAGAAGCAAATGACAAGCATCCATAGGCAAGATCTCACATAGAAGTTTGTCTTTGTATTCACCAATTTCAAATTCCACCCATTCTTGTTCATCAACTAGGACATGTTGACCTCGGTTGAGCCATGACACCTTATAGGGAGTGAGATGAGGTAATCTTTTCAGTTTGAGTTTATCCACCATTTCAACTAAGACAATATTCTCTATGGAACTTGAATCCACAATCACCTTACAAATATTGCTATGTGACTTACAAGTGGTCCTAAATAGACTTTTCCTCTATGGTGGCTCTTGAGCTTGGGGTATCTTTAGCATTGTTCTTCTCATCATCAAATTTTCTCCATCTGTCATTGGCCCTGCCTTATTGATTGGAGAGGTCTCACTTTGAGTATCCTCCTCTTGCACTGAGTCCTTCTTTCACTCATGTATGAGCTTTTTGAACTTGAGGATTTTCTCGGGCACCTACTCATGGTATGTCCAACTTGGTTGTAGTGGTAACACCTACCAGTGAAGACTGTATTTCCTCTCCCTGAGCTTCCGAGCTTGCCCCTAAAATTGCTTCTCCCTCTAAAGGATCCTCTATATGTTCCTCTTTGTGAGTCCCCACTTCCTTCTTGGTTCTTATGTTCTTCATTTCTTGTAGCATTCTACCCTCTGCCAAAGGTTCCTCTACCTCTAAATTTCTTACCACCTCTATGTTTCTGATTTTACTCACTTCTCCTTTTGATCTTTTCCTCAGCCCTTAATGCCAACTCAAAACACTTATGAGTAGTGTCTGGTGTGAGGATGCTTATTTCATCTTGTATGTTTTTCCTAAAGTCATTCATGTATCTGGCCAATTTCTCCACTTCATTCTCATGTTTCCTAGCCCTCAAACTTAGCTTGTGGAATCCCTCAGTGTATGCATTCACATCTGGTTCCCTTTGTTTCAAATTTTACAGTCTCTTGTGAATTTAGACTTCATAATATCCTAGTAGAAATTGAGTTGTCATCCTTATCTTCATACGCTCCCATGAAGTTATCTTTTTCTTACCTACTTGCACCCTTTCTTCTTGCATCATGTTCTACCAAACTAGGGTTGATCCCCTCAATCTTGACTTGACCACATTTACTCTTTTCTCCTCTGCTACCTCTTTATAATCTAACTGATTATTCAATGCTTCTATCCAATCTAATAACTCCTCTCCATTGAGATTTCCTCCATAGGTGGGTAATCCATCCAAGTTATCCTTGGAGATGGATTTGACTGCATCCAAGAATATTTTTTGGTCTTGAGGCATTGCTACTATTTTCCGGTCCTCCTCATCTTCCACTTCTTCATTTGTCTCATCTCTCCATTCAATCTTAACCTTCCCCTTCTCCTTTTTGACATCTCGGGTCCCTTTAGTTCCTTCTTGATCCTTCAATCCTTCTAACATCTCTGCCACCATTTGTCAGATGTCTTTTGGAGTCATTACCTTTGGAGGTATTGGACTTGCTTCTGATTCCTCACAGTCTAGCATACATCAATGTTTCAAAGAGTGGCTTTGATACCACTCTTATGTAGAGCTTCTTGGAGTCACTCTAAACACCTAGTTATCTTCCTTTCTCTCTTCAACACACTAGCTCCTCATGCCCATACAATGGTACTTGGTAAGGGTTCTACTAGTTATAACTCCAAGGGCTAATCCACTTTGGCTTGACTCCAGGGTATAGTCACTGATCTTTAACAAGCAAACTTCCTATTGAGGATTCCACCTCAATCTCTAACACCACTCCCAAGGGCTCCAACAACTTCTGCAAAGGATCTTACTTCTCCAACTTGTTCTATGTGAGTAAAATGAACTTACATAGTGTCTTTGATGTCTTTTAGGGGTTTTATTACCTTCAATCCCATCGCCAAGCCTTCTCAACCTCACTATGTCTCTACCGGCTCCAAATAGGCCTAATGCAATTAGCCCTCCTATTGCAGCTTTTCAGGGCCTTGTTTCAAATATTCCCACACAAGGCCACCAATAAATTACAGATTCGAGTACCCTTTTTAGAGTTACAAACAATATTGCAAAATGGCATCTGGGTTCTTTGTACACAAGGGGTTTCCAAAATTGTCCTATTTTCAAGGG
This sequence comes from Cryptomeria japonica, assembly GCF_030272615.1. Classification (NCBI taxonomy): domain Eukaryota; kingdom Viridiplantae; phylum Streptophyta; class Pinopsida; order Cupressales; family Cupressaceae; genus Cryptomeria; species Cryptomeria japonica. The sequence goes on along the minus strand of NC_081415.1, from coordinate 347,362,737 downwards.
TTTTACGCCTACCCAAGTGACTTGCAAACAAGGCTTTGGGAAGCTTCTCCAGTCAAAACATCTACCAAATAAATCATGGATTCTTTAAGGGAATTCATAGGGGTCTTCAACCATTTTTCAACTTTTCTTCTACCAATCCACATGTGCTCTATAATCGCACATCTTTTGTTGTCCTAGTCTCACCAACTCCTAGCTGTGAGCCTAGGGTATCATTGTAACTCCACCAAAAAAGTCTATAAAATCACAGACCCTACTATAAACATATTTACAGACCCTAACCTAGTATTCCACATGATTTTAACTAGTGTCATCAATGGATGCTCAGGTAAGAGCCATTTTTGCTTAAACCCTAGTTTGCAAGTGTTTTACACCTAGTCCCAGAGAATGGATTAGATCTCTCCAACCAAACACAATCAAATTTTCTAATCTACCTTATTGGAAATTAGACTCAATAATATTTTATCCCCTACCAATAAAATTCCTCTCTGTACAATGCAACAAAACAAAGGAAAACAGTTAAAACAATGTCAAAAAAAGATTTCTTCTTGCAACAAAAACTTTCTTTTGCATTCCAAACTTCCCAACCCATACAATGATGATGTCTTGGGCTTTAAACTACCTGGTTTAGTTGGTTAGAACCAACTTCTTCACCACCAACATAAAAAATGCAACTTTCGCCATGTTGCAAAATGTTGCTTAGCAACTTTTACATTTTTGAACCTTAAGATGCAACTTTGCATTCAAGTGTACTTGGAGGCTCTAAAAGGCCCTCAATGCATTCTAGGATACTTAAGACATTGCCTTGCACCCCATTACATGATGATTCTATTCTAGAGTAGTGCATCTATGAACAACATCAACATTACAACATTCTAGACTAATAACATCCTAAACACAACAAAACTTGGACAACTCAATCATGGCTCCATTGAGTCCCAAATGGTTGGTCCATTATTAGAAATTGAAAGATAACACAAAAACTTAGAACAATCCAAAATTTCTTGGAGTGATGTGTGCCCTGCACTAGTTTTGTTCTTTGGGAATGGCCTCAATAGAAAACGCATTAAAATATTCAATTTCATCCTAGACTCTATTTCGGTAATGCTTCAATCTCTCATTTTTTACATTGAACAATCCTCCGACCTATTTCACAATCAACTCCACATCTCCTTTGACTTGGAGAAGCTTTACTCCCAATTTCTTTGCTTTGGATAATTGCAACAGTAAAGCTTCATACTCAGCCGTATTGTTGGTGTTCTTGAATTCTAGTTTGAAAGAAAAAGGAATGTGAATACCAGAGGGAAGAATAAGAACTACCCTTGCACTAGAACCTGATGCCACACAACTCCCATCAAAATCCATCATCCATAAGTTTTCTTTTGGCTCTATTTGTGACACATTTTCTAAAGCTTCATTATCAGATAAAATCGTGTAATTTCTAAATTGGCACTCATGATACAAAATTTGAGCCTTTGGGTCATCAGAGGGGGAAACGATGAACTTAGATTTAGGTTTAGGCTATAAAATGACTCATTGTTTTCCTATAGGAATAGTGGCTTGAGACCAATCCATCTTTATCTCACCTCCTAAGTCTCTACAGAATGTACAACTTAGCAACGTGCCATAGTTGGCAGGGATATCAGCTATTAGAATAGTTATCTTGATTCATTTATTAGGGTGAGCTGCAAGGACTACTGGAGCATCTTTGATCTATCCTAATAGGGGTATTTTTTTGGAGTCCATTAAATAGCATCTGCCAAAGTTTTTTGTCAAGGATAACCCCAACGCTTTGGCTACTATAGATGGCATGATATTATCTGATGCACCTGAGTCTATAATACAGTTGTTTAATTTATGACCATTTATGAACAATGATATATAAAAAGGCTCAGGTTTTGACTCAAGTACATACAAAGTACCATCTATGTGGAGGATAGTTATTTCAGGGGTCATTTCATGAGCAACATGATAAGCTGACACATCACTTTGGGAAGACAATGTTACATTTACTAGTTGTTGTGTTCCATTGGCTTGTAATACATTACTTCCTTTTACAAACTAAACAAGTCTATCCAATTCTTTAGGATTTAATTTAAGATACCCAGCTAGTGTAATTTGGATTTGGGAAGATTTACAAAAGTCTACAATATCAAATGAACCTTCCATTTCTACAGATTTTACCAATTGAGGTTCTTGAGGTTTATGATCATTATTATGAAATCTGAAAACAATTTCCTTACCTTTAGAATTTACAGCAGAGGATGAAGAAATGCCCAGAGGTTTTGCATTATATTGATTCCTTGTGAGCACAACACATGAAGGATCTTCTGAAGTAACCAAAATGTCACCTCCTCTTTCTGAATTTGACTCGTACTCTACGAAGTGGATTTCAGTGTTGCCAGGTTGCCTAGAAGATTCTTCTTCACTCAATTCATTTAAAATCTCTAGAGAACTAATTAGCTATGCATAATGCACCATTTCAGGACAAGAATTGTCATCATTCTCATCTATAAGATGAAAAACACACATAATACTCTTTGGTGGTGGGGCTTCAATCACCAATCTTTTTTGGGTAGGGGGTAATTGTCAAGATTTTTTTCCAATCCCCAAAGACTGATTTGTATTCTTCCTAGGTATGTCTTGATAAGGTGATGAATAAGATGTAATGGCTTTAAGTAGTTGTCTTTTAAGAGTTATTACATCATTCATTAGTCTCTGGATTACAGGGTCTGAAGAAGTAGAGGGTTGAGTATTGGGTATCTGTACTTCTCTCTTCCATTTTCCTATAGTGATCAAATCATCCTCCAACTCAACAACAAGTGTTTTGACATTAGTTAGGGTTTCAATGCTTTGTCTCCGGATCAGGAAACCTATCTCTAAAGGCATGGAATTTATAAAAAAATATTTCAGATTTTCGTCCAAGGGTTTCTGATTGACAGGAATTTTATGTACAATCTTATCAAATTTTGCTACAAAATCCCTCATGGATTCCGAAATCTCTTTTTTTAACTGGGCCAATTGAGCCAAAAGAGAGTGTTCGTCCTCTGCTACTTTGAACCTTGCCTCAAACCTTGTTTTCAGGCCCTACCAATTTGTTATTACACTGTTTGGCAGGTGATAGAACCAATCTACAGCTGCTCCAGTTAGTGTTTGTACAAATAGCCTCACTGCAACATCTTCATGTTGAACAACTATTATACCACAAGCAACATTGAACACATTTAAGTGTTCATCAACCATGGTCTTCCCATCACCACTAAATTTTGGCAAGTGATCTCTCACTCCTTTGGGTAGGGGATTCACATTTAAACCCAAGTTTCGAGGACCTACTATAGCTCCCCAAGGATTATTTTCTACCATTGGAAGGATAATATTGAGAGGAGTTGGGTTGGTTATACTGGGTAAAGCTATACCATGCAAGGTTAGAGCCTGACAAACTAAAGATACAAGAAGTGAAGGAGAAAAAGAAGGAGGTCTACTTCTTTCTCATCTCTGAGGTGAAAAGGTGGGCTAAAAATTTAGGTTCTGCAATTCTTGAAAAACAAAGTCAACTATCCCTTCTTGCCTTTGAGACCTATTATATCTTCTCGACTCTAGTCTATCTATAATGCAAAACTTTGATGGCACCCACAAAGATTCTTAAAAATTGACAATCCAATTCTTGATACCTTATAACCAGGCAGCTAGTCTTGTGATTTGACTCCCCAAAAGAGTTGCCAAAAATCTATTGGTTAACAGATTTGTCCTTTCTTTAATTTATATATGTATATTACAATATTGACTCGTGTACACCCTTTGTGAAAGGAAAACAAATGAACCAATAGTTGGGTGAATCAAAATAAGGTTCATCCTCTGCATTAGAGGTCAGCTCCTCATGAAATTTACAATGAATTTTTATGCAATTAATTAAGAAATGAATACACTTTTCACCAGAAAGTGCAAAAGGCATATGCATTCATTCATCAACACAAAGGAAAGTTAGATAATGGGAGGATCCCTGGCTTTTTGATAAGTTTCTGATTGATATCCCTGAATGGGCCCCTTTTTGTTTCCCTTGTATTAGAGTCTTTGGCTCCTTGGTTGAGGGGTATTGGATAGGTGATAAATGGCAGAACATTGAAAGTATTCACCCTGACCTTATCAATCTTAAGATCCATCTATCTTCTACCTGGTTTAACAATGAGGAAGATTCCCTTATTTGGAAATATGAACCTAAAGGCAGCATCATTGTCTCTTCAACATATGGTGTTCTTTCCCTCGCCCCCTCAGAGAATCCCTTTTGGTCTAAAGCATGGAGAATCCATTTTTTCTATTGGACAATCCTTCAAAATAAAATCTTGACCTTAGATAATCTTAAGGTTAGAGGCTTTTCCTTCCCTAATAGATGTGCTTTATGTCTTGAGGAGCAAGATTCAATGGACCATTTGGCTATCCATTGTTCCTTCACTGTTTCAATTTGTGAAAGATTTCTTAAGAATTTTTGAATTGATTGGGTGTTTCCTAACACTCAGTGAATTGTTCCATTCTTGGAGTTATCATTGGTCTAACCCCTTTTTGAGATCTTTGTGGTAGCTATCTCTCCCTCACATTCTATGGGGGATCTGGAAAGAAAGGAACAACCGTATCTTTAGGGACACTTCTCTCACCGAGGCTGTTGTTTTCTAGAAAATACAAAGGGCTATTGTGGAGAACATTGGGATCATTGGGGATCCTTGCAATTCTACCAACCCCTTGGAAACTCACATTTTCAGTTCCTAGAATCTGAAGAGTGCTGGTAATACTGATGCCAAACTAAACAAGAGACTAGAAGCCAAATGGCACACTCCCCCTCATGGTTGGTTCAAAATCAACTTTTATGGAGCTGCTAAAGGCAATCCTGGCTCTATGGGATGTGGTGCAATTCTCAAAGATGAAAATGGTAGTTGTAAGGAAATGATTGTTGTTCCTATAGGTTGCAAAACTAACCACAAGGCAGAAGCTATGGCTTCTCTCCAAGGTATTCTCTTGGCCAAAAGATGGAACTGTCCCTATCTATGGATTGAAGGGGATTCTAATAACATCATCAAATGCCTAAAGGGAACCTCTAAGCCTTCATGGACTATCAATAACATAATAAAGGCTGCTATAGATCTCATCAACACTTTTGAGAAATGCTTCATATATCACATTTATCATGAAGCTAATGGTCTAGTTGACTGGGCAGCCAACGTGGCAGTTAATCACAAAAATATGGTTACCTGGAAGGGGGAAGAAGGTCTCCTCAATGACGTCAGATCAATCATATTTATGGATCGATACAATAGTACCCCAAAGATCATAAATGGATAAAATAATGATGAAATGGATTAATAGGAGTGCTATGAGTAATTATAATAATGTCAGTACCATTTATTACAAGACACAAGCCACCATTTCCCATGCTTTTTGGGTATATATGGTAGTTTCGAGAAATTTCTTGCCTAAAGCTCTCTGCAACTCTTGGCCTTATGTTCTAAAAAGTGAAAAAATGGGAGGAAATAGATGTCGCTATGAACCCAGCAACTGTAAGGAGTGGAAGCAAAAGGAGGTTGTTTGGAACATTTTGTAGAAGGGTGGGTTTTCAAAGTTTATGGAGAGGCTCCATGGGAGGGATGCCACAATTACTAATTTTTTCTGCAAAAAATGGAGAAAGGGCACTCTGAAGATGGGAGATCAAACAATCTCCATTGATGAAGACCTCATTGCTCAGGTCACGAGTCTCTGCAGGGAAGGAAGCAATTACTACAGAGACAAAAAATTGAGCAAGGAGGCTATTGAACGATATCCCAAAATTGCAAAGGAGAAAAAGTGCCTGGTAAAGTTAAGTAAAACTTACTATCCACCTAGGGCATTTGTTAAGCCATGGAGGGAGGTCTTATTTGCTATTATACGCTATGTTACCTTGGATGGTAGATTCACAAAAGTGTATGGCTATCATTTTGTTTTGCTTAACCATTTTAGGTATGATGAAAAAGTTAATATCCCATATTTCCTGTTGTGTTCTATGAATGCTACCATTAAGGCCCATAAAGATAACCCTAAGGGTGATACAACCATGCATCAAGGTCTTATGGTGTTAATTTATGACCACCTAAAAGCCAACCAAATTGCCCACCCTCAATCTTCTATCTCTGAGTTTGAGGAGGAAGGGTTGGATTCTATTTTTTCTATGGGTGAGGAGTCTGAAAGTGATTCGATGAGTGAGTTAGAGGAGAGTCTGGATGAATATAAAGCTAAAACTGGTAAGAAAAGAAAACAAGTGAGTATCAGGCCCTCCTCCTCGAAGGGCAAGAAAAAATCTAAAGAAAAAGTTTTCCAGATTTGTTCCTCCTCGGAGGAAGAGGTCTCTGAGGATTCTGAGAAGGATGAACCCCAGTCTCCTCGGAAAAAGAAAACCAAAATTTCTATTCAAACAAGGAACAAACAAAAGAGGCAGGAAGATAGTGTTATGGAGCTGGAGGAACAAGTGCAAAGAAAGGATCCTGAAGTCGAGCAGAATTCGGAGGAGGAGACCATAAGGGAAGGTTTTGATCAGACGATTGATGGAAAAGTGGATAAAATCACTGGTGGCGACCCCCCCAAAAAGGAACTGGATAATTCTGGTGAGAAAACTCCCCCCTCAAATCCTCCCCCTAAGGGTTTGAAAGGTTTTGTGGACACTATCGATTGGTTAATTAACAGTTACAAGAAAGTTGTGGAGGATAATAAGAAGCTTAACCTCAAGGTCCAAATTCTGGAAATAATCAGTATTGGTGGAGGCAAATCTATGGCAGAATATGTTGAGGATTTGACTAAAACTGTTTCCAGAGCTGAAGAGATCAGAGATTCCTTCAACCCTAGGTTCGATAAAATTGAGAAGGACCTGACAAAGAGAAAAAATAATGATAATGTTATGAACCAGAGAATGGCGGAAACTGATAACAAATTCAACAAAATTGAAAAATGCCTCAAAAGTATTGCTGAACAAAGCTTTAACATTTTGAAGGCCTCAGCTGACAATACCAAAATCCTCATCAGCAAACTAGAGGACGAGAAGGATTCCCTGGAGCTAGAACCAGACATTGAAGGTATGGGAGAAGTGCAAGGACCTAAAAAAGGACTAGAGGCAAAAAGAAGGACAAGAAACCAAACAAGGATATGGAAGAACTCAAAGTTGTTGTGGCAAACTATGACCAGTTGGTCAATAAGGCAGCGGATCTTCTTAAGTCTTTATAGTTTTTTTATGTTTTCTCTAGTTGTTCCGCTTTGTTGTTCCTTTCTTTTGTTGTCCGTTTGGTTAACTGGCATTTTTTCTAGTCATTTTGTAAGTTGTTTCTAGCAGGTCTGGATGCTTTTTGATGAACTATTTTATGCTCCTATGTTAAAGGTTTCGAGTCCTTAAAACTTGTTTTTCATATTAATCAGAACATAAAAGAATGCTACAAAGATCTATTTTCAAGTGTAGAGCTCACAGACTTCTACTTCCGCATATGTTCATTCAGTAAACTCAAAATAAAGTAAACTCAATGCAGTTTAAATACTGATCGATTCTCACTCATGCCTCATAGGACAAGGGGGATCAATGCCATTCAAATAACAATGAAGATTACTTGTAAATGATTAAAATCAATGAATTCACAAACACAAAAAGAATTGGTAATGAAATGATATATTTCACACATCAGCATATATCTCAACAGAGATCACTACTCCTTCAAACACAAATTTTACAGATTGCATCAAAATAGCATTTCATTCAAATACCAGAAATACCAGTTCTAAGAAATTCAAGTAAAATCAAATCTGTTCCTCCAAATCAAAGTTTTTTGGCCTCTACAAAGCTTCCCTTTTTAACATATATAGCCTCCAGGCCAATAGTTTGTTATGAAATAACCTTAAATCTTTTAACTCTAACCCAAGTCAAAGAAATTGTCTGCTTTGAACTTTATAAAACTAAATAAATAAAAACTATAGATAGGATGACAGCTCATCCGTTAGCCGATCAAGACTCTATTCTGGAAGAGGCAACTGTCGATTTGTCCTACTTTTCCGTAGCACCAAGCATATTACGCCACTCCAGATGCGTTGCTGAAAAGTTCAAGATAACTTGAAAGTATGGAAGTCCGATATGTTGGATGTGTTGCTTTCAAACCTCCTTATCCATATTTACCTGCAACAGTTTATCTTAATGTACATCCAAGTGATTAGAGCAAATTGTGAGCATCGACTCTATTCTAGCCACTTTTGAAAAATCATCCATGGTTAAAGATTTGATTTCCCTGATGAGTTGTACCCTATCTTTGAAGATCTTCGTCATGTCTGGAGCTTCTTCAATTGTCTGGGCATCTTTTTTCATGAGTTGGATATCAATGCACTTTAGATCTTTCTGCATTGTGTCAATTATATCTTTCAACCCTTTAAGTAACCTTGCAGATTCCTCATGGCCTTGTTTGATGATAGAATTTCTCCACTTGACATTTTTCCTTGACACATAAAGCACCTTATCATCCAAATTTTCAACAGGTTTCTCTGTTAATAACTTCATCACGCCAAACTTTTGCACGTCATTCATTTGTGCTAACACCACCACCCACTTTGTCCTTTCCTTCTCCCAGGCAACAACTTCTAGCTTTAACTCTTTACTCATGGTTTTAGCATCTCCATACACTTTAACTAGGATGGAAATATAATCTGAACCATGTTGTACCATAAAATTGAGCCATTCATCAAATATCTCTGCTACCATGCAACTCCTTTGAACCTAATCTAACAGCTTCCGGTTCACCGGTGATTTGGGGTCAAAGGATAGTGTCATCTAGGATAGGGGATGAGGGCTTGGATGGTGTATGGCGATGATGTATTCTACCATTTGAGTGATGACCTGTTTCAGCTCCTTTTTATCTTTCTCATCCTTCCAAGACCTGGATATCATCCTCTTTGTGGAGGATTCCAGGTGTTTAGCATCTACCGCCCTTGAAGTAACTCCCAAATAAATTTTCTCCATTGTAAAATCATCTTCAGTGGCCTTCTCTGACTCTCTCCCTAAGATGGGTTTTGCTACTTCAGCCACCCAATGACATGTTGCCTCGTTCACTTCCACCATTGCCTGCATTTTGAGCTTCTTTGGTTTAGCTACCTTCTTGAGGCACTTGCTCACCATATCCTCCATGGGAATTGTGATAGGGACAACATTACATTTCTTCCCAACTGATGCTCCTAGCCATCAGGGAGTGTTGGGAGTTTCTTTAGAAGGTGGAGGTGTCTGAGCATCCAGGGAGTCAATTACAGTTAGAGTACTCATTGGGTTTGGCTCTCCTTCTAGTTCTTTTCCTATATCTGCATCTTGTACTGGAGGGTTATTCAATACCTATTGATCCATTATCACTTCAGTTTCTTCACCTGGATCCAGGTCTACAACAATTTGGTTCACCACTGGTTCTTTGCTCTTCTCCTTTCTCCTCGAGCGAGTAACTCAGACTGCTGAATATTTTAATGGGGACCTCTTTGACCTTCTGAGTTGAACCTCTTCAATAAATGGCCTTGTGTCACTTGCAATATCAACAACCTTGTTAGAGGTAAAAATAAGAAGCTGAGTGGTAGCATGCGGACCAACTGTTAGTTCATGGGAAGGCATGATTGATCCTTTTCTAAATTTCTAATCCCTTAGCCAATTTTTTGTTCTCCTTATGACATTAAAGGTCCTGGCCTAAATTTTTTCTTCTTCTCTCATGTCCCAGTCAATCTCAAGAATTGGTTGTCCTTGAATCTTCTCACTAAATTCAGGATCTAAGATATCTTCCACTGTTTCTTCCTGCACACCAGTCACATTAATGGGAAATTTCATGGTAATCACTTGCTGTAAAGTGAACCTTGACCATAATCTCTTTCTTACTTCCAACTCGTCACTACAATTTTCCTAGTAGTCCTCTAGTTGGGGCTTATGAAAAAAATGATCATCCATATTTAGGATTTCCACAACATATCCCCTGCTGTCAAATTTCCGCTTGGCAACGTAAGGCTGTAAATTCATTTTCTTAAATTCTAACTCTAAATTCAAAGTATTAGACATTGATTTACAACTGTAATAACAAAGTTCAATTGGAAAAAAAACTTCAGAGTTACCCTTTGTTCTTAGCTTTTTGTCAATATGAGCCAACTGTCTGCTCACTTCAATGAGTATGTAATTGTCAAAGTCATATTTAGGTAATTTGAACGGTTCACCCTCAAAACCATCCACTCGGAGATAGGTAGATTTGGGAAATTGAATGAAAAATATTCCATATATGCTAATCAATTCCATGGCTTCAGCCAACATTTTTTTATTATCACCTTGCAATTCAAAGGCCAACCTCCCTGCAAAGACATCATTCCATCTAGTGAAATTCTCTGCATATTTTTGTTGTTGTAGTAAAGGGTAATAGTCATAGACTTTCATGCCATCCACTCGAGGCTGATTATGCAGTACTTGCCAATCTCTAGTACAGGCTAGTATGTAGAATGATTATGAAGACATGTAGAGGCTAGACATACCCACAAAATTTCTCAAACCCTCATGGAGTCTTTCTGCAATCACTTGTGCCCAGTCAAGGTATTTTTCACCTGCTAATAACACCTGGATATAAAAATACCTCCAATCCTCCCAATAAAAGGAGTGTGAGTTCCCCTTGAGCCTGTTCAACAAGATAACAATATCTCATACTTCTGTAATGAACTGTTCTCTGGTAAGGGGCTTTGGTAACTGAGACCCACCCTTTTGTACCACCAATTTCTTGCAATTATTTTTCTATATGTGCTTTTAGTTTTAGAGAAAAATGCATATGAAGTCCCAATTGACCAGTCCTCGTATGGCTCCTTATGTGGGATCCCCATTGTAGCCATTACTGTCTCTATGCTAATCTCCACCAACAAATCACCGCTACTAGTTCTAATGCATCTATTATCAGTGTCATATCTTTTCATGCATGTTATTACTAAATTTGGATAGGGAGCAATGGTTGGAAAGGACGCAAATTCAATCAGACCACTTCTTAATATCTTCTCCATCATTTAACCAGCTTCAGGGTTTATAGCCCTTTCTAAGAAATCTCCCAGGTTAGCCTAAGCCAAAGAGGTGTCGTCCAACTCTAGAAGTATGCTCACTAAGTATGATGTTCGACCAAGTTTTGGAAGTACGGGCCTCATTGAGGCCATTTTTACATTAAACAACAATTCCTAAATTGGACATAATTCTATTCCAAAACAAAAAATCTCGCCTACTCTGACCGACCTTTTGAGCTAAAAACATAGTAGAAGGAGATTATCAAAACTCACCTGTAACCACCATGAAATCTATGAAACCCTCGACAGAATGGAGCTGAAATTACCTTTAGCATCTCTGGCTCCTTCAATAATAGCAGCTACAACTTCTACAATTTTGAGAATTCACAAGTCTTTTTAAAACAAACGGGAAAACAACCGAGAAAGATCTACACACACCTCATAATGATTCATTTGAACGTGTGAGGTAATAGTGATATGATAAGAACCTGACACTTTCTTAATTACTTATCAACTCTGTAGAAATGGTTTGTACTTTTCATGATTTATTTCTAAATTTAGAATTTTAAACTATGAGATGCCAGGAATATTCCTTTTTGCTGCACCACCTTCAATATCATCAAAATCTTTATAGCCAGCTTGGAATGAACCTTTTGAACCTTGAACCAAATCATGAAGAGTTCAATGGTTCAAGTTAAATTTGATGAGACAGAACAAATAATTCTCAACCTCCGACTCAAAACAACACCGGGAATGAGCAAAGACCTTTATCAAACAAAAAGGGAAATGTTGAACCTTGAACCTTAAACCGATTTTTAAACAGTTCAAAGTTCAGGTTCAAAACTGACTTAACATGTTCACACTTGATTGTTGAATAAAATTACATAGCCGTGACTCACTCAAAAGGGCCGGTTGAACCTTGAACCAAAAAAAGGTTCAAGGGTTCAAAGTTCAATACAAATTACAACAATATGCTTGACTTACCATAATACAAAGCCATAAAAAGCATTACTTAAAGCACGCATTGAACCTTGAACCTTTGAACTATTAAAAGATTAAATGACTTTGGTTCAAAGAAAGTAAACATAAGGCCGAAAGAGGAAAGAAACACCAAAAGCGATCTCTGAGTGTGAAATTTAATGAAAATTTGAGGGGATGCTAATAGTTACCAAGGAGATGGAGAGGACTGCAACAACTATATCATTAATGGAAGTGTTAAGATATTGTCTCGAACAAAAGAAAGCCCTTCTCAAGAGATTAGAATAGTTGGAATCTCAGGGCAATGAGGTTAAGATGGCTGATTTGAATGAATTCAACGCTGATATTAACAATGATGTCATTGAGAACCCTCCATTCCTACTTAGCCTAAAAATATGCGGAAATAATCTACATAATTGTTTGGTAGATTTAGGTGCTTCTGGAAACGTGATGCCTTATTACATATGTCAGAAGCTTGGTCTTAACCTAGTGTGTAAAAATAATAAAGTGGTACATTTAGACAAGATTAAGGTAAATGTGATTGGGGAGCTGAAAGATGTGTATATTCAGTTGGGTGCTGATCCACGCATATCTTTTTATATTGATATTCAAGTAGTTGATATTCTAGAAGTATATGTAAGGCCCTACCCCAAGCCATCATAGTATTTCAGTTGTTTTCATGTTGGACCTATTATTGATACTATATTTTGATGCATTATGGACATAGATTTTATATGATCCACTGTTTGGATAACATTGATATGATTATGTCATTTACTTTGATTTGCAATACTTTATTTTGATGCTTGAAATTATGGATGCATGCTCTATAAATGATTTAATTCCATGTTTATGATGATGATGCCATTTAGTAGATTATTGTATGTGGATGTTGTCAGATAATTGGATACTTGATTTTTATAATTGAAATTTTATGTGATGTCTGAATTGTATTATTTTTGATGATATTATATGTGATTTTTGGAATTACTAATGTGCAAGTGAGATGTGCAGGAAAATTATTCCATGTGACCATGGAAACTATTCGAAGAATCAAGCCTAGGCCTATGTGCGATTGTGAAGCCAAGGGTTGTTTATTTGAAGAGACAACACCTCGTTTGTAAATGTGTTTTAATTTGTAAATGTTATGCTTGGATGTGTGTTTAATTTGGAAATTGTTTAAATTTATAAATTCCAAAAAATGGACATTTGCCATGTGTAATTTAGTGATGTGTAATTCTTTTTGTAGTGTCACTTAACACATGTGTTGTAGGATGAGTTGGCATTGACATGTCTCTTTTGAGGAAATTTGCTTTACCAATGGATATTTTTCAATTATCCTATAATGATCCCAAGAAAGCCTTGGATAGGGAGCCATTAGAAAGGTCAATTCAGGGTTGACCCATAGGTAAACTTTGGGTGACTTTCTAGGGGGTTAAACTAACTCCTAGGGTTGAGTTAGGGGCATTTTTGGTGGGTCATATGATGTACCTATGGATGAAGGTCAAATTTAGCCATGTGTCCACTCCCTAGGGCCTATTTATCCTCCCCAAAAATTGAGTTTCCCAAGTTGGCCGAATTTTGACTTTAGAGGAGCTTTCCTAGGTTATATAACCCTCCTCATGAGTGGCATTTCTCTTCCCCATTCCTTTTACCTTTTTTGAGGTGTCTTGGCTAGAGAGTTTGTAAGGTATTGGGAAGACCAACCAATGAACATCCTTCACCCTTCCCAAGTGGGTTGGAAAGAGTGAGGAGTGTCTTCATAGGGAATAGTTTGGGAGGGAGAAGTTTGATTACCCACTCTCCATTTTGGAGACTTAGATTCTTGAGCAATTTTTGTAAGTTTTTTTTGGAGGATTTTGGCTAAGTCTTGAGAGAAAAAGGTTGTGGATGTGGGCAGCTCTCCTACAACTTCTTTTCACCCTTTTGGCATATTTAAGGTTGGTTGAACTCCTATCTCGTGTATGTTGTTGTTTTTGAAAAGATTGTTGTTGTATTTGTTTTTCCATTGTTTTTTTTTTATATGTGAAGGAAGATGTTGAGTTCTTCCCTATGCGTATTTGGTTGAGTTTTTATGTTATTGTTTTGGGATTTTTCAAGGCCAAACTCACCCTTGGGAGGGTAGAGTGGCCTTGGGGTGAAGGGTTGTTTGACAACCTATGAGTGAGAGACTCTCTTTGGAAGAGAGTGATTCACAAGGGATTTTGTGACTCTTGCTACATAGTGATTTGTTTATGCAATGGGGTTCATAAGGGGAGTTTTGTTGTCTTGTATGCCTTAGGGTACATAAGGGATTATAGGGACAAGTTTGGAACTTGTGGATGCATTTATTTGTAGCCTTGCTATGGCATTATGTTCTCTACTTGCATAATTCTCCTCGAGGTACTTAGTCCACCTTCACCCCACTTGAAAAGTTACATATGTGATGTTGTTTAGCCTTGGGTTGGGAGTGTGAATGTTGTGAAGTTTTCTTGCTTGTATGTGTTTGAATGTGTGTTTCCCATCTAGCATTGGTTCTCCTAGCTCGGGGATGGCTTCTTGTAAGCCTAGGTTGGGAGGTGAGCCTCCATTGTCACAACCTCAAGCTTTTTATTGCAGGTATGCTTGGGAAAGGATTGAAAGAAAAGGCTTTGAGTTGATCCTATTTTTATTGTAAAAAGAAAAATATATGTATTTGGTAGGCCCTCATTTAGTAGAAATGAGAGGATAGGTTTTGTATCTACCTATTTGTAAAAGAAATTCCATGAAGTATTAAATGTATTTATTTGACTAAGTTTTACCATGAAATAAAATGCATTTGATTTGAAGTATATTTCCTTGCAAAGTGAAGAAGGCATTGTTGAAGTTATCTTTTTAATGATATGTATTTATAGGAAAAGATTAAGTATGAAATTTATAGTTTGTTCTTATTGAAGAGGGAAAAATAGATTTGAAAGGTAAACTGATCAAAACATAATGAAATAAACATGCAGAATGTTAAAATATCATAAAAAGACCATTTCACCTTGCTATTTTACCTTCTCCTTCGGATTGAGCTTGATGAAGTGAAGGGGCCTCTTGATAATGCTCCACTTGATGTGCTCCTTTGATTGTTGGATGTGGATGGCTCTCCAATATTGTGCACAAATAATTAGGATGAATGATAAGGATGAGATGATCAAGTTGCCAAGATGATTTCTTGGGCTCAAAAGGGCAGCATAAGCTTACTGGATTTCAAGATGTTTTTGAATGAAGGGATGGAACCCTATTTTATAGGAAGAGGAGAGGAAAATGGATGGCTAGGATGAATTCAAGATGAAGGGCTAAGATTTACTTGTGAGCTCACACAAGCTCCAAGAGAGAGTGTGGAGACCAAGAAATATGCCTTAAAGGCATTTCGTATCTCCACACTCTACAAGATGCATTGGAAGAATTAAAAATTCTCCAAAAACAGATATTATGGGGATTAGAAGAATAAAAAGGAATTAAAAATTCCTTGGGAGAGGGAAATGCCTAGAGGAATGTGAGATTTCGAAAATCTTACATTCATCTAGAAAAAGAGCATTTAAAGCTAGTGGCTGGATGAAAGGACAAAGAGTTGACTTTGTGGCTAATCATGATGATTAGCCATTAATGACTCATTAGGAGGGGGATTAGAGGAAATGTTAGGTGGGATTTATATTTGTAGGAGAATTTGACTAGGAGAGAGAATGAGTGGAGGGAATAAAAAATTAGAAGAATAATGTTAAGTGAGTTTAGGGAATTTCTAGAAGAATTTATTAGGTTAATGATGAATTAAGAAGATGATTTGTAGGAATCATGTAGGTTAACTAATTAATTGAAATTAATTAGCTAAGAAGAAGATTTGTGAGGATTTGATTTTTTAGAAGAATAAAGAAAGGGATTGATTTATTAAATAAATCATATGCTATAGTGACAATATTAATTATATTTAATTAATATCGAGAAAAAATTTAATTAACATAATTAATTAATTAATTATGTGAGGAATTAAAAATAATTAAAATAATTATTTTTAAGTGTCTACACTTATTGTTATTTGAAAAGGAAGTGAAATCATCTAAATGTTTGTAGTGCAGTTTTAAATAAAAAGAGAAGAAATATCTATTTCTATCTATAGTTAAACACAAAAATTAATAGGTCAACTTTGTGAGTTGATTCTAAGTTGAAAATAAGTTTGGTGAAATTTTAGTTTATTTTTCAACTACTGATTCATCCCCCCTCCTCTCAGTAGTTGACTAGATCTTTATAGTTTCATCATATTATCAGAATAGTAGCTGTTGTTATAGATATTCTTTAAGAAATGGAAGTTATCTAGATGAAATGGATTATGTTACTTAGGTAAATGAGCTAGTTATCTTAGAGATACGTAATGAAACTTAAAAGAATAATCTAGTCCTATTGAAGAGAATGGTTATACAAACTATGATGCTTTTATGATGAATGAAAGAATGGATATTAGGAGTATTTGATTTAGTAGTTTCTAAAAGAGTCTAAAGAGTGTGCTAAGTGACTACGTTATACAAATGTGTTAAGCATTTATTATAGTTGTATGGGAAGTAAATGGATAAATGGATAATAGAATATGTTGTTCTAAGATTGATATATGTTATGTTAGGATTTTGTCAAGTAATGACGTTGAGATACCCTAGGGAATGGATTTTCATTGTATTAGTTTATATAGAGATTGTGTAATATGTTGTGGATATGTTCATGTTGATTTATGCATTCATGTAAATTGTTAATGGTGCATTGATGAATATTTGTAGAAATGTTGCATTAATAGAATGTTATAAATAGCATAGAAGTGATAGTTACCTTAAAGAAAAAAAATGATCTCCTTATGTTAGTAGATTTTGGTTTATTTCTCTAGGGTATTTTGGCGGACATTAATACACATTCTCAAAATATTAGAATTTTGTAAGTGTTACAAAACTCATTTGTAATAAGGCTTTATCATTGCATTGTAAACTTGGTCATTCACTGTAAATTTCTAAGTGGGTGCTCAGAGCAGGGGTAGATGCTCCTTTGAGCAGGTGTTCATAAAATCAGGGGTTGGTGCTCCTTGGGTTGGTGCCCTAAAATTTATAAATCATTATTTATTGTGAGGATGGACTAGAGTAGTAGACTCCAATTCTCACCCAGGTTTTTCCCACTTTGGGTTTTCCTCGTAAATCTAGTGTTGTGGTTTATTTTGTGTGTGTGTGTGTATTCTTGATTAATCTGTAGTCTAAGTATTACCACACATAGTTAAAATTTTAAAATACACCGATTCACCCCCCTCTCATTGTCCATTTATATTCTTCATTGTTCATGATATTTAGGTCTGACAAAACAAATGAACAAAACCTCATAAGTCAGTCTAGATTGCCATATATAGGTCAAGAATGATACAATCACAAGGAAAATTCACTCAACATAAAATGGAAAGCTTCATGAGAACAGTCTATTAAGGTCTTTGACGCAGTGGTGTGCAATATCTATAGTGAAAACCAGTCATTTTTAGTATCCATTCATCATAAGTACAACCACTAGATCAAACTAACTATAGAGATCAAATAATAGTAAGTTGTATCAGTGATTGATTAAGTAAAGAGCAAGGGGGAGTGACTGGTAGAAAATCAATGATAATATCAGCCTAGAATGATGAAAGATTCAACAAAGGTATTGAGAATACATAGAGAATGGATAGTTATAGACAAACCTCTATATGAAAGCCATTTATTGTCAAACTAAAGATACAATTTGAAGACTTAAAGGAACTATCATAATCATCTTCAGAACAATGATCTTAGTCACAAATTCAAAGGATTTTTGCAGTCATGGGATCCTTAAAAACAATGAATACAACTGCTCATTTATAGTTTGAAGGCAACACAACGCCATTCAATATAAACATATAAAGCAGTCACTATCAAAGCATATACAATTATCCAAAGAATCATCAAAACACAAGAGTAGAGAATCATTTAGGGACAGTGGCAATGATACATTTTCAGAAGTAATAACAATTCAAAAGGGTAGAGATATCAATACCCAGTTATGAGCCATATGGATGTTGCCCATAATCTAAGAAGGACAGTCATAAATGAGTGTTCAAGATGACATCCAGGTAGTAAATGCACCATAAGAAAGTTATGAAGTAATAACAACCACAACCTATGCCAAAGAATACGGGATACAGTCCCAATGAACATACATAGAATAAATGTTATGACTATTAAAAGACAGTGATAGAAAAAGAGTAGCCTCAAGTCAATGAGACAGAGTTTTCAATCCAAAACAGAGACAAATATCTGATAACCTAATCATAGTGAAGATAAGATTCAATGATCAATAGAGTAATCTTCTAAAAAATAACTCACTTACAAGACTAGTAGTCATAGACAAAACAATGGTCATGCTACTATGAAAGAATAGTCCTAAGGTTTGCAAGCCCTAAAAGAGCATATACAATCATAGAGAAGCATGTGATGACATAGTCACTATACAAAGCAGACATAAAGCACAGTTTAAACCCTCATAAAGACCAAGAGAAGTCCCAACCAAGAAAAATGATTGACCATAGCCACACAAGAAAAAAGAGACATATTAGTGTTATAGCAGTCATAAGAATTTGCAGTGATTACTCACAATGGTCTATGCATGTATCTTGAATAGAATTTTTGTTCAAAAAAGAATCATACAGTGATGTTTTGCTACTTAGAGATGATTATGTTAGGAACCGGAAGGACAACTGAGAGTTGGGGGGGCTGAATCAGTTGTCAATGAATTTCAACCCAATTAAAACTTAATCAAACTTAATACTTAATACTAGTAAACCAAACTTAATGCCAGTTAACAGATTCGCAGTTAATATCAATACCCGTGAAACTTAATACATGAAACAAAAAGAGAAACAACATCCACAACACATAACATAGATGTTTTTGACATGGAAACCCTATAAGGGAAAAAAACCATAGCAGAAAACCTTACCCACAATCAGATGATACTACTACAGATAGTATGTGTATACAAATGGGGTCTACACATGCAGAAAGGCCAACCGCCTAGAGCACACTACTCAAATGGGAGCCACGATGACTATAGTAGGATGGTTAAATCCTAGAATAATGTACTGCTCAAAATAGCATCTCCAATGCTGGATTCAGTACCGGTTAAGCTCTGATAAACACCTCCAAACATTCCTTGAACCTTCTCTATGGTCTGCTCATATGATCTTCAATATTCGTACATACCATGTTACAATACCATACCATAACCATATCATATGTTTATCTCATAAATGAGATCTTACATATATACAAAACCTAAGACCAAATGTGTAGGTTGGCTCAATAAGAATATTATAATTAAATCAATTACAAACATGTCAACTCAATACAATTAAAACAATATCCAATCAATAAATCATCTCCATAACGTGTCGTGCTGATCTGGAATAGATAACGCATACCGGTCCATAACCTAGACCAATCTTTCAATAATAGAAAATATGTCAACCCGATTAGACCAATAACCAAAACACCAAAACCAAGTATCCAAACCATGTCTTTGACATAATCAAGTGATCTCTAGATGATAACAAGTCATCATCAGTGTCGGTGAACCATACAACCTATTGGTGAGCATATATCGGTGACTGTGCATAAGTCACTGACCTTGTCGGTGAATACAATGTGTCGGTTCAATAGTAAACCAATATAACCATAGTGCCAAATCAACAATGTAGATCTCCAGAAGGATGAGTGTTGACATCAATGACAAAACTAATGCAACACATCCATAATACCAACAATCTCCCCCTTTGGCATTGATGGCAACACTAGATGGAAAAACATCTAAGGGCCAAAACAGAATGCCAAAAACCAAAAACCAACAATCTCCAAAATAGATCAATGCCAGAAATCAAAACCAAAATACAAAGGGTATATATCTCTCCCCCAATGAATAATATCTCTCCAAAGAATGCTTTTCCATAGATCTCTCTCCCTCTTTGACATCAAATGCCAAATTAGTTAAGAAGAAATACCAGATCATAAACCAACTACTCCCCCTGAGAAGTAGCTCTCCTCCATAAAATCCAGAAAAAAGATTTCTCTGTTACTTTTTTTCGGTTTGATGCCAATCTTCAATCATCTATGTCTCTGTTAGTGAGGGTATTGCCCCAAGCTTCTCTTTGAGATATTCAAAGGGTTCCTTAGGCAAAGGTTTTGTAAAGATATCTACAATATGCTCTTTAGTATTCACATAAATCAATCTTACATCTTTTGCTTCAACATTCTCTTTTAAAAAATTATATTTTATAGAAACATGCTTAGTCTTTGAGTGAAATACAAAATTCTTTGATATATCAATTGTTGTTGAATTATCACAATAAATGATTATAGGTTCTTTTCATTTTACCTTTATGTCCTTCAACATTTTCTTAATCCATAATACGTGAGTGCAATTAGTTGTTGCTGCAACATATTCTGATTCTGCCGTTGATAATGATGTGCAACTCTGCTTCTTGCTTATCCATGAAATCAATTTGCTACCAAGAAAGAATGCACCGCCAGTAGTACTCTTTATGTCATCTACATCTCCTGCCCAATTAGCATCGGTGTATGCACATAGATCAAAATTTTCATCTTTAGGATACCATAAACCAAGATTTGTTGTGCCTTGTAGATACCGAAAAATCCTTTTTACTATTGATTCATGATTTTCTTTAGGATTACTCTGAAATCTTGAAACAATACATATTGCATTCATTATATCAGGTCTAGTTTGTGTCAAATACAGTAAACCTCCAATCATAGATTTGTATCTTGTCAGATTAATAGGAGCTGAATCATCCTTCAATGTCAATTTATTAGTTGTAGTCATAGGAGTACTTATCGGTTTAGAGTTTTCTATACCAAATTTCTTCAGTAGTTCCTTCAAGTATTTTTTTTGACATATGAATATACCTTTATCAATTTCTGAAATCTGTAATCCTAAAAAGAATTTTATCTCCCCAATCATAGACATTTAAAACTCTTTCTGCATCTTGTTAGCAAAGTCCTTACACAATCCATCTTCTCCTCCAAAAATGATATCATCAACAAAAACTTCAATAACCAAGATGTCATCATTAGTCACTTTGTAGTATAAGTTGTTGTCAGCATTACCTTTGTTGGCATTTTGATGATGTTTTGATTGTCATTGATGGACACACACTTTCTTGATGTATGAGTTATGCTCAACCGGTAATTGTTCCAACCGGTATTATGTATTATTGAATGTATAGTCTTTAGACTATTGGTATTTTGTAGAAGATGGTTTACTGGTCACAGATTGATTGAAGATCCCAAGCAGTATGAAGACCCCAAGCGGTTTGAGGATCTCAAGTAGTATGAAGGACCCAAGTGGTAGTTAACTTTTGATCGGAACACTACAATCTTCCAGTCTTCATTTTTGACAACCAGTAATCGGTATATTGTATTAACTGGTATATATATGTGATGAGTTACCAACCGGTATTACTATAATGTGTGATGAGTTATCATCCACCAACACTTTGGCGGTGTGTTCATATCATGTTACCAAATGTGTCTAGATGCACTATACCTAGGAACTTGTAGTCTAATTCTATTGGACTGACATGAAATCAGAATCCTTTATAAGGACATCATGTCTAGGGTTTGCATGTATGAGATATATAATAGAAAAGGTTATGTGTGATCATCATAAAGAATATTAGGTCTATGTGAAGAGATAGAGTGTGGAGATATTGAAGACTGAAGTAATGCTGAAATGCATTAACAATGAGCTATCAAGGATCTAATTAAGCATACTGTGCTATTATCTAGATCATTCACTTGTTGATTACTAATATCTTCAACAAGTCTGAAACCCTTAACTGGGTAGGCCCAGCAAAGCCTTTGTAAATCCTCTAACAAGGTGGTTCACAACTGTGGATCTGAAATCCTTTAACAAGGTAGTCTTTAACAAGACTTATCTCCTAATAGAGATCTAGATTTCTAAGAGGATCTATTCTGGTGAAGAACATTGTATGACCTTAACCGGTCTGGTTACTATTCTGCATATAGTTACTTGTGAGTTTCTCCTCACCGTGGTTTTTCCCATTTGGGTTTCCACGCCAAATATCTTGTGTTATGGTGATTGTGCTTTTGTGGGTGAATGCTTTGTTTTCTATTTGGTTTGCACTTGTCTTAACTGGTTTATTAATGAATCTGTTGCACTGGTTATCTGCTAAACTATTTAAAAGATTGATTACAGTATTTTTTGGTATACTAATTCACCCCCCCCTCTTAGTATTCATCAATTGGTATCAAAACCAACCTTTCTATAAGTCTAACCACTTGGAAGGAGATATGGGAGAATACAGTGTGGGGGAACTTACTCATCATCTCACTCAGACTGAGAGAGCCTATGATGAACTCAAAGTCAAGTATAAAGCCTCTTTGGCCAAAAGAAGAGAGCATGCTGAGAAACTGATGGAACTTAGTGAAAATAGCTCTTCTGATGAAGCTGACATGGATGCCCTAGTTGAAGAAGTTGAAAAAATGAATGAATCTAAAGCCAATCTAAGAAAGGAGTTGGAAGGACTGACTATTAGAATGTGTCAAGAGCTTGAGAACAAAAGGAAAGTTGAAGATCTGGTAAAAGACAAAGATCATGAGATCTCCAAGCTGAAGCAAGAAATTAGTACCCTTACCGCTCATCTCTAGGAGAGTAAAGTGGAAAAAGAAGAAATGCAAGGTGAACTAAACATGGCTATTTCTGAGAATGCAACCTTGATGGAATCCAATTGTGCTATTTCCAAGGAACTTACTAAGTCAAAGGAGATACTTTCCAAATTCAATAAGAGTACTACTAAGCTAGAGAAAAAACTAGAATCGGCAAAGCCAGTAAAGAATACCACTGTACTTGGTTTCTCTGGGTATGAGGAAGGTGAGACCTCTGGAACAAAAGCTGAAACATCAAAGAAGCAACCGACATCCAAAGATAAAGGTAACAAAAATTTAAACCTATTTGCTTTAATTGTCTCAAAGAAGGACATACTGCCAATGTGTGTAGAAGCAAGGCCTACAACAATTTTCCTTATTTTCAAAACAATATGCCTAGATCCAATATATTCAATGGAAACTGTTATGCATGCAACAAGTTTGGGCATAGAGCATTTGAATGGAGGTCAATTTTGCACAACACTGGGAGATATCCTCCAAGGACTCAAGGAGTTATTCTGAAACTTCCTGTGAACTGGAATCCCAACCGGTACAATACCTATGACCATCAGTCAGTTGGTTATCAAGAGGCAACTAGTTGGAGAGAAACTTGTTTGATCTATCATGGTAGCGGTCACACTGCTACAACATGCAGAAGGAAGAATGGAAGTATGAATAACAGACCATGGAGAACACCTAGAATGATATGCTATCATTGCAACAAACTGGGACACACTGCCAGAACTTGCAGACTGAGAAAGAACCTATCAGATGATATACCGATCACTCCAGAAGGGAAGATTGATGTTGAAACCATTCAGGTGGAAATGAATAAAAATTGGAAAAAGAAATCAGAAGAAGAGTCACAGGATGAACTTGCTTCTGCATCTAGTGTGGAAGTCTCTAAAAACTGAGCTTCAAAAAAGCTTAGGGGAAACATATTGGTGAAATATTTTGAACCCCTAGTTTATATCGGTAAAGACCTTAAGCGGTATATGTTGTCTGTCAATCGACAAAAGATTTGAAGTGGTAAAAGGCAAAATTAGGGTTTGTGCCCTAGTGGTGATGCGTTTATTATGGTAGGTGAGAGTTTGTTTAAAAGGGGTTTTCGTTGTCATTTTCACTTATTTGTTTTCGAAAGAAGAATCTTCAAGAGCAGAGAAATAGAGTAATTTGTTTGGCATTTGGAGAAATCATGTGCGAAATCTTGCAATCATCTTCAAGCAATCAGTGAAGAACACTAAGCGGTGAACTAGCAACCGAAGTGGTGTACTGTGCACGATATTGGAAAACCTAAATTTCAGATTGTGAATGTATTTTCCAAAAAATATTTCTTATCATTCGGTTATGGCTTCTGCATCGCATTCTAGTTCTAGTGCACCTGAAGATACACCCGATTTTCTTCAAAAGAAAATGAGATACAATGCCCTATCTCAAATTCCTACCGGAGTTATTGTCGAGGAAGATATTTCAGGGTATATAGACTATAAGTTGGAAGACCTAGGATCCCTAGTGATTCACTCCCATCTAAGTCTATTCTATGGAGATGACAAGAAGATCAAACCAAAGTATAGAATCCTTGAGAAGATGAAACTACATAATCCAGTATACTTTCTGGAAGAATTTACAGAAGAACATATTCGCATTATCCTCAATAGAGTGCATGGTGACAAAATGTATCTCGAGCGGACCCATGACATCACACCGGAAGCGGTTCATGTCGTCATCGGATTTTGCAATGTTGGAGAAGTACCAGCTCTACGGAAGGTCACCAAAACTAAAATGATAGAGCTCATCAGTTCTGTGAGTGACCAACATGCAATGACCATCAACACCATTAAAGATGATCTAGTAAAATATGCTTGCATGGTGATTGGTTACAGGATATTTTATGCCAGCAGAATGAATTATGTCCCTACTGCTATGGTGAATGCTACTTATAGGATGATCAAGGAAGATACTAAATTTGACCTATGTACCTATTTACAGAAGTAATTATTAGTGAATATAAAATCCATCAAACAGGATAAATCACTAAGGTTCAAGTTTGGCCAACTTCTAGTCGGTCTATTCTTCTACTTTCAAGGTTATTTCCCTAGAGTAGGTGATGTTCAATGGTCTACTGACCTACCAGTTTCTAGATAGATTAAGGAGAGTCTACAAGTAGTGGGAACTGCATACCTTGAGGTTCTAGGTAAATATTTTGATGAATTCAAATGAAAGATGATCCAGAGAATGAGGGTATCTGGTGATATAGTAAAGAAGTATGAAGATGACATCTGCTTCACAATAAGGATAGATGACTGCATAATGGAAGCTATGAAACTGAGAAAGGAAGTAGTTGGCCCTATGGGGTATGAAGTGGTGAATGACTTATTGATCGAGTATGCCTCTACCCTACTTGCCTCACCACTAGATGCAAAGAAGAAAATAACCGGTACCTACTTGGAGAGGGTCACACAGATTGAGGAACCGAAGCAGAAAAAGGGCAAAGTAGTGCCATCAGTATCTGCACTGGTTACATCTGCCAGTCTGAAAGTGACCAAGTGGTCACCAGCCAAAAATAAACCTAAGATCATTCCGGCTAAAGTATTTGAGAGGAAGCAGAAATCCAGGAATCACTCACCGAAGGTAGAAGACGCTGAACCAAAAATTCAAATAAAGAAGACAAGGCAATCAAGCAAAAAGTCAAAGTCTACTGGTAATGTACCTGCAACTTCTGCACTGGTAAATATAGATATTTCTTCTTATAAACCAATGACACATTGTCAAAGGACAATAAAGAATATTAGGAGGAAATTGCTTGATGACTTAAAAGAACATTTTGATGACTTTAATGATAGTGAGAAAGAGGAGGCAGAACAAGAGGTCATTAAATATTTATTTGTTAATGATCGATCGCCTTCTGAGATTAAATCTGTTACTCCAAATTCTTTGTACAATTATTTGGATAAAAAATGGTGCATTTCCATTGAGAGAGAACAAGAGATCAAGGAGAAAAGTTTTGCACAATACTTTCTTGATGCTTCAAATTATGAGTTATTTGAAATTATGGATAAGAACACAAGCATCTTCTTTATGAGAAGGAGGCGACTCGGGTTACAAGAAGGTAAAAATTCTGAAGTAGAAAAGAATACACACATACATGTTAAAGCTATTGTGGAAATACATCGAGTATCTGAAGCCACTAAGAAGTTTGATCAAGAACCTGACCTATCCTCAGGTAAACTAGATGAGGTATTTGACAGTCAAGGTGAAAGAGTGATAGAAAAAATTGACCCTATTGATGTTGATACATTAGATAATGAGGATGTCACTCCTAACAAAGAAAAAGCTGAGAAAGAGAAATAGGACAAAGAGAAAACAGAGAAAGAATAAGAGGAAAAGAAAAAGAAAGAAGAAGATAAGAGAAAAGAAGAAGAGAAGAAGAGAGAAGAAGATAAGAGAAAAGAAGAAGAGAAGAAGAGAGAAGAAGGTAAGAGAAAAGAAGAAGAGAAGAAGAAAGAAGAAGACAAGAGGAAGGAAGAAGAAAGGAAGAAGGAGGAAAAGAAGAAAAAGCAGGAAGAGGATAAGAAGAAGGAAGAAGAAGACAAGAAAAGAGTGGAAGAGGAGAAGGAAGCAGAGCAGAGAAAACAAGCAAAGATCAAGACCAAAGAAGGAGGGAAGACTCCTAAGGAAACTTGTGATCAAACCAAGAAGGTTGATTCCACCAATCCTATTGATCTAACTCTTGCATGTTTGAATCAATCAACAGATGAGTCTGAGCTACTTTGAGGCATCAAACTTGCACAGGAAGGACTGGAATAATTGCAGAAGAAGAAAGGACAGGATGTCATACAAATTGTAGTTGACACCCTTACCAGTCTAATTCCCATTACTAACCTCCCCAGTATCAACTCCTCTCTATCCAAACTCAAAATTCTTTGTACCGTAGTAGATGACTAGGTACAATGCTTGGAAGATGTTGCTCAAGCAACTGCAAGAAAGAACCATGAACAGGGACTCAATATTGCCTTAGTCAAGAAAATGAATGAACTCAGGACACAACTACTAAAGCAGTAGAAAGATATTAGTGTTTCTATGGGTGAGGGTAAATTACTTTTGAGTAAAATCTGCAAACCCCATCTATTTTGTGAAGATGTGCTCAAACAGAAAGCTAAAATCTAATCAAAGTTACAAGAATATATCAGCAACTTCAAGATGCCCTATGATTTACTCACTACCTATGGACAAACTGTTCATCATTTTCAGCATCAGACTAGCAAGATGGACTTAGAGATTAGCAACCGGACTCAAGATTTGTAGGAGCTTCAACTGCTCCTATTACCTAAACTGCGGGTTCTTCAGAGATGTTTTCTCAACTTGGAAGCCATCACGGTAACTCAAGAGATGAGTACCATCGATGCAATGGAAGAACTAGAATTCTAGATGAAGACTAAAAGTGAGGTTTCTACCTCATTACTTGAGTCATGGATATTGGACATGAAGCTTTTTGTGCAGAACTTTAAATTTGTTTTTGAGAAATTTCATTCCTTATTGTCATGAACATCTACTCTGTGATATTTTATAAAAAGGATAGTTTGCATAACTTTTTCATTGTTGGAAAAGGGGGATTAATGTACATACATTAAAATTTTGGTGAATGTTTATGCACTCACTTGTAATCTTTGCAAAGGGGGTAGTGTATATGCTTAGGGGGAGTAATTTTGATTGTAGCATCTTTTGTGTTATTGTTGTAAAAACACTTAGATGTCAAAATTTTCCTAAGTGTTGCCATCAATGCCAAAGGGGGAGATTGTTGGCATTTTGATGATGTTTTGATTGTCATTGATGGACACACACTTTCTTGATGTATGAGTTATGCTCAACTAGTAATTGTTCTAACCAATATTGTGTATTATTGAATGTATAGTATTTAGACTATCGGTATTTTGTAGAAGATGGTTTACCAGTCACAGATTTGATGAATAAATGATGAACAATTAGTACCAAATCAGTACTGAGAGGGGGGTGAACACTTTCCTTGAACTGGTTTGATTGCAAACACTGCACTTGACTGGCAAGCAATAACACTAGTCTAAATCAGATTACTACTGGTAAAACACAGTGAGAATGTGAAAGACATAAATCGGTAACTCTTAGCTTTTCACATAATCTAATACCTCATTTCCACTTAACCCTTATGCATAAAAAGTAATATATCATCAAAAATATAATGACTGCTAGTTCAACATGATTTACCACTTTGACATAAAACACTAAACTATCACATGAAAGGCATCACACATGACACACTGATTTTTCACGTGGAAACCCAATTGGGAAAAACCACGGTGGGGATGAATACCCACAAGCTATTCTTGAACTCTTTTGAAGTCCACTCTATTAGGAGCCTAGTCTGGTTAGAGACTTTTACAATAGATTCTGCTAGGAACCAATACTGCTAGGGATCACCCGGTTAAGGGATGGCTAAATATCTGGTTAAAGGTTAGAACCTTGTTAGAGGTTACCTCACAAGAGGATTTTAAGAACTCGTTGAATTTAGTCACCCTATTAAAGGATTTACACAAAATCCTATTAAAGCTACCCGGTTAAGGGATTTTTCAACTGCTGAAATGGTTAGAAGTCAACAGGTAATACACTGATCTGATAACAACACTCAATGCCAAGGCAAATCCACTTTAGCTCCTTTTCTTCTGTAATCACACCTTACAGATATCACCACACTTCTTCAGTATGGCAAGAATCAAGTATCACTCATTGGGATACACAAATAACATTTCCCAACAACCTCAACATGAAAAACATCAGTGACCTTATAGGAAAAAGATAGGTCGGTAGCATAAACCCTAAACCCTAAACATTTAGGTTTAACAATTCAGTCGGTTCAATCCTGACTGTTAATCACACTGCATCGAATACAATAGTCTTGAATTGATCTCAAGATGTTCTCCAACATTCATTCTTTGCCCCTTTAGGAAGCTGATAACCCATCACGCGCTCTCCATCGTTTATAGAGACTTCACACATCCTTGAGGTAGATAGCATCAATCTCCATGCAAGATCCTCAAGGAAATCCTTCACGCGCACAAGGCTGATGTGGAAACACTTATCTGGTCTTCATTACAATGCTAACTCATCTCATGATGTCATTGGTTGAATCACACAAGCTTGGAATGCATCAACTAGAAACCCTGAAGCTGAGACTACCAACCGGTAGTCATGCCAAATGAAACCCCGATACAAAACTTCCATTTACTGGTTCTCATTCCAACATACTAGTTCACCTTGAACAAACATACCGCTTCACTTTTTCACATATACTAGTTCACATATACTGGTTTACATCATCATACCAATTCTCACATATATCAGTTCACAATATCATACTAGTTCTCTTGCTAGTTTGCTTACTACAATATGCAGGTTCATACTTCAACATATTGACATCAATGACAACATACAATATCATCATGTCATCATGCTCTGCACATATGCCAACAATCTCCCCCTTTGGCATTGAAGGCAATATACAAAGATATCTCTCTGCTTCACATCTTCTACCCAATACTGTAGATATCTTCTCCGCTTCACATCTTCTCCCCCTTTGACAACAATGCCTAAGTGGAGGCATACAGATCTATGTTCCACTATGCTGCTCCCCCTAAGGAGTAGCATCCTTCAACACACCAATCTTGCAAAAGATATATCAATGTTAGACTTGACTGATGTGGAGCACACACCTTTAGTTCACCTCTTGAAGGGGAAACACCCCTAATTCACCTCTCAAATAGGTAAAGGTAGCCTTCGGTAGAGGCTTGGTGAATATGTCTGCTAATGGCTCCTTACTGGAAATATGTTCCAGTACAACCTCTTTGTTCTGAACCTTCTCCCTCAAGAAATGATACTTGAGCTTGAAGTGCTTGGTTCTAGCATGTAAAACTGGATTATTGGAGATTTTAATTGCACTTGTGCTGTCACAAAATATACTTACCAGTTTAGATACATGAACTTTGAAGCCATTTAATACAAGCTTCATCCAAATTGTTTGGGTGCAGTTCATAAATGTTGCAACATACTCCGCTTCTACTGTAGATTGAGAGATACAACTCTGCTTCTTACTCATCCATGAGACTAGTCTACCACCAAGGAAAAATGCACCACCGATTGTGCTCTTTCGGTCGTCCACATTACCAGCCCAATCAACATCTGTAAACACTTTCAGGTTAAAATCATTACTATATGGATACCATAATCCATAGTCAATAGTTCCCTTTAGATATCTAAGAATCCACTTGACTGCTACCAAGTGGGATTCTCTTGGGATTTTCTGGAACCGTGTAGTAATGCCCACTACATGTGCAATGTTTGGTCTGCTATGTACTACATAGTGCAATTTACCAATCATTGATTGGTATTCCTTCTCATTTACCAACACCGAGTCATCCTCTTTTGATAATTTACAACCGGTCACCATCGATGTACCAACCGGTTTGTTGTCTTCCATGCAAAAGGTCTTCAACACCTATTTGACATACTTGGACTGAGTGATAAAGATTCCATCTTTCATTTGTTGAATCTGCAGTCCAATGAAGAACTTAATCTCCCCTATAAGTGACATCTCAAATTCCTTCTTCATCTCATCTACAAAGTCATGACACATCTTGTCATCTCCACCAAAAATTATGTCATCAACAAATACTTCACAGATCAGAATCTGATCTCCTTTTGATTTTAAGTAGATATTGCTATCTTCACTTGTTCTTTCAAATCCAATCTTCATAAGATGGGAGTGCAAGCATTCATACCATGCTCTAGGTGCCTACTTTAGTCGATACAAGGATTTATGTAGCCTACACACCATGTCACTATCTTCTGATAGGGAAAACCTATCTGGTTGCTCTATATACACCTCCTCTTCTAGTATTCCATTCAGGAATGCAGATTTTACATCCATTTGATATACTTTGAATCCCTTGAAGGCTGCATATGCAAGAAGCATACGAACTCCTTCCAATCTGGCTACTGGAGAAAAGGTTTCTCCATAGTCTTCTCCTTCTTCTTGAGCATATCCTTTACACACCAGTCTGGCTTTGTTTCTTACCACTATGCCATCTTCATTCAACTTATTTTTGAAAACCCATTTGGTGCCTATGACATTTTTATGCTCAGATCTGGGTACCAAAGACCATGTACCATTCTTTTCTATCTGGTCAATTTCCTCTTTCATTGCCTTGATCTAGTCTTCATCTTTATGTGCCTCTTTGAATGTTTTAGGCTCAAATTTAGAGATCATGCAAGAGTTTTCTCTGACCTTTCTTCTTGTAAGAATTCCCGCGTCCTTATCTCCTATGATCTACTTTGGATCATGATTCAACTTTACATACCTAGGAATGATCTTGGTTGTTTCCTCTTTCTTTTCTTCTTCATCCTCATCTTCATCAGCATCAGTATCTACCGATGTAGGAGCACAATTACTGGTACTAGGTTGTTTTACAACTGGTTCCCAGAAGGTTACTATGGGTTCATCTACCACTTTCTCACTGCCGATTTCCTCAGGTTTCTCAGAGATTTCATCAACTCTAACATTGATTCTTTCAACAATTCTCTGAGTCCTATTGTTGAAACATTTGAGAGCTTTTCTCTTTGTGGAATACCCTAGGAATATTCCCTCATCACATTTTGCATCAAACTTGCTTTGATGTTCACTCCTCTTGATATAACATTTGCTACCAAACAATCTAAAGTAGCTTACTATAGGAGTCTTACCGGTCCAATACTCATAAGGTATTTTATCCTTACCCTTTTTTATGAGTACCCAGTTCATTGTGTAAACTGCAATGCTCACAACTTCTCTCCAAAAGGTGTGAGCAACTTTTCCTTGGATCAACATTGTTCTGGATGCTTCAACTACAGTTCGGTTGTTTCTCTCTACTAGGCCATTCTGTTGTGGATTCCGGGGGGCATACAGTTGCCTCTTGATGTCGTTCTCTTCACAGTACTTGTTGAATTCACCGGAAGTGAATTCTCCTCCTTGATCAGTTCTTAGGCACTTAATCCTCTTACCGCTTTCTTTTTCAACCAGTGCTCTGAAGGCTTTGAACTTTCCAAAGGCTTTAGATTTTTCCTTCAAGAATGTGACCCACATCATTCTTGAACAATCATCAGTAAGAATCATAAAATACTTATCTCCCTACACACTCCTAGTTTTCATAGGACCACACGAATCAGTATGCACAAGATCAAGTAAATTGTCTGCAGTGAAAGATTTACCTTTGAAGGTTGAGGAAGACATTTTCCCCAGTTGACACTCTCTACACAAAGGATTCTCTGGTTTGCTCAACATAGGCAATCCTCTAACTGGCTTGATCTTGTTGTCCTTCATAATATTATCAAAGTTTACATGGCAGAGTCTCCTATGCCATATCCAACTATCATCAAACTTAGCCATTAGACACGTACTGATATTTGCATTCAGCTGAAATAGGTTACCTTTGGTCTGCATACTGGTGGCCATCAGTTCACCATTCTTTCCTTTGATTTTGCACACTCCATCTTTGAATTCCAAAGTGAGTCCATTATCATTCAGCTGGGCAACACTCAAAAGGTTGTGTCTGAGACCTTCTACCCAATACACATTATTAGCACTACTTTTTCCATTCAGAGAGATGGACCCTCTACCTTTTACCATACATGGTGCATCATTACCAAAATGAACCACACCACCATCATACTCTTCCTGAGAAAGAAACTTACTCCGGTCACCAGTCATGTGGTGAGAACAACCACTATCAATAATCCACTCATTGGAATTATCAAAGCAGGAGAAAAGAGCCTTCTTGTCTGACACATCTTCCTTAACTGCTACAAACACAATGTCTTCACTTTCTTCATCTTCTGATTCCTCATCAGTGACACCTTCATCAACTGCTACAAAATAGTTTCTCTTATTTCCTCCTTTGAACTTCTTGAACTTCACCGGTTTTTTATTGTTATCACCATTAGGATAGTTTACAGCAATGTGTCCTATCCTATTGCAAGAAAAGCATTTCAAAGGGAGCTTACCTCTGTATTTACCAGTTCCCTTAGGAAGTCTCTTAACAAGAAGAGCTTCAAATTCCATTAGGATCTCCTCATCATCCATTTCTCTGCTTTGTCTTGGTTCACAATTGGTACTAGCTTCTTTACCCTTTCTAGATGGTGCAACAGATGCTCTAAAGGTTGATTCAGTCTTCTAAATACTACCATCATAATTATTTAGCTCATATGCGGTCAACTTTGCAATAATGGAGTCTAGGGATACCTTTGTCTTGTCTATAGACCTCAACTTTTGAATAGCAGCAACCCTTATTGCATAGACTGGTAATAAGGATCTCAAGACTTTGCTAACAACAATGGAATCATCTATTTTACCACCTCCACTCTTGATGTCTCCAACAACAGTTTTGATTCTTATTCCATATTGTTGAATGGTCTCTCCTTCAACCATCTGCATGTATTCAAACTTTCCCCTAAGGCTCTCTTCCTTAGCTTGTTTCACATGCTCGTCACAACCGTAGATATTCTCAAGAGCATCCCATACTTCTTTGGGATTATCTTTATCCTGAATATCAATAAACTCAATGTTAGATAGACTACTGATTAGGGCTTCCATGACTTGCCCATTCTCCTGAATCTCTCTCTTTTGATCATTGGTGAGAGTACCAGTAGGGATAACATAAGCATTCTCAACATAGCTCCAGTGTTGAGCACCCATGCTTCTAATTTATATCTTCATTCTGTCCTTCCATATTTTAAAGTTGTCTCTGTTGAACTTTAGACCTTTCCTCTTCATCATTAGAGGAGGATCTTTTCCTCAAGCAGTTAAGCTTACAACACAGAGGACCTGAAGGATGCTCTGATACCAATAAATGAATAAATGATGAACAGTTAGTACCAAAATGGTACTGAGAGGGGGGGTGAATCATTATAGGCAAAAACACTTTACCTAAACTGGTTTGAGTATAAACACTGCACTTGACTAGCAAGCAATAACATCGGTCTAAATCAAAGTACTACTGGTAAAACACAGTGAGAATGTGAAAGACATAAATCGGTAACTCTTAGCTTTTCACACAATCTAATACCTCATTTCCACTTCACCCTTATGCATAAATAAGTAATCTATCATCAGAAATATAATGACTACTAGTTCAACATGTTTTACCACTTTGACATAAAACACTAAACCATCACATGAAAGGCATCACACATGACACACTAATTTTTCATGTGGAAACCCGACTGGGAAAAACCATGGTGGGGATGAATACCCACAAGCTGTTCTTGAACTCTTTTGAAGTCCACTCTATTAGGAGCCTAGTCCGTGTTAGTCTCAAATTTTGATTTCCCTTTTATCCTTCCTGTAAGAAATAAATCAACTATGTCTGCATATGAAAGATCAGGGAAATGGAACTCAAGAGTAACATATAACAAGGTTTGGAGACCTTCTACACTTTGAACTTGTCCAAAGTTCAGGTGGGTGTACCTTCTGTGAATACTTTCACACTTTAAAATTGAGATCCATAGTAAACCAGTGCTAAAAAACCTGTGGACTTCATCACCTCAATGAAACTGAAACACTAAAAGAAAAAACTTGTACTCATTTCAGTATTGATCTTCAAGAAAGATAGAAAGAAATCCTTCAATCTGATACCAATTCCTTATCCGGGTTACAGAGTCACCTAAATCAAACAATAATTCTCAAAACAAAACACTCATATACATCTCATCATTTTGGCTTTTATGAAATCCCATACATGCCTAACATATATATAGATCCTCTCCCATTCAACTAAAACAATTCATCAGATTCATAGAAACAAACAATAGACTTGCTGACAGAACTATTTCATGCATATTTAATCCCTCTCTTGAAGAGAAAATCCAAAAATAACATCTACAAGATTGCCTTACAGTCCATGTTCATTCGAACAACCCTAGATTATCCAAATGAAACTAGCAAACTAAAGAATGCATACCATAAGACAAAGGAATTTTAGGCCTGAAACTTTGATTTGTATATTCATATTCATTCCTAAAAAAATATTACATAACTCAGAGAAATCTCTTTAAAACCAGAAAAGCTCCTAAATATATTTTGCCAGAGGTTCCTTACAAAATTCTTGTGATCATTTTACACTCATCCTGGTATCCATTTATAACATTATGGATGCATACAAGCTTCGGACATTCCTAGAAAGGCTTGTTACAAACCACGATACTCTCCAAGAAATAGTTACAAGTCCTTTTTCAATATCAACGGCCTCTTCCATTTGTTATTTTGTTGCAACCTTTTCTATCTGCTCTAGAGTATCTTCTTGTTGTCCAATATATTTGTCCTTCCGCTCCTAGAACACGTCATCACTTGGCCAAGCAAATCTAATAATCTTATGTTTCATCCTTTCTAGCCTTTTCCAAGTGACCCTTAACTGTCCAATTTTTGTTTCTATGAAACCATAATGTGATTTCACCTTTTCAATCTCTTCAATTTTTTGGACAAATAAGGATGTGTCATCAGTGTTAATGATTTCATTAACCCTTTGGGACAATTTGTGGTCCAACTCTTCTAGCCATGCCTTCTCCTCTTTCAACTGAATGGGACCAACAAAACCCCCTAGAAACAATTCATATTTGTGATCTGAATATTCTTTTCTATATAGTTGGGCTTTTCTTTTTACACCTTCCCTTTCCTCTGAGAATATATTCATTCATTTTATAAACTCACTAGTGGACCTAAGATTGTCATTTGCCTCTACATCTGCATGGTATGAACACATGAGCTCTAACTCCTCACCTCTAGGCATCCACTTATTAAGAAGTAGTTCTAAGGTGGCTTCATCCTCTCTTAATTCAATCAGAATATTCAGGATCCTTTTCATAGAAATGTGTATAGCAGAGGCCTTGACCGAATCAACAAACTTCAAAATTGTGGCTTTTACCTTTTCTTCATACTTGCTTGCAAACAATGTTTGAGCTTGTTTCAACTTTTCCAACTCATGTTGGATAGTTTCAGCTGACTAGAAACTAGAAGGCATAGGAGAAGGGGGATATTCTATAATGGGACTGGTAGGTTGAGGTCTTGCTGGAGAAGAGCCTATCATGAGAGTAGAGGATTCACCTAGATGGTGCTGACCTACCAACTGACTCTGAAGTCTAGCAATAATATTGTCTCTATTGGCTACTCCTTTGGCCTCATTGTAAGCCTTTAAGATGGTTTCCAATTTTAATTGGATATTAGCCTTCTCTTTTGCCTCCTTTTCTGCTACTGCCACACTAAACTTTATAGTTTCCAAGTCTGTGCTTGCAGCTTCCACCACCCCAGTATCTTGGACTCTTCTTACAATCATGCCTCCTAGGAGACTAGAATATGATAGACCTTTCCTCCTTTTATTCTCATCCTTCTTCAGTGACCACATGACTAGAGCAACATTATCTTTATTGAAGGTCACTCCTTCCATGGGTTTGGTTTCCTTCCTTACTTCTTCAAGAACCAGAGCATCAGCTATATCCCATTCAGGGAGGAGTAAAACACTAGCCTTAGACACCATCTCTCTTCCCTTCTCAGGAGTAATAGTCTTAAACTGTTCAATCATTTCTTGCTTCACCTCTTCTTCCACCTGAGTTACATCTCTATGAGGTTGTTCACTCTTCCTTTGCTCACATCTGGCTTTGAATTGTTCCATATTTTGCTTCCACACAAATTGCATGAAAGCCCCTGTTGTAACAAAATTACTATCTACCAGGAACTCCTCACTGGCTTTCTTGATAGTAAGGTCTAACTCTTTACCCTCAAGCTCACCAATTGTCAAGTTCATTTCAGCACTAGGTGGCTCTTCTGGCATCCCCTCTTGTGTCTCCTCATATGTGTAGGCAATCTCCCCCAGACTCCCTAACTGTAACAATTGCTCAACCACCACCTGCTCATCTACTATGTGGATAGGGGACTGAAATGGAGAATACAAAGGCTCATTGGTTTGCACTTCCTTTCCTACCCTTTGCATTTTAGGGGAGTCTTGGATGTCAATCACATCCTCAATTGCTCTTTTCCCTCTTGAAGTGGAAGCCTCACCTGTCATTGGCATCATCACACTGTACTTTGATTTCATATGCATCACATAGTCACCGGTTGGGATAGCCTTAGCAAAGGAAAGATTAGCTAAAACCAATTTAACCTTGTCAGGATCATTTTGCATTATAGCCTCCCTTTTTTCTTTCAAGGTTTGCATGAGGTCTTAAAAATAAAGAACCAAGAATTTGATTTTCTCCTCAAAGGGATTGAAACTAGAGAGAGGATCATAACTGCTATCAAATTGATGAATGAAATCAAGAGCCCTCTTATATGAAACCCACTTCTCTTTCCTCAGTTCTTGCTGATCCAAACTGAATTCATTTCTAATGAAATCTTCAAGGAACTGAAATTGGTGAGCCCTACCTTTACACACTGCCCTCTTTATAAACATGCCATTGAAAAATTCCTGAGGGTCTGCATATCTTGAAACTGCAGTTGACAACCTATATGGCTTAAATAATTCTTCAAAATATTTCCACCCACCTTTAGTGATCACAAAATTATGAGCCACGGTAATGATTGGGAAAATGGTCCCTTTACCCCTATTTGTCAGCTCTGCCTCTTGTACACCTCCAATTTGCCTCAAGACTTCTGCCATCCCTATCTTCAATGGGACCTGATAGGGCAATAGATAGGGAGTACCTCTGAAACCATACACTTTGAAAATGATAGAAACAGGGTACAAATATATATCTCCCCAATTGTGAACAATCTTAATAACCTCAGCAAACTCCTTAGGCCTGAGGAATTCCTAGAGAGCCTTACGAATCCTAGGGTTTTCTGTGTACAAAAGAAATCTAATCTTAGATGCAAAGCATCTATCAAACTTCAAATAGCTAGTATCCTCTCTATCCTAGGATAAAACAGTGCTCTAAAGTTGAACAGGCATCTCTTCCTTATCTTTCACCTTAACCAAATCCATTTCCTTTGCAAAATAATCAGCACCTTTGAACAAAAACATGTGCAATTAGAAGGGAATACCATCTAAATGGTTTGCCCACATTACCATTTTGTATCCCTAGTAGCCCTACATGAATTGCATCAGTAAGGTATGGCGCATAATTAAATGTTATTGCCAGAGAGGGGTTTAGAATTTGTGCAATCATCAACTTGGCATGTTTTTCTCAGCATCTTCTCCAAAAATCTGTAACAGTGCCCAATACATACCCTTAGCTCTTAGAGTAAACGGATTCAAGGAGAAGGGTTCCATTGTATTGGGGCCTACAATTGTTAAACCTCCTATCTTGACAAAAAATTCTTTCTGTGGGCCACTCCTAAGGTGATCCCTTTGTGCATTATACACGTGGGCTAATGACTCAAAATAAATAGGTTCTAACAGGTTTGAAGCTTCACTGAGCTTAAATACATTTCTGAATTCGTCATCATTTATTTCAATCAGGGCTAATCCCTTCACATTCTTGATACACCTAGCTATAGGGTCATAATTTTGTGCAATCAGAGTCAACAAGTCTACATCCATGAAAACACCAGGAACAATAAGCTTCCTCATATCCAATTCCCATAGGCTATTTAAAGGGGCAAGGGAATGTCTCTGACCAAAACCACCTTTGAACAATCCTAAACCTTATAGACCTATTTGAGGATCCTTTAACCAATTACCTTTATCATATAAGCCATCCCCAATTCTTAGACGAGGGTTCTTTGGTACTAATTCTTTAGCTTTAGCTCGAGCATTGGTTGACATAGTTAATTGTTCTGAAAAATCATCACAAATGTTCCTATCCTGGTAATTCACTTTTCCTGTCAACTTCCTTCTTGGTTCCATCTTGATAATGCAACTATATCAATTCATACTTGCACATACCTCTAATGAAACAATTCACACAACAATCACCGACTTCAGACCAGAATTAGCAAGAAAAAGCACAAAAAACCTGTTATTCGCTTCAAGAAAACCGCTCTGCACCAATTTCTCTGCAACAGACTTCGTTGAAATGATGCCAACATTCAAGTTGATGTGGACTCTAATACGGCAAGTTGGCATTGAATTTTAGAAATTAATCCCGCATGCTTCGGCCATCACCTCGGAATTGAATTCACAAATCAAATTCATAAACGGGCTCCAACGAATCATACATTCTCTGAGTATTTCCTCTGTTTCATTGTTTTTCTATTTCGTGAAGCTTAAAACCTCCGCACTTTTCTTTCATGAAACAATGACAACCATTTGATCATGGGAACTTGCACTGCTTTTATTTCGTCCAGTATTTCTGTGTTAGTGACGGGCCCCACCTACTTTTTGCTATTTCGCGGGCCTTAAACCTTGTGCAATTTTCTTTTGCAAAGCAATGTTGGCCATTAGATCATAATCTACCTTCTCGGTTTTTATCTCAAACAACGGCCATCAGTCTTATTAACTAACCGCGCACCACCTTGACAGCTAACGATTTTCGCCACTTTGCAAAGGTTAGACCGCAAGCATCTTCGGGTTGTGAAACAATGCGAGCCACTAGATGAACACCTTTTAACATGCTTTATACCTTTCAAGTGGGCCCTTTAACTCAGAGACCACTTGCTTTATCTCGTCACTGGTTAACAAATGCCACGTGGTAGTCGATCATTTGCTCATGAAGTTCCATTGGGTTCCATTCTGAAACTGCCACGTGCTTTACATTACTATTCCCCACATAATTGTCGGTTGAACCAAGGTGAGCCCTCAACTACCCTTCAAAGCCACGCGCACTTGACAGGTCACCCTTACACTCCATGGAAAAAACCATCTGTCATGCCATGTCATGCCTTCGTGTGATTGCCATGTCAGCAGTCTATTCTCAGTCTTTCGGTGGAATTTCTTCTTCGACAAGTGGTCTATAGGTCTCATCGAACAGGCACTTTCATCGAAACTGTCGGGCCCACCACCTTTTCGCTGTTTTGCGAAAGGTAGAACACATGCATCTTCTGGCCATGAATCAATGCGAGTCGTTGATCTTTTCTAAACCAATCATCCTTTAACTGAAGAAGCAGCTCGCCTCTGGGACCCGCCAAGTCTTTTGCTAT
Organism: Cryptomeria japonica; assembly: GCF_030272615.1. NCBI lineage: Eukaryota > Viridiplantae > Streptophyta > Pinopsida > Cupressales > Cupressaceae > Cryptomeria > Cryptomeria japonica. The sequence continues at coordinate 347,322,879 of NC_081415.1, read as the reverse complement.
TTCATAGAGTTTATTTCTTAGGTTACTTATCTTTGTGAAGCAGTGGTATCCGTTGGATTTAAAACAAGATGCAGTTCTTTATTCTGATGGTCGATCCTCTGGTCGGGCCCGCCAAGCCGTTTTGCTATTTCATAGAACTTAACTCGTCGGCATCTCTGCCTAATGAAACAACGACAATCACAAGATTAACAATGAGTTACATACTAATTAAGGAGCCTGACAAAACATTATAACAAGACATAGGCGAAGGTGTAAATTTTGAAAATATTAAGGGACCGCCTAGGGAAAGAACTAAAGGGGGGACACTTTTCATGATAGATCGACCCTTCTTTAAGTGGTAAAGTAACTCGGAAATAGAACATAAGGGTTTTTTCCAAACATAGGAAGGGTTAGAACTCAAAAACCTTAAACCCTCTTCTGACCCAAGACAATCAGAGGCAACAAGGCCATACTAGACACATTTTTTGCAAACCTCTAGCCAATTATGGAACAAGAATATCCAATTTTAATAGTGATAACAACGGCTCTCACTGGGGATGGTTGATTGCAAGATCAACACAAGAATTCAGAAACTCTCTAGAGAACACACCAAACACAAGCTCAAAAAACAACAACAAAAGCAAACCTAAATATGTATAGTCTAAGACCTACTGTGCATGGACATTAAGAGAAGTAATGTTTCAGGACTTGTCCATGCACTGGAAATTCTTGTACCTCATCATTCATATTCTGCAAAAAATATGAATCCTTTCCATTAAGATCACAAACCACAGAGGGGCCTATCCATAGTGACTCAAATTTCTTGTGTTTTCCCTTATCTTGTCCTTTCGCATTCCATTGAAGAACCACATCACCAATTTGAAACTTTCTCAATGAGGTCCTTTTGTCAAATAGATATTTTGACTGAAAATGGATCTTCAAATTCCTCTTGTGAGCCAAAGTTCTAATTTCTTCTATCTCCACCATCTGAATCATCCGGTCTTCCATAGGTTCAGATAACTCCATGTCTTCAGCTTGTAGGATCTTATACATTGGAAGAAGATTATTGACTGGCACCCTAGATTGCATACCATAGACCAATTCAAAAGTTGAGACACCAATTTCTCTCTTAACAGTAACCCTATCTGCCTAAAGGGCTAATTTCAACTTCTGGTCCCAAGACCTTTTATTTTCCTCCAAGATTTTCTAAATAATGTTCAAGAGGCTCTTATTACTTGATTTAGCTTTCCCATTACCTTGAGGATGATAAGGCGAAGAGTAGGACATAACTATTCCATGGCTGGTGCAAAATTCAACAAACTCTTCTGACCTGAAGCTCATGGCATTATCCATCACTAGTTTTACAGGGACTCTGAATCTGGTTATGACATTATCCATCAAGAAGTCAATAACAACCTTACTTGTGGCTCTCCTAGTGGGTATAGCTTTAATCCATTTGGTAAAATAATCAGTAGCTACTATAATCCACCTATGACCTCTTCCTGATTTCTCAACAATTTCTCCAATATAATCAATTCCCCATTGGACAAAAGGGGCTTCCACTATGACTGGGTTGAGGGGTAAAGCTCCCTCATACTTCAATTTTGATGAAAACTTCTAGCATGGGTCACATCTCTGGACATGCTCATGGGCATCTTTAAATAAAGTAGGCCAATAATATCCAGCCCGAACTATCTTACCAGTTGTTGTCTTGGCAGAGTAATGACCTCCACACACTCCATCATGCATTTTAGTTAACACTCTCTTAGCTTGGGATTTATCCAAACACATTAGCAATTCCCCATCTCTATTCCGCCAAAATAGATCACCCTGAATGAGGACATATTTCTGTGACTTCAACTTCAGAGTTCTTCTCTGGTTATGGGTCATTCCTTCTGAAAATGTTGCATCTCTTAAAAAATGTACTATTTCTGAGTACCAGGGTTGTGCCTCAATACTGGTGACCAATATGTTCTCAACTTCAACATTATTCACTTCAACATCAAGAAGGTTTGATTTAGCCATAAGCTTAGCAAGGCCTAAACCTCTCACCAATTTAGTGATCTTAATTTCTAAATCAAATTCCTGGATTCTGGTTATCCATCTGCATCTTTTACCTGTGACCTCAGACTGGGATAGAATATCTTTGACAGTCACATGTGGGACATAAGCAATTACTTGTGCATTTACAAGATATGGCCTAAAAGCTTTAACAGCCTTACCAAAGCACTTGCTTGCTTCTCCATAATTTCACACTTTAACTCTGCAGCATGTAAAGATTTTCTATAAAAAGCTATAGGATGTTCATATCCTTCATTATCCTTTTGTAAAAGAACTACAGCCACTATGTGATATAAAGCAAAAGAAAACAAAAAGAAAGGCTTAATGTAGTCAGGGGACTTCAACACTGGTGCCTCCTGAATAGCCTTTTTGATTTCATCAAAAGCCTTTGAAGCTTCTTCATCCTAGCAGAATTTTGTATCCTTCTTAAGCAGTTTAACAATGGGATTGACTATCTCTACAAAATTTGCAATAAATCTTCTAACAAAATTTACTTTGCCCAAGAAAGATTGGATACATTTAGCATTCTTCAGCTCAGGCACATTTTTTATAGCCTCAATTCTTTCAGGGTCTATTCTTACCCCTTGTTTGGAGACAATATGCCCTAGCAGCTTCCCTTTAGTAATAGCAAAATGACACTTTTTAGGATTTAATGATACTCCAAATTCCAAAGGTTTATTGAAAACCTGTTCTAAGTGTCCACAGTGGTCATCTACCCTTTTGGAGAAACATGTCAAATCATCTTGATATACTACCATGATAATATTGATTAATTCCTTGAAAGCTACATCCATTGCCCTCTGAAAAGTAGCTCCAACATTTTTCAATTTTTCAAACCAAAAGGCATTCTGACATACAAGTATGTTCCCCAAGGGGTGGTGAAAGTAGTTTTGAATTGTTCAGATTCTTTTACTAACACTTGGTTATACCCTAAGAACCCATCCATCATAGACAATAGGTCACAACTAGTTACTCTTTGCAACATCGCCTCCATATTAGGAGAAGAGTAATTATCTTTCAAGGAAGCAACATTTAGGTTCCTAAAGTCCACACAGAGTCTAATGTCCCCATTCTTCTTTCCAATCGGGACCAAATTTGAGACCCATGATGAATGCCTTATAGGCTTAATAATTCCCCCTTCCCTTAACTTGGTCAATTCTTGCTGCATTTTATATTCCAACAGGGGTTTGATAGGTCTTTGTTTTTGTCTGAAAGGCTTAGCATTTAAAATCAAAGGGACTTCATGCCGAACAGATCCTATCTATACGCCTTCAGATCTTCATAAGACCAAGAAAAGACATGCTTATATTTCTTTAATAAATTAATAAGGTTTATTCTGACATGAGGTGGCAAATTTTTTCCAATATACACCAACTTAGGGGATGATTATGTCCCCAAGTTTACTTCCTCTAGTTCATCTAACTTAGTGGTTGATTGCTGGTGCAGATGACTGTCACTGTAACTAAACATACCTTCCAGTTCTACCAACCCTTTAGGTATATCATTAGTTTCTAACTGAACTAGGTCATTTCCAAACACAGTTTCTCTATTTTCAACCACTTCCACCAAGGCATTGCAATTAATTTTTTGTCCATCATAGTCATCAATGCATTGTATAAACCTGAGAATATCTTCATCATCAGCAAACACTTGCCAATTGTATACATTGTCAGGAATGGTAGGCCTAGCTTTTACCTCAACTATGGATATACCGGTTAGTGTTGCATCATCATTCTTTAATGCAACATTTGCTAAGAAATCCGCCATGATATTCTTAGATCTTTCTATCCAATTTATAGAGAATGCACTAAAATGCTCAATCACATCCCATACTACATACTTGTATCTTTTCAATCTATCATTCTTAGATGCATACTTAGCTCTAACTTGAGAAACAACCAATTCTAAGTCTCCTAACACTTTTAACAACTGAATGCCATGCCTTTTTGCAACTTCATGTCCCAATAACAAGGCTTCATATTCGGCAGTGTTATTTGTACACTGAAAGGCTAATAGAAAGGAATATTTGAAGGTTATACCTAAAGGGGACACAAAAATAACTCCTGCTCCAGATCCTTCTTTAGAGCAAGCTCCATCAAAATACATGTGCCACAAACCATGTTGTTGAGATTCCAATTCAGTCACAATAGAGTCAGTATTCTTCAATTGAGGTAAAATTGGCTGTAATCTAAAATTGTCAAGATCCACTTCAATCATACATTTGAGCATACTAGGATCTACTTTCTCAATTACCCTAGGAGCACGTGGTTCTCTATACAATTTGACTTGGTTTCCATTAATTGGGATAGTAGTATATGACAGATCCAATTGAACATTTCCACCTACTGTTGTAGCCCACTGTCTAGACAACAACATGCCATAGTGAGGTTTGGTGTCAGTTACAATGACATCCATCTTGTATGTTGCTTCAGGGAAGGCTGCTATTTTTACTTCAACATCTTTCATTGTACCTATCACTGGCACTTCTCTATTATCCATAGCATAACATTTCCCATACGCTGTACTCACTGACAATCCTAATTCTTTCATGACACCATAAGGCATTACATTTGTAGCTGCACCAAAATCTATCATACAGTTTTTAATTAACTGGTTATTTACTAACAAAGTAACATGGAAAGGATCAACCTGTGAGGGTTCTTGTGTAATAGTTGTTCCAACATATACCTCTCGGGTTTGCAGCTCCTAATCCTTTTCATCCTTAGTTGAACTAGAAGGTAAAGTTCTGTTACTGTCAGATATTTTAGAAAATAAAGATAAAGCAGCTTGTCTATGTTCCTTTATTTTCAACAATTCTATCAATGGGATAGTGACCTTCATCTGGGTAAGAGCCTGAGTCATATCAAATGTGGAATTATTAATCAACTTAGTATTAGTCTTAACTTTCTCTATCTTAGCCTGACTTGCCTTCTTTATTGTGGCAGTTCCTTGTATATCACTAGTAGCTTTATCATCCATAGTTTTAGCTATATCCTTTAATTTGTCATTCCCCTTTTCTTGACCTTCTTGAGGCAAGGTGGTATTACTTGTTGCTTTCTTCTGGGATACTTCTTTTAAAAACATTGAGCTAGGTTCACCTTGATCCCCACCTTTCTTAGTACTTCTCAAATTGTAATTGTGCTTGGCTTTGGCTATGATAGCTTTAGTGAGATTTCTTACTTCTTCATCACTAGGCCTTCTAAGATGAACTTCTTCATCTTCAATTGTTACCACATTCAAAGTGGGATGCCAATCAAGTGACAACTATCCTTGGTAAGACCTTTTATTATTCAGTACATCACATTCACTAAGTTCACTTTGTAATGACTCATCATCACTTTCTATGATAGTTTCAAACATATTTATGTAAGGCTCAGCCTCTTGTCTCATGGTTTCTTCAAGGGCTTGAGCTACAGCACATTGATGAGGAGAATGTGGTCCATCACAAGCCATGTACCAAGGAGTATTCTTCATATTATGAACAGTTCATCCTTTTAAATGATATGGGGTATCCTGGTTCTGAGTATTCTTTGGCTTCTCATTTTGAGGCTTGTCATCCTTCCAAGTAGTGTTATAAGGAATGTCATGCAACCTAGGAGGCCTATCTTGCCAATTGTAATGAGGCTTATCATTTTTATTCACCTTGGTAGTAAGATCCTTCATAGTAGTCACTAATTTCTCTATTCTATCTTTTTCTTTAGCAACTTTATTAGGTTGTTGTTTTGATTCTTGCCACAACCTACCATCAGTTCATCTCCCTATTTTCCCAAAGGCTTTCCTATTACTCTCCACATTAATGGCAATTCTAAATGCATCTCTCAGACTATGCGGATTTTTATCCCTCAAAATATAGGCCATTTTAGAATCAAAGGCATTGTAATAAGTATTCAGGCACATATTATCATCTAACCTCATTAGCTGATATAGCCTATGCATTGCTTTATGAAATATGGCATTAAAATCTGTGACAATTTCATTGTTAGACTTTTTGATATTGATGAACTCATTGAGCATGAAGCTCACATTTGTTTTGTCACCATACTGTTCTTGAAAGAAACTTTTAAAATCTTCCCAAGACCCAATTCTATTCACAGGGAGACCTCTATACCAGTCCCTTGCATCATCTACTAGAGACTATACAAACAATTTCATGATGACATCTTCATCTACAATTTCATAGTCATTTATTAAGTCACCAAAAGATTTCAAGTGTTCTTCCGCACTGATTGCATTATTCCCAGCAAATTTGTGAAGTTTATCCCTCAATTCCATAGGAACATGGTTAGGGTACCCTGGGATTCCATCAAAAAAGAGCTGCCTATAAAATTCTAGATTAATAGGTTTTCTCAGGAATTGGTTAGCAGAAAGGTTATTTCCCATTTTAATTCTTACATTGGGGATTTGAGTTAGAGAGATCTGGTGACCTTGGTTAGTAATAGGGGCTTGATTGGCTGTGGCAGTGCTAATAGGCAAGGTTGGCTGAATTTTAACTAGAGGGAGTGAAGCTTGCTGAGGAACAAGTTTATTTAGGTCTACTGAGGGAAACATTATAGGAGGAGCCTTCAGATATCTAATCTTTCTTTTAACTTCTTGATTGGCTTCTTCTAATTCAGCTTTCTCTAACTCCATTCGCAAATCTTCTTTCTCTTTCCTCATCCTTTCCATCTCTCTTTCATGTGCAAATAACATGTGAGAGATCTCCATTGTAGTCTTAGATCCAGACCCACCTTCCATGCATTTTTGCTTTCCTTTGTCAACATTATTTCTAATAGGTTGTGGGTCACTAAGGACTTCCCTACTTGGTTTCACTACTGACTTATATGCAAGTTTGGTCTTGGGAACTAAGATTTATCTGATCACTGGACCTTTGTCCTCACTCTTGGTTTTTTCTTGGGTAAATAGATCAAGGTCAGCAATTTGTCTTAGAAGCCTGTCTCTCTCCATCAATTTTTCTTTTACCTCTCTCTCTTTATCTGCTTCCTTTTGTGTTCTTAAGGAAATTAAATGATGGACTTTTCTATTCAGGACTTCAATTTCTTGGGATACCTTATCTTCATCAGGGAATATTTCTTCAGAGTCTGACATATTGACTTGGTCAATATCAATTAAACTGATGTTTCCATCAATTGTCCTAGGTATAGAATCTCTCTTAATGTTTGAACTACTTCTGTCTTTCCCAGAAAAACTAGCATGGGAGATCCCCTGATTTGAAACTTGGACATCTTCGACATTCCCAAACAAACCAGAATGGAAACCTAAAATATCATGCTCAGATTCGCGAGAAGAAGAATTTGAATTTTCATAGATGGGTCTCTCAGATGACTTACCTGTATTGATGCTCTTTTGTACGCAACCAGCAATAGATGGCTCATGTACAACTAATCTTTTCTGGCCTCTCTATGACTGTTCAGGTAGTCCCTCTTGCAATGTTTCATGATGCTTCTTCATGAAAGACCTACTATTCCTTCCTCTCTGCATTATGCTTGTTTTCTTAAAAGAATTTCACTTATTTAAAATGATTGGTTATACTTTATACTTGTCAGAGTCGCCACCCACAAAGACTGTGGGAAATAAGAAAACAAGCTTTAAACAAAAAACTTGCCAATTTTTTAAAACAAAAATCACGAAGATTTACAAAGAGACAGATAACACAAATTAGAGATCAGGCAATTTTCCACAACATAGATATCTAGACAACTTCTGAACTATTTAGGCACCAATCTGCAACATAGATATACACTATGACTCTCCCTACTAGAGTCGCCACTTTTGTTAGTCTCAAATTTTGATTTCTCTTTTATCCTTCCTGTAAGAAATAAATCAACTCTATCTGCATATGAAAGATTAGGGAAATGGAACTCAAGAGTAACATATAACAAGGTTTGGAGACCTTCTACACTTTGAACTTGTCCAAAGTTCAGGTGGGTATACCTTTTGTGAATACTTTCACACTTTAAAATTTAGATCCACAGTAAACCAGTGCTAAAAAACCTGTGGACTTCATCACCTCAATGAAACTGAAACATTGGATCATTTTGCATTATAGCCTCCCTTTTTCTTTCAAGGTTTGCATGAGGTCTTCAAAATAAAGAACCAAGAATTTGATTTTCTCCTCAAAGGGATTGAAACTAGAGAGAGGGTCATAACTGCTACCAAATTGATGAATGAAATCAAGAGCCCTCTTATATGCAACTCACTTCTCTTTCCTCAGTTCTTTCTCATCCAAACTAAATTCATTTCTAATTAAATCTTCAGGGAACTGAAATTGGTGAGGCCTACCTTTACACACTGCTCTCTTTCTAAACATGTCATTGAAAAAGTCCTCAGGGTCTGCACATCTTGAAACTATAGTTGACAACCTATATGGCTTAAAGAATTCTCCAAAATATTTCCAGCCACCTTTAGTGATCTCAAAATGATGGGCCACCGTAATGGTTGGGAAAATGGTCCCTTTACCCCTATTTGTCAGCTCTGCCTCTTGTACACCTCCAATTTACCTCAAGACTTCTGCAATCCCTATCTTCAATGAGACGTGATAGGGAAATAGATAGGGAGTACCTTTGAAACCATCCACTTTGAAAATGGTAGAAACAAGGTACAAATACATATCTCCCCAATTGTGAACAATCTTAATACCCTCAGCAAACTCCTTAGGCTTGAGGAATTCCAAGAGAGCCTTAGGAATCCTTGGGTTTTCTGTGCACAAAAGAAATCTAATCTTAGATGCAAAGCATCTATCAAAATTCTAATAGCTAGCATCCTCTCTATCCCAGGATAAAACAGTGCTCCAAAGTTGAACAACAATCTCTTCCTTATCTTTCACCTTAACCAATTCCATTTCCTTTGCAAAATAATCAGCACCTTTGAACAAAAACATGTGCATTAGAAGGGAATACCATCCAAACAGTTTGTCCACCTTACCATTTTTTATCCCTACTAGCCATGCATGAATTACATCAGTAAGGTATTGTGCATAATTAAATGTTATTGCCAGAGAGGGATTTAGAATTTGTGCAATCATCAACATGTAATGGGTTGGCATGTTTTTCTCAGCATCTTCTCCAAAAATCTGACACAGTGCCCAATACATACCCTTAGCTCTTAGAGTAAATAGATTCAAGGAGAAGGGTTCCATTGTACTAGGGCCTACAACCATTAACTTTCCTATCTTGAAAAAAAATTCTTTCACTAAGCCACTCCTAAGGTGATCCCTTTGTGCATTATAGACCTGGGCTCACGACTCAAAATCAATAGGTTCTAACATGTTTGAAGGTTCACTGAGCTTAAATACATTTCTGAATTCATCATCATTTATTTTAATCAAGGTTGATCCCTTCACATTCCTGATACATCTAGCTATAGGGTCATAATTTTGTGCAATCAGAGTCAACAAGTCTACATCCATGAAAACACCAGGAACAATAAGCTTCCTCATATCCAATTCCCATAGGCTATTTAAAGGGGCAAGGGAATGTCTCTGACCAAAACCAACTTTGAACAATCCTAAACCTTACAAACCTATATGAGGATCCCTTAACCAATTACCTTTATCATATAAGCCATCCCCAATTCTTAGACGAGGGTTCTTTGGTACTAATTCTTTAGCTTTAGCCCGAGCATTGGTTGACATAGTTAATTGTTCTGAAAAATCATCACAAATGTTCCTATCCTGGTAATTCACTTTTCCTGTCAACTCCCTTCTTGGTTCCATCTTGATAATGCAGCTATATCAATTCATACTTGCACATACCTCTAATGAAACAATTCACACAACAATCACCGACTTCATACCAGAATTAGCAAGAAAAAGCACAAAAACCCTGTTATTCGCTTGAAGAAAACCACTCTGCACCAATTTATCTGCAACAGTCTTCGTTGAAATGATGCCAACATTCAATTTGATGTGTACTCTAATACGGCAAGTTGGCATTGAATTTTAGAAATTAATCCCGCATGCTTCGGCCATCACCTCGGAATTGAATTCACAAATCAAATTCATAAACGGGCTCCAACGAATCATACATTCTCTGAGTATTTCCTCTGTTTCATTGTTTTGCTATTTCGTGAAGCTTAAAACCTCTGCACTTTTCTTTCATGAAACAATGACAACCGTTGGATCATGGGAACTTGCACTACTTTTATTCCATCTAATATTTATGTGTTAGTGACGGGCCCCACCTACTTTTCGCTATTTCACTGGCCTTAAACCTTGTGCAATTTTCTTTCGCAAAGAAATGTCGGCCATTAGATCATAATCTACCTTCCTGGTCTTTATCTCAAACAACGGCCGTCAGTCTTATTAACTAACCACGCACCACCTTGACAGCTAACTATTTTTGCCACTTTGCAAAGGTTAGACCGCAAGCATCTTCGGGTTGCGAAACAACATGAGCCGTTAGATCAGCCACTAGATGAACACCTTTTAACATGCTTTAGACCTTTCAAGTGGGCCCTTTAACTCAGAGACCACTTGCTTTATCTCGTCACTGGTTAACAAATGCCACATGGCAGTCGATCATTTGCTCATGAAGTTCCATTGGGTTCCATTCTGAAACTCCCATGTGCTTTACTTTACTATTCCCCACATAACTGTCGGTTGAACCAAGGCAAGCCCTCAACTACCCTTCAAAGCCACGTGCACTTGACAGGTCACCCTTACACTCCACGGAACAAACCATCTGTCCTGCCATGTCATGCCTTCATGTGATTGCCACGTCAGTAGTTTGGTCTCAGTCTTTCAGTGGAATTTCTTCTTTGGTGAGCGGCCTATAGGTCTCATCGAACAGGCACTTTCATCAAAACCGTCAGGCCCACCACCTTTTGGCTACTTCATGAAAGGTAGAACACATGCATCTTCTGCCCATGAATCAACGCGAGCCGTTGATCTTTTCTAAATCGATCATCCTTTAACTGAAGAAGCATCTTGCCTCCGGGACCCACCAAGTCTTTCGCTATTTCGCAGAGCTTATTTCTCATGTTACTTATCTTCGCGAAGCAGCGGTATCCATTAGATTTAAAACAAGATGTAGTTCTTTACTCTGATGATCGATCCTCTGGTCGGGCCCACCAAGCCTTTTCGCTATTTCGCAGAACTTAACTCGCTGGCATCTCTACGTAAAAAAACAATGACAACCATAGGATTAACAATGAGTGTCATACTAAATAAGGAGCCCGACAGAACATTATAACAAGACATAGGCGAAGGCGTAAATTTTGAAAATATTAAGGGACCGCCTAGGGAAAGAACTAAAGGGGGGACACTTTTCATGATAGACTGACCCTTCTTTAAGTGGTAAAAGTAACTCAGAAATAGAACATAAGTATTTTTTCCAAACATAGGAAGGGTTAGAACTCAAAAACCTTAAACCCTCTTCTGACCCAAGACAATCAGAGGCAACAAGGCCATACTAGACACATTTTTTGTAGACCTCTAGCCAATTATGAACAAGAATATCCAATTTTAAACAGTGATAACAGTCTGGTTAGAGACTTTTACAATAAGTTATGCTAGGAACCGATCCTGCTAGGCATCACCCGGTTAAGGGATGGTTAAATACTCGGTTACAGGTTAGAACCCTGTTAGAAGTTACCTCGCAAGAGGTTTTGAAGAACTCATTGAATTGAGTCACCCTGTTAAAGGATTTACACAAAAGCTTGTTAAAGCTACCCGGTTAAGGGATTTTCCAACTACTTAAATGGTTAGAAGTCAACAAGTAATACACTGATCTAATAACAACACTCAATGCCAAGGTAGATCCACTTCAGCTCCTTTTCTTTTGTAATCACACTTTGCAAGTATCACCACACTTTTCCGGTTTGGCAAGAATCAAGTATCACTCACTGGGATACACACATAACATTTGCCAACAACTTCAACATGAAAAACATCAACGACCTTATAGGAAATAGATAGGTCAGTAGCATAAACCCTAAACATTTAGGTTTAACATTTCAGTCAGTTCAATCTTGACCGTTAATCACATTGCATCAAATACAACAGTCTTGAACAGATCTCAAAATGTTCTCCAACATTCATTCTTTGCCACTTTAGGAAGTTGATAGCCCATCACGTGCTCTCCATCATTTATAGAGACTTCGTACATTCCCAAGGTAGATAGGATCAATCTCCATGCAAGATCCTCAAGGAAATCCTTCACGCGGACAAGGCCGACATGGCAACACTTATTTGGTCTTCATTACAATGCTAACTCATCTCAAGATGTCGTCGATTGAATCGCACAAGCTTGGAATGCATCAACCGGAAACCCTGAAGCTGAGACTACCAACCAGTAGGCATGCCAAATGAAACCTCGATACAAAACTTCCATTTACCAGTTCTCATTCCAACATACCGTTTCACCTTGAACAAACATACTGCTTCACTTTTTCACATATGCCAGCTCACATATACCAGTTTACATCATCATACCAGTTCTCACATATACCGGTTCACAATATCATACAGTTCTCTTGCTAGTTTTCTTACTACAATATATCGGTTCATACTTAAACATATTGACATCAATGACAACATACAATATCATCCTGCTCTGCATATATGCCAACAAGATTGACTGAAGATCCCAAGCGGTATGAAGACCCCAAGCGGTTCGAGGATCTCAATCGATACAAAGGACCCAAGAGGTAGTTAACTTTTGATATGAACACTACGATCTTCTAGTCTTCATTTTTGACAACTAGTAATTAGTATATTGTATTAACCGGTATATATCTGTGATGAGTTACCAACTGGTATTACTGTAATGTGTGATGAGTTATCATCCACCGACACTTTGGCGGTGTGTTTGTGCCATGTTACCATATGTGTCTAGATGCACTGTACCTAGGAACATGTAGTCTAATTCTATTGGACTGACATGAAATCAGATTCCTTTATAAGGACATCATGTATAGGGTTTGCATGTATGAGATATAGAATAGGAAAGGTTATGTGCGATCATCATATAGAATATTAGGTTTGTGTGAAGAGATAGAGTGTGGAGATATTGAAGACTAAAGTAATGTTGAAATGCATTAACAATGAGCTATCAAGGATCTAATTAAGCACACTGTGCTATTATCTAGATCATTCACTTGTTGATTACTAATATCTTCGACAAGTCTGAAACCCTTAACTGGGTAGGCCCAACAAAGCCTTTGTAAATCCTCTGACAAGGTGGTTCACAACTATGGATCTGAAATCCTTTAACAAGGTAGTCTTTAACAAGACTTATCTCCTAACAGAGATCTAGATTCCTAACAGGATTTTTTTTGGTGAAGAACATTGTATGACCTTAACCAGTCTGACCTTAACCGGTCTAGTTACTATTCTGCAGATAGTTACTTGTGAGTTTCTGCTCATCGTGGTTTTTCCCATTTGGGTTTCCATGTCAAATATCTTGTGTTATGGTGATTGTGCTTTTGTGGGTGAATGTTTTGTTTGCTATTTGGTTTGCACTTGTCTTAACCGGTTTATTAGTGAATCTGTTGCACTGGTTATCTACTAGATTGTTTAAAAGATTGATTATAGTATTTTTTGGTATACTAATTCACCCCCCCCCTCTTAATATTCATCAACCTTTAGTGTAACCAAGCTTCAAAAGATATTTGTCCAATCTAGCATACCAAGCTCTAAGAGCTTTCTTCAATCCATACAAAGCTTTCCTTAATCTGCAAACCATATCTTTAACATTAGTCAATGAAAATCCATAAGGTTTTTCAATGTAAACTTCCTCTTCAAGATCACCATTCAAAAATGCACATTTTACATCCATCTTATATACTTTATAGTTCTTATGAGCTGCAAATGCAAGAAATAATCTAACTGCCTCAATTTTGGCTACCGGTGCAAAGGTTTCATTATAATCAATTCCCTCTTTCTGTGAATATCCTTTACAAACTAATATTACTTTGTTCCTAATTACCTTACCATCTTCATTAAGTTTATTTTTGAATACCCATTTAGTTCCAATTACATTTTTGTCTTTAGGCCAAGGAACTAATGTCTATGTATTGTTCTTTTCAATTTGTTCTAATTCATCTTCCATTGCTTTTATCCAATGTTCATCTTGACATGCTTCAATAATAGATGTTGGTTCAATTTGAGAAATTAAGCATACCTCTTCATTTTCCAATCTTCCTTGTGTCATAACACCTTGATACTTATTCTCAATTATCTGATTTTTTGAGCGATTATGTCTCACATACCTAGGTTTATTCACATGTTGTTGTTCTTCAGTCACTGTGGAATTCTCTGATGATTCCAGTGTGACTAGATCTACATTCTGTACGAGTGCAATCTGTATTGGTTCATTTATGGTCATCTCAACTGCCAGTTTAGAATCTACATACCTTGAATTTCCTCTAAAGTGTTCATCTATCTTCACATTAGACCTTTCAATGATCTTCTGCAATCTTGTATTAAAACATCTATATGCCTTGCTCTTAGATAAATAACTAAGAAATATTCCTTCATCACTTCTAGGATCAAATTTACCAACATACTCATCTCTCCTAATATAGCATTTGCTTCCAAATATTCTGAAGTATTTAAGAGTAGGAGTATTACCAAACCATAGTACATAAGGGGTCTTACCGGTTTCACCTTTGATGTGAACTTTGTTGAAAGTGTAAACCGTTGTATTCACTACTTCTCTCCAATACAAATGAGGTAGATTTTCTTCCAATATCATGATTCTAGTTGCTTCCAAAATAGTTTTGTTCTTCCTTTCCACAATTCCATTATGTTGAGGTGTCCAGGGTGCTGATAGCTATCTTTTGATTCCATTCACTTCACATAATGTATTAAATTCCTTAGATGTATATTCTCCTCCTTGGTCAGATCTCAAACATTTGATTTTGTTACCGGTTTCATTCTCTACCATTGCCTTGTATAACTTGAATACCCAACACATTCTAGAATAATCATCAATAATTAGGATAAAATAGCTATCTCCTTGTAGACTTCTTGTTCTTTCTAGACCACACAAGTCAGTATGAATTAAATCAAGAACATTATTGGATTTCTTAGAAATACTCTTAAAGGTTGTTCTAACTTTCTTTCCCATTTGACATTCCTTACATACCAGATTATGAGGTTTCACAACCTTAGGTAAATCCCTTACTGCCTTAGTTGAACTGATTTTTTTGATGCAATCAAAATTCACATGACAAAGCCTATTATGCCATAACCAACTTTCATCAATATGTGCAATCAAACATGTCTTATAACTATTGTTCAAATGAAATATATTACCTTTAGTCAGATTATAGGTTGCAATCTCCAATCCACTTATGTTCATGATTTTGCATTTACGATTCTTGAATTGTAACTGAAATCCCTTTTCAACTAATTGACCAACACTCAAAAGATTATGCTTCAAACCTTCAACATAATAAACGTTGTTAGTATTGTGCTTACCATCCAAAGATACAGTACCTTTTCCTTTGATAAAACAAGATTTATAATCGCCAAATCTTACTAGACCTCTATTATATTCTTGAAAAGATAAGAATTTACTTTTATCACCAGTCATATGATGTGAACATCCACTATCAATGATCCATTCATCTTTTTCCTTAATTTTAGCTGCTAGGGCCTGCTCTACCAGTGGAATAGTAGGTTCCGGTTGATCTTCTTTTATTGCAGCAAATTCCCATCCATTGTCTATCAATTCTTCCTCAGAATCATCTATAACTCCTTCATTAGCATAGTAACAGGATTTATCTCTATTCTTCTGAAATCTGTATCCCTGATATTTAGGGTTAGGCTTATATGTTCTTTTAGTTTCTTCTCTCAATATTGCATGTCTATCAAGACATATAGATGCTATATGATCAACTTTATTGCAATTAAAACATTTAAATGGTGCTTTACCTTCATTCTTACTTCCAACTAGACCTTTAGGCATCTTTCTTGCAAATAGTGCTTCAAGTTCTTCCAGTTCTTCATTTTCCCTCCTAATATCTTCAAGTTCTTTTGCATACAGTGCTTTCCAATCAGATTTGTCAGATGATGATGATGATGCAGATGATGATGCTCTGAAGGCTAAATCTATCTTAATTGTAGCAACAAGACCAAATTCCTCAAGCTCAAATACTGAAAGTTTTCCAACCAAGGTATCTCTAGATACTGATGTATTAGGCATTATTCTCAACTCATTAATAGCGATTACTTTCATTTTGTATGTCAGTGGCAAAGCTCTTAAAACTTTAGAAACAATTTCATCTTCACTTAAGGATCCTCCACAACATTGTATTCCTAAAACAATTTCATTAACTCTTTCCATAAAAGCAAAAATTCTTTCATCTTCTTCCATTTTACAATTTTTAATCCTGACCCAGTAACATTCCAGTCTTGCAATTTTGATAGTGGTATCTCCTTCATTCAATGTCTCCAATTTATCCCAAATAGCTTTAGTAGTAGATCGGTCTAGTAATCCCATAATTTGTGGATCTCATAATGTGCTCAAAAGTGCTTCTCTTGCTTTGCAATCATTTTCTTGATCTTTACCCAAAGTTGGTGGATTAGGTTGATCTGGAGTAGGACCAACATAGCAATTCTTTGTAACTTCCCATATGTCTCTTCCAATACAATTCAGATGTGTCTCCATAATGATCTTCCATATACCATAATTAGTTCCATCAAGTTTAGGATTGTCCTTCCTGAAAATGTTTGTTGCCATAGGATCTCCTCAAGCTGTTAGGATTCTGTAAAAAGAGGACTTAGTTCTGATACAAATTGTTAGGAACCGAAAGGACAACTGAGAGGGGTGGGGGGGTGAATTAGTTGTCAATGAATTTCAACCCAATTATAACTTAATCAAACTTAATACTTAATACAGGTAAACCCAACTTAATGTCGGTTAACAAATTAGCAGGTAATATCAATATCGGTGAAACTTAATGCATGAAATAGAAAGAGAAACAACATCCACAACACATAACATAGATTTTTTTGACGTGGAAACCCTATAAGGGAAAAAACCATGGTGGGAAACCTTACCCACAATAAGATGGTACTATTGTAGATAGTATGTGTATACAAATGGGGTCTGCACATGCAGAAAGGCCAACCGCCTAGAGCACACTACTCAAATGGGAGTCGCAATGACTACAGTAGGATGGTTAAATCCTAGAATAATGTACTGCTCAAAATAGCATCTCCAATTTTGGATTCAATACCGGTTAATCTCTAATAAACACCTTGAAACCTTCCTTGAACCTTCTCTATGGTATGCTCATATGATCTTGAATATTCGCACATACAATGTTACAATACCATACCATAACCATATCATATGTTTATCTCATAAATGAGATCTTACATATATACAAAACCTAAGACCAAATGTGTAGGTCATCTCACTAAGAATATTACAATTAAATCAATTACAAACATGTTGGATCAATATAGTTACAATAATATCCAATCCATAAATCGTCTCCATAACGTGCCATGCTGATCTGAAATAGATAACGCATACTGGTCCATAACCTAGACCAATCTGTCGGTAACAATAAATATGTCAACCCGATTAGACCAATAACCAAAAAAAAAAAACCAAGTATCCAAACCATGTCCTTGACATAATCAAGTGATCTCCAGATGATAACAAGTCATCATTAGTGTCGGCGAACCATATAACCTGTCGGTGAGCATATATCGGTGACTGTACATAAGTCACTGACCTTGTCGGTGAACACAATGTGTCGGTTCAACAATAAATCGATATAAACATAGTGCCAATCAACAATGTAAATCTCTAGAAGGATAAGTGTTGACATCAATGACATAACTAATGCAACACATCCTTAATAGCAACAGATAATCCATTATTAAAGAACAAAAAGCATAAAGATAACAATGACAGTCTTGGATAGAGAAGATGTTATTCACAACTATGATCATCTCATAGGTTATCATTCCATAGAAAATGGGCATTCAACTTGAGGGTAGAACTATAAAAGATTAAGGACACTATGACAGTCTATGGTGTAGGCATAAAAATCCAAGATCATTGACATATAACAATAGATAATAGCTCATCAAACATCAAAGTCAAGAATGGTAGCGAACTCCAATCACAAGAACATCACAATCCTTGACAATTTCAAACCCTATGAGGAAAAGTGCAATGAAAGGTCATAAATAGTCACACACCAGTAAGAATCGTATTTCAAAGGTCATAGCTCTTAGCCAAAGGAAGATTAGATGATAGTGAACAGGGTCAAAGCCACAAACTTCATAGACAAATTACTCGATAAATATCGAGAGAAGTCTTCATTCCATCAAAGGAGAGTAACCCTAAAGTTAGTTACGAAGGAATCACAAAAGAAAAAGGTATGTAGATGCATTGATGTAGTCTTAAAAAGAATTTATGACAATCAATGATTCAAGAAAATGAAGAAATTTTGTGGCCATATATAAACCCTAAGACATAACAGTTTAAAGATCATGCTATAGTTAGAGGTTTGTTATAATCATAAAAGACAAAGGTTATATTAAGTCAGAGCAACTTGGAATTAGTAGTTTTCCTTTTGAAAAGGAGTGTATACAGTCCTAGTAAAGTCCTAAAGAATCATCAACCAACAAATAAAATGGATTCATAGTCATAAGGAAGTATCATGAGCAACAACATTGTTAAAAGATAGTCAAGTGGTTGTCAAGACAGAGCCACAGTCATTACTTCGGTCATTACCAAGATGAAGGATACAAAGTATATAGCTCCCAACACAATCTACAATCACATCAATATTTCACAATATTAAAAGTGAAGCCATTCATAAAAAATAGAGACCGGATCATGCAGAGACAAATACAGATCCATAGAGTAACATAGGTCATTTGCCAAGTGGTGGAGGTTATTTACAACCAAAGAATAGTATAGAGTATTGTGTCATTGTCGAGCAAACATAAAAAGTGCCTACCCAACCAAGCATAACGACTTATTTACTAGGTTTGTTTTAGTCATAAGAGAATAGAAGCATACAGAGAATGAAGGCTTAGATTAGCATGCAAACCCTAAGTGATAGATAAATATTCATAACAAGCCATCAAATACAGTGAATGTAAAGTAGAAACACAAGGATTCCTTGTTCAAAATATGGCATATATAGTCCAATTTCAAGCATGGGAGAAGCCTTCATAGAATAAAACCCTAAGATCTCTGTAAAAATAGAACGAATAAAGGAAAAGGTGCATACCAAGATGGAAATATCAGTTCAAACATGCAGAGTGGTATCCACAGTATGCCTGTAAGCCTCAGTTATAAACTCAAAATCCTAGTTCAAACCCCCTGTTCAAGAAAAGAGCAGAAACCATGGTAGCCGCCAGTAGTCTTCTTCATGAAGAATAAAAGGATTTTAGGGCTTGAGATTTTTTATTTTTGTGCATTCCCTAATTCCAAAAGATCGAATAAGCTTTATTCTTTTTTTTTTTGATAAAACAATTCATGCATCTATTATAGACCTATGGTCATGGCTTCTGAAGTCATCAACCTAGGTTATTTTTGTAACCTCCATGCAAAGGGCCAAAAAAACTTTAATAAAATGCTTTTAATTTATTTTACTATATCTTTCTTTTATATTTTAATATAATCCTATTAAGATTTATTCCATTAAAAATCTTAATATAATTATATTAAAATATAAAAGCAAATAATAATGAGGTGTTAATAGTATTTTTTAGCTGTTATTAAAATAATATAATTGATTGTTTTAATAAAAGTTAAAATAAGATTTTTTAAAATATTAAAAGAAAAAGAATATGTCAAACACATGCAAAATTCAAAGGGGGGTTTTTTTTATGGGTGTTTTGACACACACACCAACAGTCAGGTAGTTTATGTGGACACTCACCACCTCTCCTGAAAAGCAATTAATCTTGAAAGACTAAGTGCTACAAAAACAAGGAGCTGAAATTGACATGCAAGTCTCTTCCTTGAACTCCAGTGAAACTACTAACTAACTATCTCTACGAAACATGTATTTCTGAAATTGGCCATTACAACCATGCAAAATTTGCCCAAAAACTGAAGTCGGCGGTGTAAAGTAGTTGAACTCTCAGCCTTTGTGGTAACCAAAAATATCTTCAAAAAGAAGTCAAAATTGCATGTGTGGCAACTATATGTTCATCCTTTACTCCTTTAATAGCTCTTATAATTACTGATAAAACATGCAACTGTATCTTCAGGAGGATCAACAACATACAAAATTTGGAACTCAGACTTCTTCAAAATTTGCTTTGCCTGGTCCCATCTATTGACCAACTTATTAATTACTCCCTCTACATGTATACACTAAGAAGTAAAAAATGAGTACCTATCCATTAACTCTGTATTAAAATCCGTTGTAGGCGTAAAATGATGAGCCGCATATTGATCCCACTGATCTTACACTACACCTTCCTTCAGGAGACCATCTTTCAAAATATCATGACCATATTCCCCTAACAACTTCTTTACAAAATTCTCATATTTACCTATTGATTTAAAAAGAGGAGCATGTACCTCTAATATCCTTGACCTGAACTACTCAAGAAATTCTATCTTAAATTCTATTATAAAGATATAAGATTGCAAACTATCAAAATCATCTCCTCCCAACAAATCTTCATTTTAATCACTTCTTCACCCAAGGCCAATATTTTATTCAAATTTTTACACTTCTTGGTGAAGTCTCTAATCCTCACTTCCCAATTTGCTGCATAATCTCTTATTGCTTTCTTTGTTTTGAGGATCCTTTCATAAATACCTATTGTATGCTATAGAAAAAGTTTTACCTTTGAAATGTTATTGTTCGCCCATGACTTTGTAGTAGTAGCTACTTTCCTCAATTCAATTAAAGTTCTTACATCACCTTCTGGGAGTGATGATGTGGATGGAAGTGTTTCATCTGCCCTTGAATCCGAAGGCTTCCCCATTTCTACAAGCGGTTGTTTATATTGATCTAATTGTGCCTTCACTTGAAGTTGGGAATTATGCTCTTTCTCCATCCCGCTCCTTACTGTACTGGTAGCAAACTCTAAAGTATCAAGCTCTCCCCACTTTATCTTCCTTCCAAGCCTAACCTGTGACACTTGATATTTCAAAGGACCCTCTCCTTCAACCTCCAAAGGAGATGCAATATCGACAATTACTTTATCAGAGCCATTTTTAGATAAATGATGAATTATTTTGGCCCTTTGTTTTCTTTGGCTCCTCTGTAATAGCCTGCTGCAATGTAAGTTTGGGTAGAACCACCTTATGTTTCTTATCAAAAGTGAAGGTTAACCATTGTGGTGTTCCTTCATCTCTACTTCCTCCTTGGGTAGTTATTTGTGGTGTCACCCTTCCAGCTTCTTGTGATAGTTCCTCCTCCTGTTGATGCTCTTCTATTCCAACCTGTGTATCTAGAGGAGTTTGAGTCTCTCATGGGTAGTGAGCACTGGTACGATGATTTTTTTTTGTTGTGAGATCACTTGCTGAGCCAAGTTCGATTGTAGAGCACCATCAATATCAAGTTGTTGATATTCTTCTAATTTATCACTCACTTGCTCATTGAAGTATTTGGTTGGCTCTTGACTTTGTTGCTCTGTATCTCCACCTGCAATATCTTTCAATAACTTCTCTACATCCCATGGAGTGAGAACAAGTCTTTCATCATGCTCTTCATCCTGCCCTTGTCTCATTCCCCCTCTTCATCTCACTATTGCTCCTGTGGACCCTGATCATCTATATACATAGGGGTTACCTATGGAAGGTCTGATACATTTTGTATGATAGGATCCCTTCATTTATTTTCAGTAGAAGGAGTCATTCTATTCATCTTCTTAGGCTCTACCTTCTTTAGTGTTGGCTCAGCCTCCTCCTAGTCTGCATCTGACTCCACATTATGAATAGTTATTGTTTTAGTTGTAGGAGTCATTGCAAGCGCAGGAATCTGTGAAATAACAAAATATGGAGTGACCATTGTTGTAACCAAAGATGGAGGTGTAATTGACACAGCCAGTGTAACAGATGTGGTTGACATGGTAACTGATTTTTTTGTAGTAGTGGTGGTAGCAGTGGTGGTAGGAGTAGTGGTAGGAGTGGTGGTTGTACTAGAGGGTTGAGCCTCTTGACAATGTTGTTCTGTCATTTCTATAACACCCTCAATAGCAGGCCTAACAGGATGAATTTATGCTTGTGGTGTGGCCCCTAGGCCAACAATAATCCCTAAACTCACTTGTTTTGCTAGATATTCTCATTTAGCTTCTGCTTCAACTCTTCTATAGTCAAAGGAGTTTCACCTTCCTCCTCCTAGTCCATAGAGGTGTTCTTCATTGATTCTAACCTATTTCTTTTTTTATACTCCTTATGTATCCTCGATTGAGGATTATCAGTAGGGATATTCTTTTGTTTTCCTTTGGAGGTAGCTGGTTTGATCCTTAGACTTAACCACTTCATGGTTCTATCTATTATAGGTCAAGAGATGGTATCAATGTCTACCACTTCTTGTTGTGACCACCTAATTGGAGGGAGTGACCTCTCATCTATCCATGTTTCTCTGTACATGGGATTTAACAAAGCACCATCATCATGTAACTATTTGGGTAAGTTGGTCTCAATACCAAAATCCCTTATTTGCAGAATAGTGAGGCAGTGCTAATATTTTTCTCTAGCCTCGAAGCTATCTCAAAGATTGGCCCAAAAATCCTCCTAGGAAGGTTGATGTCCTTCATATACTTTGGGCATCAATCCTTTTAGTTTATTGTACGGTTCATAAAATTGCCTAGCAAAATTGAAAGGCTTCAACTGTAGTTCCTACAATTATTGCTTAGCAGTTTTTGCCACATGAATCTTTTAAAATGAAAATAATGATAAATTTAAGGGGATATCTTCACCTATAACCCCCATCTTATGTCTTGATGACAGTAAATTTTGCAAATGCACCATCTATCTTGCATATTCTAACAAAATAACTCTATCTGTACAATACCTGGGTAACAAAAATGGTTCTCCAGTGAACCCACTCACTCTTAGATAAGTAGATCAAATTTTTTGTATAATCCAACACCCCCACTTCTTTACTAACTCCATTTCTTCCTTTCTCAGCCTGAACCCAGTATCTCCTGTTAGCCTTATTATAACAAAAAAGCGTCATTGATTCTTTTGAAGTGAAGACTGGATTCTTTCAGTGGGAACTGGGTGTAGTATTCCCACATGGCATTATGTCCTTCTTCTTCCCCTAATATGCCCTCAGTCTGTAGCCCTGTAAATTGACCAGATCTAGTTGCCACCCAAACAATATAAGATTTAAAGAAAAATTTCTTCGTGTTATGTACCTCCTTGAGCCCGTCTCTTATGTTATCCAAAAAAAATTGAGCCTAGTCATAGTATTGTCACTTGTCTAGAATGGTTAACATGAATGAGCATCCATGGTTGAAAGTGTCAACACACAGGTTTTCCAAATGCCTTGCTAAGAATTATGATCAGATCCATTTTTGGCTCTTTGAAATCCTGCCTTGAAATTTCATTTTTTTTCAAGCTTGTTTTCATCTCTTCCTCGAGCCATTCCTCATTCATTCTCTTTTTGCATTGGCTCATGTTTTTATTCCATTCTCTTTCTCCATCTTCTTCTCCCTCAAATAGTACCTCCTTCTTGGTGGGAATCTAAAAGACTAGGGCCAACATATCTAGCGACAAATCAATCACTAGTTTCCCATCAGTGTCGACATATTGCCTAGTGTCAGGATTGTAGAATTAAACAACTTGCATTATAAATTCTGGTGCCTGCACTGACTATGGGAAGATAGACGCCTCTACTAGACCGAATATTTTAATTTTCTTGTATTCTGCGCTCAACCCTAGCTTCACCAATTGTTTCTCTATGTCTTTTATCTCTATGTGCCTGATTTTTGTGTCTGTCACCCGCTGGATGGTATCCTCCAGCTTGGAGGCATATGTTTGCCCCTGGTATTGATACCTTTTGAGAGGATTTCATTAACACAAGTAACCCTTCAAAACAAACCAAACAAGCATCAAAAACTACTGAAAGAGAAAGCTCTACAAAAATAGCTCACTTTGGGACTCCGAGATCTTGAGGTTTTGAAGTGATAAAATAAAAAGACTACAAAGAAAACCCAGGAGTTCGAGAACCTGAGATCCTGAGTCTTGACTGCTAACAGAACTAATAAATTTGGAACCCTGGGGACTTAGAATACTGAACTCACCAACAACACAAAAGGAGACCACTTCAGGTACTTGGGAACTCGGGTTTCCGAGGAGGTAAGACAACAGACTCATGAAAACAAACTTGGGACTTTGGGGTTCCGAAGTTCCCAGGTGGGACTCTAACATGCAACGTGGAACTTTGGAGAACCAAAGTCCTGATAAACTAAAAAGATGGAGCAGGTAAGGAGCTCGGGAACCCGAGATACCAAACTAAACAGACATGCAAAAAGGAAACTAATTTGGGAACTCGAGAACCTGGGTTTCTAAATTAATTTAATCTAAGACCTAAAACCACTAAAACCATCATTTCGGGAACTCGGGAACCCGGGAACCTTGCTCGGGTTCCTGAAGTGAAGGAAAACAAAAACCAATGACTGTTATTTTGAAAACTTGGGAACCCAGGTTTCTGAAATAACGCAAAAAGAAAACAACCAAGGAAAAGACTATCATTTCAGGAGCTCGGGAACTCGGATTTCCGAAATGAAAAGACAACAAAAAAAAACCCTAACCCAGATCTTCGAGAACCCGAGATTCTGAGGTTAGGGCAAAACAGAAAACCACAAGAAAAACACACAAGGCAAGCAAAATTCAATAAATCTAAACTAAACCAAACAAAATCTATCCTAAGACACACAAAAATCCGCACGAAGGAGGTGAGAAGACCACCTACCTGGCACAAAAATTAAAGATGTTGTCAAATTGGGTGCGCGTGAGTTCAAAATCATGAGGTCAAAGCTCTAGATTCGCAAGAGTGAGTGCAAAAATGAGCTCTAAAAGGACCTCCAATCATATTTATACCCCAGCCCGAAACCGCGTTAAATGTACTTTGGGAACTCGGGAACTCGGGTTTCCGAAATACAACACAGGCAATGAGCTCGGAACCCTAGGAACTTGGGTTTCTGAACAAACAAATAGAAAACCAACCCAGAAATTTGGAAACCTGAACCTCCAGGGCTACACAAACAAACAAATGCTTTGGGATTCTAGGAACCCAGGATTCCGAAGTGATGTTTCCAAATAAAATAGATTCAAACTCGAGAACCCAGACTCTTGAACAAGGAAACAAAAATAAGAAAAATCCCACCTTGGAACTTCGGGAATCCAAACTCTCGAGGTGGCCAAAACAAAAGCTAAAAAACAAAGGGAAAACTAATAGAAAAAAACCAAAAAAAAAAGGGACTCGTATTTTCATGGAAATAAAAATAATGGGACTAGATATGCAGGGCATAATAGGTTTCTTTTTGGCTATATTTGGCAATATGCAGCATGCAGATTTCAGAAGAGAGGTATTTTTTTCTGGCTATATTTGACATGGACAACATGCAGATTTTACAGAGGGAATATTGCTTTTTAGGAAGCTATTTTTAGCAGTTCAGTGAGTCATGCAGATTTCAAAGAGAGAGGTGCTTTTTTTAGTAGCTATTTTAGGCTTCTAATACATCAATCGGAGTTACAAATGCATACTTTTTCAATTGGGGAGCTATTTTATCAACATGGATTATTTTTGATATATTTTTGCATGCTTTTTTAGGCAAATTCGCCCATAGGCCTCTTCATGCAAATTTTCCATTTATGACACTCAACTGTTTTTAGCTCTCTATTCTTAGGAGCTTATCTTGTTTATATTCTTCTCTTCTCTTCATTATTATTTTTGGTTCTTTCTTTTTACTTACACATACAACAAAAAGCATTGCAACTTAACTTTTTATCAGTTTCCAACATTATAATAGAGTTTATTTTTCAGTGTGCAATAGAGAGTTCTGTTTTCCTTGTCAATTATTTTTGTTTCTTCATTTTTAGATGAATGATTTGATAGATTTATTGTGATTTAATTTTGAATCCTTTGCTCAGTCTCATTTATGCTTTACAGAAATAGGAAGATTTCATAGTAAATTCAGGTTGTGGGTTGTGTTCATCTAGTTTCCAATTAGTTGCATGTTTTGAAAAATTACTTTTCCTTCATACAACATTGGATAACTTCAAGCCTTCACATGAAATATTGATTAATTTCATGATCTTATTTGATTTGCAAGATAAATATTGATCTTTATTGCAGCTATTTATAGTTTTAGGACAACAAGTAGAACTACACAATTTGGTGCATCACCTCATTTAGGATAGGTTTTCATTACATGCAAGCTTTCTATCCCTTTTCTCAGCAAAAGTTAAATTATAGGAGATTTATCATATACAAAGTCGGCCTATAATATATATACTCATATTCACTTTGAGAAATCCATAGGCTTGAATGTGTTTCCATGTTTCATAGGATTACTGAGCTTTATGTTTAGCATCATGGGTCAAATCCTTCGTGAAAACAGTTCCAACTCACACTCAAGACCTAGGATGACACCTAACTACCAAGGGACTCAATATGACATCCATATGACAACATCAAGAATCAAATATCAAATCACAACACATGACTAAAACATAAAACAATAAACTCCCAAAGGCATAGATAACAACAACGAAGGCATATGGATAATGGACACGTGTAGGGAAGAGTGTCATCACATGCTATTATCACAAAATAAGAGGTCAAGCCTCACCCTGATAGACATGTGGAACCTTCTCCATCTTAGAGTCATTCAAGGGAGATAGGTTTACCGCTCCAAAAGTCTTCCCAAGCTCATCCTAAGAAATGCTCAAGGGTAATCAGGTGAGGCACCAAAATCAATTATTATCTTGTTTAGTGAATTCCTAGATACCCAACCTACTAATAAATTATTATGATTATCACTTTCAATTACAAGAAAACTCTTCATGTTGTTCCAACAAGTCTAGACCCCCTCCTAGAGGCCTAATGCTCAAGCCCCTGGTCCACACATGCAAGAGCCCACCCTCCCAACCATGGACCATAACCATCGGGTAAAAAGGACATCCAAGGAACATAACAAAACATCATGAAGGCTTCACAATGATACAAAATAGTCATAACATACTGAGAACAAACTGATCACAAAAGAGTACATAAAGCCATTCACATGATAGGAGCCTTCACCAAATCAATATAAAGAAAGAGACAATCATGAATACGATCCAAGAATGAAACCAAATCCATATCAAATCCTCTAAAGTGGGGAATAACACATCCCACTGGAGCCACATATCAAACGTCAACAATGAGGAATTCTCCCTCTTGCCAGAGCAATGCATTACATATGAAACACCTAAATGGTAAGACATGAATCCTCTTATTGGATCTCAAGAAACATCATGAATGATCAAAATACATAAAAGACAACTCTAAGAGTATCACCATAATCTGCACTCTGGAGAAAATGCAAAACCCAAAAAGACAGTAAACAAGGCTCAAAACTGACTTTTTAGGACCTCTGAAGCAGTTCAACACTCTTGGTTTGTAGATTAGATCTCCTAGAGTGTAGGGTAGCATTTCTGGTATGCACTATAGCATTTTGGGACCATCCCTTAGCGTTTTGAGTGTATTTGATAGTGTTTTGGGTGTTTTGGTCAACTTTCTGAGTTTAGGACTCAACTTTCTCAGTTCAGGGCTCAGCTCTTTGGGTGCATTCCCCAACACACCTAGTTTATTCCCCAGCATTCTTGGTCCATTGGATAATGTTTTGGGGTTATTTTGTAGCATTTTTGGGAAAAGAGCCAAAAATCAAGCAAAATTAACACAAAAGGCTAAGGTACTTGCTCAGATCTGCACAAGAGTCAAAACTGACACACAAACTCAACCAAGTAGGTCTGGTAGTTGCAAAAATACAAGTAGGAATCCAAAAAACATGAAGGTACAAACTCACAGACAAAAAACTACATAATAAACTTCCTCCTAGAATGCTCAGAATGCCACCTAGAAGGCATAGCTTCAAACGAAGATGAAATGCATCTACAAGAACTGCATAGGAACAATGCCAAATATTTTAGAAGGTTAAATTGAAATCCCAAGACTCTTCTAAAGGGACTACACTCTAAAATGAGTGATCACAGTGAGTTGCAGAGAGCTCCCAACAACATTAGGAAAGTCGAAATCACAAAAAAATCAACTCTAAAACAAGGGGGATACAAGAATGCAACCTATGGAGATAAATAACTCCAAAAAACAATACAAGATCCTTTCAAAACTCAGGGAGAATAAATCATAAACACTCATAGAGAATACAGAGGAAACACTTCCAGCAAGCTTTTCAAAACTTGGGATTAATAAGCTGCAAATTCCCTTTCCCAAATTCCTTTCCAAATGAAACCAATTCCTTCAACTCCAAAATCCAAATTTTCCAAAACAAATTCAATAACATGCAACAAAAAATCTTTGCACAGTCACAGTGAAGACATTTGCAATTCCAGAAATCAACATTTTGTAGAAAAAGAACCAACCTGCAAACCCAATCCAAACAAGGTTGAAATCTAAAGAAGAACAATCCACAAGAAAATCCAATCCTTCAAGAAATTCCTCAATCCAATTCGAAAACCACTTCCAAAATTTGTCGGACCATTAACCTAACAACATTCACATAAAACCAATTAAATAAAAATTCAAACTCAAAACTTTAGAAATATTCGACCAATCAAAAAATTCGAAGAAACGATAGACTTTACCTAACAAGTATAGTTTCGAGGAGTATATTATTTATTAATATAATTTACTGACCCATTCAAAAATAGCCAGTCACATAAAAGGGTTGATAACATTATATTATATTCGATTACCAATAAAATAGTAATTGTATGAACACATTAAATAATAAATCATCACCAAATAACAATCAAATAAATGAATTAAATGAATAAATCCATATAAATAGGCATTCTCAAATAAAACATAAAATCAAGTTGATAATAAACAATAATTTAATAAAATCAATAAATCAACTCAACAATAAATTAACAATGAAATAAAAAAAAGTAATAAATAAATCATAAATTAATAATAAATAAATCATAAATAATTTACAAATAAACCTTTCAACAATAAATTGAATTAATCAATAATGAATAAATCTTTAAACAATATATCAAAATAAATCAATCTCAACAATAATTAATTAAATAATTAAGTAAATCAAAACAATAAATAAATAGATAATCAATAAATCGCAAATAAATAATAATTAAATCAATTAAATTAATCTCAATTGATTAAATACAATTCTCACAATAAATAATCATCAATTAATAAAATAACCAAATAAATAACCAATAATCATATTATAGGATAAATTAATTCAAATCCTAATCAATTATATTAACCCATAATTTAAATTAAATAGAAATCATACACTCGGATACCCAAGCAACTGGACAAAAGGGAAACATCAATGCAAAACTCTAACACTAACTTGCACCATGGCACAAACTGAGAAGGTGAACATGATGTAGGAGCACCAGAGTAGTTCATTCGGTTGATGCAGGAGCACCAAGGTAGTTCATCCGGTTGGAGCATTTAACAGTGGAGTTGCTTGGAGATCGTTGCATTTCTTTATGTTTTTTTTATTCTGAGTTGTGGATTTCGATTCATCACCTTGAGATCGTTGTCTTAAACATATTCAAGATTCATGGCATTTGGATTTGATTCCGGTGAGATATCAATTCTGGTATTGCTCTGGTATTGGTGCGTTCTTACCAGTTGGTCTTGCAGTGAGTAAAGCGAAGCTGAACTAGGTTGCGGATGATTTTTTGTGACTTACGGATCATTAAGAGATGTTGTTTTGGGCTTGACCGAAGTTCTTGGGGGTCCGTGCAAAGTTCTAAACATTATTGGAGGTGTTCTTGGTGATTTGGGTCGACATATTATTGTTTGCATGTTTCATCATGAACTGGTTGATCTTTGGCTGACTTGATTTAGTTGTTGTTGTTTGTTGATGGTATAAAGAGGAAGTTTGGAGATTCATTTTGTAGGACATAGGTCCAAGGAAGAAAAGATCTCTAGCAGATGTAGTTTACCAAGAGATTCTGGTCTGGGGGGACTGAAGTCCAGAGGGACTAAGGTCTGGATAAGTGTAGACTTTTACCGAAGGCCAAATTGTTGAGCAGATGATCTGGGGATCATAGATTTGAGTTGTAAGAATTGTTTTGTAATTGTGGGTTGCGGTCCAACATGTGTAAATCTTGAGGGCATATGTAACTCGTTAATTATTATAAGGATTTCTCTTTTCTATTTTCCTGGTTATATCTTGTGTTGTGTGAACGGGTTACCAGTATCTTTCATGTTGATTGTGTTATAGGCTGCAAGGTGGGGTTGTCCTTCATTGGATCTCCCTACCTTGTCTGCATCAAGTGGTATCAAAGTGAGATTTCATTCTGGAGATTGCATTGTCCTGAGAATTTTTTTGTAAGGTGGCAAATTGTGAATCCGACCTGTAGCTGTGGAGGACTGGCGTGAAGATGGCGCGAAGAGGAAATAGGAATGGTGGAGTGCATGGGAATGCAGACCCTGTTGTGATGGAAATGTTGCGAGGAATTGCAGCCCGGTTGGAAGCTATTGAGACAGCCCAGAAAAGAGGCCAACATATTGAAGATGTAAGCGAAGATGAGGAAGAAGAGGCCCCAGAAGAACAAGTATCAAATACACAGGCAATCAATCCATATGAAGAAACGTTCTTGAGGGTTTGAGTAGGGAGAACACCAAAGCACATTTTACCCCACCAGAGTATGATGGAAAGTTGGATTCGGATGAATTGATGGATTGGATCTTAGAGATGGAGAAATATTTTGATTTTGAGAACACTATAGAGGAAAGAAAGGTAAAGTATGCTTGTACCCGAATGAAACGTAATGCATCTCTTTGGTGGGAGCATTTGTAGGTTGATAGACAGAGAAGAGGTAAAGAGAAGATCAAATCATGGGAGCAAATAGTTGCTAAGTTAAAATTGAAGTTTATGCTAGTTGATTATCAAGTAGATCTGTTTTGGAAGTTGCAGAACTTGAAGAAGAAGGAATCTAGTATGAAGGAGTACACTGAAGCATTCTACAAGTTGAATATCAGATCTGGTCATGTCAATGATGATATTGAACAAGTTGCAAGATATCTAAATGGATTGTGAATGTCTATATAGGATGAACTCAGTTTGATCAAGTTGCAGATTGTTGAAGAAGTGTACCAGTATGCCTTGAAAGTAGAAGAGAAGTTGAACAAAAGACATGAGCAGAGAAAACGAGGTAGAGGTGGAAGGTTTTCCAGAGGAATATTTCAAGGAGGAAGAGGATATTCCAGAGGAAGAGGAACCTATATGGATTAGAACAAGGACAAGGAAGTAAGCAAAGAAGGTAATTCATATCGGAAGAATGATAGAAATTTCTACTAGAGGAGGAGAACCTGATGGCTACTGGAATGAGGGTTTTGGAAAAGATGATAGAAGATAAGACTAGAGAGTTTTTAGAGGAACTTTCTATAAGTGTGGAGGAGAAGGAAATCATTCTTTAGAATGTAAGAAGATAGAGAACACTGGGAGAACAACATTGGTAGAATAAAGCCCCACCGAATAAACTAAAAAACTGGAAGATGGAGAATTGTTGATGATGAGGAGAGCTTTGTGTCATACTAGAGAAGATGAGGAGCCCTTGCAGAGGATAAATTTGTTCAAAACCAAATGTAAGGTATCTAGTAAGTGTTGTAAAGTTGTTATTGATAGTGTTAGTTCGGATAATCCTGTTTTAGAAGAAATGGTGAATAAGTTAAAACTAGAAAGATTGAAACACCTTAAACCTTATCAAATAGCATGGATTCAGGATGATCATAAGCTGATAGTAAGTGAGAAATGTTTGGTGAAATTGAAAATTGGAAATTATCATGATGAAGTCTTGTGTGATATTATGCCTATGGATATTTGTCACCTTTTGTTAGTTAGACCTCGATAGTTTTACAGATAGGCAATACATGATGGGAGAAAGAACATATACACTATTGTAGCAAATGGGATGAAACAAACCTTGTTACCCTTGGAGGAACCCCTGAAGAGTTAAGTCTGTATGAATGCTAGAATCTGTTTAGTGGATGGAAGGAAATTCCTAGATGGAATGAAACATGAGAATGTGTGTTTTGCCTTAGTTCCTAAGAAGACTGAGCATCCAAAGTATGAAGAAGAACAACCATCTAAGAGATCAAGCAATTACTAACATAGTATGAAGACATCATTTTAGTTAATGTGTCTGATGGATTACCACATGTGATAAGTATCAATCATTGCATGGATCTAATTCCCAGAGCTAGTTTGCCTAACAAAGCTGCAAACCAGTTGACACTAGTAGAGAATGAAGAGTTGACTAGACAAGTGCAAGAATTTTTGAAGAAAGGTTTGATTAGAGAAAGTTTGATTCCTTGTGCCATATCAATAGTATTAACACCTAAGAATAATGGAGAATGGAGGATGTGTACCGATTCCAAAGAAATAAACAAGATCATTGTGAAGTACCAGTTTCCTTTACCTAGGATGGATGGCATAATGGACTACTTGAGTGGAGCCAAATACTACACAAAGATAGACTTGAAGAATGGATATCATCAGATCAAAATCAGAGAAGGAGATGAGTGGAAGACAACATTCAAGACAAATGAAGGATTGTATGAATGGTTGGCGATGCCTTTTGGTTTACTAATGCACCTAGTACTTTCATGAGGTTGATGAATGAGGTATTGAAGAAATTCTTGGGTAATTTTGTTATTGTATATTTGGATGACATTTTGATTTTTAGTAAGACAAAAGAGGAGCATTTATTGCGTTTAAAACAAGTTTTGCAGAGGTTGAGAGAAGAAAAGTTGTTAATAAACCTTAAAAAGTGTACTTTAATGAAGGAAGAGTTAGTCTATTTGGGATTTGTGATATTTGTGGATGGTTTGAAGATGGACCCTGAGAAAGTAAAAGCAATTATTGATTGGCCTACATCAAAAATCATTGGAGAGGTAAGATCATTTCATGGATTGGCTAGTTTCTATAGGAAGTTCATCAGAAATTTTAGTTCAGATTGTAACCCTATGACTAAGACAATGAGGGGAGATAGGAATGAATTCAAGTGGACAACAAGAGCAAACAAAATTTTTGAATTGTTGAAACAAAAAGTGACTGAGCAGCCTATGTTAGCTTTATCGGATTTCAACAAAGTGTTTCAAGTAGATTGTGATGCAAGTGGAACTACAATTGGAGCCGTATTGAGTCAGAAAGGGAGAGAAGTAGCTTATTTCAGTGAAAAGTTGAATGATGCCAGGAGGAGATATTCAGTGTATAATCAAAAATTTTATGCCATAGTTCAAGCCTTGAAGAAATGGAGACATTACTTGTTGCCTAAGGAGTTTGTATTATATACCAATCATCAAGCCTTGCAGTATTTGAATAGTTAGAGTAAGTTGAATCAAAGACATATGAGACGGGTAGAGTTTTTGTAGAGTTACACCTTTATGTTGAAGCATAGAAGTGGGAAACCTAACAAATTTGTTGATGCATTAAGTAGAAAGAGGAATTTGTTGATAGAGATGAGAGTGACAGTATTAGGATTTGAGGAGTTGAAGACCTTGTATGATGATGACCCGGATTTTGCAGAACCTTGGAAAGCATGTACTAGAGAACCAATTATGGTAGATAGAAGAAAATGGTTGGATTATTTCATTTAGGATGGAATGTTATTTAGAGGAGTTAAGTTGTGTATACCTAAGAGTTCTATGAGGGAATATGTAATTCATTAAACTATTATAAGGATTGTTATTTTTGTTTTACCATTTATATCTTGTATTGTGTGAACTAGTTACCAGTAGCTTTCATGGTATTTGTGTTATAGGCTACAAGGCGAGGCTATCCTTTATTGGATCTCCCTACCTTATCTGCATCAAGTGGTATCAGAGCTGGTTATGAATCTATTGATGGAGGAAGAGCTAGTTGTGAACCAGTTGGTTGAAAAGAACTTGAGGCAGCTAGTGGACTTGTTCAAATTGCTGAGCATTGAGGTAGTACAAGGCTTGCAAGAAGAATGCCAAACCTAGGAGGTTGACTTGAGGAATTTGGTGGGTGGAGACTTGAAGAAATTGACAAATTGAGGTAGGTTGCAGGGTGGTCTGATAGATTCGCCGAGGAGAGGCAATCGGAACCTGTAGTCAGACCGCCGAACCCCTGAGGCAGTTGCAAGTAACTATTGATAGATTGTCGAACTGGATCAAGTGATGGGACTCACTTTTTAATTAACCTCAAGAGTCTGATGTAGGAGCACCAGAGTAGTTCATCTGGTTGATGCAGGAGCACTGGAGTAGTTCATCTGGTTGGAGTAATTAATAGTGGTGTTGCTTGGAGATTGTTGTGTTTCTTCATATTTTTTGATTCTGAGTTGTGGATTTGGATTCATCACCTTGAGATAATTGTCTTAAACATATTTGAGATTCACGGCATTTGGATTTGATTCTGGTGAGATATCGATTCTAGTATTGTTTCGGTATTGGTGTGTTCTTACCAGTTGGTCTTGCAATGAGTAAAGTGAAGCTGAATTGGGTTGTAGATGATTTCTATGACTTGTGGATCATTAAGAGATGTTGTTTTGGGCTTGGCCGATGTTCTTGGGGGTCTGTGTCAAGTTCTAAGCATTATTGGAGGTGTTCTTGGTGATTTGGGCTGACATATTATTGTTTGCATGTTTCATCATGAACTGGTTGATCTTTAGTTGACTTGATTTAGTTGTTGTTACTTGCGGATGGTATAAAGAGGATGTTTGGATATTAATTTTGTAGGATAGAGGTTTGAGGAAGAAGAGATGTAGAGAACATGTAGTTTCCAGAGACATTTTGGTCTAGGGGGACTGAAGTCCAGAGGGATTGAGGTCTGAATCACTGCAGTATAGTGCAAACTGTTACCAAAGGTTGAATTGTTGAGTAGATGATTTGTGGATCATATATTTGAGTTGTAAGAATTGTTTTGTAATCCTAGGTTGTGGTCTATCATGTGTAAATCCTAAGTGCATATGTAACTCATTATCTATTATAAGGATTTCTCTTTTCTATTTTCTCAATTATATCTTGTGTTGTGTGAATCGGTTACCAGTATCTTTCATGTTGATTGTGTTATAGGCTGCAAGGTGGGGTTGTCCTTCATTGGAGCTCCCTACCTTGTCTGCATAAGAACATCTAAGTCTAGAGTGAGTGAAAGAAACCCATTCCATCTCCAACAAATTGTCATTGGGATTGTTGGCATAACTGATGGTTTTGGCACAATTAGTTCATCAGGTTAGTATTGTCATTGATGACAAACACTTATTGGTGAATAAGGCCAAGCTCATAGGAAAGGAGGTGTGGTAAACCTCAATGGTTTACTCATGGCTATAAACAGTATGGAGGATTAAGTGCTTCCCTAGTATGCATTATTGACATACTTAAGCAGTGTGTTGGTCAAAGACTAATCCGTTGAAGGATAAATAGAGTAACTGACCGATCAGTCAAGCATCTGATAGGTGTTGAGATTAGTTTCTTAAATTGACAGTTGAAATGACGATGCGGTCATAGGAGGTGACTCAGATTGCATTTTAGTAGTCTTATGTATGACCAAGACACTCTGGACAGATAGATGATTAGTCTTCTTGATGATTAGTGACCGATGGCAAAAAGATGAAGAGTTACACCGGTGATATAGGTTGACGGATGCTATCCACTGAGAATCTCAAAGCAGTGACTAGTAATTTGGATGTGATGACCAAAGGTGAGCCAGTCAGGGTGAGATATCATTAAACAAATTGGTAGTTAAGGCGAGATTTGTGCGGATTTTGTGGTTCGCATTAAAAAGTCAGCACACGGCCTAGAAGTTGCTAAAATTATGAGTTGCGGTGGTAGATAAGGATGAGTTGCTAGTGAGAATGATGGAGAGCGGGTAGAGAATGTTGGCAATTGACACTCAATTGGTTGGTTTCACTATGTTGTCATTTATGGCAACATGGCAGCTTATTCCGGCTTCATGTTTTGGTTCAGTTGTGTACCGACAAGCACTTCACAGACACTACACCAGAACCAACACCGGCAAGATGGCATGATTTCTTTGGTTACCGGCAATGCAATTCGATATGGTTTAGAATAAGGTTATCAATATTGGAGGCTGACATCTCTTGGATTTGATATCGGCAATTGTTTTTGATATTCATGTATTTATCTTATCTAGCCGACATGTATTTTGATATTGTAATTATCTTTGTAAGACGACATAAGGCATGATAAATTATATAGGGTATATAGGTCAGTTGGATTAGATCATTTTGATATGGTAATGGATATATATATATATATATATATGTGGATGTGAAATAATGAGAATATGTGTTAGGAAGGAGATGCAAAATATATTAGAGAGATCATGTATTAGAGGATATTTATGTAAGGGTTATTTCGGTAAAAGGGTTTAGGGTTTCAGACCGGAATAGACAGAGCTTAACCAGAACTGTATTCAGGCATATGAGATGCTATCTTTTACAGTTCAACACTTCTCTGGATTGTAGTCTAGATTTATATGTAGTTAGTGAGGCTCATTTTGTGATTGAGCAATGAGCTCTAGGCTGTAAGCCTTCTTGCAAGTGCAGGCCCCTATATTTTGTAATATCTCTTCATATGGCTAGTGGATTGATATTGTGGATCACAAATCCCACCATGGTTTTTCCTCTTTGAGGTTTTATATGTATAATTTTGTTTGTTATGGTATTCATTTATGTGATTGGCTTATTGGCTGCTTTACTTCTTTGAATTATGTATGTATCAATATATCGGTTAGTGTATGCATATTTTAATAAAGCTAAAATTGATAATTCTGGTATAACACTGATTCAGCCCCCCCTCTCAGTGTTATTGGATTCAAATAGAGAAATTGCAGGATGATTTGAATTTCAAATTTATTGAGTTTTAGGTTTGAACTCATTTAGGAAACAACAATTATGTGTTGACAAAACATGGTATAAAGGTTTTTGGCAAAAACCAAAAAGTTTGATCATAAAATTGCTAAGTGCAATCTAGAAGAGAGGTGATCCAACAAGGTGAGAAGAGTGAAGAACTGCTAAGTGACTAGTAGAGTGGTGAAGAGAGTGTGCAGAGATCGAATAGTGTGAAGAGTAGAGAAAGAATGCAGAGCAAGTGTAACCAGTGGTCAAAACAAAGAGCTTCGATTGGATCTGATTAAGCTAAGAGTAGCTATTATAGCAGATCATTCTCTCTATTATTTTGTAATAACTACAATAGTAAAATCCCTTAACTAGGTGGACTTTAATAGGTTCCTTCATAAAATCCCTTAACCGGGTGACATCTTAATTGATGATCCTAAGTCCTTTAACAAGGCTAACTCTAACAAGGCAAAGGTTCTAATAGGCCTTGAAGAAAATCCCTTAACTGGGTGGCACAGTGTCTTTGTAATCTCCTAACAGGGATGGCTCCTCACCGGGCATACTCTAGAAGACTGCAGATTTTGTGAATTTCTACTCACTTCATGGTTTTCTCCCATTTGGGTTTCCACTTGATAAACCTTGTTGTTCATGTGTGATTGATTTTATGTGTGCATTTTTCTTATTAATGTTGGTTATACTGATAAGTGTTAAGTTTGAGTAGAAACTTTGATTAAGGTTAAATCTAGTAGAACCGGTATAGTGTTGATTCACCCCTCCCCTCTTAGCACCAATTGGGACCAACAATTGGTATTAGAGATTTGGTTCTTAGATTCAAAAGAGCTTAACAACTTAAGGAAAGATCCAAGATGATACAAAAGGTAGGCCCCAAGTTCTCTAAGGAGAATTACACATTATGTTGTGGTAGAATGAAGCTCTACCTAAGAACCCTAGGAGATCAATATTGGAATCATGTAAGCATAGAGTACAATGAACCTACAAGAGTTCTCATTGTAGATCAGATCAAAGAGAAGCAAGATAACATCACAACTATGGAGGTAATTGTTAGTACTCTATCTGATAACAAGTATGCTAAGGTTCAAGATCTGAAAATAGCCTATGAGATGTGGAATAAGCTGAAGACTATTTATGGAGGAGATCCTCATGTACAAAAGGCTAAGGTGGATAGTTGGAGAGGCAAATCTGATGAGATGAGGATGCAAGAAGGAGAGAATATAGAATAGTATAACAAAAGAATAAACAATGTGGTGAATTCCATCAAAAATGTTGGAGGAAAACTTGAGAAAGATGATGTGGTCAGCAAAATCTTGAGAACCTTGCTACCATAATATGCCATAAGGGTTTCTGCAATTCAGGAACTTTGATCTTTGGGAACAGTTAATGTTACACTTGACTCCTTGATTGGTAAGTTGAATGCCTTTGAAATGAGAAACTATGATAATAGTATACCAAAGATTGATGTTGCCTTCAAATATTCCATGACACTTGCACCGACAATGAGAAGAAAAAAAACCAGAAGTAGTTCTACTACAAGAACCAATCATTCTCATGAACATGACAACTTATTATCTGAAGAACAAGAACAAGATGAGCTTGAAGCTCTGATATCAAGAAGGTTTCCAAGAGGAAAAGGAAAGTACAAAGGTAATACACCCCTAAAGTGTTTCTCTTGCAATAAAATAGGTCATATTGCATCCAGATGTCCTAATAATGATAGGAAGGAAAACTATATAAGATACAAAGAGAAGAGCAAGAAGGAGTGTTATCTTGTAGAAGGAGTTGTTGATGAAGAATCAGAAGGATCTGATGGAGAAGGGATTGCATTTGTAGTGGTAAAGGAAGATAGCACAGAGGAAAGTGATATGACACTGATCTCCAGTTCAAACCAGTGTGGAGACTTGGTAATTGACAATGGTTACACTCACCACATGACCGGTGACAGGACCAAATTCCTCGGCATGGAGGACTTTGATGGAGGATTGATGAGATTTGGCAATGATGTTCCCTATGTAGTATAAGGTAAGGGATCTATAGCCCTAAATGATAAAACCAATTGTGAAGATGTTTAGTGGGTAGAAGGGCTAAAGTATTGTCTATTAAATGTTGCACAACTTAACAATAAGGGTTACTAGTTAGAGTTTAATGAAGTAATATGCAAAATAAGTGATAAATCAGGAGGTCTGATTGCTACCGGTAAACAAACTACAGGTAATATGTTCTACCTAGGCACCACTGTAGGAAGTTGCCTAATGGAAAAGGTAGAAGATAATTGGTTGTGGCAAAAAATATT
This sequence comes from Cryptomeria japonica, assembly GCF_030272615.1. Lineage (NCBI taxonomy): Eukaryota > Viridiplantae > Streptophyta > Pinopsida > Cupressales > Cupressaceae > Cryptomeria > Cryptomeria japonica. Next base: position 347,283,546 of record NC_081415.1, on the reverse strand, counting down.
GTGTCATGTTAATTTTGATAGCATATCAAAGGTTAGTAAAATGAAGTATGTCAGAGGTATGACTGACATTATGAAACCCGAGAATGCTATGTGTAAAGAATGTCAACTAGGAAAGTTGATCGGATCTAGTTACAGCAGCAAATCTCATTCATCTAAGAATGTGTTGGACTTAGTGTATACAACTGTGTGTGCTCCTATGAGGACTAAGAGTTTCTATGGGGACCTGTACTTCATGTTCCTTGTAGATGATTTATCAATAATGATGTGGGTTATATTCTTGAAAGAAAAATCTCAAGCCTTTCACATGTTTAAGTTCTTCAAGGCACGAGTGGAGAGAGGAACCGGTAAGAGTCTAAAATGTTTGAGATCAGATAGAGGAGGAGATTTCACCTCTTAAGAGTTCATAAATTACTTTGAAGAACATGGGATTATGAGGCCAATGTCTGCACCCAAAACACCTTAGCGGAATGGGGTTGCTGGAAGAAGAAAAAAAACTCTAATTGATCGTGCAAGGAGTCTAATGATTCACATGTCTTCTAGAGAGAAGTAGTGATTACTATTGTGTATACCTTGAACTAGATACAAGTGAAGAAGGGGACAAATAAGACTCCCTATTAATTATGGTGTTGATACTCACCCAATGTGAGTTACTTCAAGGTATTTGGAAGCATGTGCTACATCAAGAGGGATGAGTACTCTGGAAAGTTCGATCCTAAGAGTGATGAAGGAATCTACTTAGGTTACTCCACAAATAGTAAAGTATATTGGTGTTTGAATAAAAGAATCCGTAAGATTGTGGAGAGTGCAAATGTTAGAGTAGATGATTTCTTTGAGAAAAATGAATAGGACAACAAGAGTGAACTAGAGGACTATCAAGGATTTGATTACACTGTACTGGTCGAACCTGTTGTAGAGAATCCTAGGGTAGTTGCAAATGAGGAAGCATGTGAAGTAGAACCTGCACAACCAGTAGAAGAAGCTCCAAGAAATGAACTGGCACCACCAAGGTATGTCAAAAATAATCATTTTGCTGATAATATTATTGGTGACAAAAATGCAAGAGTATTGACTAGAAGAAAAGCAAGGGAGAGTACCTGTCTGCTCTCTAAAATTGAGCACAAAATAGAAAAGGAGGCTCTAAAAGATGAAGACTAGATAAAAGTTATGGAGGAAGAACTGGAGCAGATTGAGAAAAGTGAAACTTGGACCCTTGTGCCTAGATCGGAGAACAAAAATGTGATAGGCACCAAGTGGGTGTTTAGAAACAAAATGGATGAAACTGGTCAAGTAGTAAGAAACAAAGGAAGGTTAGTCTGCAAAAGGTATGCACAGGAAGAAGATTTGGATTATGGAGAGACCTTTTCACTGGTGGCCAAACTGGAAGGGGTCAGAATATTGCTTGCTTATGCTGCTTATAAGAAGTTCAAGGTCTACCAAATGGATGTCAAATCAACATTGTTGAATGGTGTTCTAGAGGAAGAAGTGTACATTGAGCAATCAGAATGGTTTGCTTCAGAAGATGGAAGAGATATGGTATGTAAGCTGAGGAAGGCTCTATATGGATAAAAACAACCACCAAGAGCTTGGTATGAGAGACTGCACTCATACCTAATAAGTATAGGGTTCATGAGAGCCAGTGACAACAGTAACTTGTATTTGAAGCCTGGAGAAGAAGGAAAACATCTGATTGCAGAGATTTTTGTAGATGACATCATCTTTGGAGGATATGATGAAATGAGCAAAGGTTTTGTAGAAGAAATGAAGAAATAATTTAAAATGTCCATGATCAGTGGAATAAAAAATTTCATTGGTCTACAAGTATCTCAGCTTAAGAATGGTATATTCATTAGCCAGATCAAATATATAAGGGAAATATTGAAGACCTTTGGAATGGAAGATTTCAAACATGTTGGAACTCTGATGGTTATAGGTTTCAAGCTCTCCAAAGATGATGAGGCTAATGAAGTGAATGAGACACTATACGGATCCATGATCAGTAAGTTGCAGTATGCAGTGCATAGTAGACCGGATATAGCACAAGAATTTGGCTTGGTTGCTAGATTTGATGCAAATACAAAAGAGACTCATATGGTGGTGGTTAAGAGGATATTCTAGTACCTTAAGGGGACTAATGAGTATGGTCTTTGGTATCCACATAAGGGAGATTTCAACTTAAGTGTCTTCACCAATGCAGATTGGGCAGGGAACGTTGATGATAAAAAGAGAACTAGTGGAGGTGCATTCTTTCTTGGAGATAAGATAGTGTCATGGACAACCAAGAAACAAAATTGTATCTCTCAATCCACAGCTGAGGCAGAGTATGTGTCTTTTGCAATCAACTGTACACCGGTAGTATGGATTAAGAAAATCTTGGAAGGTATCCAAGAAAAGGTGACTGAACCTGTGGTGATACACTGTGACAATACAAGTGCCATCAAAATATCCAAAAACCTAGTAATGCACTCTAAAACCAAGCACATTGCAATAAAATATCATTATCTTAGGGAACAGGTGCAAGACATAGAAAATAGACTAGAATATGTGCCAACCAAGGAACAGGTTGCAGACATATTCACCAAGTTGCTACCTAAGGATACTTTTGAGCATCTCAGAGGTAAGCTAGGGGTAATTCCCTTGCATGCTCTAAGGTGATTGAAGATCAGAACAACATCAGTTTGATATAATTTTCTTGAAAATTCAATGTATTTAGATAGATGATTATGGACTACTCATGTTAGGGGGAGCAGTCATTGCAGTATGTGAAATAGGATGTCTAGACTACACCTTTGGCACTATTGTCAAAGGGGTCTAGTGAAGTCAGATGTAACATGAAGGAAGATGAAGTCATATGTGACATGAATGGAAGCCAATGAAAGGGGGAGTAAGATCATTACTCAAGATCAAACAGAGCAGTTGATCGGTACAGCAGAAGCAGAAGTGATTGGTTTCTAGGTTAGTGCAGGATCAAGGGGGGCCAAAAAGTGGCGATGTGAAAAAAATTGCCTTCTTCACTCACCTAAAAACGCGAAAATCCGTGTTGACTTTTTGCTTGGCCTGCGTGTCAGTACACCTTGGCCTGGTAATTACCTATGCAAATCGGATATCCGATTTTTATTTGTAATTTTAATTTAAAAAATATATTATATGTTACATATTATATAATATATAATCTATTATTATATTATATAATATATATTATATAATAATATATATAATATTATATTATATATAATATAATATAATATAATATAATATAATATAATAATGTAATATTAGATTATATTATATTATATATAACATAATAAAGTAATATTATATTATATATAATATAATATAATATAATATTATATATAATATAATATAATATAATATATTATTATTATATTATATTATAATATAATATAATATAATATAATATAATATTATTATATTATATTATATTATAATATAATATAATATAATATTATTATATTATATTATATTATAATATAATATAATATAATATTATTATATTATATTATATTATAATATAATATAATATAATATTATTATATTATATTATATTATAATATAATATAATATAATATTATTATATTATATTATATTATAATATTATATTATAATATAATATTGTATTATATTATAATATTATATTATATTATATTATATATAATATAATATTATATTATATTATATATTATAATATATATAATATAATACAATACGTATTATTTAATATAATAATATATTATTATATTATATATGTTATTTAAAAATAATTTAAGTATAAAAATTGGATATCTGATTTTTTGAGACTTTTATATTCTGACAGTGGCAGCCCATGAGTCATTTTTAACTCACGGGTCGTGCGATTTCATCACAATCCGATATCCGCTCCATCCGATATATGGTTTTTTGACAAAAAATTGCTAAAAGATAGATTCAGAGGTAAGAATTTTATCGTTTTGAATCATTTTCATTCATTTTTTGTATTTTTTGTTAATGTTTATTTGATTTTTCATTGAAAATATGGTTTTTTTTATGGAAACTGGGTTTTTTTAAATCAAATACCTTATTGTTTAAGTTTGTTAACTAAATTTAATTGTTTACATTCAATTAGGTTAAAAATGGGGGATAACAATGAAAACACTGACGAATCACAACTGCAACAGCCAAACCCTCATTTGCCAAACCCCCCCTCATTTCAGGATTTGATTGCACAAAATTTGAATGAATTGAGGGAGATTGCAGAAGTATATCGTAGGATCCCTCGTCTAAACCCAATGTTTGATCCTCTCACACTGATCATAAAAAGTATGGAAACCATGACTGAGGAGCACGATGCCACCCTTTTGTGGCGAGATTCTATAAGGGAAAAATATGCAGATGGCTTGTCATATAAGGATATCAAGGATCTTGAGATATCCAAAGCCAAAATCGCCTAATTGTTTGTCAATCCCCATACTGGTCAGCCCGTAGATCCCAAAAAAATAAAACTTTCTATTAAATGGTGCATAAATGATGGGATTGTGAAAAACTTTTGGGATCGTTGGTGGATGGTTTTCGACAAACCACCCAACAACAATCTTGATATCCCCTTCTATTTTATAAAAAAATTGTATGCTGAGTTTGTTTTACACAAACATGTGAACTACTTTGACATCCAACCTTTCCAGGGTGTAGGTTTAGGTATGCCCCAAAATAGACCTAGGGTAGTCAAAGTAGTCCACGGCCCGTATGTCCCCCCTCCTCCTATTGATCCCCCACCTGCAGTGCAGCATCCTGATTTCATTCGTGAGGTGGCTTCATGAACCATATCGGCTATTCACTCTTTGAGTAGCCTTTTGGTTTCTCAGGCTGCGTCAGTAGCTCAGCCTACTCTTGATGGTAGCGGTGCATCCGGTGGTGTTGACATGTCATCCTTGGCTCCACACATATGCGTGCCCCATAGTTGTGTCATGTGTGGGCACGTATGCTTGGGTCCAGTAGGACAGCTCATCGATCATCCTATGGACAGTGTAGATTATGAGGTGCATGAGATGCATAATGCACCAGATGTTATTACACAGACTGGAGGATACCCTGGGGAGTCCTCACATGCTAGAGGCAAGGAGGCACCATCATCATACATTGATGATGTAGTGGTAAGATTTGTATTTTCACAGTTCATGTTATATTTTAATTAAATATTTATAAATTAGATAATATTAAGTACTAATTTTTATTTACATGGTCTATTTAACTATTGATGACTGAGGATGAGTTGAGATAGATTCAGGAGGGCACCTTGTCAGCCATTTCATTTGGCCTTGATAGCTTGACGGTACATATATTATTGCACCTAGTCGTTTGTATTTTATTGTACATACATGCTCATCATTTATATTGGTATTAATTAGATTATGTAGTAACTTGCATGTATATCTTATTTTACTCTTGTAGGGCACAAGCAGCATGAGTGCAAGGTAGTGTGATTTAGGATCTGGTAGTGCAGTTGGAGACAAGGGAAAGGTAATTGAATGCAAATATGATTGATTGAATAGTTTAAATAACTTATAGTGATTATACATGTCTAGACATAGATTGATAGTTTCATATACTTGTTGTATATATATACAGAGAGTTCTTGGCTTCACATCCTTGATGACTACACCCAGTATACCTAAAGGAGAAGAAGAGATGCCTCAACTAGATGTGTGTTTATTTTATTTTTTGATTAGTAGATATAATTTGTTATTATCAGTGACAATTATATGCTAACTTGTATCAATTTCATGTTTTTGAACATATGTAGGTTTTGTATGAAAATATTCAAAACATACCTCCTCTACCGAAGACATACATCAAGAGTCCTGCAAAGCTGAAGAGAAAACATGGAGATGAGGTAAACATGAATAGTTCAATTATAGTTCATTTTTATGTTAACTTTTCGAATGTGAATTATATAATATAACTAATATTCATCATGGTTTTTTTTTCTTGTGCAGAATCCTTCAGAACCGAGCAGTGCAGTGAAGAGGATCGATTTTGATGATCCATCAGCAGCTTAGGATGTTATAGATGGTTTTGGGATGCTTACATGTCTAGTTGGCATGTATACTTTGTATATGGACATACATTCACGTATTTAGACATACATTTTGTTTCAGTTGGCATTTATGTCATATTTGTGTATGGACATACATTTGTAATCATTTGACATTTTAATATATATAGAAGTTGATATTCAATCATATAAATTGTTGCTCATCTGTGCGTGGTGTTATCATGGAAATCTTTAATCTTCATTCCAATAATTAACAATGGTTAATAATGGCTATTTAATGAACAATACAATTCATTTCATTTCATCGTAAGTGTTGTTTTTATAATGAACAATATAATTCATTTAATGAACAATACAATACAATTCATTTAATGAACAATACAATTTATGAACAATACAATTCATCTAATCAACAATACAATATAATTCATTCAATGAACAATACATTTCATGAAAAATACAATTCATTTAATGAACAATACTTGATACAATTCATTATTACCCTATGCATGGTCCTATTTTGCCCCCCACCTTAGTTGAATGCTCGGAGTTTTATTAGGTCAGCAATTTTTCGGTTGGCGAAAAAATCGTCAGTCTCACTCAATGGAATGTTGTCGCGTGGCCGATTTCTCATTCTGCTCATCACGATGACAAATCGTCAGCTCCAACATGTCTAGTTAGGCATTATTACCCTACGCATGCTCCTATTTTTCCCCCCCCCACTCGATCAAATGCTCAGGGTCATACCCTACCGGCGTCGTCCCTTGAGCACCCTAAGTGCTCAAAATTGTCAAACTTTGATGGGCCCTAACTTGAAATCCGTGGCACCTGCAAAAATTCTATTTAAACCTACAGGGCCATGAGAGGTGTCCCTACAAAATCCTATCTTGGTTTTTCAAGTTGCCCTACAGTTTTATTAGGGCAGCAATTTTTTGGTTGGCAAAAAAATCGTCAGTCTCACTCAATGGAATGTTGTCGTGTGACCGATTTCTCATTCTGCTCATCACGATGATGAACCATCGGCTTTGACATGTCCAATTAGGAATTATTACCCTATGCATGCTCCTATTTTTCCCCCCCACTCGATCGAACGCTCAGGGTCATACCCTACCGACGTCGTCCCTTGAGCGCCCTAAGTGCTCAAAATTGTCAAACTTTGACAGGCCCTAACTCAGAATCCATGGCACCTACAAATGATCTATTTGAACCTACGGGGCCACAAGAGGGTTCCCTACAAAAGCCTATCTCGGTTTTTCAATTTGCCCTATGGTTTTATTAGGGCAGCAATTTTTCAGTTGGCGAAAAAATCGTTAGTCTCACTCAATGGAATGTTGTCGTGTGGCCGATTTCTTGTTCTTCTCGTCGCAATGATGAACCGTCGGCTCCAACATGTCTAGTTAGGCATTATTACCCTATGCATGCTCCTATTTTTCCCCCTCACTCGATCGAACGCTTGCGGTCATACCCTACCGGCGTCGTCCCTTGAGCATCCTAAGTGCTCAAAATTGTCAAACTTTGACGGGCCCTAACTCAGAATCCATGGCACCTACGAACAATCCATTTGAACCTACAAGGCCATGAGAGGGGTCCCTACAAAATCCTATCTCGGTTTTTCCAGTTTCCCTACGGTTTTATTAGGGCAGCAATTTTTCGGTTGGCAAAAAAATCATCAGTCTCACTCAATGGAATGTTGTCGCGTGGCCGATTTCTCCTTTTTCTCATCATGATGATGAACCATCAGCTCTGACATGTCCAGTTAGGCATTATTACCCTACGCATGCTCCTATTTTGCCCCCCCACTCGATCGAACACTCGGGATCATACCCTACGCATGTGACATCCATGAAGGGATATGAAAGGATATTTTGTAAACAATCAGAAACCTTTAATGATAATCAAGTTGAAGCCTTGAGATTTATGCAATATGGTTCAAGTCCAAAACTATACCCTAAAGCCACACACTCTTCCCTCTCCCAGCATACAGTAATGAGTCACAAGTTAACATAGAATCTGGAAGGATTTGACGAGAGCATTTTGATTTTACTTACATCTTGTGTATTATAATATAGACCAATTTACCAATGTGACATCTTCATATGAGAGAAAAGATTCATTTTATCTCAATACAGCTGTACCTATTTCATTATTAGAAAAAATAAATAAGTTCTGCACTAAACTGCAATAAATAAATTAGTATCCTCTATATTATGGATTTGAATTGATGTTCTCAATTAGTTATTATTCCTACACCTCACACTCACAAGATTAATAATGAAATGACATTTATGATTCATCAAATGTTGACAAAGTCTAATCAAAGTTCAACTTCAAGATGTATACAACATATCATATTCAACTTCAAGATGCATACAACTTACCATATTCAAGCTCATGCCAACCAGCACTTGGATATTGTTCTGATTGATTGAAAAATGGGTTTTAAGGACCCGAAACCATTACATCATAGTTAGAAAGAAAGCTGAGAAAATAGAGTCCACATACAAAGCATCTGGTCAAAAGACCAGCGAACAAAAAAAACAGCTAAACAACAAAAAATAGCAAAGAACCCAAGGAGACACTACATAGTAATTTTCTTTAACAGATCCTCTGCCTTAGTCACCAGCTCATCATAGGTCACCCCAACTACTTTTAGCTCCTCCAAGTCCTTATTCACTTTCTTTTCCTTCCTCTTTCCATGGGTGCAGGTTCTGGGACCTTGGGCTTCCCCTGTTCCTTCTGCATCCAGGTCAATTTCCTGGGTTTCCTTTTCATCATCAAGCTTGCTAATGAGGGTATGGGTGTTGTTGGCTGAGATTTTCAAAATGATGAGGCTCTGCTCTGCAATGTTCTTGAGGCACTCCTCTATCTTGTCCACTTTGGCAATTGTGTCCGAGAGCGTTTTTTCACTAGATTCCTGCAGGGTTTTTCTATCCTGTATCTCCTTTTCAATTTTTTCAAACTGGGGATTAAAGGCATCTCTGATGTCTTCCGCTTTAGCAATTGTGTTCTTCAAATCTTTGATATAATCGGCCATAGTGTTACCCTCTCCAATGTTAATGGTCTCCAGGATCAGGACTCTATTGCAGAGCTTTTTGTACTCATCCGCAGTTTTCTTATTCCCATCAATAAGCCATTCAATGGTTTTCATAAAACCCTTCAAGGCCTCGGGAGGAGGACCAGGAGAAGGAGTCACTTTTCCAGGGGTTATCTGTTCATCTTTAGAGATATGGAGGGTAGAAATAGTGTCAGCAACCCTAAGAGTCTCCTCCATAGTCTACATATCTAGGCTTTCTTCAGCTTCCAGGGTCCTTGTTTTCTTGTCCTCTTCTGGTTCCTTGCCGGTCTCCTCCGGTTCTTTGCCAATCTCCTCTGTTTTCTTTTGCTTCTTCCTGGGTTGGGCTTGGTTCTTACTTTTTTCCTTCAACACCCTCTTAGGGTTCTTCCTCTCCTTAGGGAAATCAGAGTACTCTTCTTCTGAAGAAATACTAATCAAGGGTTTGCTTTGGGGTTTTTTGCTCTTAGAAGAAGAGGGTCTTGATTTCCTCTTCTTACTACTCTCATACTCTGAGTCATCAAAGATTTCCTCATTATTAGTTGAGGAATCATTGTCTGATTCCTCCTCCTCTGAGAAATCAAAATCAGACATTTCTTCTTCCGAATCCATAGAGAGTTGCATTTGGTTGATTTTACTAGCCTTTAAATGGTCATAAATGAGGACCATAAGTCCCTGGTGCATTGCAGTATCACCCCGAGGATTTTCTTTATAGGCTTTTAGGGAGGCATTCATAGAACACAGCAAGAAGTAAGGGAAATTCACCTTATCATTATGCCTAAAATGATTTAAGAGGACAAAATGATACCCATATACTTTCGTAAACCTACCATCTAGAGTTATATACCTCATTAAAACAAAGACAATTTCCCGTCAGGGTTTTGCAAAAGCCTTAGGCGGGTAATAGGTTTTACTCAACTTTACCAGTCTTTTCTTCTCTTTCTCTATGACCGAGTACCTTTCAATGGCTTCCCTACTGACCTTCCTATCTCTGTAGAAGTTGCAACCCTCCCTTTTGAGTCCCGTAGCTTTAGCTATTAAATCTTCGTCAATTTCCACCAGTTGGTCACCCATTTTAAGCATGCCCTTCTTCCAATTTTTGCAGAAGAAGCTAGTTATCTTTCCATCATGGCCATGGAGTCTCTCAATGAAGCTTGAAAGACCACCCTTCTGCAAAATTTCCCACACCTCTTCTTTCTGTTTCCACTCCTTGCAACTGCTTGGCTCATATCTTCTCCTATTTCCGCCCATGGTGTCGTTTCTCATAGCCAAGTTTAGATTACAGAACTGGTGAAATAGAAAGCTTTTCGAAGTTAAAACAAAAACCCAAAAAGCATGCATAGCATTAATGATCTGATGGGTTATAACGTACGTTTTGCTGGCTTTGATGTTATAATGAGTAATTCCCTCATTATCGAAGTAACTCGAAGTGCTTACTTCAGTACTTATCATAATTGCCCTGTCAATCAAAAGTCTTTGGGGTACTTCGATATCTTTCATTAATTATGATTTGTCTGACATCTTCAAGGAGACTGCTCTCACCTATCCATGTGGTAATAGTCTCATTCTTAACCACCACGTTTGCAGCCCAATCAGCAAAACAGTTGGCCTCCCGATAAATATGGGATATGTGGCATTTTTTGAAGGTTCTAATGATATCAATGGCAGAAAAAATTATATTGTGAATCGACCAAGAGGTCTTTGAGGTCCCATTGAGACACTTAATTATATTATTGGAATCCCCTTCTATCTAGAGATAGGGACAGTTCCATTTTTTAGCTAGAATAATGCCTTGAAGGGCTACCATAGCTTCCGCTTTATGATTGGTTTGAATGCCAATAGGGACAAAAATCATACCTTTACAAACGCCTCTGTCATCTCTGAGAATAGCTCCACAGCCTAAGGGACCTGGGTTTCCTTTGGCTACTCCATCAAAATTGATTTTGAGCCAACCTTGGGGAGGGGTTTGCCATTTAACTTCAAGCCTTTTATTGTAGCTGATATTATGACCATCAGTGATCTTCATATTCCAAGCTCTTAAGATGTTTGACTCCAAGGAGTTGTTAGAGTAACAAGAGACCTCCATAGTTCCCATATTTTCCTGAATAGCCCTTTGAATTTTCTGAAAAACAATGTCTTGATTTAAGGACACATCCCTGAATATTCGGTTGTTTCTTTCCTTCCAAAGACCCCACAAAATGTGTGGAAGAGAGAGCTACCACATGCATCTCAGAAAAGAGTTGGTCCAATGAATTTGCCAAGAAGAGAACAAATCTCTGATGTTACTAGTAAACACCCAAGCTAGACTAAAGCTCTTGAGGAAGCTTTCCCAAATAGAGGTTGAGAAAGAACAGTGGAGGGCAAGATGCTCCACTGACTCTTCCTCTTGAAAGCATAGCACACACCTATTTGGAAGGGAAAAACCTCTGCATTTAAGGTTGTCAACAGTAAGGATCTTATTCTGGAGAATAGTCTAGAAGAACAAATTGATTTTGGGAGTGAGACCTTTTAACCAAGCTTTAGACTAGAAGGGATTCATAGGAGGGGAGGGAGAGAGGCTACAATACATCGAAGATACAGTAAAAATACCTTTGGGGTTATATTTCTAGATCAGGGAATCCTATTCCTTATTCAGCCAAATAGCAGACAATTGGGTTTTGAGCTTAGAGAGACTGGGATGAATACTATCAATGTTCTACCAGTTGTTCCCATCCCAATAATCAGCCACTAAGGTACCAAAAGAGCCAATACATGAGGGGGCATGGGAAGCCCACTCATAGAAATCCATAAGGGGTTTGTCAAAAAGCCAGGGATCCTCCCAGAATCTAACTTTTCTACCATTTCCAAGTTTCCATGTCACACCTTTAGCAATCACATCTTTACATTTAGAAACATGGTTCCAGATATGGGATCCATTTATGCTGAGATCCGAATTAAGAAAAGAAGAAAGAGAAGAGGACAGAAGAGAATACTTACTTCTCCAAATTTTTCACCATTCAGAATCAGAGTGAAACCGTCTCCAAGCTTGTTTAGAAAAGAGAGCTTCATTTAAAGTGTGAATCCTCCTGAACCCCAAACCACCTTTGCTTTTTGGCTTGTAGACCTGATCCCATGCCACCAAGGGCATTCTTTGCTTTTCCTCAACCCCAGACCATAGGAATCTTCTTTGAATTTTCTCAATAGCTTCAGCATACTTAACTGGAATTCTGAATAAGCTAAGAGCATAAATTGGGATACTTTGAAGAGTAGCCTTAAGGAGAAGGAGTTTACCAGCTAGACTTAAGAGAGCCCCTTTCCAACCTGCAAGTTTTTTGTGAAATTTATCAACCAGCGAACTCCAATAGGATTCAGGAGGGGCAATCCCCATGGGGAGACCAAGGTAGGTAGCAGGAAGGTCAGCAATCTTACACTCCAGAATTCTATTGATCCTTTGTTGTCTTCTCTCTGGGGTATTAATGAAAAAGACACCACTTTTGGCCCAGTTAATAAGCTACCCCGTAGTAGAAGCATATTTACACAAGGTACTCTTTAGAAATTTAGCTTTTGAGATGCTTGATTCCCCCATAATTATTGTATCATCAACAAACTGCTGGTGTGAACAAATAAGGTCAGCAGAAGAAGGTTGGAGGCCCTTAAAGGATCCTATCTGCACCAAGTTTTCCATGGTCCGACCAAAGCATTCTGCCATAATAATGAAAAGGATGGGGGAGATAGGATCTCCTTGCCTCAGACCCCTCAAAGCTTGGAAAAAGGTTGAAGGAGAACCATTGACAAGAACAGCAAAGGACACGGAAGTGGTAAGTTGGGAGAAAAGATCCACAACTCTTGGGGCAAACCCAAAGGAAGTGAGAAATTTCTGAAGAAGAGACCATTCAACCATATCATAGGCTTTGGAGAGGTCGAGCTTAAGGATGAGACCCTGCTTCTTCGCTTTAACAAGAGAGTGAATATTCTCATGAACAGTAATAATGGAATCGAGAATTTGTCTTCTAGGAACAAACCCATTCTGCTAGTATTTAATTAAAGCCAAGAGAATAGACAAGAGTCTAGAAGTCAGGACCTTAGATATGATCTTGTAAAAGGAATTGCAGAGGCTAATAGGTCTGAACTTGTCCAAAGAATCAGCACCTTGAATCTTGGGGATGAGAGCAATAAAAGTACCATTGATTTCCTTCAAGAGTTTTCTAGCCCCAAAGAATTCCTTAACCCCATTACCAACATCAGTCCTGATAATGTCCCAAAACTTTTGAAAAAAGAGCATTGGGAAACCATCAGGACCAGGAGCTTTGTTTCCTTCAAAGGAGAAAATGGCATTTTTAATTTCTAAGGTGGAAGGAATGGAAGAGAGAAATACATTAGTTTGGGCATCAATGAGATGAGGAATGTTCTGAAGAAAAGAGGACTGAGCTTCAACATCCAGACTTTGATCCCTCATTAGGAGGTCCAAGAAATACCTCTTAGCTTCATTCCTTATTTCATCTTCCTTGACCAACTCCCCATTGTCCACAACTAACTTATTCATCCCGTTGGCTGCTTTATGTTTGATGGTTGACATATGGAAGAATCTTGTATTCCTGTCTCCTTCCTTGAGCCACATGCATCCCGATCTCTGCTTCCAGAACATTTCCTCTTTAGCAATAATGTTATGGTATTTCTTAAGAATCTCATTCTCCTTAGCAATAGAAACAATACTGAAACCATCCTTCTAGATCTGGTCCTGTATTTCTTTAAGGTTTTCCTGATTTTTACTCTTAGCCTCAAATATATTCCCAAAGTTGTTCTTATTCCAGATTCGAATGTTGTCCTTCACATTTTTGAGCTTCTTAACAACTTTGAACATTGTCGTTCCCTCAACTTGGATACTCCACCATTTTTGAATATATTTTTTAATGTTGGGGTGAAGAGTCCACATTTTTTCAAATCTAAAGGGATAGTTTTTTCTTCTATTGACCAGATTAGCATTGAAAGTGATTGGAAAGTGATCGGAACCAACCCAAATATGTGCAGACAAAGAATAGAAATACTGACTGTACCAATCATCAGAAATTAGAGTTCGGTCAAGGCGCACTTGAATAAGGTCATTACCATTTCTTCTATTTGTCCAAGTGAAATTAAAACCTTGTATCTCCAAATCATTAAGAGCTAGGGAATAAATAAAATCCATGAGGGCCATCCTACTTTCCAGCTAAGGAGGATTGCCTCCAAATTTTTCCTCCTCTTTCAAAGGTGTATTGAAATCCCCCATAACCATCCAACTTAGATTTTTGAAACTTTCCCTAGCCTGTCTAATCCTTTTCCAAAAAGAGTTTATGGCCTTTAAGGTATTAGGAGCATAAATGTTTGTGAGAACCCATGAAAAACCATCTTTAAGATGCTCAAATTTAATACAAGAAAAATTACTTTCCTGAATAATGACCTGGCCTTTAACAGTGTTAAGATTCCAGATGTTTTCAATGCCTCCAGAAGCACCCTCAAAACTTCCCCCACTAATATTACTGTAGACGTCTAAAAATGGTCAACACTTGTGGAGTCATACTTTAACATTTGCGCATTGCCTTATATTAGGGTTTTTGCGTCGCATTAACATTTCTTCTATGTTGTGCACTTGGTCTTTATCATTTGCGAGCATCGAGTCCTTCTTCTGCATTATTCATTTGTCTCGCTTTCGAATTTGGTCTTGTCGATAACAATCTTCAGTCATGATTTTGGTCGATCTTATCCTGTCGCATCAATGTGCATGTTCATTTGTCATCATTTTGGACATCGTCAATCCTAATTAGGGTTTTGTCCTCTTATCAATCTTATCATCTTGCGATCGATTTGTCATCGATCGTTGTCCTCTTTTCAATCTTGTCATCTTGCGATCGATTCGTCATTGATCCTTGTCCTCTGGTCAATCTTGTCATTTTGCAATCAATTTTTCATCAATCTTGTCAGCATGCGATCGATTTGTCATCGATCCTTGTCATTTTCAATCTTGCGATAGATTTGTCATCGATCATCGTCCTTCTCAATCATGTCAATTTGGATCAATTAGTCATTGTTCCTCGTTAATTGGCGCATTTATCAATCAAATCATTTATCAATTCAAAATCATGATCGAATCAACATCAAATCAATCTTACATCAAGACCTAATTGTCGTCCTTGCATTTCTAATTTATCTTCTAGGGTTTCATGATTTATTCATTTAACCTTGTTTGTCATTTTCTCTCCATTTTCTCTTTAGGATAAATGATTTATTTATTTATCTTAAGTCTTCCTGTCATAATTAAATATTTATTTAATTGGCTAATTAATTCCTCCTCTCTTTGTAAATTAATTAATGAATGAAAAATTATTAATTAATTTACCTAATTTGCATCAATTTCCTAATTTCCAAGTCATTATTTCTAACTTAATTTTCTAATTTCTCCTAAATTCCTAAATGTCTATTTCTATTTCAAATTCTTGTCATAATCCTTGCATAGCAATTTGTCATAAATTGTCATAAATTGTCATAAATCCTTGCATAGCAATTTGTCATACACTTGTCATAATTTTGCTATTCTTGATTTGAATTTCCATTCGAATCAATTTCATGCTAATCTGATCTTTTCTCCAATTTGTCTATAAATTGGATGAATTTCGACAATCAAAGGGTCGAATCAATCACGCTTCTAGTACCCTTTTGCTGTTGTCTCGTCTTGTCAATCTTGCTTTCACATTAGGCTTATGCACTTGAAGGTGAGATCCACAAAACAAAGCAATTTGAAGGAGAAAGAAGGACAATGGAGCCACATGAAGGAGACATCTGCATTTGGTTTGCTTAGATTTCATATTGAATGTCTTTTTTTCATGTTTTCATTGAATGTTTTTAGGATTGTTATCACTGCATTTTAGTTTTCGTGATTGAACTAGTCCAATTTGCTATTGCTTTGATGATTTCCACATTTCCTATCTACATTAATTGGTGAACTCGATGTGAACTAACCCCCTAACCATGCTTTTGAGTGCTTTTGAGTTGATTTGTAGGTGAAAAACCCAAGAAACAGGGTAATTCAGGGCTTTTTGGGCACTTTTGCGCCTGTGTCAAGGGATCTGCGCCTGTGTTACTGCATTCTGTGCCTGTGTCAAAGGGATTTGTGCCTGTGTCAGTGCATTTTGTGCCTATGTCATTGCATTCTATGCCTATGTAAGACATTCTGCACTTGTGTAAGGCCAGAAACAAAGGTAAAAAGCAATGTTTTTACTTGCAAATTACTTTGTTTTGCATTCTGTTTCTGCATTTTGGTTTTTCTTTGGTACTGATTCTTTGTGCAGCACCTTGGCATTATGCATGGCAAAGACAAAAATGAAACTACTAACAAATTTTATGCAGGTTCGCTAGTCAAAGACCAAACAAATCAAACTTTTAACTTGGTGATTTTGCAGGTTGCCTTGTACTTCAACCAAACTTTTGTGT
Source organism: Cryptomeria japonica (assembly GCF_030272615.1). NCBI lineage: Eukaryota > Viridiplantae > Streptophyta > Pinopsida > Cupressales > Cupressaceae > Cryptomeria > Cryptomeria japonica. Next base: position 347,267,005 of record NC_081415.1, on the reverse strand, counting down.
TTGTGGTTCATAATTAGGCACCTAGTATGATTGCTAAGTAGGATGGAATGAATGTGTGTTTTCTTTGATTGTCAAGTTTGACATTGGAGTAGGAGAGTATGCTCTCATCCTTCTTAGGGTGATCAAAAATCCAGATCTTCGATACCATTCTCATGGCTCGGATTGTTTGTTACCTTTAGAGGGCCTGCCTTCCTAACCATTTGCTTTCTTTTGCAAGCAAGTGACAATCATGAGAAGGGAATGACCCAAAGTGAGCACAGCCAGAGTACCTTGGCATTCTAACTCACTATAAATAAATACTTGATGGGCGAAAGCTTTGAAGGAAGGGTTACATGGGAATTGTAGTTACTTGGGAAGTGATGACCCTTGAACTCTTTCTCATATCAACATCTAAGTAGGGCCTCATGGTCTAAATCATGCTTACGCAACTACATTTGTTTGGTATCTTGGTGGGATTAATGTCTCAATCACACTTGCGTGGCACCAAGGAGTAACGCTTAACAGAAATCCTTACTAAACACCTTGTATTCAGAGGCCAAAAATCCTTCTAGTTGCTTGAGAAGGAAAAGTTCGGATACTTGGAAGAGATACTAAGTTCACCATGGGGAGATTTCCATGGGGACTGATGCTTGGCTGCCCTAAGAAGTGAGTGACGTGGAGGGGAGCCCATGGGGTCAAGCATCTATGTATTCTCCTTGAATCTCATAACGAGTCTACCTCTCAAGTACCTACTGCCCTTGCCATCCATAAGAAATGTGTGAATGAGCATGATTGTCTTGAGTCTAAGTTAAAATATCTTGTCTTCTTTACTTGTCAAAAGTTGAGTTGTATCTCATTTCGAAAACAAGATAAATTGATTCAAAACAAGGTTAAACACAAGAGTATTTCATTCAACAAAGTTCAAAACACTTTCAAACATGGTTGTCAAACATGGTTGTCAAACATTGTTCAAAATCTTGTCTCAACATTCATGTCACTTAGATTTAGGTTCATCCTAGGTTTGCATTTTGCAAAGTTCATTGTCAACTACCAAGGTTAGGTTTCACCTAGGTCATACTCCTTTGCATATCAATAAAAGTCATCCATTTGCATGTGTCCTCTTGCATTAGAGTAATACCATTTCATAATTCAACCTTAGGTTTTTCCTTAGGTTGACATTGTCATACATTTGCATGTGCATACCCTAGGTCCCTTCATCAAGCTTAGGTCATTATCATATCATATTAGGGTCATTTGCATAGTAATTGTCCCTTTGCATATAGTGTCAAAACTAGGTTTTGTCATACTTGAGTAATGCAAATCTTTGATAAACCCTAAGTTATTGTTAGGAAGTCTTGACCTTATCAACTTTTGTCTTTTTGTCATCAATGTCATTTGGTCAAACCTAGCTTAGTATCCAAGCATATAGGTGAGACATTGTCAATTTGTCCTATTGTCACTTGGTCCTTTTGTCCTTTTGAGGTCTAGACATCATTTCAATTTCTTAAGGGTCTCATTTTTAGAATTGGATTCATGAGTTTGTCAAAATCTTGAAAAACAAGAAAAACATTAAGTTGCATTGTCATCCTTTTAGGTTGCATTTGTCAATCCCATTAGTTGCATTGCATAGTGACATGTTTGTTGAAATGAGGTCTCAACCTTCTTACGAAGCCATGCCATCACAATTGAGCAATCAATCATGTCAATCCAATCTCTACATGTCTCAAAACTTGGATCAAACTTATCATGATGATGTAAATGTCCAAATACAAAAACTAGAGGAGAAACTAGCTCAAGAAAAGGAGATATTGGAACAAAGAGTGAAAAACATTGAGAAGAATAGATCACAAATGTCCAAAATGTTTCAAAAATTTCAGGTCGAAATCCAAAGATTGAGCCAATTGATGTAAGATCTCTTATTGAACAATCAGACATACCAGCTCTCCTCTCACAAATAGAGATGATGAAACAATTTCAAGAAAAGAGACAACAACATTATGTGCCTCCACAACAAGAACAAGAAGGTGTTTACTATCAATTAGATTTTCAACCATCACAACTAATTGTTCAACAGTTCAAACATTTCCAACAGACACAACCAATGGTCCAACATATACAACCAATGGTCCAATTTCAACAATATGTCCAACCAACTATACAATGTCCACAAATAGTTCAACCAATGGTGGAATATCAACAAGTTCAATCAACATATCAATGTCAACAACCACAATCACAAATTCAAAAACAAAGGTTGCAGCACACACCAACCCAAGTTTCAAACATGTCAGAACAATTGAACCAAGACCAATATCAAAACATGACATCAGACCAGAACCAACTCCTTTCCAAACAAGTTCAAATTCTAGATACAACCATGTCAAAACCTCGTAAGAAAGGTGGCTTTATTGCAATGATCTTAAGGAAACTACCAAGTGAGTTCTTTGAGGAAGATCAAGATAATACACTTATGTCTAGCAATGCCTCATCTCCCCACAAACAAATTGACTCTCCAGTGGCATCTATCCCTACACCTTTAGAAGTTTCACAGGAACCTTCCATATTGTCCTCATCAAACAATACACCCAAGGATGCAATTATCCAAGGGCTATCCATAATTGATTGCCAAAATAATCCAATTCATGATTCACATCCTTGTCATGTTTCAGAAATACAAGACCCAATGCCACCATGCACTTTATTGCCATTGCCTGTTTTAGAGGACCCCATTCAAAGTCCCTCTTCCTCATGTTCAAGCATTGATTCCTTGCCAAAATCCATCACAAATGTTCAAAGTGCATTTCCTTCATTTCAAAACATTGATTCCTTGCCAAAATCCCCCATGCATATCCAAAGTCCAACCCCATGTCAAGAGGATAATTTAGAGCATGAAGAAACATGTCTTGAAATAGATGAAGATAAAAATCGTGAAACCTTATCATCCCATCCAATTATTGACCAGGATCCCATCTTCCCAGACACTCACGATGATTCCCCTATTCTTGTCCATCCTATCCAAAGTCCTATTGACACTCCATTCCCCAAGCAAGATCAAGATATCCCAGTCCATCCAATCCCAAATGATCCCCTTCCATTTCATGAAAAAAATGTCCTTTCAAATCCCATTGACATTCCACTTCCTAAGAAAGATCAAGATATCCTTTCTATCCTTTCCAATGATCCCATTAAAAGTCAAGAGCAAAGCACCTTTAAAGAGGATTCCAATGATCTTCCTCCTTGTCAAGATCAAATTATTCCTTTAAATCCTCCACAAGATCTTTTTGTTCCTCCATCTCCTTGTCTTAATCCCGCATATCCACTCCAAGATCGCATTTCTTTTGATGATCCCATTATTTCTCCCATTCCATCTCTTGAAGAGCCTATCATTGAACCATGTCCACTACACAATCCTAGTCCCCCTCATGATCCTAATCCCCCTCATGATTCTAACGTGTCAGTGCAAGATGTTCATGAACCCTCGACATGCATAATGGGTTCTTCCACTTTGGTGCAATCCGATCCACTTCAAGATCTCATTATTTCTCTCATATCATATCCACCTCATAATGGACTTGCGTCTTCTTCCCAAAGAAAAGAGTATCCTACAAGTCAAGATATTCATAAAGGCAAAGGAGTAGATCTCCATAAGCAAGAATCCCTTCATGTAAAAGAAAATATTAAGGGTCATGTCTACACAACTCACTCTCAAGACGTTGGTATCCCCCCATCAAAATCAAAACATATCCCTTCCCCATCATACCTTCCATCCATCTTAGGTCCTTATATCCCTTCCTCCTCTATGCAAGGTCAGCAAAGGCACACATCCTTGAGTAAATTTCATCAATCCAAAAGAACTCCATTTCATTCATATTCATCCATGCATTCCTTTCCCCCTCCAAGCAATTTGGATGCCAAGCATAAAAGTCATAAGTCTAGCAATCCACATGTATTCAAGGATCAACATGTCCAATATAATCGACATGTCAAAACAAAGAACAATATGATCTATAAAGAAAAAGAAATATCCAAAAGGCCATAAAGGCCCACTGAGCAAAATAAATCAAAGTCAAAATATATATGGGTTCCTAAAACCCTTGTGCAAGCAATGCACTCCAAGGAACCACAAAAGCATGAAAAATCAAAAACCATGTGGATCCCTAAGTGGCTCCTTGAAGCACAAAAGCCTAAAGAAACATCCAACTTGGCATCCAAAATTGCTATTCCTCCATCCAAACCTCTCAAATTTGTTCCTCCATCACCTTCTTCATCCATTTTGGGGCCTTATGTCCCAAAATCCCAAGCTATTCCTCCATCCAAATCTCACAATCTGAGACCCACTCTTCCTCCATTAGTCCATCACCCATCAAGGTGTGTTCCAATGTTGATCTTGCCTTCATTTCCATCCACTCAAGCCCAATTCTTCCAATACCCTATTCATTATCCAATGCATATTTTCCATCCTTTGATCCCTTTGATCCAATCCTTTACATAAATCCTTGCCTTAATTTCATCTCTTTTTTTTCATGTCCTTATCCTACCAACGTCTTTGAGCATATTTTTGAAGGTCATGGTCCATTTTTTTCAAGGCTACTATCCAAACAAAAATATGTTTGAGTCCTTCTTCCGTCTCCTATCATGTGTCCAACTTCTATTGAAAAAGTCAAAATACAAAAAAAAAAAAAGTGAAAAAAAAAGAAAAGAAAAGAAAAAAGTAAAGCAAAAATAATTCGTCCACTGGTGAAAACCTCGCAAACAGGCACCTTGGGCAAGTACCGTGATGAAAACCTGGCAAACAAGCATCATGCATAATCTATGAACTTCTTACACACCACACTTGGGGGCAAGTTTTATCCTATCATATCCTTTTGTCCTTCATTGTTCCATTATCCTATCGAACCCATGTCATACTCCTTCATATCATATTGCCCTTCATTATCCTATCATACCATGTCATACTCCTTCATGTCCTATTACCCTTCCTTGTCCTATCATCCCTCATGTCCATTTTCCCTTTCCACCTTTGATCTTGACAAGGCTGACGATCTTCATGAGCATCATGCATCTTGTTTGCAGCTTTTAGTCTATCATAGCTTTTGGTCATTTATCCATTTTCTTATTATAACTTTTCATCTATATTCCCTAGCTTATTGCAACTTTCTGCCACTATCCCTTAGCCTACTCCGACCTTCTGCCCATGTCCCTTATCCATTCTTGGTCTTTCTTATCCTATCCATATCTTATCACTATCCATACACTCTTTTTCATTCCTTGATCTTGATCTGACATAAGGACGCAAAATTTAAACATGGTTTCAAAAACCTCTTGACATGTCCCTCATGCCATGTCACTGCTTTACATTGTCATATCCAGTCTCTTGTCCCATCACGCAATAGCCCTTGAAAATTGCATCTGTATTGTCTCCATAATAAAAGGCCTTTGTCTTCCCTCTATCCACCAACATTTCAGAAAGCCTATTTATTCACCTGTCAATATTCCTTGCCTTGCTAGACACTGGGGGCAAAATCATAAAAATTAAAAAATGTCCTGAAATAATTCAAAAACATTCATAAAATGTTCTGAAAAAATCCCTAAAAATCATATAAATGTCTTGAAAAAATCCCTAAAAATCATATAATGTCCTGAAAAAATCCCTAAAAATCGAATAATGTCCTGAAAAAAATCCAAAAAAATCAACTAATGTCCTGAAGAAACTCCAAATCCAAAAACAAGCATTTTGCATTTTGTCAATAATGATCCCTTTATGCATAGACAGATCACTGAGCATACATCCAACGGTAATCAATCCAACATTGTGCTTTAGCTGAGATCACGCATTAACAGATGAACTTTTTCAATCAAACCAGACATTCAAACTGATCACAAATGGTCAATGCTTGCGGAGTCATACTTTAACATTTGCGCATTGCCTTATTTTAGGGTTTTTGCGTCGCATTAACATTTCTTCTATGTTGTGCACTTGATCTTTATCATTTGTGAGCATCAAGTCCTTCTTCTGCATTCTTCATTTGTCTCGCTTTCGAATTTGGTCTTGTCGATAACAATCTTCAATCATGATTTTGGTCGATCTTATCCTATCGCATCAATGTGCGTGTTCATTTGTCATCATTTTGGACATCGTCAATCCTAATTAGGGTTTTGTCCTCTTATCAATCTTATCATCTTGTGATCGATTTGTCATCGATCGTTGTCCTCTTTTCAATCTTGTCATCTTGCGATCGATTCGTCATCGATCCTTGTCCTCTAGTCAATCTTGTCATTTTGCAATCAATTTGTCATCAATCTTGTCGTCTTGCGATCGATTTGTCATCGATCGTTGTCATTTTCAATCTTGACATCAATTTGTCATTTTGCGATCGATTTGTCATCGATCATTGTCATTTTCAATCTTGCGATAGATTTGTCATTGATCGTCGTCCTTCTCAATCATGTCAATTTGGATCAATTAGTCATTGTTCCTCGTTAATTGGTGCATTTATCAATCAAATCATTTATCAATTCAAAATCATGATCGAATCGACATCAAATCAATCTTACATCAAGACCTAATTGTCATCCTTGCATTTCTAATTTATCTTCTAGGGTTTCATGACTTATTCATTTAACCTTGTTTGTCATTTTCTCTCCATTTTCTCTTTAGGATAAATGATTTATTTATTTATCCTAAGTCTTCTTGTCACAATTAAATATTTATTTAATTGGCTAATTAATTCCTCCTCTTTTTGTAAATTAATTAATGAATGAAAAATTATTAATTAATTTACCTAATTTGCATCAATTTCCTAATTTCCAAGTCATTATTTCTAACTTAATTTTCTAATTTCTCCTAAATTCCTAAATGTCTATTTCTATTTCAAATTCTTGTCATAATCCTTGCATAGCAATTTGTCATAAATTGTCATAAATTGTCATAAATCCTTGCATAGCAATTTGTCATACACTTGTCATAATTTTGCTATTCTTGATTTGAATTTCCATTCGAATCACTTTCATGCTAATCTGATCTTTTCTCCAATTTGTCTATAAATTGGATGAATTTCTTCAATCAAAGGGTCGAATCAATCACGCTTCTAGTACCCTTATGCTGTCGTCTCATCTTGTCAATCTTGCTTTCACATTAGGCTTATGCACTTGAAGGTGAGATCCACAAAAAAAAGCAATTTGAAGGAGAAAGAAGGACAATGGAGCCACATGAAGGAGACATATGCATTTGGTTTGCTTAGATTTCATATTGAATGTCTTTTTTTCATGTTTTCATTGAATGTTTTTAGGATTGTTATCACTGCATTTTAGTTTTCGTGATTGAACTAGTCCAATTTGCTATTGCTTTGCTGTTTTCCACATTTCCTATCTACAGTTACCATTTTTGAAGAACTTCAAAGATTCAACTTTTTCTCTACTCATTTTGGTTTCTTGAATAAGAAAAATATCAGGATTGCTATCTCTTATCATATTCCTAATAATATCATGTTTATGGGGATTGTTTAGACCCCTTATGTTCCAAGAAATTATCTTCATAGTTACTTACCAATTCCCAGCTCCTTGAGAGTTTTTTGAGTTCCATCTGCTATGTTCTTGCTGGCCTCCATATCTCTAACTTTGTGGTTAGAGGGTTGTCCTGGGGAAGAGGAGATGTATCCCACATCAACTTGAGCTATTTTGCTGGATTTCCTAATCAGGGATGTCGAGGGTGTTGTTTCTTTCTTACTCCTGTGTTTAGGCTGCTTCCATTTCATTTCTGACACAGGAGCCACTTTCGGATTGATGAGGATTTTGGAAATTTCATCTTCATTACCCCATTTAGGAGTTCTGGACTCAGTTGAAATAATGTTTTCTATTCTTGAGTTCTAATCCGAATCTAAAAGACTCAATCCCAAAATTGCACACTTTTGGGCTTCTTGAATTTCAAAACTAGGTATGGCTATAGAAGAGTCTGTCCTTTCAGCTTGTGGATCTGGGATCTCACCTTCCTCAGGTTGATAGTCTCTAGCTTCCACTGCCTTGTTTTCATATGTGTCATCAACCACTTCATCTTTCGCTTTTGGAGGATCATTCTGATCATTCAAATCCTTTTTCTGAGGTGTTTTTATGGGACTAGCTTTGGTTGTTTCATTTCTATCTACTTCCTGTACCGTGGGACTGAAGATAGAGTTTGAGGCTTCCTTCTGTTCCCCCAAAGGAGAAAAGCGATTGGAATTTTCTTCCTTATTTTTTGTGTTTTTAACTTGCCACACCCGTTTCTCTGGCATATTCTGGTTTTCAATCTAAGGTTTTAACTGATTAGGCTCCGCCTTTTTCTTTTTTGGGCAAGATTTTGCCCAATGACCTACCTTTTTACAGTGGAAACATGCAAAAGGAATAGTTTCATATTCTATATGTTGCTTCCAGGTTCCCAGTTTTGAAACTAGATCAATCTGTTCTGGCATATCTACCTCAGGGGCTACTCCAACACAGAACCTTGCATGGGTTAATCTTCTTTTTGAAGCAGTGACTGGGTCTATAGAGAGCAGCTCACCAAAAGAACTTGCTATTCCAGAGAAGATGCTTTCTGCCCAATACTCAAGAGGCAATCCTGGGAGTTTTATCCAAACTAGAACCTGCACCAGAAGAGAATCATTCATATTTAATTTTGGATGCCATTTTCTTAGAACCAGAGCTGTCTTTCCCACCATCCAGGGACTCCCGCACAAGATCTTAACCTTATCTTCTTCGCACGAAAAAGAGAAAGATAGAAGACCTTTGGGTAGTGTCGAGACTTCAATGTTTCCTTTAAGGGCCCATTTTCTATTAACAAAGGCCCTAACAACTTCAATTTTTGGGCACGGACCCATAAATTTCCCTACCAAGGAGTTCAACATACTATTGATATTATGGTCCAGAACCTGGTCAGGGATGGAGATAGCAAACTTACCACCAGAAGGGTCAGAAATGTTCTTAACAGGAGGAAGGGAGGATTTACCAGTTGGTCTAGATCCAAAAAGGGAAGACCATTTTTTCCCCTCCCTCCCTTTATCTATGAGGTCAACTAGTGGTATGGGCCCCCCATTGGACCCTTCCCCCAGATGCCCAGAAGAATCCGTTGTCACGGCAAACAGAGTACCATCAGACTGTGAGTCAGCAACAGGAACTAGGAAGTCTAGGGGCTTGTCCTTATTGTCAAGAGGACCAGCACCATTGATCTGGCCGCTCTCACCATTGGAACCAGGGTTCCTACCTTGCTGGAAATTTGAAATTTGAGCTCCCGCTCTCGCTCCTCCCATGTTGTGATCTGATCAAATTGCTCAGACTATGATTTATTGTTATGAATAAAATTGTATGGTTTGAACCAAGGATGTAGGCTCTACAGGCAAGAAGCCCCACCATTTCTCTAAGGTTCTCCCCATGGACAAACATGCTCCATTGTCAACACGGTAGAGATGAACCCATGAGGTTTGAACCTAGGTTGTAGGCACTACAGGCAAGAAGCCCCACCATTTCACCAAAGGGTTATCCCCTAAAATTGTATGGTTTGAACCAAGGATGTAGGCTCTACAGGCAAGAAGCCCCACCATTTCTCCAAGGTTCTCCCCATGGACAAACATACTCCATTGTCAACATGGTAGAGACAAACCCGTGGGGTTTGAACCTAGGTTGTAGGCACTACAGGCAAGAAGCCCCACCATTTCACCAAAGGGTCATCCCCCAGCACTTGGATATTGTTATATGTCGATTAAAGTATAATATATGTAATAAAACCATAAAGTCTTACAAAAAAGCCATCATAGACCATCTATGTCGATTAAAGTACAATTCATTTGTAACAGGGGCACACTCACAATGTGAAGTTGCAAAACCCTGTGGGAAGAATCAAAATAGAAATTTACTAATCTGACTCATACTACTGTCAAAAGCATAAAAGATGCTACTGCTAGAGAACACCATGCTCCATTGTAGAGAGAATATTAGGTGCATATGATGTCAACATCTGAAAATGAAAGAATGTTATTCAATTGCAAAAATCTAACTGACTTTATTTTATAAACCATTAATGAATAAAATTAGAGAAGGTTACCTGAGTGAAAGTTCGATGACCATCTTGACTAGTCAATGTCAAATGTTTGATTCAATAGATCATCTGTCATGACAATTTGATCCACTGCAGATGTGTCCTAGCCACATGCATTTGAATCATCTTCATGATAATAAACACAACAAGACCCACAATTTAATCTCATTAATGCACAAAGGAATATGTATCATCACCAAGAGAGGGCCTTGTCAATGACGAATGAGCTAGCATGAACCTATATTTTTAAGAATTGTTAGTCTACACATAAATTGCATGGATGAACATAAGTGGTGTTGCAAAAATACGTCCCTTCCAATTATATCAAGTGTACTCGCTATGTGTATGCAAAAACCATGTTGCCCAAAAAAAACGTTCATCAATAGACCTGCATTTTGAACACATCCTTAATATACATGTAACAAACTTGAACATTAAGGTTTAATGATCATTGTTTGAAATGAAATGCATGATAAAAAAAAATTAGGCACCATTAAAGACCTACTGCTCAAGTGTACCTAAAGAGTCATCTCTTGTTTAAGAGTATCCAGTATTGCTTCATGATCAGCAGTAGTCACTGTCCATAGCTCTTTGGTTTTCGGTTTTGCTAGATGCTTCAACAACTTGACATTTGTAGCTATAATAAGGTGTGAATACATTATAATGGTTTTGTGTCTCTCATAGTCTTCAAATGCAGGTATGCCATTCTTTCTAATCATGTATGTTTGCAACCAAGTTCCCACAACAACAACTGAACCTGTATGATATGTGAACCCATCATCATCTGTCACTGGTTGTGTTAGCTTTTGTTTTCCCTGTACACATCGTGCCAACCAATATTCTGATCTCTCTTCATTCCCTTGCGGTGCAATAACTACAAAAACATGTCCTAGATGTACAAGATCTAATAGATGATCATACTCAAGTGAACTTTCCATGTCATCATTTGACAAGGATATTGTTTGAGATAAAGGAGTTAGATAGTGGGGAACCCATGTATGAACCCACTCACTTGACTCGCACTGATCCAAATCACACCGAAGACAACTCTGACAAAAACAAGCCAACACTCGTGTCCAAATGGTCCATGTACTTTCATCTGAGCTGAGAAATGAATGCATCTTTGAAGAATCTTTAATTGTTTGACAATCCAATCTATCTCCCACTGCTCCCTCCTCAACCAACCAAAAGAATCTGCTCACTGCTAAATCAAGAGTACCTCCATGTGAATGCTAAACTACACCAATCAACAATAGAATGTGCATCAGAGAAATTTGCACCTGAAATCCTCAATTGCTCCTTAACTAGAGCTCTCTTCAAACATGCACCTGCTCCATCATGCTCTCCCTTCCCATGCCCTACCTCAAAAAAACACCAAATATGAGGTATACGCCTCTCCACATGCATTCTACTCAACCAATAAAATATACGGGCATTCTTGAATTGACCCGTACAGTTATCTGACCATATTATATGTCAATCAATTGCAATATCTTTCTCATGCAAAAACTCAAAAAAATTCTCGAAAGAATGTTGCACATACTCAGAGGAGTGTGATCTATCATCACTCATATAAAAATGATACTCCCTGATTATCTTCCTATCCTCTTCTATACTATCAGGAGCATGTCTATATGTAATGTGAACAAAAATAGCAATCTGGACTGAATTGTAGTACTGAAACTGTACCTGATTTTGTGGTTGCAATGTATAGTTCTCTATAAAATCAACCACCGATATAATAGTGCCAATCGAGAAAGAGTTCTTACACATCCTGAACTGTTGATCCAACCATTGAGACCTATGGGTGTGCCTTGCATACTTGTAGAAAAGATTTTCCTTAAAATCCAAAATAAAATCAGCAATATTCACTTCTCTTGAGACTAATTCGCATCTAGAACCTTCACCTCCACTCTTCAAATTATATTTCACTATCTCGTATCTTTTTTTCTCAACATAATTATTTCCAAACTTGTGTTCACTGCCCTCATGAAAACATGAAACAAACTTTGACAACCCACCGCATTCTGAGCATTTCTCATTCAAACAATCATTTCTATAGAAATAGTAGCCATCATCTCTAGGGCATAAAAATAGATCTTGCAAGTCTCTTGATGATCTCAGAAATAGCATTGCACCACACTTCTGCAACATCTCATTAGTATGCATCGTAGAATGAATATGACATAAAAGTTCATGGTACATTGAAAACTCCACATGGTAATTGCAACAACAGGTATTGTGAATCTTAAGAGGAACACAATAAAATGGTTTCAAAGATTCAAAGGCCCTTTGTGATATTTGAAAAGTTGGATGTAATTCACAAAAAAATTTGTACAACATTGTTTTGCTTGATTCCAAGAAATGTTTGTGATGCGGTGTGCGGTCTCAGTTGCCGATTCTTAATTTCAAAACATCCCTTACATTGGGTGACCCTCTAGAATTAGAGTGCCAAAATTGTTGAATCTCTTCCTTCACATTGTCAGTCAACTTTCTATCAACATGTGGAAGCCTCCCACCAAATGCCCATGTATCTTGTTGAAGTGGATCGTCAAGTCTTCGTCTTCGTGCAAGTGCTCTATCCAAAGTTTTACAGTTTATGTTAAAATCAACACAAGTTTGTCTCATTTCATGAGCCTTCCTCAATTGATGGCTTACTAAGGAGGTTGTAATCACTCTTTGAGCGGCTCTCTTATCTCTTTCTTTGGTATTCTTTCCAATAGAATTGAGAGCATCAAATAGATTTTTTGCAATAATAGAATTTCTCTTCATCTTCTTGTTCATACGAATCCTCAATTTGTTTAGCAATGGTCTCATCTTTATCATCTTTAGCAATTGAACAAATAGTTGGCATTGCTCGGTCAATGTCTTATTGCTAAAATTTTGGTTGAGAAGTTCTGTAGCCCACAACCGAGCAGTTCTTGTTGACCTCTTGCCTTCAAGATTCGCAATAATGTTCTCATCGATTTCAAATAATCATTTTGGGGTTCTTAAAGGTCTTGGATTTGGAATCTGTCTTTCATTCATGAGAGGTTCTTCATTTCTAAAGTAATTAGGTGTTACATATGGTTCACTTGCTGAGGCAATTCCACCTTCAATGTTAAATTTTTCCCCATTTTCACCTCCTATGTCAAAATTTTCCACATGTTGAGCATTTTCATTATCACTTTCAACATTTTGAAAATTTCAATATTTTCACTTTCAAAATTTACATTTTCAATAACTTGTGGCACATTTTCAATAACTTGTGGCACATTTTCAATTTCAATTTCCTCTTCAATTGAAGTAACATTAGCAATATTTAACATACCTTGTCTTCTCCTCCTATGACATTCTCTATCTCTTTCTCTATACACTTCAACTTGGTCATTTGAAAGTTTTCTTTTGCGTTTAGACTTCCGATGACTACTACTCCCCATTTCCCTCCACAGATATGCTCCTTCGTGATTGACAATGTAAGTTTTCACTTTAAGAATCTCCCAAAAGCACAAATTTGTCTCTAGCTGTCTGAAACCCCGTGATCCTTGACAAAAAACATAGGACCCAGACTGTCGTCTATTGGAATCTATAGAATGGCCCACAAAACCTTTTTTTCTTGGTTTTTAGTACTAAAATCGGATATCGGATTTTATCCGATATCTGATTTTTGTACAAAAATATGTGGTCCCCCAAAAAATTCCCATTGCTACCATTTATGAACTAAATTGCCACATGGCAGAAATCTGATATCCAATTAAATCGGATATTGGATTTTACTAGTCATATTTTAGAGAGAGACAGAGACAGAGACAGAGACAGAGAGAGAGAGAAGGACATGATTTGGTGTCTTAAGGGGTCCTATCATGTCACAAGACACCATATGACCCCTAACGACACCATAGGACCACTTTAGACACCAAATCATGTCATTAGGGGTCATATTGTGTCTTACAGGGTCGTAGGACACAATATGACCCCTAATGACATGATTTGGTGTCGTAATGGGTCCTATGGTGTTGTTAGGGGTCATATGGTGTCCATAGGGGTTAGATGATGTCCCATGAACCCTTATGACCTCTTAGGACAACATATGACCCCTAATGACACCATATTGGGTCGCTTTGGGTCATATTGTGTCCTAAGGGGTCATATTGTGTCTAAACGGGTCCTATGGTGTCCCAAGACACCATATGACCCCTATGGACACCATATGACCCTTAACGACACCATAGGACCCCTTAATCCACCAAATCATGTCATTAGGGGTCATATTGTGTCTTACGGGGTCGTAGGACACAATATGATCCCTAACAACATGATTTGGTGTCTTAAGGGGTTCTATAGTGTCATTAGGGGTCATATGGTGTCCAGAGGGGTCATATGGTATCCCATGAACCCTTATGACCTCTTAGGACACCATATGACCCCTAATGACACCATATTGGGTCGCTTTGGGTCATATTGTGTCCTAAGGGGTCATATTGTGTCTTAAGGGGTCCTATGGTGTCCCAAGACATCATTTCCCCTATGGACACCATATGACCCCTAACGACACCATAGGACCCCTTAAGACACCAAATCATAAAATTAGGGGTCATATTGTGTCTTAGGAGTTGTAGGACACAATATGACCCCTAACGACATGATTTGGTGTCTTAAGGGGTCCTATGGTGTCGTTAGGGGTCATATGGTGTCCATAGGGGTCATATGGTGTCCCATGAACCCTTATGACCTCTTAGGACACCATATGACTCCTAATGACACCAGATTGGGTCGCTTTGGGTCATATTGTGTCCTATGGCACCATATTGTGTCTTAAGGGGTCCTATGGTGTCCCAAGACACCATATGACCCCTATGGACACAATATGACCCCTAACGACACCAAATCATGTCGTTAGGGGTTGTATTGTGTCCTACGACCCCGTAAGACAAAATATGACCCCTAATGTTATGATTTGGTGTCTGGGTCATATTGTGTCCTACGACCCCATAAGACACAATATGACCCCTAATGTTATGATTTGGTGTCTTAAGGGGTCCTATGGTGTCATTAGGGGTCATATGGTGTCCATAGGGGTCATATGGTGTCTTGGGACACCATAGGACCCCTTAAGACACAATATGACCCCTTAGGACACAATATGACCCAAAGCGACCCAATATGGTGTCATTAGGGGTCATATGGTGTCCTAAGAGGTCCTAAGGTTTCATGGGACACCATATGACCCCTATGGACACCATATGACCCCTAACGACACCATAGGACCCCTTAAGACACCAAATCATGTCGTTAGGGGTCATATTGTGTCCTACGACCCCGTAAGACACAATATGACCCCTAATGTTATGATTTGGTGTCCTAAGGGGTCCTATGGTGTCATTAGGGGTCATATGGTGTCCATAGGGGTCATATGGTGTCTTGGGAGACCATAGGACCCCTTAAGACACAATATGATCCCTTAGGACACAATATGACCCAAAGCGACCAAATATGGTGTCATTAGGGGTCATATGGTGTCCTAAGAGGTCATAAGGGTTCATGGGACACCATATGACCCCTAACGACACCATCGGACCCCTTAAGACACCAAATCATGTTGTTAGGGGTCATATTGTTTCCTACGACCCCGTAAGACACAATATGACCACTAACGTTATGATTTGGTGTCTTAAGGGGTCCTATGGTGTCGTTAGGGGTCATATGGTGTCCATAGGGGTCATATGGTGTCTTGGGACACCATAGGACCCCTTAAGACACAATATGACCCCTTAGGACACAATATGACCCAAAGCAACCCAATATGGTGTCATTAGGGGTCATATGGTGTCCTAAGAGGTCATAAGGGTTCATGGGACACCATATGACCCCTATGGACATCATATGACCCCTAACAACACCATCGGACCCCTTAAGATACCAAATCATGTCGTTAGGGGTCATATTGTGTCCCATGAACTCGTAAGACACAATATGACCCCTAATGTTATGATTTGGTGTCTTAAGGGGTCATATGGTGTCGTTAGGGGTCATATTGTGTCCGATGAACCCGTAAGACACAATATGACCCCTAATGTTATGATTTGGTGTCTTAAGGGATCATATGGTGTTGTTAGGGGTCATATGGTGTCTTGTGACACCATAAGACACCTTAAGACACCAAATTGTGTCGTTAGGGGTCAGATTGTGTCCTACGACCCTGTAAGACACAATATGACCCCTAACGACATGATTTGGTGTCTTAAGGGGTCTGATGGTGTCGTTAGGGGTCATATGGTGTCAATAGGGGTCATATGGTGTCCCATGAACCCTTATTACCTCTTAGGACACCATATGACCCCTAATGACACCATATTGGGTCACTTTGGGTCATATTGTGTCCTAAGGGGTCATATTGTGTCTTAAGGGGTCCTATGGTGTCCCAAGACACCATATGACCCCTATGGACACCATATGACCCCTAACGATGCCATAGGACCCCTTAAGACACCAAATCATAACATTAGGGGTCATATTGTGTCTTGCAAGGTCATAGGACACAATATGACCCCTAACGACATGATTTGGTGTCTTAAGGGGTCCTATGGTGTCTTAAGGGGTCCTATGGTGTCGTTAAGGGTCATATGTTGTCCATAGGGTCATATGGTGTCCCATGAACCCTTATGACCTCTTAGGACACCATATGACCCCTAATGACACCATATTGGGTCGCTTTGGGTCATATTCTGTCCTAAGGGGTCAAATTGTGTCTTAAGGGGTCCTATGGTGTAAATATGACCCCTAACAACATGATTTGGTGTCTTAAGGGGTCCTATGGTGTCACAAGACACCATATGACCCCTAACGACATCATAGGACCCCTTAAGATACTAAATCATGTCATTAGGGGTCATATTGTGTCTTACGGGGTCGCAAGACACAATATGACTCCTAACGACATGGTTTGGTGTCGTTAGGGGTCATATGGTGTCCATAGGGGTTATATGGTGTCTTGGGACACCATAGGACCCCTTAAGACACAATATGACCCCTTAGGACACAATATGATCCAAAGCGACCCAATATGGTATCACTAGGGGTCATATGGTGTCCTAAGAGGTCATAAGGGTTCATGGGACACCATATGACACCATAGGACCCCTTAAGACACCAAATCATGTCGTTAGGGGTCATATTATCTCTTACAGGGTCATAGGACACAATATGACCCCTAACGACACAATTTGGTGTCTTAAGGGGTCTTATGTGTCACAAGACACCATATGACCCCTAACGACACCAATCGACCCCTTAAGACACCAAATCATAACATTAGGGGTCATATTGTGTCTTATGGGGTCGTAGGAAATAATATGACCCCTAACGACATGATTTGGTGTCTTAAGGGGTCCGATAGTGTCGTTAGGGGTCATATGGTGTCCCATGAACCCTTATGACCTCTTAGGACACCATATGACCCCTAATGACACCATATTTGGTTTCTTTGGGTCATATTGTGTCCTAAGGGGTCCTATGGTGTCCCAAGACACCATATGACCCCTACAGACACCATATGACCCCTAACAACACCATAGGACCCCTTAAGACACCAAATCATGTCGTTAGGGGTCATATGGTGTCCTAAGGGGTCATAGACCACAATATGACCCCTTAGGACACAATATGACCAAAAGTGACCCAATATGGTGTCATTAGGGGTCATATGGTGTCCTGAGAGGTCATAAGGGTTCATGGGACACCATATCACATAACTATCATTAGGGGTCATAGTTATGGGTTGTAAGACACAATATGTCCCCTAACGACATGATTTGGTGTCTTAAGGGGTCCAATGCTCTCTCTCTCTCTCTCTCTCTCTCTCTCTCTCTCTCTCTCTCTCTCTCTCTCTCTCTCTCTCTCTCTCTTTCTCCCTCTCCTTCTCTCTCTCTAAAATATGACCAATAAAATCCAATATCCAATTTAATCGGATATCGGATTTCTGCCATGTGGCAGTTTACTTCATAAATGGCAGCAAAGGGAAATTCTTTGGGGACCGCAAATAAATTGGATATCGGATAAAATCCAATATCCGATTTTATCCGATATCTGATTTTTGTACTCAAATTTTCAAATTTCAAATTTCGGCTCAGGAATGCTTTGGTATTAGGCTTGGAAGTGACAAGCCTAGAAAGTCAACTGAAAAAACGTGTTTTTCAGTATTCCTTGATTTTCCAAACTTTACACTGGTGGCTAATGACTTTTTTTGTAGCCAAAATTGATAAAATGAAAAGGGTTTTTTAAGGACGTTCCCAGCTTTCCAATAATATAAGGCTTGTCTTATTTCGACTTTAGTAAATATTCATTATTTATTTTCTAATTGAATTCTGACAATAGTCCTGATTGATATACTGATTGAAAAACACTCATAACTTTCAAACAGTATAGCATTTTTTGAAACTGAAACATGCGTCACATCCTATGCTTCATCTACTATAGGGAAGAATTTAAAAAAATTAAATTTCATAAGGTTTTGGCCAAGTTAAGGTGGTCAGACGTAGGAGTTTCTAAATTTCTAAAAAGTTGTAGTAAAAAAATCATAAATAATTATTTAATTCATAAAAAAAATTTAAAAAATATGTGTCACATCCGGACATGAGTCTAATACTTATATTATAAATATTATAAAAAAATATTAAGATTTGATTGTTATTAGGGTGGTCAGACATACGTCTACTTTCTTTTTTTTTCCTGAAATTTTACTACCACTGCATTGAAATTTGAAATTTTCATCAAATAGGATTTTTTTTTTCCAAAAAACAACTAGTAGCTTAGAAACTAAATTCAATTTTCTATATATTCTCTTCTTACATATTTTAAAAATAATGTTCACAACTTATTCAAATTTTCATGTCAAGTTGCATAACTCTAATTTTTCTGAAATTTCATTGCCACTTAAGGGCATGTTTTGGCACACCATGATCTTGCACATACCCTTCTAAAAGGGAAGTTTGAAGTGTTTCCATCAATGCGAAAGGGGGAGATTGTTGGCATAATTGATGGTGTTTGCACAACCGGTTCATTAGTTAGTATTGTCATTGATGACAAACACTTACCAGTGAATTAAGGCCAAGCTCATAGGCAAGGAGATGTGGTAAACCTCAATGGTTTACTCATGACTGCAAACAATATGGAGAATTAAGTGCTTCCCTAATATGCATTATTGACACACTTAAGTAGTGTGTTGGTCGAAGACTAATCGGTTGAAGGACAGAGTAGCTAACTAATTAGTCAAGCATCTGATAGGTGTTGAGACTAGTTTCTTAAACTAGCAATTGAAATGATGATGCGGTCACAAGAGGTGACTCAGATTGCAGTTTAGTAGTCTTATGTATGATCAAAACACTCTGGACAAATAGGTGATCACTTTTCTTGATGATCAGTGACCGGTGGAAAAAGATGAAGAGTTACATCGATGAACCGGTCATACAGGTTGAAGGATGCTATCCACCGATAATCTCAGAGCAGTGACCGATAAGTTGTATGTGATGAACAAAGGTGAGTCAATCAGGGTGAGATATCATCAAACAAACTGGTAGTGAATTCTACAATAGTTAACAACCAGTTAAGGCAAGATTTGTGTGGATTTTCCAATTTGCATTAAAAAGTCATAACACAACCCAGAAGTTGCTAAAATTATGAGTTGCAGTGGCAGATAAGGATGAGTTGCTGGAAAGAATTATGGAGAGCATGCAAAGAAAGTGCAGGAAGATTTGAATTTCAAATTTATTGGGTTTTAGGTTTGAACTCTTTTAGGAAACAACAAGTATGTGTTGGTAAAACATGGTATAAAGGTTTTTGGCAAAAAACCAAAAAGCTGGATCGTAAAATTGCTAAGTGCAATCTAGAAGAGAGGCGATCTAGCAAGGTGAGAAGAGTGCAAAACTGCTAAGTGAATAGCAGAGTGGTGAAGAGAGTGTCCAAAGATCAGATAGTGTGAAGAGTAGAGAAAGAATGCAGAGCACCAGCAGAGTGCAGAGCAAGTGTAACTGGTGGTCAAAACAAAGAGCTTCAATTGGATCTGATTAAGCTAAGAGTAGCTATTATAACAAATCATTTTCTTTGTTGTTTTCTAATAACTACAATAGTAAAATCCCTTAACCGGGTGGACTTTAATAGGTCCCTTTGTAAAATCCCTTAACTAGGTGATATCTTAATTGATGATCCTAAGTCCTTTAACAAGGCTACCTCTAACAGGGTAAAGGTTCTAACAGGTCTTGAAGAAAATCCATTAACTGGGTGGCACCTGACAGTGTCTTTGTAATCTCCTAATAGGGATGGCTCTGCATCGGACGTACTCCAGAAGAGTGCAGATTTTGTGAGTTTCTACTCACACCGTGGTTTTCTCCTATTTGGGTTTCCACGTGATAAACCTTGATGTTCATGTGTGATTGATTTTATGTGTGCGTGTTTCTTATTAATGTTGCTTATACTGATAACTGTTAAGTTTGAGTAAAAACTTTGATTAAGGTTAAATCTGGTAGAACCAGTATAGTGTTGATTCACCCGTCTCCTCTCGACACCGGTTGGGACCAATGGGGATAGGACATGCTCAGACCTGTGAAGCTAGGTGGAGTCGATGTGTGATACCTACAATCCTGCAATCACAATACAATACATATACGACATATAATCATCATAATAAATAGGCAAGTGAAAAGAGAATCACAACACCTTATCATGCTCGTAATGAGTGGTAAGGCATCTTCCCTTTCACAAAGACAATCACAAAATAACCACATCATGCATCGAATGAAACCATAATTACCAAATAGGGGTTAGAATCCTCATAACATCATAACTCATATGGTCCATATAGAAATGCCAAATGCATATAATCCATCCATCAAATAATCTAGGATGTATTGTCCATCATATGAATCATTAAATAATATATGTCCACATAAAGAATCTATAAATATCAGTATCATAGAAATATAGTCACAAGTAACATAAAAACATAATCCATATGTCTAAATAGGTCTATCAAAGAATGAACCAAAATGTGAGTCTAGGAGGGACACTACATATACATACATATATCTATACATAAATACGTGTGTGTGTGTGTGTGTATATGTATGTGTATATATGTGTGTGTGTGTGTGTGTGTGTGTGTGTGTGTGTGTGTGTGTGTGTGTGTGTGTGTAGATATGTATATATATATATATACACATATACACACATACAAACACATATATAATGCATACATGTACATATATATATATACATATATATATACCTGTATATATACATGTGTATATATATATATATATATATATATATATCTATATGTATGTGTGTGTGTGTATACATATATATGTATGTGTATATGTATATGTATATGTGTATGTATATGTGTATGGGTATGTATATGTGTATATGTATATGCATATGTATATATGTACATATACACATACATACACACACACACACACCAACACACACACATACACAATGCAAATCCAATTTCAAGCACTCAAGGGGCCCTATTTCATTTCAAGATCCCTACCACGTAGATTGAGACTGATTTGCCCCTACTATTCGCAAAGAGAACCAATCCAAGTTGAATACGTTTCTTCATAACCAATATTAGTGACTATCTAACCACCACCAACAAATGTAAGAACTGACTATCTAACCACCACCAACAAATGTAAGAACTGACTATCTAACCACCACCAACAAATGTAGGAACAAAAGCATGAGTTTAAGTCATAGTCTTTGGTTCAAAAGCGAGATTGAGATCCATATCCCCTAGTCGATGAACCAATCTCAATTAAAAATAAAAGAAGCATTTGTTTTATAATATACTAGACATTTTTTAATAATTATATGTTTTGGAAAATTTAAATATATTATTTAAAATAAAAATTAATAATATATTTTATGTTATTTTTCATAGAATAATGTGATGGTTAAACCATGGAATTGTTGTTGTAGCCACCAAGGTTCAAACCTTTGTTGGGTTATTATGATCGCAAGTATTGTGCCATTATTGGTTCAATACGTTTGTAGGCTTGAAATTATACATTGAAGTTGTTGGTATTCATTTCCATGTCCCATATTGAATTACTCATCTCATGAGTTTAGATTATTCACATTAATAAGAAGATGGAAAATAATAATTACCAAAATTAAAAGCATTAAATCATAACTAGATGGTTGCAAATGTGACCTCAGAAAAAATAAAATATTATGTTTCATAGTCTATATGAATATTAGTGAGAAAATGGAGGAATGCAAACTGAGTTCATAGCTCCAAGTGATTTCTATATGGTGTATTTATACCCCATACTTAGTCACACACAGAGAGTAAGGAGTTGATCTGAACTGTACCTTAGTTAACATAATACAAAAAATAGAGTACTCATAAACCATAACACATTATATGTAGAACTCCAATATATATAATTTTTTTAATCATTGATCATTCATGTACATATAAGAAAATACGTTTCCTTTACTATATATTTATATCTCCTTATACATTGTATATTCATTATCTCTACCTTATTTTTCACTTACTTATCTATTCTCCTATTCTACTATTACATCTTTGTTACTTATATAATTGCTTAAATACAAATATCTATCTAATGAGACATGTTCCATATAAACTAATACTAATGTAGATATTGTCTATTTGATTAGAGGCTTTGTAACCTCATTGTAATGGTAGGATAGTTCCAACCCATATACTAGCTCAAAGAGGGTAAACTAGGTGGACCTTTTATAGGTGTTGCAGTAAGTCCTAAGAACCATTGGTATCTTAATATTCGTATTTGTTCTATTGGCATCACACATCTTTGCTAAAGTATTCCCAATGATTTTATGTAGTGCCTCACTAGCCTTGTTGTCTTACGAGTGATATTGTGTACTTCGACTATCATGAAATTGTCCATTAATTCTTTGATAACCTATTAAAAAAATACTTACCTTGATCATGTGTTATAGTTAATGGGAAACCAAATCTAGTGATGATATTATGATAGAGGAACTTTATGGTAGTATATGTGGTACAATATCATTGGTTTTACCTCTATCTATTTTGGCATGTGATACCAATAATGATGATTTGCGCCTTTGAGAAATTTGTCAGAGGGTCAATGGATCTAATAAAATTGATAGCCCATTTTCAAATGGTACTTGGGCTAGAACTAGTTGGAGGTGCATTTAATCCCTAATAGTTTGTTGTCCTTTTCCTTTGACAGATATCACAATTCTTATTATATTGTTTAGCATCTTTGTGTAATGTAGACCACCAAAGACCAACTTGTAGAACCTTTCCAACAATAGATTCTCTATAGTTATGTCCTATAGCTATTCCTTCATCTACTTACCTTAAGATATCATTTTGTTCATGATCATATACTACTCTTTGAAGGATTTCATCTATTCCTTTCTTGTACATTTCTTCTTCTATCATTGTAAATGGGAGTGACTTATACAATAAGAGTTGTCTATAGTGTATTCACTAGTAGAGTGTAGTGCTCCACATATCAATAGGGTATTCACTAGTAGAGTATAGTGTTCCACTTCATGAAATTCTTTAGTATCACAATGATTCTGAATAAGTTTGTGCCAAGAAGATCTTCCTGAGCCTCATATATCTTTTCTCTTGTGTCAATCCTAGATATATTATTCAGACCTTGATTGTTCCTCCCATATTTTTCCATGATATATTAAAATTAAATTCTTGTTACAGTAATATCTACTTAAATATTATGACTTAAATTATTTGTTTATTTAATAAAAATATCAAAGGTTTGTAATTTGTGTAGAAGGTGAATGTTGTGGATAATAAATAATGACAAAATTTATATAGTGCATACACCATTGATAAGGTATCTCTTTTTCGTGGTTGTATAATTTCAGTCAGTCTGAGAAAACTTTATTCTAACAAAGGCAATTAGGTAATCTTTATTATCATGGGGTTGTGCAAGGACTTCCCTTATGGTTATATTGGAGGCATCTACATGGACATGGAATGAGATGATCTAGTATGGAAATATTAGGATAGGTGACTCTACTATCTTTTGTTTCAAAGTGTTAAAATATTTTTGACATTTCACAATTCAAGTGATTTCTTTATTGGTCTTTTTATTTAATAGATCTTCTATTTTAGCTACTAATATGGCATAATCTTTGATAAACTTCTAGTGATAATACACATATCCTAGAAATATTTTCACCATTAAGGATGTCTCGGGTGGTGGCAATGTCATGATTAAATAAATTTTGATAGGATTGACCATGAGTCCTTTACAAATAGTAATTTAATAATGTTTCAAATGGTACCACAAGTATACATTTCTTGATGTTCAATAAGGTTTGCATGCTCCTGAATTTTTCTAACATTGTGTGAAGGGATTGAATGCCATTTTTTAACAATCCATATACTATTTAATTATCCAAATATACTTCTAAGAAATCATGGAAAAAACATTTAAATGTGCTCACTATTATTCTACTGAATATTGTCATAAAATTCGTTAGATCGAAGGGCATGACTATGTACATGAAGGATCCCCATTTGATTGCAAGTATAGTTTTTAGTTGAAACCTTCTCTTTAATATAGTCTTGATGGTGTCTCAAGAAGCCATTAGTGAATTAATAAAATTCTCTTCCTACGATGGGTTCTAGGATTTCTTTTGTAAATGGTGTTGAGAAAGGATCATAAATGCAGACTTTGTTTAACTCTCAAAAGTCTACACAAATAGTAACTTTTACTATATTTTTATTGTGGACAACCATAGGGCTGATCCATTCTAAGTATTCAATTGGTTTTATGATTTTGATAGTCATAATTTTGTCTAATTTTATTTTCACCCTCTTTTTCATGTTAGGATTGAGATACTAGGGTCTTTTATTTTGTGGTTTTGTTCCTTCCTTCAATTGTATTTTCAAAACCCCTAGTTATTTTTTATTCTCTTCATTTATGTAAATGTCTAAGGAAATAGGTCTTCATACTCAAACAAAATCTCAATGACAATTGTAGATAACTATTCGTCCCAATAATCCCAAATTTTTGCAAGTTTTTCCATTGTCAATGAGGGCCAAAATTCTCTTCTCTTAGTTTAAAGGGGTGATTATAGTAGTAGTCATTTGAATATTGGCGGAGTTGAAATTCTTGTTCACACTTTGCCACCTCTATGTCAATTTTAGAATCTGGATCTTCTCTTGTTTGATGTTCCTCTAACATTAGTTTTCTACTGGATGTGTTTGTTTGTCCATCTATTCTATGAATTTCCATATGCCTTGATCCTAGAGTGGAGAGTTTGGATGAGCTGGTTTAATAATTACTTCTAGATTTGGTTTAAAGATGATTTATTTTATCTTCTTTATTTGTATACAAACCTACTTGTTTTCATCCCAAAAAGAGAATATGCACAAATAAAATACTTATGAAGCTCATCCAAAACCTTAGTCTCATCCCATCTCTCCTAGTTTGTATACTATGTTTATACTATCAGTATTAGTGTCCAATTGAATAATTGGATGTACAATTGATGATCATATTCTCTATATCCCCACCACATGGTTGTATGGACTTGTAGATGATATTTTAGGATAATTGAATTCTTATATTTTGAAATGATATCATATTATCCTTCTTCTTTTATGTACTATAATTCGATCAAAATTAAAAAAAACCATTCCAATGAGGAATATTATTTTTGTGTGTTCCACCAACATGCAACATTACAAACCAAGGTATCTTGAGTATTACTATCTATATTTGTTCATCCTAAAAGGTTCATTCTATATTCATTATGTGGTTAGACCTTAGCAACGAGTCTCACTTTTCGGCCAAATCAAACAATGAAATCAATCTTTTGTGCCAGATGTTCACTTTTTGACATTTATAGCAGCTAAACCATTAAGAATATGAAGATGAAGCAAATACTACTTTTTGTGATATTTTGTGTAGATTCTAAGTATGTGTTTATTAAAAATTAGAAATAATTGTGAATATTATTATCTAAATTTAAGTAACTTGTTTTTTTTTTGTAGTAATAAATAATTTTTAAAGTGACGTTTATGTCATCATGCATATCATTTTTAATAGAAACGATAAAATTCTAATTTTCAAAAAATAGATTTGTCACACCAATATCTAATACATGGATTTTTTCCATATATTTTTGTTGCATATATTTTTTTTAAATTAATCTTTTAAGTCCATGCAATTATAATTTGGACAAAGATGTATGTTGTCATGCATAACTTTTTTTTTTATGCATTTGAATTAACTTCTTTTTTTTTGTTAAAATAAGAATATCAATACCTAGGGAGAAGATATTTTTTAGATTTTTTTCCATTTACTTATTTTTCCACATGTGAAACAAAGACATTAAAGTTTGGTGAAAAATCTAAATTCACAATAAATAAATAATAAATATAATAACAAAATTAAATCTATTCAAAATTTTACTTTTTGGAAAGCTTTAATAAGGGTCACATACTTACAAAGTATAACTTCTAAATAAATTCACATGTCTAAGAATTCCCTAATAGATGTGTCTAATGATCAATTGTTTATTCTCTAACATCCTCTACCACCTTGTGGAGGAATTATTTTGATAACCCTTGCTCCATTCCCTTGAAGGTCATCAATTTTGAATAATGTGGGGAATTTTAGATATATTGTCGTGCCTTGTCATAACTGTATAAAACATGATTTTTATTGCCACAAAATGCACAACTTTTTTTCTTCTTAGATTAGCACTTTTTGTCAAAGTGGTCAAATTTATTGCATTTATAACAAGTGGCATCATCTCTTTTATGGTTACCCCTTCAAGGTCATCTTTCTCCTCTATAGCTAAATTTTCTATTATCTTTTATATATTTTTGTAGACATTTTTTTGATAGTGCATAGGCATTCCTATTGTTTCTCCATGGGGGTTGTTTGTATCCTCTATCATCTGCACATAAGGCTCACTTGGAAAGGCCTTTAACATAGGCCATATTCTTCTTTATCTCTTTGTCACATGCATGGTGTAGTAGACATATAGGGTTCAGGTAGTCTTCTCAATTCTAGGGATGTCATGCTTTAGATATACAATCTTTGTTGCATGACTAACCCATTATCCACATGTAGCATAGTATAATAAATTTAGTATGGATGGTGTTGTTTGAAGTTCAATTTTAATAGCAGCTATCCTTTTCTCTCCCTATTCCTTTGGGCACTCATTTCTTTGGTGTCCTTCCCTTGAAAAGTAAGCACAACAAATGTCCTATTTTGTCATCTTCACTTCTTCTCTAGCCATAATTTCATGTCATAAAGTCAATTGCTCAATAACCAATTAGAATATTTCTAAGGCTTACTTTTGTGCTTTATTTTCCTTCCTCCTTGCTTGTACCTCAATGCTATAAGCCATGGTTACCATGTCTATGTATGTATTAAAGATCCTACCATATAGTGTCACTTTAATGTCTCTCTACAATCTAGAAATAAACAATTTTATCTTATATTTCTCTATCAATGGTTCTTATAATTTTTGGAATACTTTATTTTTTGTCATATTATCTCACCAACTCTCCTTTCTTCTAGTATGGGTCCCTCATCTTTCTCATACCCTTGTTTGGGATGTTTAGAGTGTCAAAGTTAGCTAGTGAATCCTTTTTCACCTTCTCCAAGGTAGACTTTATCATGTTTTCGACATGTTTTTTTATACCAGTCCAAGGTGTCTTTCTATAGTGATGCTACAAAGTATAATGAGTTAATTTTTTCTTCTTCAATGTTCTTTCATTTCCAAAGTGACTCCAAGAGGAAGATATGTTCCATGGATTTTATAGTGTCTTTACCCAACACCAAAAAAATGATAGATGAGTCCATTTAGGCTTTTCCTTCTTTGCTTTATGTTTGTGGAGTGGTGGAGTATTTATATTCTCCTTCTTCTTACTTCTAACTGCAACTAGATTATGTTTTATGCCCTTATCACTTTCTAAATTTATCTCAAAATATTTTTCTCCTAGAAACTCTCACAAATTTACTATCTTGTCTTCTTGATTGTTGTTTTCTTATTTATGTATTATCTCTTCAACTGATATCGTCATAGTTTTATATAACATAGGGATGGATTCTAGTTTAGGGGTTGTTAGTCTTCATAGAACCTCTTCATTTTCTTATTTGTTAATGAATTTTGATTAATTAATGAAAATAGTTCATCTCCTAAGTTAAACATGTCCTTATTTTCTATTTATATGTCCTCTCTCCTTAATTTCTCTATACTTATGCTAACTAATTCTTCTATATATTATTCTTGATAAGATAAAATTTTCTTCAGAGTTTAATTATTAGGTTTGATAGTTTTAGCCTAATGGTTATACTTTTGGAGAGTTGTGGTATGGATGGAGCCTCTATGCTACTATAGCCTCATATCAACAACTTTTAAATTTTCCATATTTATCAAAGATCTTCTCTAATCTTTTTAAGAGTGTTCCTATTCTTTCCCAATGTGAATTCAAGTTTTTCAAAATCTTCTACTTTTCTTCTCTAGTTTATGTTTCTTATTTTTTTTGGCAGCACCCACATTTGTTTGCTCAATAGCACCCTTTTTGAAACACTCATTCCTCATCTTCTCCACATTTTTCAATATTCTACGATATCTCTCTTGTGTCTCAATATTCTCTCTTTGCCTTATTTTCTCACCATTTGGAATTGTCATGTTAAATTATTTTGTCAATTCAATTTTGTCTCTAATCTCTCTTGAATTATTCTTATCTCCTTTGGTCAAGGGTGTGTTTTATTTTGGATTGAATCAATACTTTATCTTTTCCCATGGTAGTTATTTTCTAACTTCCTTCTATGGGTCACATGTGTGAATGTTAAATTTAAACCTATTTGTAAACCTTAATGATCCAACCACTAACCTAGATTTACAAACTAATTCAACAAACAATCAATAGAGAGTGCTACCATGTGGGAAAATAACATAAAATATCAAATATACCTTCACACACATTGTAGGCTTGTCTTCATTGTCCTATTATCCTCCAAGATCTTGTGATTTTGATGTTTTATTTGAGCTATTTAGTACTTAGCACAAGAGGTCATGAAAGAATGGAGTGTGGTTTCTTGATGAGGTAAGGCTATGATGCAATGATGATGAAATATTGTGATGATGTATGGGTCTAGAATGAATTTGACAAAAGGTAGGTAGGAAAGAATCCTCTTTTATAGAAATCACAATAAAAATGAATGGTTTAGATTCAAAGGTTAAATTATAAATGACCAATGATCATATAGATGAAAGAGAATGCATAGGATTGAAGGGTAGGGAAAGATGAAGGGAGGAAATTAAGAGGTGGAAAAGTGAAAGATAAGAGTGAATAGGATTAAGAGGTTATTTAGAAATGGAGGGTTATGATAAAGTGATGGGTTGATTTTAGATTCAATGAATCTAGATATTAGAGAAGGAAAAAGTGAATGAAGAGGAATTTGACACTTGTCACATGCCTACGACTTTAAATTATGATACATGTGAACAAGTTGAAGGGATAAGATTTAAAGAGGAAAAAGATAATGAATTAATTAAATAAATAAAATTAATTCTTTAATTAATAGAGGAAAAGGATAGATTTAATAGATAAAAAATGTTACAAGTGCGGTTGTTGTTGCACCAAAAGATCGACCTGTTAATGCTCGATACAACCACTAGACTTATAGAATCCACAGGAGACAGTTAAGCCATGTCAGAAGCCCAAGTGCTACTCTACACAACACAAGAAGACCAAGGACACACACCTTGCAACCATCCCCCCCCCCCAGCACAAGTGAGGTGTTTGAACCCGTGAACAAGCTTTGATACCACTTGTTACAAGTGTGGTTGTCGTTGCACCAAAATATTGACCTATTAATGCTTGATACAACCACTGTACTTATAGAATCCATAGGAGGTGGTTAAGCCATGTCAAAAACCCGAGTGTTGCGCTGCACAACACAAGGAAACCAAGGGCTCACATCGTGCAATGAAAAATATTTATTTGATTTAGGGAAGAGGTGGGATTAAATAAATAATAAATATTTATTTAATTTAGAAAGAAAAGGCTAATGAATTAATTAATTAAATATACCGGTAGGAAAGAAACTATTGGATCTATTAAATGATATGGGAGAAAACAGAGAGAAAAACATAAATGAACATTTTCTAGCACTGAAGGCTCGAATGAAGACAAGAATAAGACTGTCATAGAAAATTGTAGATAAATATCATAAGGAAATATGCTTTGTAATTAAAAAGGATGAAATCTGGATGGAGGTAGTTGTCCCTAGGATAATCTGGGTAACTGAAATGAGATATGAAACAGATGATAACATTATTGAAACTTATGCAAAAGCCCTCCTTGAAGAACCAAAAGAACCATCTGAGAAAGTATTTGGTAGTGCTGAAACAATAGAAAGTGGTATTCAGTCTAGGAAAAGAGTCAAGAAAGTTGAACAAATAGTAAGGAAAGTCACTAGACAAGAAAAAGCACTTAAGGAAGATGTATTGAAGCAAACTGGTATCAAAGAAAGTGAGTTGGAAGGACTTCAACCGGAAACTCATCTTTCACCGGTTGCAACTTCCTCTGAGAGTGATATGCCAGTGGTATTCAAAAAGGTAGAAAGGAAAATAAAACCCTCACTGGTACCCTCACCCACTCCTAGAAAAACAAGACAAAAGCAACAGGCAGTGAGGCCTCCAGTTAAGAAGTTGACCCCTAAGAAGAAGAAGAAGAAGGTAAAACAAGATATTGCTCCACTGGATAAACTCCTTAGTGAAATAACAGAAGATGGAAAGTTGAAAAACATTAGCAACCTATACAACACACTTTTCACTGATGACAAAGAAAGCATAGAAAACAGTGTAATCTTACACTTGGATATATACAAGAAATTTTTTATGGAAATTGTTGATGAAATACCTAATGATTTGTATATAAGACTAGAAGCTAGAAGGGTAGCCATTGGTGAGCTAGACAAGTAGATAAAAATTGAAAAATTACTTGCAGTGCATCCAGTAAACTCACCTGATGAGATAGAAAAATTATTCAGTGAGGCCAACCAGACAGTATTTTCAACTGCTCGCCAGCATGTAGAACTGATGGTAGGAAGAGTGAACGAGATAACAGAAGAAACTGCAGACCAATGGGACATATTCTTTGTTGAAAAAGAGAAACAAGAAGAGCTACTAAGACCTAAGACCATCAGGGTATACCAAAAGGACAAGGATAAGGGGAAAGGTAAGGTAGGTGGACCTCCAAGCCTAAAGATAACTGATAACTTACCCCCACCTCCTTCGGATACTCCACTGGTAGAAACTACAGACAATCAACCGGCTACTGAGTGTATGGAGACTCCTCTAGAGGATACAAATACGGAATCCAAAATTTTGTACACTATGAATATAGACACACAAGAAGTAAATGTTGTGGTTGATAGAGAAACCACTGAGGATAAAAGGAAAGATGTAGCTACTGAGCCACCAGCTGCAAATGTTGAGGTTGAGGTCAATGATACTGTAAACATAAGAACAGAAAAACCTACTCAAGCAGAGCAACCGGCAGAAGACATCACTAGTAAAACAATAGAAGAACCGGTAGATAAAACTGAAAAACATTCAGGAGAACTGGAAATGGATAGTGCAGAGGTACAAACTGAGAAACTAGAAGTGCATACAGAGACTACATCTAAGAAACCGGTAGTTGAGAGCTCAGAGAAACCTTCTGAGACACAGATGGAGAAACCTTCTGAAACATAGATGGAGAAACCAAAACAAAAATAGGTTGAGACATAGGTTCAGGCCGAGACAGTGCCACTAGCTAAAACTGAAAAAGCCTAAACCTTTGCTAATAGAAATGCAAACACAAACTGACCTACCAGAGGTCGAAACAAGCAAGGTTATCACTACAACCAGCAGCATGAATATTGTGAAAACAATTGGGCAGACATCTGGTACTTCAATAGCAGAATTCCGGCCTACAAATGTGACAGAGGTCTTACTGGACTCAATAAAGAAAATCATAGAGTGTAATGCACAAGCCTATAAGGCTATCGATGACACAATTCCTATTCTCAAATTGGTAGCACCCAAGTGCATTGTGGATAATAAAGATTATTTAGGTCAACTAGACACATTGTCTAGATTCATCATCGGCAACATTTTGATAGTTGATCAAATAAATGAAGACACATTCAAAGAGAGGATGATTGAGGAGAAAGAGAAATTCTTTGAAGAAATAGTGAAGAAGAATAAGGAACAAATAGAAACCTTATTACCGACACTAGGAGAAACAATTTTGGATTTTAAGAAAATGTACAGGGATATTTGCAAAACCGACATCTTGACACAGGATATAGATTCAAAGATCAGCAAAACACAAACTGAGATTAACAATATTGCTGACAATCTAATAGGCACATCAGATTCATTTTGGGAAATAGAAAAGAAAATTGTAGATCTTGAAGAAAAAATTGAGAAGTTAGAAAATGATAAAGAAAGAATAAAGGATAAGGCAAAGAGCTTAAAATGTAAACTTGGTCCTAAACTAGATTACCTCATTTCTTTGAGAAAAGAAATTTCTGAGGCTCTGGATCCCAGACTTAAGACACCGGAAGACCAAATGCACATACTCACCAGTATAGTTTAGAGAACACAAGAGGTATTGTAGGAAAGCAAAAGATTCAGCGACAGTTTAAATTTGGTTTTGGCAGATATATTCCAGATTGTAACCCACCAGTTACAAAAATCTAGGCAGGAACCACACTCCACTGACAGTGAATGACAACCTTTGTCATTAATGTCAAAGGGGGGGTAGTGTGATGAGAAAAATGATCAGAATAGGACATCATCAGCTCAGGGGGAGCTTACATTTTTGGGCACATAGTTTTGGTAAGACAATTTTGGCAAATTCTTTTTGGACATTTTTTTTGGACAGTTTTTTATTTTTCTCATGAGTGTTGTCATCAATGCCAAAGGGGGAGATTGTTGGAAAATGCACACTCCAATGAGAAATTGTAGGTGATTCAAGGTATTGTCATTGATGGAAACCTTACAATCTTGTGATACCGGTAGGTAGACACAAGCACCAACACTGACAGACTCTACATCGGCATACAGTTCACCGACATCAAAAGGATTGATCACCGACACCCTGGCCGACAAGAATTTTGTGTAAATGTATTTTGTAATTAATTATAAAATATTTTGTAAGCCAACATGGTGGATTGTAATATGACTCATATATGTATGAGATCATTGTAGATCATTTAGGATATGATATAAAGCGAAAAGAAGGTAGCATACCTAATATGTGAATTATTGGATAAGGGTTTATGTATATTGCAGAGCTTAAACTAGTATTGAATCTGGCATAGCAGATGTTGATCTGAAGCAGTACAATACATTGGATTTGTATAATCCAATTTTGTAAGTCGGTGTGACCTCTAGGCACTTGGCCTTCCTGCATGTGCAGGTCCCTATTGTAAACAATAATATTCACTTATTGGCCAGTAAGTGAATATTGTGGGTCATAAATCCTACCAAGTTTTTTCCCACACCAGGTTTCCTCATTAAAATTTTGTGTTATGGTATGCTTTTCATGTTGTGGTTGTTGTTCTTACTTGTTGCATTATTTCTGGTTTATCGGTACATAGTTTTAATATGCTTTTCATGTTATAAGTCAAGAAAATTATCTAACCGGTCAGATACTGATTCACCCCCCCCCCTCTCAGTATCTTTAGGAATCCTAACAATGTGACCTACAGTTGGCATTGTGTTCATGATGATGGATGTCATAGGTATAGATGTGAGTCTCAGTTTAGGACCTAGCTGAATAGATGAAGATTAGAGATCTGTGCTTCAGGGGGAATTTAGGGCCATATTTCCTGATTAATATGCTGAACTCAGTAGCAGATCCAGAAAATGTTTGACAACACAGGTGTGTTTGTGACTGTTGTATGTCTATATTCAATTTTTCCATCTATCAAAGTCACCATCTATTGTACCTATGATGAAAAGAATAGGAAGAAGATGTGCATGTCATCCGATGAAACGAAGAAGAATTTGGTTAACCTACACAAAAGAGATATGTGATTTTGATAGTACAATCACATATAATTCCTACCAACTTTAGCATCATCAATTGGTAGTATATGAGCCCCTGATGATCAAAGGGGGAGAGACAAGGCCAACAGAAGTATAATTTGTGTCAGACCAAGGTTCCCTATATGCTGCTCAAAGAGGGAGATGTAGCATAATCTGACAAGGAGGAGAGAAAGAGTTTATAGTGTTACCCTTTGTCATTATTGTCAAAGGGGGAGAAAGATACTATAGTATACCAGATACTACATGTGTTGACATCAATTCCAAAGGGGGAGATTGTTGGCATTGTATTGTCATTGATGTCAATTGGTATAGTGGAATGACCAATATAGGAGAAGAGTTAATGTGTTGTCATTTGTGGCCATCAGTATGCAGAAGGATGAATTGGTATGTACCGGTATACTAGTGGTGGAGTTAAGAGACCGGTGAGTAAAAGGTTGTTGACATAGGGATGCATACAACCGGCATGAAAGATAAGGCATACTGGGAGGCTAATTGTGATGAAGAGGCGGAATATTATTTGAATCACATCAACACCAGAGGTGATTTGTGCAAGCCACTAGTTTTCTAATATGATGTTAACTAGAAAAACTCCCACCGGATGAAGAAGTTATCATAGGTTATGTGATAGGTTGATAGAGTATGAAGCTTCTGTGAGAAAGCTGACATATGGAAAGATACTAGGACATATGTCTAGTTGAAGATGTATCCTCCCCGGTGAAGTCACACTTGTATCAACAAAATAATTCCTTGAGATAGGAAGGTGAGTGAATGAACAGACCAGAAGACCAAGCAAAAGATGAGAATGCTTCCAGAGTCTAAGATCAGTTAAGCCTCCAAAGAGTGTGATCAGAGATACACACCAGATAAGCATGTGAAGACATGGTGTGTTACCAAGATGGTGAAGGAAGATGTGAAGTGAAGGAATTTTCCACTATGGAAAACTGGCTGTGAGATGAATTGGACAAATGACGCTATGTTTGTAGCTGCACACAAAATAGAGTTATCGGAATAAAGAAGGTGTCTTGTATTTCCACTGCTGTAAATCTAATGAAGGATGATAAAATTAAGTCATCTAGGTAGTTACCGGTAAACAAGGATAGCGGTATGCAATTTAGTGAGCTGATTGTAAAGAAGTGAAAGACCTTCATCATATGAAGTTACACATGTGGAGTTTATCTTGATGGTTGTTGAGGAATGACATGGTTGATGTCCGGCTGATGTGTTACACCAGCAAGATTAAGTTGGTGTTGGCATGAAGGTTTACCGGCAAGGTTTGTGCTGGTACAAGCAAACTGGTAAGGATTTATTCCAGTAAAAAATTTTTGGATGTGCAAGCATGAACTGACTCTATGTCAGTGAGATTGGATGCATGAGAATGTGATGCCACGCAGAGTTGTGGTTGTGAACATGCAGAGGTCAGTGATGTCTAGTGTCAGAGAGGTAGTTATGATTAGTCGACATTAAATGTTGACTTCGACAATCATGGGGGAGTTGCAAAGTTTGTGGCTCAATGAAAGATGAATGACGGAGGAAGATCTGAGATTTGTTGGTGCCATAATTGATGCATAATATCTGACTACAAATTGTCCTCAAGAAGGAAACCTTAGGATCATAAATGTGTCGACTGATTTCAAGGCTGAAGAATAGGGTTAGATTTTCTATTTTTAGCAAATATGCATTGGATGATGGAAAATGCGTACAGATGCATTCCTCCAATGTAGGTGATTGATCCAAGGCAGATTGGATCAGATCTGATGAAGATTTGATCTATGGAAGAAACCCTAGCCGACTGAAGTTTAAATTTTTTTTTTGGCGGGAAAACTTGTTTATATATACGCAAGCCAAAATCAATGAGTAGTGCTGATTGAATGATGTTGCATGAGAAGACTATGCAAGATAGAGTGTTGGTATACCTCTGTGAGTAATGAAATCAGTCTAAGTCAGTTTGGGTAAAATCTTAAGTGTCTGAGTATTAGAAGAAGAACTAGTAAGAGGGTTTATCCGGTAAGGTCAAGGCTACCGGTGAGAAGGGGGTAGAGAGTGAATGCAAGTTGAATGAAGAACTAGAGGAACCCACTCAAGTAAGAAGGAATGGTAGAGAATCGACAGTGACAAATAGTTGTGCACAAGATAGAGGTAAACCGGAAGAGAAGAGGCAGTGTGCGGAGTGAAGAAGAAATCGGTAAGCAACAACAGTGAGAAGAAGAGAGAATAGAGTGATAGAGTAGATCCAGCAAGATAGTCGTTGAGTTGCTAAAGATTCAGTTAGAGTAAGTAGAGATCTGGTAAGGCAAAGGAGGTACCTTACCAGCAGGAAGGATTGTATTGAGAGGTTACAAAATTCACTTGTAACTAGATTACTACCTTTGTATTTGAATATAATGTATTGTGATCACTGGGTTGTAGCTCCTTTGGAATGGTGCCCATAAGCTAGCAAGAGTTGTAGCTCCTTTGGATTATAGCCCATAAATCAGTTAGGGGTTTGTGCTCCTTGGTTTGGTTCCCTAAACTATCAGGGGTTGGTGCTCCTTGGGTTGGTGCCCTAAACTATCAGGGGTTGGTGCTCCTTGGGTTGCTTCCCTAAACATTTTAATCAGAAGATTTCATTATGAGGCTGGATTAGAGCAGTATTGTCTAGCAGCATTGCTCACCGAGGCTTTTCCCATCTTGGATTTTCCTTGTACATGCTAGTGTTATGTGATGTCCCTTTGTATGTGATTGCATTTGTGATTAGTTTCCCCACTAACCGGTAAGTCTGCATTGTGTTAGATCTGTGAACCGGTATACTCTCATAGGATAGTTAAAGGGAAAAGATTGAGAACCACTGATTCACACCCCTCTCAGTGGTGCATTGTGTCCAACAAGAGAATCATGCCATGCAAACAGTTAAGAGAATATTAGAGGAAATTGAGAGCATTAAAGATAGTGAAGAAGATGGTGTTCGAGTGAAGCGGTACAGGAATAGAGAGGCGATACCAAACCTATTTATGAGTGTCTTCAGCAAGCAGTGATCTAGTAAAAACCATCACGCTATATTCTTGGTTGCGTGATAATGAAGTCCCACGATCTTTGTGGTTGACTTATTCTTCTTATTGTTATAAATGTTTCTACCTAGTTTCATGGGCACGATTCAAGTAGTTGAAAGTTTGTTATAACTTTCTTATAAATAAAGATTTGCACCTCTTCGCAAAGGTTAGACAAAGACAATGTTTTCAGAGTTAGAAGTATTTCTCTTATTTTATGTATTTTATCAACTTTTGGACATGATGAATAAAGACTATTTTATTCTGAGCATATAGAATTGTTTTGAGATCTGGATACACTCATCCAAGGGGGGCCACTTGGTGAGTATTCCTATGTAATTGTTAAGTTAAGTTTTCTTTTGCTGCAATAGATGTTCTAGCAATTGAATTTTCTTGCAGCCACTGGAACCAGATCGTGTGACTGTTCCTGTAGCCAAAGCAGAGAGAGTAGTCCATTTTGTTAGCTTTGAACTTAGATAACATTTATTTATTTAGAGTCATATGTTAATGTTAAGATTTCTTGTAGCCATTCAGTTGTTATATTTCCGCATGTTTATTTCAGTAGAATAGAGTGACTCTTACCGAAACTTAGTACATAAATAGTGCAGGCCCATTTCAAGTAATACATCCATGGGTTGAAAAGTAAATGAACCTCATTCATGGAAATGATAGCTACTCAGAATGGATGACGAATCCCTGAGTTAAGACTTTAAGTCTACTTATTGTTCTAATTGGCAAGGCAGACACTCTACATCAGAGGGCTATGAAGATTCAATATCTACCTATCCCTCTCGTCGTCAATTTGTAATTAATGCATCATAAATAGGGTGACAAGTTTAATTAAGAAAAAATGTAGGGATATTGTTTTTACATTTTTTAAGCATCTTGATGCATTTTTGATGCAGAATTACGATTTTATCATGTCTTGATCCATTTTTGTTTTTGTTAAATTTTTTATTAATAAAATATTTTTAGTTTTCTATTGTGTATTCAATAATAAACTATGCATATGTAGGTTGCTGCCGCATTTTTGTTGATCATATGTTTGTGTTTAATGAAACTACATTTCTAAGGTCTAAAGTTGCGTATTGGATGAAAATTACTAAAATTGGGTAGTTGACCAAGGTTGACTAGTTGATTAGGTTTGATAAAGTGTTTGATTAACAAATGTAGTGATTGTTGTGAGTGCAGGCTGATCTACTTGTGGTGATATCATGGGAGAGATATCCTCCCACGTAGTGTCTATGACTAAAGCTATTAGATATCAATCACAATTACCTTAGTGTTGTAGGTATATGGTGCACTACATTTATGCCTAAGATGAGGACTAACTTGTGTATGCTAATAGAATTACCAGAGATGTTGCACAACAAGAACAACTTATTTCATTTACTAATTGGAGAGATGTTAGTGATTCTAGTGGATGTCTGGCATGTCTTACAAATTCTGATTCTGAGGGAGCAGGTAGTGTATGATCAAGGTGATGTTGTTGATGCTCTACATTAGGAATTTGGGGATGATTAGTTATATATTAGGTGATGGATAGTCAAGTGTATCAAGATGGTGGCATCATGTGCACCACTACCATCAGTTTTTATAGGACTTATTAGAGGCTACATCTGTCTGGATAGGAAATCTCATGGATTCTCCATTGGGTGGGGATGAACTCTAGAGAAAATAATTATGGATAGGGCATAGTTCACCTGGCGTCCATATATGTTAGCATATCTCTACCATGACCTCTATTAGTTTGTGTATATGGGAGGAGCTAGCTTGTCAGTAGGAGTGACCCTATTGTATGTCTGGGTGTATGAGCACATTGTACTCTTGAAGCTTGTTTATATGAGTTTTTGAGTAGTCTAGTCATACATACACATGTTTATATGAGTTTCTAAGGACACGGGGACAACCACGGGGCTTGGGGAGGTTTCCCTGCACCATCAAGGAGATATAGAATTGGGGTTTGACCTTATCCTTTGATGTTGTAGTGGCCAATTTTAGGGCCCTAGTGCTTGTGTAGTGGGATAAGAGAAGGGATAGAATAAATATAGGTTTGATGTTTGATTTTGTGTCTTGGTTTACAAAACACCCATTTACCCATCTCACATGACCATTTGAGATACACCCACAAATAGGTGATGATGATGATGAGCCTTAGCTAAGGAGGCAACCCAAGAGAAGGACCTAGGTGGAGGGAGTTTCTAGAGGGGATAAAGGAGGTGGGGCATAGAGATAGGTAGCTATTTCACTAGTAGGGATATCATTGTGACCACCCATGGAGTGAAGAGGACAACCCTAAGTGAGGGAATAGATGGGAGTTCATATTCGGGATTAGCTTGGTCCATAGCCACAAGGAGAGGGACAAGTGGAGGGGGATGGAGAGGTCACAACACTACAGGCATGGGTACATGCCTAATATGCATATATTCGAGTGCTTTAGAGGGTGATAACAACAAGAGATGGAGAAATAATTATTAGGGATGTAAATATAATAGCTCTATGGAGGTAGATGGCATATCTAACTAGGGAGAGGGATATCACCATTATGAAATATGGATGAGCATAGGCTATTATACAGTAGGATCAAGTAGAAAAGGGTGATATTATAGGGACTATGGACTTCATCTTCCAAGAAAGGCATGAGACATTCTACTATCAATAGTTATAAGAGTCAGTAGTGCCACTAAGTTAGAAAGTAGGGAGCTTCCATTAGAGATTATATGGGAGATCAAGGAGGTCAAGGGAAAAGAGTGCATAGGTGATGGGACCACATCCACCACTACCACCACTAGGGATAGGAGGTGAAAGACCTTTGAATCTCAACAGAATCTAAGACTATCTAGTTCAGAGGATGGGAGCACATCATAGTTCCATTGGATCCCTATGCATTAATCATGATATAGACACCTAGGACATGATGATTTTGAGGCTCATAGTAGCCATGTTGGATTATGATATCATTGTATCTGACACATTATTTTTTATTATATATATATGAGATGACATTTTTTTTGTGGTGCCTGCATGCATATGTGTTTATGTTCCTATGTGGTTCTTATGAATGCATTTATAATATGTTTATGTTGCATTTATAACATGATTATGTTCCTATCATGAGATATATGGATGTATGTGATGATCTATTTATGTTTTTATGTGATGTGTATGACAACTGATCTTAGATGTATGCATGATCTAGATATTGTTTTTATGCTTTATATGATGACCTATATAATGGATATATATATAAGTGGACGATGTTTTATTGTGATGTGCTATTCCATATGATGGATATGATGTATATGATGGACTATTATGAGATAACTTATGTTGATGTAGGATGTGAAGTTATATGATTTATTTATATGGTATATGCATCTAACATGTGGTTTTCTAGGATACATTCTAATGTAGGCGATGCCCCTAATATTTTTCGTGTGTCAGCATACCTAGTAAATTGATGTGAGACTACTAGTGAGAAGGGGAGGGGATGGGATGATAGTTGGCCATAGAAGAAGCAAGTGAATATGGATAGCTAGAAGATATGAGGGTGATGAAATCATGTGCTTATGTTAGTGCTATATCATCATGGAGCTTATTATGGCAAGTGGATGTGATCATATAGATATGAGTTAGACCCAAATGATCGATACACCATTTGCAAGGATAGAAGCCACTTACAAAAAAGAAATTTCCTCTTTCACACTAGACTCATAAGTCCTCGATGATCATAAACAATCACATCCTAGGACAAGCCATAGTATTATTAAAGAACAATCCATAGACAATAACCAAGTGATCATTCCCCATCCTGACCACTCTAGTTAGTAGACATACTTGAGTAGCATAGGAAACATGTCATAAAAGATCAATTCAAAAGAAAACCAAAGCCCTAAACTTAACAACTAATTAGATCTTCTTGTAACAAGTTGAATTTCTCATGACATGGGATAGGTGGTGTCAAACAATTGTTTCGGCAATAGAATCGTCATGTGAGATAAGTTTTGGTCTTGATCAAAACATGATTTAGTTTAAGACCAATGCTATACAAGGTTGCTTGAAAAATGTATTGATCCACAAAATGGATTCTTTATTGTAAAAAAGGATGATAAATTTATTATGGATGAGTGGTG
This sequence comes from Cryptomeria japonica, assembly GCF_030272615.1. Classification (NCBI taxonomy): domain Eukaryota; kingdom Viridiplantae; phylum Streptophyta; class Pinopsida; order Cupressales; family Cupressaceae; genus Cryptomeria; species Cryptomeria japonica. The sequence continues at coordinate 347,225,696 of NC_081415.1, read as the reverse complement.
CAAGTGAGATTTTATTGTAGATAGTGAGCATGTGAGAAGGTTGAAAGTGAAGTCCCTCTTAACATGTAGTGCCAAAGATCCAATTTCAACACTAGGTCAAGGAGATTCCCCCATTTACAAATAGGACCTATTTATTATGGACAAATCAAGGGTGGTGAGATTTTTGTTATGGATGGATATGATGCAGAGTATCATGGACCCTCCCACAATCACACTACAACTCTTCATTCTTTCTTCTTGTTTGTAACAACATTCACCTATCCAAGGCTTCCAAAACAACACTCCACCTATAGATTCATTCAGTTCACCATATCTGATCACATATTCAAATGTCACATCACTTTTCCAATCTACTACACTAGGATCAATCACAATATCCCAAAACAAGGCCTTTCTTCCAACTCCCTAAACTCTACTCAATGCACCCAATCAAGGAAAACAACCCAATGGCTTGTTCCAACACATCTAATGGTCTTAATACATCACATACCATAACACAAGGTTCTACAAACCCCAAAACTTAGGCTCAAACTGCTAAACCCAAACTGCTCCCTCTAGGCTTCAATCCTACTGGCCCTTCAAATCGGGTAACTCAGCAATTTAACTAAAAAATTTCTTGAAACATTTGCCCAAAACATTACATATTCAGACACCCATTTGGATGTTCTAACATGTATCCAGAACCTAGGTATAGGTACTTTGGATGAACTATATTGACCAGCACCCTGCTATGCTTGAAACTAGGCTAATTAGCCCACTTTTACAAAGCAACTACCTCAAAAACTCTTCATGAATACTCCACACCCAAAAAAAGTCTTAATAAAGGATTCAAATCAATAAATTTTACTATTTTTAGATAGTGAAATGCTCATTTAATCACCCAGACACAAAACCCTTCTTTTTAGGCCTACAAACTAGCGCTTTCATATACACACCTCCTCCAAATACTTCACAACTCCAAAAATGGATGAAACATCATCCACATGAACTGAAAAAACTCCAAAAATCATAAAAACACCCACTCATTCAATGATTTCACTCAGATCCATACATGGCACCAAATTTCCACTTACTCAACACACCATTCCTCACCACTCTTCACCCTAGGGTCTCACCATCACATCTCCATTGACATACTTGCACTCATAATGTTAGAACAGCCTATAACACAACTTTCCAAACCCATTCCACAAGAAACAGTAGATACATAAAGTGGAATGGGTCAATTCTTCATTATGACCCATGTTTTAGGACTGTCAATATAAAACGTACAAAATGATTGATTAAGCCTTCAAACCAATGCCAAATTAAAGTTAAAACATTTTCATATCACCTCCAAAAATAAAAATATTCTATGAAAAGGAAATTATAGTAGTTGCAAGTTCAAGTTTTTTATCAAAATTGCAAGGAAAACTATGTATTCATTGTTCAAACTTCAAAACACTTAAATTGCCAATCAATTTCGACCATCAACCCCTTACATTTTGGATAATTACAAACATATTTAAACCTCTTCCCTTTATGGAAACAAAAACCAACTCTTAACCACCCATACAACCACTTTTGGGTGTTTAAAACTTTAATTTATTGTCAAATTGACACTTTTAGTTGTCAGTTGACAAGTTTTTAACCTTTTTGCATCTTGACACTTTCTAATAAACTTTATTAAATTAATATGGTCACACAAGACCTTATGAAACTTAAAATTCTCATTAAAAAACTATTCTACCCATTGAACCCCATTACATTACTCATTTTGACATTATTTGCCCAACATGGTAATTTTGACAACTTATTACAAAATGACTCATTACATGAGTTTGATGTCTACAAATGGAATTATTATCCATGTTTACAATATCAAATGTTCATAATTGACCTTACAACATAAATGTCTCCTCGATCTTCATTGTGGCCTCATGATGGCCATGCTTGACTTGGTGCTCTGCACCAAGATAAGAATGACTACAAATGGTAGAACAATAAAAAGCCATGATGGAATTAGAAAATTCATTATGAGTTGATGGATCACTAGATACATAGTGGAATAATTAGGTGGAATATTGAAGGAGAGAGGAGTGAAGTCACTACACATGGCACCAGTTGTTTTATTTTCACCATGGTAATTGTCCAGGGCACCACTAAAGTGGTTTTCACCATAAGACGACTTATTTCTCTTTACTTTTTTGTTTTCTTGGTATTTTTTATTTTTTTTGTATTTTTAATATTAAAAGGGTTCCTTCAAGAGATAGGTACAAAAATTGTGAAGGTGCATGTTGTTGATAAGATCTTTGAGTGGTTCACCTTCGAAAGTAGCTAACTTATAAGCTCTAGAGCCATAAAATATAGTGATAACATAAGTTTTCAACCGATTAGGTTCAAATTTTCCCTTCTTTTCTCAGTCTTTCTGATTTCTTGGATTTTACTTAAGGACCAAGTCTCCCACCTCAAATGTCTGAGGCTTGATGTTAAATTTATAACTATGACATGCATTGTTGATATGCATTAAGATGATTGAAAGCATACTGTCAATGATCATCCAATAGCTCTAGATACTAAAGTCACAAGACTTAATACTCTTCATCATCAACAAGATCATGCAAGGAGACCCATAAGGATGGTAACTCAACCTCAATGGGTAAGATGACTTTGGATCCATAGACAAGTTAGTATAGTGTGGCACTTGTATGAGTATAGAAACTTGTGTGATATTTCCCATAAGGCATGGTTAGTTTGAATGTTCTAATCATGACTAGCATCATTAACCATCTTCTTAAGGATTTTCAAAATAGTTTTGTTAGAAGCCTCAACTAGATTGTTGCCTTAGGGGCAATATGGAGTCAAAAAGTGATGGTGGATATGGAACTGTAGTGTCGTAAATTGTACGCACTTGCTAGGGTAGTACAATTTCACACCTAGTTTAGCACCCGCCTTGGCGCATGTTGCATTTTGCATTGCATTTCCCCTTAGCGCTTAATTAATTAAATTAATTAGGTCTAAGGTCCTATTTCATCATCTCCCACATCATAAAGTTGGGCCAGTTCATTAAAGCGTGCCCCTTTCATTTCATTCCTCTAATACATCATTTAATCAAAAACCCTAATTAGGTCCTATTTTGAACTTGGGGGCTTGATTTCGGGGGTCAAAACATCTTGAAATCACCTGTAACTTCGGGATTCACTCTAAAATCATCATATCCGACGGCCCTGAAAATTTGGTGAAAAGTTGTCGGGACCATGGCGCCCGGCGTGCACATGGTCCCGGACATTTTTCCCAAAATTTTAGGAGCGCGATCCAATCATAAAATAAAGCTTAACCCCAAGAAATTGGCGGGATATTCAATCTCTAGGTCGGCCAAAAGTTGAAATTAAGACCTAGGGTTTCATATATAAGAGTTCTCTTTCTTCATTGGAAAGGATCCAAATTTTGGCTTTCGAGGACCTTCTATGCAGCGAAAGAGCAGATCTTTGAAGACTTCAATAACATTCAACATCCTTCTATCAAGCATTTATCAATTTCATTCATCCATTTAGGGCTTGGAAGACATTGAAGAATAATAGGATATTACCGACTGAAGATTGGCTTGTACTCCTCCCTTGAGGGTTGGGTATGATTTCATGTTGTTTTCATGTCTTTGCATAAAGCTTCAATATATCCTTTATTCATGCTTTAGATCACTTTGCATCTTGATTTAGAGCATTTACATTATCATTTACAAGCAATTAGGGTTTACTGTCTAGGTTGCTCTAGTTTGCTTTCTTGCATTTAAGGACCTTGCACACACACTAGGTCTGCACACACAATACATTTTACAATACAACTTGGCTATTCATGGAGGTGGAAATCACTGAAGCAGGGGTTTGACTAAGGCAAAACCCTATATAGCCGCCCAAACACCTTTTCAAATATAAGTGCAGGTTTCGGGACTCAGACGACGCTGCAAGTTACAGATCCGGGAATAGCAGGTCGAGACAGCACTCCACACCAAATTTCAGAGCAAAAGACCAGGACAGGGGTGTGGGGCACCCTGGTCCCTGGGACGGGGGCGCTGGGCGCCCTGGTCCTCCTGACAGACAGCATTTTCAGCATTTTTGACAGCTTTTCCAAAGTGCAAAAACAGCAGTTTTTGGAGCAGTTTCAGGGGCAGAATTAGGACAGTGGCGCCCGCGCCCCCGTCCCGAACATTTTCACTCAGATTTTGACTCTGGGTACGCATTTACATTCTTGTCTTGTCCTTGTGTTTATAGCTTTCCATTGTCTAAGTTCAATTCTGCAATCTTGTTGTTAGTTCATACTTACATTTTGGGGTTAGGAATTGAACTTGCATCATTCTATCTTTCAATTACAACAAAGGAATAGAAATCCTAATAGGTAGCCCGTGGCTCTCTCTTCCACAAAAAGAAGTAGCCAATTGTGTGATACCTCTAGGCTCTTTCATATTCCACAAGTGTGTGGTTGAAAGTGAGATTAGGGCATGTTTGCTTAGTGTCACTTTTTCTCCCACACATTTTGGTGAACCCGACGTGAATCTATCATTGCTTCCTCTTGCATTGGATTTGTTAGATCTAGATCTAGATTTAGTGTGTTTTCATTTCATTTTCATTAAAAAGAAAAAAGAAAAAAAAAAGTGTGTTTCTTTGCATTGTGTGTTTAAAATTTTATGCAATTTCAAAATGTCAGATTTTTATTTGCAAGATGTTCATATTTGTGATGATTATGAGTTAGATGAAGCTTTAGATGAATTTTTGAAACCTAAAACCAAACCTTCATTTTACCAAAAACTCATAAACATTGTTACTATGCCATTTCGTTGTGATGAGAAAGATAAGTCGAATGATTCCTCTCAAGGGTACATTCCTATCAGCTCTTCCACTAAATCTAGTAACATGGTTGTTTTCAATGATCCCCTCTATGAAGAGATATCTCCTTTTGAATCAAAAGATAAACCTTTTAATAGATATGATCATGCTTTGTTGAATGATGCCCTTGACGCCTTTGTGTCCCCTAAAAAATGCTCCCTTCATGAGGATCCTTTTGTGCAAGAAGATGACATTATCCCTACATTTCCTAGTGATGGCCTTTCCTTTTCCAACAAAATTCCCACTAGAGATGATGAATTAATGGTAAATTCTTACCCTTCCCCTAAAGTTGGTCTTACCCATAAGCATCCCTTAGAGAAAGAAGATGAAATAATAAGCAATTTCCTTAATTCTCTCTCCCCTATTGAACATATTTTGAGGAAAGAGGATGAGTTTAACACATCTATTGATGCTCTCCCTCCTAAGGATGCAGAATTAATAAACAA